>NC_142169.1:61933666-62664291 GCF_029865625.1 Vigna umbellata
TTTTTCAGCTGTTAATCTAGTTCTTGCAAAAACCTAACGAAGGTGTAGATGAAATATCATGAGACAAATTTATGTTTGACAAGAACAATATTTGTTATAATATAACTTTATTGATGACAGAATTTTGTTCGAACAATTCCTCGAATATATGATTATACCTTCTTAATGAAATTGGTACTAGTAAGTTTTCAATAGTGGATTGTCATGGTGGGAAAACGATAGTGCTTGCTTGCTTAGTAAGTTTTCAGATGATTGATATTGCTGTGGAGTGTTGTTGAGCGATCAATGGTCATGGATCCAAAAAGAAAGAAGAATCAAATAGTCACAGATATCTCCATGCTCTTTTTCTTCTGAAATATCCTTACTTCATAAGTATTTGAATCATTTTAATGTTTTGAAAAAATTAGGAATTAGTAATGTTACATCGGCGTGGTTACTTCTGAAACATTCATAAAATTAGAAACTTAAAATATCAAGTTTTATTGTTCTTGTCAGTCTAGCAAGATATGTCCTAATCAGTATATTTAATTCAGATAATCGTAAGATCCTTTCATAAACATGCAAGTTAAACTATGTTTAACTTCACTGATTGGAATAAATTAACTGTGAACAAATTGAATTTTTGACTTATAGAATTAGAAAAGTGCATAGAAGCCGCTTCCCCCACTAAAAACCAAAGTGCAATCAACTGCATAAATAACAGAAGCATTATTATCTATAGCTCATAATATTTTTGTTACCAAAGATTTGATTCGAGATGTTAATGTATATTTTAAATCAGTGCATTACACCTCCTGAATATTAACCACCAATTCATACATAATCCTATGATGGACATTCTTTATCAAATTATATTTAATCCTGCAGTTACTTTAATTGGTTGGTTTCAGCAGCCATTAAACACATGAAATCTTTAAGCACAGCAAATGTTACTTCTGCAATCATGTTTTATAGATTGTGTGATCTAATCAACAACTTCAGTAGTTTACACTCTTTTTCTTTGTTCTGTTTCACTTATAAGCCTGCGAGTAAATCTCCTTTTAGCAGTGTTTCTATAATGGACGATTCGTAAATCGTCCAGTTAGAGTTAATTAGTATATTAGAAAGCAGAATGTGTAATCACTTAACCAAGATTAATGTGTAAGCTACTTATTTCGATATTATTTTTCTCTTTATGTACGACGATTACACTGAGATTATAACCTATTATGTTATTCATAACAAGACAAGAGCATGGAATGAAATGCGAAGGAAGGAGACCAGGTCTTGTTTAAAATATTGAATCATATACTATAACGTGATTTGCTGATTCGGTCTTTATCATACGGCAACCAGCAACACTTTGTTTCGCTTCAGATATGTCATGCACATGCATAAAATGATTCGGTTGTTCTGTTTCATTCAGGACCAGAAGTCCCACCATTGGTAATCACAGCCCATGATATCATCTGATTCCAACAAACCCCAATGTTGTGGTGTTGTCAAAGAACCATCGGTGTTCTCGACAAAGTTCAGAAGAGAAGCTTCATCTTCCACACCAAAGTATTGTTTTGCCTTTATGCTGCTGTCACAGTCCGAGATAACACTACGAACAATGCCTTCTGATCTTCCTGCTGTCCAGCAAGGCCGCTTTATCTCCTGTTCTCTTTTGACTGTTTCTCCATTTCGCGCTTCACTCTCCATGCTGTTTGCTGCTTTGTATCGCGTACTACAACTCTCAGTTTGTTCTAGGGGCTTCTGTAATCGATTTTTCAGATCCTGCAACTGTTGAAAACTTAATTCGTTAGAGCGTATCCTACACAAACTGTCTATGCAGTTTTAAGCTAATTCTAACGTTGTTCTATTATTGGACCCATTGATGTAACACAGAATCACCCACTCAACTGCAATGGATGTCACTACCACAGCACAGTAATTTTAAAAAAATTAAGAAATAATTACATGACCCATTTAAGAAAAAAAATTGAAAGTCAGAAACTTTATGCATGAAATGTTTGTATATCTCAAGCATAGAATCAACAGTGTATCGCAAGTATTTCTCACCTGTGTTAACATTGATTGATACTCTTTGTTGAGAGCATCAAACCTTGAATCCAACGTCTTATAATTGGCTCGAAGCGTGGTGTAGTCTCGCTGAAGCTGCTTTAGCTTCCATCGAGCTCTCTTGTTCTGAAACCATATGGCAACTTGTCTTGGTTGCAAGCCAAGCTCTCTTGCCACCTCCAATTTCTTTGCCGGTTCCAGTCTGGAGTCTGTCTCGAACATGGATTCCAGTGATTTAACTTGTCCATCGCTGAACCTTTTTTTGTTTATGCTCCTCTTCTTTCTCGTGCCTGCATTCGATGAATGAGAATATTCCGCAATATCTGACATATTTGGTGATTGATGATCAACAGACGAATAAGGTGACGTGTGATGTTTTGGCTACTCAAGTTATGGGAATTGCTATTTATACAATATGGTATTATGATGAGAGAATGTGTGAACTTCCGAATCGAGTATTGAAATTGTGCATGGATCATGATTGTTGAGAATGGAAAATTTGTTAGTTTAAATAAAGACGATTTTTATCTGTAACGATGGGATAAGTTCAGGAGGGACACCGAATGACATGTAGCCACAAAACATGGTTACTCGGTTACGTTCTTCTTTTGTCCTTCTGTGAAAGGAACCAAGTGGTTATACGTTCAAAGCACTATAAAAAATTTGGCAACACGTGGCGTTGTTTAAGATTAGTGTCGTACTTTATTCAGAGACTGACAATTCTGGGACAAGCATTTCGGTACAGGTGTCGATCGCTTTTCCATTTTAGACTGAATTCGGTCCACGTAATCTGTTCTTGCCTAAGAAATTTCTTTCATTAATTTTTAATATATCTTATTAAATAGTTTAACTTTGTAGCGTATTTTTTAAATAAAATATATATGGCTTTTTAAGTTAATTATTAGTAATATTGATTTTGTAAACATGATTTATATACTTTTTTATTTATTTTTGTAATTTTTGTTTAATTTTTGACTGAAATAATTATAAAAAGGGGCAATGCTGTTAGTTGCATATACCATATTAGAGAAATTTATTTATTTTTAATATTTTTCTATTATGAGCATAAAATTCTTTATGTATTTGAGATATTTTTAGTTTTAAAATATAAAACTTTTTTATGTTTTTAAAATTATTCGGAAGACTAAAAGTAGAAAGTATATTTAAATTGTTTTTAATTTTAATTTTATTGTGAAACTGCAGCGAAATAAATGTTTTTATATATAATACAGATATTGATGAAATAAACATAGATTCTTTTTTTCACGTGTATGGAAAATGAATGGACATCATTCTTTCTTGATAGCTTGACTTTCCAACCATATCATGAAATTCAAAGAGGCTTGTTCTTCACTTTTCTCGTCCTCTGTTTTGCACTTTCTCTATATGAAGTGAACAGAGTGTTAGCTAAGAAAAAAAAAACATTAGAGTTGGATAGTTGTATTTGTTATCCAATTGGTCCAATAAGAGACAGTTAACAAATAGTAGGAAGTATTTGTATTAGGATTAAAGTCATCTTAACGACTAAAAAACTTAAAGAGGCTTTGGATAATGTGTTATTCAATTTTGACACTTCTATACGAACATATGCAAGAAGGATTGAGACTAGTTGTTGAGAGATACAGACCCAAAGAACATTGGTCTAATAGTAAAATGTTTGTCAACATGATTTGAAAGACATTTATCTAGTTCCCTTTCGAATTAGAGTATACATATTTTGAATATTTAACTGTAGAAGAAAATACCTAAATTGATTTTTAAATTGTGTAGTTTAAGATACTATATTGACTTCCAAATTAATGTTCTGGATTGTGTAATTAGGTATAAGTTTTTGAGTTCAAAATTGCATAATCTAAAAAGTTTCAAAATTGCATAATCCAGACAAAACTTTATACCGAAGGGTAAAATAGAGATGTTAATGTTTTGGGGAGTGTAGAAGAAAACTGAGGTGCAAAACCAATGGCCTGCCCCCATTATTGTTTAGGGCCCATCATAAAGAGACAGATGAAAACCAATTAGGTATAAACACAAGTTCTGAGTTTTTTTTCCTGTCCTCTACTAAGCATTATCAATACACTGATGCTATAATATATTTTATTAAAAAATATTTTAAAATTTTAATAAAATTAAATAGACTTTAAAATATTGTTTTGGGCCAATCATCAAGAGGCACACGAAAACCAATTGGGCCCAAACACCGACACTACAATGAATGACAATATATATTGTTCATAAAAGTTGTCCTTACAAGTTTACTACATGTCCTGGAAAACTCGTTTAATAAAATGACATAAAATTTCTCGTACAGAGAAAAAGGAATTTAAAATTTTGAAACAATTATAATACAATTACATAAAGTTCTGAAACAATTTCTCATTAGATGTGATAAATAGTTAAATTTAAAAATAAGAAATTATATAATAAATATTCGTATTTGTAAATATCAATAAAAAATAATAACTATACAGTTTAACCTAAAAGAAATCGGCCACCATCTAATAAAAATATCCACGATGACAAATTACAAATTATATATACAATTGAAAACACACAAAGAATTACAATTGAAATTTGGAAGCAAAGTTTAGATTTAAGTAATCGAATCACTCACTTAAATTCTTACTATTTCAATTTCTTTAAAAGAATATATTTAAATAATATATTTAATTGTAAAATAGTTTAATTTTTGTATAAAAATAAATACAGTTTAAAATTTGTCATCCAATCATATTTACAAGAATCTTAGGTTACAAGATCAAACACGAAGCGTATAGGTGAGAGATCCACTCTTAAACGAGTTGAATCAGTGTTCCCAAGTTTGAAGTCAAGACAGAATAAACACGTTCTTATTTATAACATTTTGACATAGTATATGTATAATTTTTTTTTATTAAATTTGAAATACATCAACATAAAAATAAAAAAATAAAAAAATATTATGTGTTGAATTAAAATATTACGAAAAAATGTGTAAAAAAAAAATCTTTTTCCTTAATTTATTCCCAGGTGACCAAGTCATCCTCTATTTACTCATTTTCCCACTTACTACCTTTTCAAGCCGCCACTTTCCCATTACGATTTTCTCGATTGCTTCCTTCTTCGTTGCCATAAATATCCATTCATTCCTTAATACCTTCTCCATCCTCAACCTTATCCCTCTACAAAATTTTACATATATATCTGACAAATTTAGGGTTTTTGCATCAGAAATGTTGGGCATAAGCTTGAAACAAACGTACGAGGGAGGTGAGCAGGAGGTAAGGGAAGTGGTGATGGTGAGGAAAGAGATACGAAAAGGGTGCATGAAAATAAAGGTTGGTGGTGAAGGCGAAGAGCCGCAGAAAATAACGGTGCCGGTGAATTACCTGAAGCACCCACTGTTTGTTCAGCTTCTGAAGGAGGCGGAGGAAGAGTACGGCTTTACACACAAGGGAACCATAACTATCCCTTGTCAACTCGCCCAGTTTAAGCACGTTCAGCACTTGATCGATGCCGACACCTCCCTCCACCACCATCATCTCCACCTCGTTCCCTGCTTCTGGGTTTAATTCATCCATCTCACCCACCATCCTTCAAACTTAATTACCTTCCAGATCCAGGGATCTTTGTGCTCTGTAAATTTCTATATACATATATATCGTCATTTTAACTCTCGTAAAAATTCATGTATATCAGTTTTCTTCCCTGCAACTCTGTCTTTTTCCCTCCCAATCATTTTGCGTTTATTGTTAGTAGCTGTAATGGATAAGGGCAAAACAAAAGGTCGTAGTTGATTTTTACTTTTCAAAACTGTCTTGCTTACAAAACGTAGGTAAATAACGTTGGCGGTAACGGTAAAAAATGATACAGGACACGTAATTCAATGTCGAATTGAAGGAGAAGACAACCCCCACGAAAAATGAGTTTGGATTCTCTCTTGAGTTACGTGTTGTTTCTCTTTTCTGCTTTCAGAATACACTGATATAATGATACTGATGTTGAAGTTTTAAAATATATTAAAAACATTTTAAAATTAAATATTAGTGTATTTTTAATGGTCAAGACTTTGACAAAAATAAAATATCATAACGAAATTACCACTCGGTTCATTGTATCTGTTTCTTTTTTTAGAATACTTGTTTATAAATAATTGTCAACATGTAATTGGCTTTAAGGTTATTTTACCATGAACAACATGTGGGTGTTTGTAAAACTGTGATCGAAATAATTCATCTACAGATAAAATATTTGAAGAGTCAAAAAATAATTTTAAAAGGAATTAAATTATAAAATCCTCAAAATGTATTTTTACCATGAAATAAAAAACAAATTTAAATAAAAATATCATATAAACATTTGTATGGTTTTTTTTTTTCATTTATACCAAATATTTATGATTTAATAAGTTGGCTTGACAACTTTTAACTACCAGCTACCAACTTTTACCTTTAAGCAGATTTTTCATTTTTAATTATATTTTAATATTTATGTATTTGCAACTAATTTTGTCCAAGCCTTCGAATGTAGATTTTTACATGAAATGGAGAAAAAGAAACGACAAAAGTCTAAAATAAAATAAATCCTTTCATTTTTGCATATGTTTTTTGTGTTAGTGTTTTTTTTCCTATCCTTGACGAGGTGAATGTCACTGTTTGATGTGGGGAAACGAATGAATACACAGTATCAACTTGGTCCAAGAAGACAAGCGATTATTTGCAAGTTGATACATAACTAAAAATATATCACTGACCCACCAATGCAAAATATCTTTTGCTTCGTATAAACCCAACTACAAATTTAGGTATACTCCTCTTACACATTTATTCACTATTATATTTACATTATTTTTAAAAAATGATAACTTCCTTAGCTCCATTTTCGATATTTTTTCTAGATTTTGATTACTCTTTTTACAATCGAGCATCCTTATGGATTTATTATTTTTATGCTAAAACTAAATCCATATTCCTAATTTTTTTGTTACGCACTTATCTTTATTTTATTAATTGGTGATTGTGATTTTACTCAATTGTATAAGGATTTGTTATTGTTATATTATTTTGACAGTCTTATTGCATAATATGATTTTGATATATCTTCAAGAAGTATTATACTTCATCATTGAGAGATTATCTAGTAATAGATTTTATCTTAAACAAGTTTTGTTGATCAAAATAATAAGTAATATAGTAATTCCGAGCTATCATGAATAAGTTGTATAATAATTAAAAATAATAAAATATGAATTTCAACCGATAAATTTATCTCGTATAATATTTTATTATAAGAAAACTAGATTAAATATATCATCTAAAACAAATATAAATAGTAATATAATAAATTTTAATAAAATTAATTAAAACAAAATAATTGTTAAATTAATAAAAAAATGCAAACCGGTAAAAGAAGACATGAATATCCTTTTTGTTAAAACATTTATTATATTAGTTTACATATTTTTTTTAAATATATAAGCGTTAAATTTATTTATATTGCTAACCAGAAAAAAAAGAGAATAATAGTGAGTTTGAATTAAAAAAGGTATATTTATTTTTGATGAACCTAGAAACGCTATTTAGTTGACCGTATATAATACATGAATCAGAAACTATACGGCATCTCTATCAATCCCCACCCGAAATTTTAATTCCTACCATTACTTTGACGTTTGAAATGAAAATGATTCTGTACTCTTTATTTTGATCACAAAGAAATACATACATTGTTCGCGTCTTTTATTATGATATTATTTAATTTTAATGAATTAAAAAGTTAAGTGGCATATTAATTGAAATATATTGTCTTAAAAAGAATATTTATGATATAAATGGAGCAAGTAGGTAGAAGTTTAGTTTTTTCGCGGATGGTTTCCTTCCCTCCAGATTGGACGGTATTTAACTTTTTCAATCCCACTTTCCTCACTTTGCATCTGTGCTCATTCCTCCCCATTTTCTTCTGTCTGCTATTGCCATTGCCTAACGCAACGCAAACATACATTAATCATCAAGCACCACCACCAGCTACTGCTTCTAGATTAATATTATTCATTTCACATATATTATAAAAGTAAAATAATTATAAAAAAATAAATTTCTATTTAAAAAGAATAAAAAAATAAGAAAGAGTAATATAAAATCAATGTAAAGAATTTTCTATGGAAAAATATGATTTCTTATTATAATATATTTTAAGGTGTGGATTTTAAGTCTAACTCAATTTCATAAAACTAACTTGTAGATAAGGCTATATTTATGTATAGGGTTAAATATGTTTTTAGTCCCTGAACTATCAAGCGATTTTGGTTTTAGTCCCTACTCAGAACTTTGATGGTTTTTAGTCCTTATTGTTTTGAAACTCTGAGTAATAGTCCTTAAAATTGGACAGCGTTAACTTTTGTCTCACGTGGCTAACGACCAATCCACGTTTTATGCCAGCTATGAATTTATTATGTACCATATTTTGTTTTCTTTTTATTTCAAATTTGCACAGAAGCCCTTAATTTCTTCTATGTTTGCACTTTGATTCTTTTCTTTTCTTTTCTCTGTTTCAGACTGTTGTTTTAGTGCCTACTGATATGGGGGTGGTGGAGATGGGGTCTGTGAGGATGGTGGGTGAGAGTTTTGAGCTTTTGCAGGCTTTGAAGTCTGTGTTTTCTGCACAGGCATCGTTGGTCCCTCTCAGGATTAAGCCAATTACACCATTTGATTTGGTGAGTGAGAAGAGAGATGATAATGCAAATGCCCCTTTTTCTGGTGTGGCAATTGGGGATAAGGAAAAGAATAACAGCAGCAATGCTAGTAATAATAGAGTAGAAGGAAACGGAGTTCCAAAGATTTTTGGGCAAGATTTGAACAGTGTGACTCAATTCAGAGAGAAACTTGCTGTGAGGAAAATGGAAGAGAGGCCGAGGGCGTGGGGAGCTCATCCCAATGGGAATAGTGTTGGTTTTCCAAATGGTATCCATGGTTCTGGTTGGGGGGCCGGTCAAGTTGTGAGACAGCTTGGTCCTCCTGAAATTCATGCTCCTAGGTTGTCCACCTCCGGTGCATTGTCGGTGCCGGAGCTGGCCAATGGCACGAGGCATGATTTTGTGCATAACAATTATCAGCAGCAGCAACGGAAGGCTCAGATGCAAATTGATTTCTCAGGAGCAACTTCAAGGGCTTCAGGGAGATCAATCATTGCGGAATCTGAGATTTCTGATGTTGAGGCATCGTGCAAGGAGGAGAGAGCGAATGTTGCCGATGACAGGAGGCCGAGGAAACGGGGAAGGAAGCCGGCCAATGGAAGGGAGGAGCCCCTCAACCATGTGGAGGCAGAGAGGCAAAGGAGGGAGAAGCTAAACCAGTGGTTCTATGCCCTGCGTGCGGTTGTTCCAAATATCTCAAAGATGGACAAAGCATCTCTATTGGGAGATGCTATTGCTTACATCAATGAACTTCAAGCGAAACTCAAGACGATGGAGGCTAGGTGGCGGCGACCTTGCGTTGGAGGTTCGACAGCTATCTGCGTTTCCCCTTATGTGTTTCTGTACTGTTAGATGGCTGCCTCTTCTGAACCCTAATTGCAGTGTTAATGCTAAAGTGTAAACATCGTAGAAATTAGGGACTTCATTGCAAATTTAGAATAAAAAAAAAGAAAACGTGGAGAGAATAAAATCACACTTGGCATTAGACGTTAGCCACGTTAAATAAAAATTAACGCCGTTTAAAATTAGGGACAATTTATAACAGTTTCAAAACGATAAGGACTAAAAACCATCAAAGTTCTGAGTAGGGACTAAAACCAAAAACGCTTGATAGTTCAGGGACTAAAAACATATTTAACCCTTATGTATATAGTCTAAAATGACTTTGATATTCTTTCGGGTATGAGATTAGGAATCACAATCAAAAACTTCTTTACACTTTTTTGAACCTTGTAATTTTGTCTTTAATTTCAGTTACACAATTCTTCCAAGTTCTTAATGTTTTGATGTTTAAGTCAGTATTTCGATGGTTCGGTTAACACAATAAAATCTTAAATTTATAATAAATACAATCAATTATCTCTTTATGTCATAATCATATTTATAGATTTTGAGATAGATTATAATTACTATAGTTAATCATGATCCAATACGTGATAAGCATATTTTACATGTAAATCTAATTATAGGTAACATTAAGATTTTTAAGTGTTTACGACTATTGGATCATCTTCGATATCTGACCGAACGGTTGGTTGATGCAAACCCTAATGCATTGGTCTTAAATCACTCGGGACCATATCACCATGTAACCTTGTTTCTCACGTGACTTCTAACATAATAAATTAATAATTTTCTAACTCTCTTTACACTCAGAATATAATACTAATTGAGGAATTCGCAAATCCAATGCCTCACCTATTATGGGAATCAGATACACCATCCAGTTTCATCATTATTTAATTAACTCAACACTCAAAACTAACCACCTGTCTACAATTCAGATAAAAAAAAAATCAAACAATCAAATCTCGAATTCAAAATGAGAGTGAGTAATTTTCTCTTAGAGGGTGAGCCTCACTTCACGAATATGTATTTCTTTTTTATAAAAAAGATGGGTAGAGGGAGGTCGAATCCTTGTTCCTTTGACCAATGTCTATGACTTATAATTAGATAGATTCTTAATGAACTAATATTAATCATTCGTTATATTTTATTCCAAAAGTGTTACCATCTTCTAATGGATTATATCTATCCAGAATTTCCTTTTCAATTCATATATATCATGTGGCTGGGACGAATAATTATTACAAAAGTAATTCAGTATGGATATATATCTCCACAAATCACTACTTTAATTTTAATTTATAGTAGTTACTGGTTTAACTAACTATTGTCTTTAAATTACATTCTTACACATAATTTAATTAATTCAACTTTTTTCAACTGATTCATTATATATTGTAAAAATTTAAAGCCATCTATTAATGTTGCAACTTACATATGGGACCGTGCTTTTTAATCCTTCCAAAATAAATTATTATTATTTTTATCTCCTTTACGAAAATAGTACAGTTCAATTTTTTTAATAAATAAAGAATTCCGAGGGGACAGTTTTCTTTGAACGGAATTAACTACATTTAATTTGTTTTCATAAATGAAGGTGCAAGTGGCGAAAAAATTAAGACTACAAATGAATGCTATTCATTTACGATATATAATAAAAACATATTTAACCTAATGTTACTAAAATTTAATCTTCATTTCTTATTGGTAAAAAATATACACATCTACGTTTAATGGTAATACATATTCATTTTTTAAATTTGATGTCTTAATGATTGCAAACATAGTTTTCTCTCTTAAAAAATATACATTTTTTAAATGTATTCCAATAAAAATTCAACTAATTAGACGAGATATGAAGTTTAAGATTTTTATTTGGAAATGAATAAATGTGTAGAATCCAACTTCATCAGAAAGGTTTTTAAATATGACAAGTGGTGGCACCTATGCATACAAATGGCAAACATTGAAACTGTATCCAAACCATAGAAAAAGAATCCAAATTTGAGTTTAAAATTAATTAAAAAAGGTGGAACCAACATTTGTTTATAGCACGTATCGTTAGATAAAATAAAATGAAATATTTAATTAATCAGATTCTTCTCTCTTTTTACTTAAAATTATATCGAATATTTTTTTTCTGAAAGTGGAATATTAATTAAATTCAGTTATCGATTCAATTTATTACATGTTTAAATGTTCATTATTAAATTCTTATTATTAAATCTTCCTTTTAGTCTTCTTTGTACAGTTAGGTAAGTACTTCTCACATAAATTATATAAAAACGCATCATCGCATTTTAAAAAGTCAAACGTGAAATAAAACAATGGATATATAAAATACAATATAAATTACATTTACATTTTTTAAATTAAAGTTAAACAAATAATACATGTTAAATAGAGATAATAAACGTAATTTTGAATTATAACCTTCAATTAAAATTCAATTTACTTTGAATATTAAATAATTTAAACCATAAATAATCACTTAGACATAAATAATCACTTAGAGTAAGAAATACTAATAATAGTCTATATTTATTTAAGTGAGATCCATAAAAAAATATATATAAAAGTGTTAATATATATTATATTTATTTGACAAGATGCGTTAAAGAACATGGTTGAACAAGACTCATTAAATCTTTTCATCTTATAATAATCTAAAATAGATCTATTAAGAAAATATTCATATATTAATGAAAATAATAATTCATCTTGTCAGTTTTGTATAGATCAATTGTTCATGTTAATCATATAAATACAATTAGTACTTCTTAATAAATACTCAATCACCCTAATAATCACTCAATCTCATATACACACATATTGATTCTAAAACTCTTTAACTAACTTAAGCGTCATAGAATCTTTTCCAGAACTAAAAATAACTCCAATAATTGAGCACAGATCTTGAAGGTGGACTTAAAGATAGAATTTGGATATTTGTAAACTGTGTGTATTAGTATTAGTATTTATAAGAGAGTGAACTTTAAAAACTCTTTATCACCTCATAAATCAAAATTTAACCATCAATCACCCTAAAACTAAAATATATCATTTTAATATTATTTTTGGTCTTTTGATGAGAATATTGAATTTTTTTTGTACCAACTAATTTATGAATTTTATTATTTATATGTTAGTTAATTTTTATTTATTTATAGTTATAAAAGAACTATGATTTATGTTTTTAACTTTTTTTAGAGTGAGAATGTACTGAGGAGATTAGTGTGATGTGAGCTTAATCTAAACTATTGTCATCATTTTTAATGAAAAAATCTTAAAACAATATATTTATGAATATTTTATTTAGTGATGTCAAAATGGGTCGTAATCGGTGAACCAATCCGGTCCACCACAGGTTTGAGCTGGGTTGGATTTGAAAAAAATATAATTTTTTTATGCGGGTTAGTTTTCAACCCGGCTTACTTAGAACTCGGCTCATCCAGTTTGAAAACCAACCCGCATAAAAAAATTGATCCGTGGTGAGCCGGGTCTGAAAATTATTCTGAGCATCTTTATTATAAAATTATTACGTAAAGTCACTAACTTGAGCATAGAGTGTCTTCTGCAGGCACCCTCCCCCACGGGTAGGAGAAAGAGAAGAGAGAACAACGTAACCTAGATGATGCAGCGAACAACTTTGAATGCTTTGAGTAAAGGATTTCAACCCTATCGAAAACTTATATTATTTTAACATGACATATTGTTTTCTAACCTATACTAAGAAGAAATTTTGAAATGACGATAATGTTATATCATAATTATCAAAATTGGTTATCAAAATGAATTATAGATTACGGGATAAATTCAACACTAATAAACTATAAACAAACTTATATAAAAGACTATGAGACTAACTTTAACTCACTTAAAAAATGATAAATTTGTAATTTTTTTTATATTTTGTTTAACTTTCTTAATTTTAGTTAAGATAATACACTCATTTTATTAACTAAAAGTTTCATCTAAATATATATGTCACAAAAAGAATGGAACGAACAGTCGTATAGATAATATTTTGAACTTAGCTTTTTATATTCATTAAATTGTCCAACCAATAAGTGAGAGAAAAAGGTCTATCAAAACAGGCCACCAAACCCAACCCAACTCGGTTTAATCCGGTCCGGTTTACAATGGTTGGCTATTTAGTAAGTCAACCTAACTCGGCTCATTTATTAGTGAGCTGAACAAATTTGAACCTAGTCCAACCTACCACGGGTTGGTGGATTAAACAGGTTGACTGACTGATTCACTTAATTACAAGTGTTTTTTAATAAAAAAAGATTACAATTTTTTTGTAATTTAAATTTAAATAATTTCATTCTAAAATGATGATAAACTCTGACAATTCAAAATAAAAAATTAACATACAATTCAAATATAATCCAAAAGCAAATCCAAAAAACGAATAAATAAGTTTATAATATTAATAATTTTTGTGTCACTTATTCATTTATAATATTAGAGTTTTGAATAGATAAATTTATAATATTTTGCTCTCTTGAAATATTTTTTTCTATATTTCTATTTACAATACAATAAAAAAATGTTAATTAATAATATTGAAACACAAAATAATAAATAATTAAATTAAAGTAGATGAATTGATGAGTCAACCTGACTCTCACCACATATTCAACCCAAGTGAACCAGATTTTAAATGAACTAGATTGAAAATTTGTCTATATAATTTTTTTTTATCTTTTTCAAATCGAACACGGATTGACGCTCAAATTCTAACAATTTTGAGAGTAGTAGTTCTAACCATGCATCATCGATGATATAAAACACATTCTCTTTTTCTACTTTGAAAAGGTAAAAAGTTTACTAATTCTATTGAGGTTTAACTTTTGAAAAAAAAAATGTAAACTGGTCTTCCCTCGGGAAATAAAGTGTAACGTTAGTTTGTATTATCTAGAAAAATATTGTTTTGTAAGATTCTAGGCATAGTTCAAGAAGTGAGGGGCAGGTCCGAGATGGGCACAACTGTCCTTGATCGTACGTACGTAAAGCCACATGGAAAGGTTAGCGTTGCATCCTATTCTTAACTTCTTTTCTACTCTGTGTAGGTCCACAAAAGATCCGTTGATCACAGTAATGAAAAAGATCGGACGGAGCAGAGTTAAAGTGAGTGGTGAAGCACGTGACACAGTCACACTTGTACACTTCTCTCTGGATGGCGTATATATATGAGTATAGTCTTTGTTTGTGTTGGGGAATGCGTTTCTCTCCCGTTTGTTGTGTTGTGTTGTGTTGTGTGTCTGAGTCA
Source organism: Vigna umbellata (assembly GCF_029865625.1). Taxonomy (NCBI): domain Eukaryota; kingdom Viridiplantae; phylum Streptophyta; class Magnoliopsida; order Fabales; family Fabaceae; genus Vigna; species Vigna umbellata. The sequence goes on from NC_142169.1 coordinate 61,948,501, forward strand.
TGACTAACGTCCCAACCTCTCTCAGATGTTACTCCCTTACCTGCTTCCACAAAGCAGCAATCACACTCTCACACCCTTGGCGCTTTTCCCTTGTTTCCTTTTGAGCTTTTTCCAGAAACTCTCACAAACATTCAGACCTCCTTTCTGTATTGTTTTTGCAGTGATGGGTGGCAGTGGGGAGAAGAGAGTGAAGGGTTTTCAGGGGAAGAAGGAAGGGTTCCGAGGAGGAGTGCCGAAAGGGTGTTTGGCCATAAAGGTGGGTCAAGGAGAAGACCAACAACGGTTTGTGGTGCCAGTCATGTACTTCAATCACCCACTCTTCATGCAGCTTCTCAAGGAAGCAGAGGAAGAGTACGGCTTCGATCAAAAGGGAACCATAACCATCCCTTGTCACGTCGAGCAGTTCAGGAACGTTCGAGGCATCATCGACGGCGAAAAGTCTCTCCTTCATAACAATCACGTTCGCTGCTTCGGCTTCTGACCAACCAACACAGACCTTCTTCACCCTCACTTTATAATTTCTTGCAGGTACCGATGATTTCGCCTTGTAAATTCTCCGTTTTGTTTTACTTTCGTTAGTTGAGTGGTGATGACAGTGTGACAGAAACGAGACGAGGACGACAACATAATGTTACATCTTGCTGTTGTAGTTACCTTGTTATAGTTTTGCTAGCAATCTCAATGGAAAAGAGATGCTTTTTCTTTTTCTTAATTTCTAGAAGGATTTGTGGCCGTTAATGACAGAAGAAAGAGTTGAAAAGAACGCACGTGGGGGCCCAATTTAACGACTTCTATTATACTTCTTTCATTTCGGTCCTTAATAGTTTCTTATTTACCGTACATTATCGTTAAGTGGTTTTTATTAGAGGGAACTAATTACAGTGCGAATATACAAGTTTCTCTGTTGTTCCGTTCTTTTCAGAAGGCTACAATTTGTTGTCGATAGCCTGAATTCTTTCTTCTCTTTTTGTCTTATTTTCTGAATGGTAATTATTAATTACATGGATATTCCTTCTGATTAATGTAACTGTTAAATTTTAGTTTACTTAGGAAAGAATGTCGAAATATTATTCCAAAAGCATAAATAATAATTACTTTGGAAGTGCTTTATCCCGTAAACTCTTGCACGTGCCTGTGAACAGTTGAAACTTGAACAGGAATATGAAGAATAAAGTGAAATTAAAATGGGGTGTGCACGAAGGAGAAAGATAGGGATAGGGCGTGGACCATTACTGAATGAAGCTGAACCCTGTGATTTCTTTCGATGGTAGGAAAAGAAGTTGTACATCCTGCCTCCTTTTGGTACTACTACCCTACTACAACCATTTCGTGATTTATTATTTAAACTTGGTTAATTTAGTTATTAATAGTAGAAACAAATATGATTATATTTTTAAAATTAAATACTTCAATTTTCAATCTACAGAAAAAGAAAATACTCATTTTTCTATGACACGATTTTTAATATAATATCATCAGCGATTTAAAAGTAAAAAGCACGTTTGATAAAAAAATTGATCGTTGGAGGTAAAACCAATGTTTATGATATATTAAAAAAAATGTATTACAATTATTCAAAATTATTGTTTAATCTTTTGGTATATAATTCAAATTGAGCCTGAGCTTTGTCTTCTTCCTAATAATAATTTGAATTATTAGAGGAAACTGAAAACTCCTTGAAATATACTTTTGAAGACGAGAAGGATCTATAAGCCTTTCTTTTGTTTACTTATTTTCATTTTTCATGTATACTATGGGATTATCCAATTCCCCTTTTATGATTAGAGAGTGTTGCATGGATGATTTGTTTTATGGATTTGTTGCGATTTTTAGGTAAATTGAATGGATATAATGGTAAAATAAGAAAAAACTTAAAAGAAAGAAAAAATAAATTTCTATGATATAAATGACGTTATTTGTGATAGTAGATTGAAAGTAAAGAATCAAAGAATGTTGGATATATTATGACAGGTTATGAGAGGTAAACAAAAGTGTGTCATAATAACATATAGATATTATGACATGTAACCAAAAATGTATGTAACCGAAAATGCATTATAGTAATTAAGGTGGACTTTATATGACATATAACCCAAAGTTCATCATAGTAAATTGAACTTATGACAAAAATTTTCACTATCATAGAAAACACGAACAATGACCGTCAAAACACCGTAACACTTATCATATCCATTTTATTTGTCATAAAATATCATTTATGTAGTAGTGTATAACATGTTTCTACATAACATGTTTCTAAATAAATTATAAAATCTAAAAAGAAATACAATGCTAAAAGTAAAATAATGGACAAAAGAAATTAAAATGGTATTAAAAATAGCAAATCATTGTATATTATAATTTAAATGACGCATAATTATATTATTTATAGAAAAAAAAATATAAATATATGTTTAATTAAATATTGATCAAATTTAGAGTAAAGGAATATCCTTCTCTTTCATTAACATCAATCAACAATTCAAATATTGTTCCTACTAAATCTGATAATGGACTTAGTTCAGAAACACTCAATGTTTCTTTCCTTTAGTGATAGTGTAGTGGATTTTTATAAAGGCAAAAGCAATTAATTTTCCCTTTGTAGCTTAAGAGTTCATTGTTCTAAATGAACTTAAAGTTCAATATTTAAATCCAAGTATTATATTTTATTCATCTAAAGATCGAGATTTATACTATCATGGAGGGACCATAGCTTCCAAGCTCAAGCTTGGAAGGTGTAGAGTATAAATGTCTCGTACTTGTATAAATACTGAGATTCACTATCTCATACAAATCATATATAGTCCTCCATACTCAAGATTGCAAGGTGAAGAGCCTAAATACTCGAATTTTCATTAGTGCAAAAAGCGTTTTTTTGAAATTGTCTAAAAAGCGTTTTTTTTAAATTGTCTAATAGACTTCGGTTCCAAGTAAAACAAAGTTTTTTAAAATACAGTGACATTTTTTAAATTTTTTATACAACTATAGGTTTCAAATCTAAAATAATCGAAGTCTAAACTAGTATAGTATTTGGTTTTTTAAAGAATTGAAGCCTATAGTTTTGCAAATAATTTCAAAAATGACATTGATGATATTTTTGAAAATATTTACACAATTATACAATTATATGGTTTAGTTCTAAAATAACCAAACTTTAAAGAATCGAAATCTAAAGTCATCCCAAAATTTTAAAAATGGTATTATTTTTTAATTTTATCTTTGTGACAGAATAAACTTCGGTTTTATAAGAACTGAAGCCGATTCTTTTGTTAGAGTTAATTTCTTAGATATTTAGAACTCGATTCTCGATTATAAGCATTTGTTTCATTGTGCCCTTCAGAACTCTTTTGTTTTGCCCTACAACTCGAAGACGTGAATGCCACTGTCATTTCTCCATCGTCGTTACGAATGTGAATGTCACTCTATTTCTCCATCGTTGTTGTACTCGTGAGGTGTCACTTTCACTACCATTGTGCAATCCTCTCCATTCTTCCTCACCTTGCTTCATTTCCATTATTGGCTCACTCATTTGTTCTCTATTCTCTCTTTTTTCTCTCTTTTTTTCTCCTTAAGGTTTGTTATGTTCTTCCTAACTCATGAATTTTGTGTTGTCATTCGTGTCCATGTTTTGCATTAAATTGACATTGTTGTAACTCGTGTTTCCTTACCTCCAAAATGTGTTTTTCATTGTTGTAATTAGAGTTGTCAAAATGAGTCACAACCCGCGGGCCAACTTGGCCCACCACGGGTTCGAGCCGTGTTGGGTTTGAAAAAATTATATTTTTTTATGCAGGTCAGATTTTAACCTGGCTCATTTAAACCCGCGGGTTGAACCCGTGGTGGACCGGGTCGGTCCCACCTACCTAATGTTATTTTATTAAAATTTAATTTTAATTTTACAAAAAAAATATTTATTATTTAAGTTCCCTATTTTCAAAATTAATTAAAGATCAATGTTTGGAGTGAAATTTGTTTAGATTTGAATTATAAAAAGTTTATAATTTTTTTTATTTAAAAAATTTGTAATTAAGTGAGCCAGTGAGGCAACCTGTTTGGGTCGAGCCGGATTCGAATTTTTCTGGTTTGCTAATTAATGAGCTGCGTTGGGTTGGCTCACTTAGTGACCAACCCGTGGTGGGTCGGGCCAGGTGACCTGTTTTGACAGCACTAGTTGTAATACCAAGGTTCTTAAAAATTTATATATTTTTATATATTATGAATATATATTTTTATATGTTTGATGTATTTGGTTTGATATATTAAAAATTTATTTAATAAGGTGTTCATAACTATTTATTTATTTAATTTATGTTTAGTGAGGTGTTTATAATCTGTTTTTATTTATTATTCTATTTATGTAATTTCTTTAGTGAGGTGTTCGTAACTTTATTTGTATTTTTATTTATTATTTTTGTTTATTTAATTTATTTAGTATTCATATTCTCATTTTATTTATATTTATTATTTTGTTTGTTTAGTGAATTTTCATAATCTCCTTTTAATTTATACTTATTTAATTTATTTAGTAAGGTGTTAATAACCTTATTTTTATTTATATTTATTATTTTGTTTATTTAATTTATTTAGTGATTTGTTCATAATCTTAATTTTATTTATATTTATCATACTCTTTATTTAATATGTTTAATGAGGTGTTTATATCCTATTTTTATTTATTATTTCGATATTTAATTTTTTTAAGTGAGGTGTTTATAACCTAATTTTTATACATTATTTTGGTTTAATTAATTTAGGAAGATAATCCTAACCTTATTTTTTTTATACATTGTTCTAGCTATATATCTATATTGTTTGGTTTTAATTTTTAATAATTATATATATATATATATATATATATATATATATATATATATATATTATGAAATATACCGATTGATGTTACAATGCGAATCAATTTATCGATAGGGGTAGCCGATCGGTCGAGGCAACCACTTTAGGTAATTAAAGATTAATTAATAGTGCAACGGTCATTTATGAGCAATTAGTAGGTATATTAACCGGCATTAATGGTTTGATTGCCGTATCAAATATGAATATACGACATTAATGGTTTGATTGCCATATCAAATATGAATATACAATATTAATGGTTAATTAATGAGCTTGATTGCTATACGACCTATAAATATATTATCAATGTCCAGGTATAGACACATTTTACCAATTCTAACAAAATAGAGACCTCCTTTAGAGACATATCTGACTTGAGCGTCAGAGTGTATTCTGCAGGTCAACAACCGATTGGTGTGAATTGCGTTATTGAAGAGGATTGGACGATTGAAGCATAGAGCAGAGCAAAAAGGAACAATCGACCCTGACCCTTTCAACAGAAACAATATATATATATATATATATATATATATATATATATATATATATATATATATATATATATATATTGATAAATAAAGATTTAATTTATTGTAGTTGGAGGTATAACTTTGGGATTTAAATGAGTAGATATTAGCTCATTTATCCTTACTAGCCACTACTAAATAGATTGACTTATTGAAGTTGGAGGTATAACTTTAGGGATTTTAATGAGTAGACTATTAACTCATTTTTTGTGGTTGTGATTTTTATTTATGATGGTTGCAAATGTGCATGGGAATAAACATTTCACATGCAGTAGTGATTATCGACAACGAGTTTGTGAAATTATAAATAGAAATGAATGCATACATACATTGATGTGTTCATGTATTCAAGAGTGTGTCTTCCTTAATAAAAAATGTTTTCACTAAAATAAAGTTATTTAAAATTTTGGAAAACTATAAATATGTAGTATGTATATTTACATTTTTGTACTAAATATTATTATTTAGTAATGATCTGAATAGTTACAATTTATATATATAAATTAAAAAGAAAAAAAAACAATTTTTATGTACCGATTAACTATAAAAAATATTTTTTTTCACTAGTGTTTGTCACAGGTTAACTACTTATTAATTCTCCATTGGAAATTAAACTGATCCCGACTCTAATACTAATAGTTAAATTGAACATGTATAATTCTGTCAAATGTTATAGCAGTTACTTTGTCCATTGGAAATTAAATTCAGGACTCTGAGTCTAATACTAATTTGTTAAATTGAACATTTATAATTATGTCAAATGTTATAGCAGTTACTTATTAATTGTCCATTGGAAATTAAATTCAGGACTATGAGTCTAATACTAATTTGTTAAATTGAACATTTATAATATGTCAAATGTTATAGCAGTTACTTATTAATTGTCCATTGGAAATTAAATTTAGGACCCTGACTCTGATACGAATTCTTAAATTCAAATGTTATAGCAGTTACTTATTAACTGTCCATTGAAAATAGGATAATGATACTATGACAACATTTTTTTGATAATATTTTAACACTGTCTGCGTGTTATTCTGTGATTGGTTTATATTGATGTTTATGATTATTATTATTGATTGTAGAATAATTTTGGACCAATACATAAACAGTCTTAAAATATTATCAAAAAAATGTTATCAAAGTATAATTGTCCTTGAAAATCAATGAGGATCCTAACTCTAGTACTAATTGTTAAATTGAACATTTATAATTATGTCAAATGTTATAACAATTAGTTAAGATGCAATTCTTTCCACTTAAGTGCCTCGGAGTTTGATTCTAATTTGGTCCTCAACTTCTGTGAACAATTAATGGCACGTGCAATATTAATTATATTAAATTTTATTAAAAGTCTAATATTCTTTCTAAAATGTCATTATTACCAGTCTCCTAAAAGAAATAAAATATACAATAGATAATGGTTAGAGTTATTAAAACCGGTATGATATTGCTACATTAGTGAGGTGTACGTTACTTTAGGAAAGCTGAAGAGATAATCAGAAATCTAAACGTTATTACTTTGATTTGATATTTTCTTTTGCCCAAAAAGAAAAAAAAGGAAGAAAAATAGCGATGAATTTTTAACTTCATATCTGGCCAATGACAATAACAAAATAGTAAAACTTTATTAATATTAGTATAAAAGAAAATCATCACTATACATCTAAACCAAGCTCTATGATAAAATTTTTACTTTCTATTTAATTATACAACTAAATATAGAGGCAACATTAGTAAATTTAGGTATAAAGACATCATTAGTAAACTAAGTAATACCATGAAACTCAAAGCATAAAACTATTAATTACAATACATGCGTTTTGATATATAATATAATAGTCGAAAAATATTGAAATAGTCTCAGCTATCACGAATAGCGTTATGAATGAGTTAAATATATGAAAAATTTTGTTCACTAAATTTTAACTCAACAAGTTAAAGTATATGCGATTTAATAAATGATAAAGTTATGAAACAGAAAATTAAGATGTATGAAAATGTAACTGAAAATATATATGAAAAAAGTTATGAAAATTTAAGATTGAATTAAAAGAATTAGTTTAAACTAAAAAAACTTGTATGACTGTTTGACTGACTATAAACAAAATTTTTCCAAGTAAAGTAAAGATGCAATATAACAACATTATTAATAAATGTAGTTGACGAAAGAAAATAATACGAAAATGATATATTGTGATAGTTTTGTTTATTTGATATAAAATATAATTGAAAGAAGATTAATCGCCACAACTACCACCCGGCCCTCCAAACTCAATATAGTAGCCATAGTGACGTCCTTTGTCTCCGTAGTTTTTAATATCATAACAAGTGGGTTTGTCAAGTATAGGATAAATTTGGCTTGGTTCAGGTCCACGAGGAAGATCACCTCTATCTCTAAACCACATTTCTCTAAAGTAACAACCACTGTTTTCAGGAAAACGTCCAGACCCCATTTGAGGACTATTAGTACCAGGACGAGTTTTTGTTCTTCCACCCCATCCTACATGATCAGCTGAACTCATGTTCGTGAACAATTTTGCTGGAAAATATCCAATAAACTTATTGTTTATAATTATCCACCAATTTTTGGTTTTTGGATCCTGAAAATATATACACACATTTATCATATCCAATGTTAATTACGTCAATCATACTGTATTAATTTTTTATCATTATATTCACTTAAAGAATTTATTCAACAAATTAAAATATTTATTAATCTCAAATAAATTAAAATAATAATTACCTGAGAAATAGCAATGAAACTGTCAATAGTTGGTCCACCATAGATAGATACATTGGTTATGCGTTGACCAAGATGAAATAATTTATGTGTTTGAATAAAACCTGCACATCGAAGATTATAACATCCTGTCTTCTTGAAGTTATCTACCTGAAAATTTATAACGCATCAAGTTTTGAATAATAATATTAATATGATAAACTAATTAATTAAAATTTATTTAGGATCTAGCTTAATTATATCTTTATACACAAATTGAAACGAAAAAAAGATAAATCCTTTACCGTCCACGAGGTATAAATATGAGATGCATAATCACCATATAGTTCTGGAGCCACCTGATTATAATACATTAATTAGATTAATTAAAATATTTTTTATTTTCTTAAAATTAATACTAATAGTGATATATAATATATATATATATATATATATATATATATATATATATATATATATATATATATATATAAATGCAAGAAGAGTTCAATGTGAAAATTATAACTTACATGCCATCCTAACGAGATTTTATTAGTAGATTCTACTGTTCCGCTTTCAACCCATATATGAGACATAGAGATTTGAAACTTTGAATCAATATGTGGATTATAAATACTATTTGTTCCTGCCACTCCGTAATAAGGAGCATAATGTGGTCTAAGAAAAAATTCTGCAAACTAAAAAGTTTGATATATACAAATAAATAGTTAGATTAAAAAAATGTAGAATACAATTTATAAAAGAAAGTATTGACATTTAAAAGTATTTTTATGAAACATCTTACATGAACACCAGGAATGTCTTTAATCAATATATGATCGTTTAACATTGATTGTTCTCGAATAAGGTCCTCCTTTGTTGTTCTAAGTATAGGAACAGTCCCTTTCGGACATTCATCTTTACTCAATTCAAACATGAATTTAGTTTCTAAATTTTTCTGACTTGATTTTCCAAACCCAGTTTGAAAGTTTGGTTTTCTCTAAAATTAGATATAAAAAAAAAACAAGCGGATGTTATAACATGGAAAACATTATAAAAGAAGGGTTGAAAACTAATCCTAAATATTGAAAACGAAATGAAATTCAAATTTTAATGTAATTAAATGATTTGGGTATATACCTGTAATTTATGGTCCTTTAATAAAGGATGATCCAATGATGGTTGTTTGTAAATGTCAATGCAATCAATAATGTCTCCAAACTCCGTCTATGAAATCCAAAATAAAACACATACCCATAAAACTAGTAAACCATGTAGTGCGATAACAACTAAAGAGCTTACGATGAAACATACTAAAGTGAAGACATACATGGATACTTTTTGATGGAGGCTTATTAATAAGTCGAAGTTGTCTCTCCAACTCCAAATCTTCTTTTAGTATAGTTTGAGTTCCTTCAACTTTATGGCAAACATGAGTACTCAAAAATTGCAGGATAAAAAATAATACATGGATCATCATTTTTCAACTCAACACAATCTCTCTCTCTCTCTCACACACACACACATATATATATATATATATATATATATATATATATATATATATATATATATATATATAATTAAAATATCAAATGTTTTTATGTAAAATTATAGTCGTAAATTTGTTATATAATGCTCATTTGGTTCTTCTCATTTCATTTACTATTTTAATTTTTTTAATATATTTGTTGTGTAGTAACTGGTATACGTTACTAATTATATAGTAATTAATGCATAGCATTTAATATTGATATTTAGTATTTATTATTTAACATTTATTAGTTTGAATGATAATAGGTTAACAACTCTTTTTAACAACTTTTTTGATAATATACTGCGTGTCATTATTTTACTGGTATGTATATTTGAAACGAACAAATCACAAACTAACACATAGACTGTTTTTGTAAAAAAATTATCAAAAAAAGTTGTAAAAAACATTTTTCTATTAGTATTTATGATATATTTTTTATTAATATTTTAATAAATATTTTGAAAATTAAATATGTTTTTAGTTCCTAAATTATTATAATAAAAATATTTGTTTCTAAACTAAATTATAAAGTATTTTAACCCTACAATTTATGAAAATAATGCAAAACATTTTTCTCAACAAATAACATGTGAAGGTTATATTATAGTATACTTTGAAATTCTATTAGTTACATGACAAACATTAAGTATCTTTTGTTCATGATGATATTTTACATTACTTTCATAAAGTTCATAGCACTAACACAACGAAAGCCTTCTATGTAAGATATTTTATGTTTATTACATTAGCAATATATTTAATATTGCAGAACACAAAAACTTGAGTTACGTGAAAAATGCATGATGTAAATTTATGTCACGTAAAAAACACACTATGTACATTTACGTTGGACGCTAGAATAGATCCAACATAAATGCAGTAATTTACGTTGGACAATACTAGGTTTAACATAATATTGATCAACTTGTACAACTGAATCTTGTTCCCATGTAAATCAACATCTGTCTCAAGTTTTCATAACATTGATTTTACGTACTTTTATATGTATATTTTTATAAATAAATCAACTCCTTCATAGTTTTTACTTTGTTTTGTTCTTAAGTTTAGTGTGTTTTCTTGTGCTTTAGTTAAAAAATTATTTTTAGACAAATATACACCCAACATTACAAACATAAAGAAAAGACACACCTGTAGAGTTATACTACCTTGCACCACACTCAGACGATTAGAAAATCACCATTGAGCAAATCGTTGGCAAAAAATATGGCTCACCTAGTAGATCACATGTTAGAGAACATCAATTCTAGGTCTCAATGGCCGAGAATGAAATCTCTTGGTAAGTTTGTCAATTCTAATATGCGAAAGTGAGTATTTAATCACTTTTTCGCGATAGTTTTGTGATTCTCTCCTCCCCACTTTATTATTCACTTGAAGCAACTGGGAGAGGCCCTTGGAGGCTGTTTGAGGGGAACTTTTCCCTTCTCCTCCTTGGGCTTCAATATTCATCAATTGTGTTTTTTCTTGTTTTGGATTGAGGAAGAAGATGAGTAGTAAATTGAAGATGGAAATTCGAAGAGGAAGCACAATTAAAGCATGAAGTAGAGGCAAATAACCTTGGGGAAAGGCATGCATCTCTTTTTGGTTTCAATTTCTTCTTATTTTTAAACCTTAAGTTCTCCATTGTGGGTAGCTAACCTTATTTGTTGATATTAGATGTAATAAACTGAATATTGTGTATTTTGTGACGTTAATACATAAGTTTTCCCATTTCAAAGTTAATATTTGATTTTTATGCTTATGTTTGTTGTGACTTGATCATCCATGGCTTGATTGTTGTTCTTGAGGTGTTTGAAAATTTCTTTTGACCTAAAACTTAAATTGAATACCTAATTTAGCTTGTATCTATGGATAAAACATCATTAGTAATCCTAAGACTGGTGAACTTAATGAATGATTGTTTGTTGAAGATTCAAGGAATTAAAACTTAATGAGTTATCATAAACTAAAAGTCATTAGCGATATGATTTAAGTATTTTGTGAGTTGATTTTGACTCAAATATGGAATTGAGATGTTTATGTATTTATGGGAATAAGTAAATTTAGTCTTGACAAATTGTAAATACTCTATGTTAAATTTCTTATTGCACATCAATTGTTTGATAAAAATAAAAAATGAGTTTCTTTGTGTTTTTGTTATCTTTGTGTCTAATTAAGTTGTGAATTTTTAGGATTGTCATGTGTTTTACAAGTTTATGTAGAGAGAACAATACTTGTTACTTACGTACAATCGATACACTTATCATTTTTTTATTATCACTATTCTACTCTATCAAAATCCTTATTTGTTATATAATAGGCTAAATTGAAACAAGATTAAAAATACTCATTATTCACTGAGGGGCAGAAAATGAAGACTTTGTTTTTAACATAATAATAAGCTTAAATAACTTTTTGTTAGATACAATATAAACTTAGTTTATATTTATCATTTGATGAATATTTCAATAATAAGACAATAAAAACTATAAAGTATTATATAATCTATCAAATCGCTTGTACTTTATGTAATTGAAAGAAGATTAATCGCCACAACTACCGCCAGGTCCTCCAAACTCAAAATAGTAGCCATTGTGACCTCTTTTATCTCCATAGTTTTTAATACCATAACAAGTGGGTTTGTCAACCAAGGGATACACTTGATTCGATTTAGGTCCACGAGCTACAGCAGATGGATCTTTAAACCACATTTGTCTAAAGTAAGAAGCAGTATTATTAGGAAGATGTCCAGACCCCATTTGAGGACTATCAGTACTAGGACGAGTTTTTGTTCTTCCACCCCATCCTACATGATCAGCTGTGCTCATGTTCGAGAATAATTTTGCTGGAAAATATCCAATGAACTTGTTGTTTATAATTATCCACCAATTTTTGCTCTTTGTATCCTGAAAATAGATACACACATTTAATCATACCCAATGTTAATTATGTCAATCATACAATATTAACTTTTTTATCATTATATTCACTTAAAAAATGCATTCAAGAAATTAAAATATATATTAATCTCAAACGAATTAAATCTAGCTCTACTACCGTTTTATTATACAGAAAGTTATATAAAATATTATTACCTGAGAAATAGCAAGGAAACTGTCAATAGTTTGTCCACCACAAATAGATGTGTTGGTTATGCGTTGACCAAGATAAAATTTTTTGCTCGTTTGAACAAAACCTGGACATCGAATATTGTAACATCCTGTTTTATTGTAGTTATCTGTCTGCAACAATTTATAATACAACATCGAATTTTGAATAATGATATTAATATGATAAATTAATTAATGAAATTTTATTTAGGATGTAATGATACCTTACGTATATATTTATACATAAAAAATTGAAACGAGAAAAGAAAAATCCTTTACCGTCCATGAGGTGTAAAAATGAGAGTCATAATCATCATATATTCCTGGAGCCACCTGATAATAGTGCATTGAATTAATTAAAATATTTTTATTTTCTTAAAGTATACATATATAAATGTAAGAAAAGTTAAATGTGAAAATTATAACTTACATGCCATCCTAATGAAATTTTATTATTGGATTCTACTGTTCCTCTTTCAACCCATACATGAGTCATAGATATTTGAAACTTTAAATCAACTCGTGGATTATAAATACTATTTATTCCTGCCACTCCGTAAAAAGGAGCATAACTTGGTCTAAGAGAAATTTCTGCTAGCTAAAAAATTTGACATATACAAATAAATAGTTAGATTAAAAAAATGTAGAATACAATTTATAAAAGAAAGTATCAACATTTAAAAGTATTTTTATGAAACATCTTACATGAACACCAGGAAGGTCTTTAATCAATATATGATCGTTTAACATTGATTGTTCTCGAATAAGGTCCTCCTTTGTTGTTCTAAGTATAGGAACAGTCCCTTTCGAACATTCATCTTTACTCAATTCAAACATGGATTTAATTCCTAAATTTTTCTGTCTTGATTCTCCAATCACATTATGAAAATTAGGTTTCCTCTAAAATTAGAAAGAAAAAAAAGTAAATATCAAACCATGGAAAGCATTGTAAAAGAAGGTTGAAAACCAATCTTAAATATTAAAAATAAAATGAAATTCAAATTTCAACGTAATTAAAGGATTTGGGTATATACCTGCAACTTATGGTCCTGTAATAAAGGATGATCCAATGATGGTTGTTTGTAAATGTCAATACAATCAATAATATCTCCAAACTTTGTCTATTAAATCCAAAATAAAACACATACCAATAAAACTAGTAAATCATGTAGTGTGATAACAACCAAAGGCACATATATATGATGAAACATAGGAAAGTTGAAACGTACATAGATACTTTTTAGAGGAGGCTTATTAATAAGTCGAAGTTGTCTCTCTAACTCCAAATCTCTCTTTAGTATAGTTTGAGTTCCTTCAACTTTAAGGCAAAGATGAGTACTCAAAAAATGCAAGACAAAAAACAATACATGGATCATCATTTTTGCAACTATTATTCAATATAATCTCTCTCACACACACACATATATATATATATATATATATATATATATATATATATATATATATATATATATATATATATTAAATATCAAATGTTTTAATATGAATGATAATGTAAAATATATATAGTCGTAAATTTTTCATATAATTCTTATTTGGTTCTTCTCATTTCTTTTATTATTTTAAGTTTCTTTAATATATTTTTTGTATAGTAACTAGTATACGTCACTTATTATATAGTAATTAATGCATAGCATTTAATATTTATATTTTGTATTTATTATTTAATATTTATTAGTATTTATGATATATAAATGTTTACTTTGTTTTCATGTTAAAATGTGTATTTCTGTTTAGTATCCCCATTTTAAAAATGAAGATATTGAATTCTATGATATTAAAATTGTTTCATTTCAGTACTATCAGTTTTAACGATGTTAAAATTGATAATGTTGAAATTATTATGGAGGTGATTTGTACAGATACAAAAAAAATGTCGTTGTGTCATTTAGTTGGCCTAAATTTAATTACTTGAGAGGAAGAGTTTGGGTGATGTGTATATTGAAAGTTTAGGATTTTTAATTCAGGAAATAAATCCCAATTCTGGTTCTCTTTCTGTCGCGGGTTTCCAAACCATAATCCCCAATTTCCTTTTCTCTTCTACAACGGTGGAGATGCAACTTGCTCCTTTGTCTTCCATGGAAATCCTTACACTGCTTCATTCTTCCTGGCAGATTCTGGTCACAATCTCAACACCATTAACGAACATGCCAGGCGCGAAATCCAGAATCCCATCAATCTCAAGAAGCTCATCAGGCACGAGCGTCTTCAAGAGAGTCCTAACCAGAAGAGAAGCGAGTTCTTCGTAACGAAACCTCTCGGGAAGAATATGAAGCCTCAAAGCTCTTTGAAGCAAAGTCGAAGGGTTGGGGCCAATCAACATGAAATCAGGAGGAGCAAAGATGCTAGCAAAACCCAAACTACCTGAATGATCTTTCTTTATTCCTTCAAGAACTGAATGCAGTGTAAGGGAGAACGAAGCATACCCTTTTGCACGGAGCAAGTGAACAACGCGGTTCCAGGGAACCCCGTTCTTGGAAAGGGAGTCGTTGAAAGAACAAGTGGGGGATCGAATGAAGAAATCCAAACCCCGATGAAGAAGGTCTTGCGATCGGCGTTTTCCTTTCACTTGTGTGGCAGATTCTCTGCGTTGTCGTCTGATTCACTTAAGGTGCGTTTCTTTCCTTTAATTTATTCTCTGGCGTAGAGTTTCTGCGAATAGATCTTATTCTTATTCCGTCGAGGCGATTTTCCTTTCCATTTCGTAGTTTTGTGATTCCAACGCAGCGTCGTTTCCATTCATACTCGCGGGAGAAGAGAAAACCCTAATCAGACATGGGGAGGAAGAAGCCGACTGCGAGGGACGAGGAGAACGCGTCGCAGCAAGGCGGTGGCGGGAAATCTAAGAAGAAGGGTGGTCATCGACGATGATAAGTATTCCATTAGAACAAACCTCTCTGAGGAGCCGGCCCTGGAAGAGAAACCCGTTGCAGCGGGAAAGAAGAAAAGTAAGAAAGGCAATGCTAAAAGTAAGAGTAATGATAATGGTGTTGATGATGACCCTGAAGTTGTGTTTGCTACGAAGAAGAAGGGGAAAAAGAATTTAAATTTTGCCAAGTTAGATATTTATTTTTTTATTTACCTTTAATATTTATTTTGAGTGTGTAAAATAAGCTATTAGAAAACAGTTTTATTGAAAGAAAACAAGTTGAAACTCAAATAAGCATGATTAGAAAATAAAGAATATTTTTTAGACAAATACCTGCTTAGGGGCACTAGAATCACACTAAACATGAAGAAAAGACACACTTATAGGATTATACTACCTTGGACTGCCCGAACAACTAGAAAATCACCATTGAGCGTTAGGCGAAATCATTAAGGCTTTGTTCACTTGAGTGGATTTGAGGGAGAGTAATTGAGGGGATTTGAGAGGATTTGAAAATAATTTTTTTTGTTGATTATTTGAGTGAATTTGGAGGTAAATGAGATTGGATTTGGAAGTAAATTTTTTTAATTTGTCACGTCAATCAAATCCTACACTAATTCTCACAAACTTTACTTTCAAATCTAATCTCATTTACCTCCAAATTCACTCAAATAAACAACAAAAAAATTTATTTTCAAATCTTCTCAAATCCCCTCAATTACTCTCTCTCAAATCTACTCAAGTGAACAAGGCCAAGCGAGCTGGCTACTTGCAGAGTGAAAATGATATCCCAAACTTGCAATATTCGAATCGTTGGGCAGAAATATGGCTCGTCTAATGAGTTACAAGTTATAGAGCATCAATTTTTAGACCTCTCGAGGCGAGAATGGAGTCACTAGGTGAGTCTATCAGATATGTGAAAGCAGGTATTTAATCATGCTTTTGCAAGAGTTTTGGGGATTTTCTCTTCCCAAATTTCATTATTCACCTAGAACGATTAGGAGAGGCACATTGAGGTGTGTTTGGGGTGTTAGGAAGCTTTCCCTTCTCCTCCTTGAGCTTCAATATTCATCAATGGTAATTTTGCCCCTTTTGGATTGAGGAGGAAGATGAGTTAGGAATTGAAAATGGAAATGCAAAGAGGAAGCACAATTGGAGCATGAAGTAGAGACAAAGAACCTTGGGGATAGACATATATCTCTCTTTGGTTTCAATTTCTTCTTATTTTTAAACCCTAGGTTCTCCACCGTGGAGAGCTAACCCTATTTGTTGAGATTAGATATAATAAACTGAATCTTGTGTATAATAATTAACATCACAAAGTTAGTATTAATTTCTATGCTTAATGTTTATCGTGGCTTGATCATCTATGGCTTGATTGTTGGTTCTTGAGGTGCTTGAAAATGTCTTTTGAACCTAAAACTGAAGTTTAATACCTAATATCTAGGGGTAAAACATGATTCATTAGTAATCTTAAGACTCTTGAACTTATTGCGTGGTTGTTTGTTGAGGATTCAAGGAACTGAAACTTGATGAGTTATCATAGACTCAAAGTCATTAATAATAAGATTTAAGCATTTTTGTGTGTGACTTGAATATGAAATTTAGATGTTTGTGTATGCATGGGAAAAAGTGAATGAAATCTAGTATTGACAATTGTAAATACTCTATGTTAAATTTCTCATTGCACACCAACTGTTTGATAAAAACACAAAAAGAATTTGTTTGTATTTTTGTTATCATTGTGTCTAATTGAATTGTGAATCGTGAGGGTTATCATTTGTTGTAGAAGTCTCTATAGAGAGAGATATTTATTACTTGTTGCATGTAATTGATACACTTGCCGTTTTCCACTAGCACTCTTCCACTTTAGCAAAATTCTTCATTTTATATATAATAGGTTAAATTGAAACAAGATTAGAAATAGTCATTTTGTTGCAACATTTATTATTGGTGATAAACTATTCTATGCCAGACCTGGTAGTATCCAACATAAAATGATGAATTTACATCGGACTTGTAATAGTGTCTAATGTAAATTTATGTTGGTCTCTTCATATCTTATGTAAGTTTATGTTGTGTGTTTTTCATGCAATATAAATTTAGGTTATGCAAAACATCAAATCTAAGACTCATGTAAAATGTCCAAAATAAGTTACATAAAAGACTTTTTGTGTGTGCTAGTGGTATGATAATTAACATTATCATGTTTTTTATTTTGTTATTTTTATCTTTTATTGGTATTTTTATTATTATCTTTTTAAATAATTAAGGATTTATTAGATAATTTTTGAAAAGATAAGTATTTTATCTTTTATTCGATAATTAAGGTTTTTTTTAATAAACTAGAAAAAAAAAATAAGTATTTTGTTTATAATTTGCATATAAGTAGAAATCACTGAAGATTAAAGAATATGTCAACAAAATCAGTTATTAATAAAATCAGTTATCTAGAGTTTATTACTTCAAGTACAAAATTAGTATAAATTTCACTCTCAGTCTAGCGAGCTATGAGTTTTGGAAAACTTATAAATAGAAGAATTTACATAATTAAATTTAATACTTTTTAGAGAGGAAACTTCATAAAAAAGGAGAGAAAGTTGATATTCATTCCAAAGACGATTGTTATTTATCATTATTATTTTTTGGTGCTCATAATGTATAAGACTAATTAACTCCCTTATTTACAGAGATTTGACATAATATATCTTTATTACTTTTTGTGATTTATGTTATTCAATATTTTTTTTCATTACTCTTGTGTTTTATTCTCGTTAATTACATGATAATTGATTAATTGAATATTTGATTATTGGACACAATGTTATGACCTAGACTAGGATAGAAAAATTAATTGATTCAACTCCAAACATGAAGATTTGATCATTGATTATTTTAAACATCTAAACTTAATGCTTATGCGAATTTGTAGTAAAAATATATAAGAGATTTTAATTTTTATTATTAAGGTTTATATTTGTTTCTAAGAAATTAGAGCTTGTTAAATATTTGTGTGAATGCTAATAGGAATTAGAAATATATTGTTCAGTATTTTCATATTGATGATGAAATTTCTACCATATTTTGAAAATTTAATTACTTTCTTAAATTTAGAATTTTAATAAAACAGTAACTATTTTCATTATCTTAAAATTTCTTTATCCTAATCAATAAGCTTTATTTTTCTGAACAACCAAGTCTCTTGGAAAATAATATATGTAGTTATCCACTATATATAATATATACTGTATATATTGTATGCTTTAATACATTTCCAATATTGTAACATGTTCATATCCCTAAAGATCTTGAGATAGATTGTACTTTGCAAGAACCATCTGGATGGACAGAAAATCAAGACTTTGCTTTCAACATAATAGCAAGTTTAAATAACTTTTTTTTAGATACAATGTAAACTTAGGGTGTACTTATCATTTGATGAATATTTCAATAAGACAAAATAAAAATTGAACTTTATGTGATCTATTTTTTTTTTCTTAAGTTTATTATATCGTCTAACAAAGCGGTTGTACTTTATGTGATCTATTTTTTTTCATAATTTAACATCTTTCTAATAAAAATTATTTATATTTTCCCCTTTAATAGCTAAACGAAAACTACAAAAAAATTGAACTTTTACTCAAATAAATCACTTTGCATAGAATATTAAAAATTACAATAGTAAGTGAGGATTTAAAATGTAAATAATAAATAAATAATTAATATTATACTGAACTTTCTACATGAAAGTTAAAAGAAATAGTAATCTCTCATACTTGTATAACATTTATCATATAATGTTTGTTATGTAATACTTGTTATATGGTATTTATTACATGTATTATTAGAATTGTGTCCTTATTTATAATAAAAATAAAAATATTAACTATATTAAATTTTATTAAAAGCCTAATATGCTTTCTGAAATGTCGTCGTTATTAATCACCTAAAATTAATAAAAAAATACCATAGATATATAATAGTTAGAGTTAATTAAAACCAGTCAGATATTGGTACATTAGTGAGTGTGTACCCCTCCTTTCAGAAAGTTCACGAGATAATAAAATATCTAAACGTCATTACTTTGATTTGATATTAACAATTTTTTTTACCAAAAGAATTTAGTGATTGTAGTTAGGTCTGGACATAATTAGCCTAACTAAACTATATCTATGCTATAAAAACTAAACTATTTTTATTAAAAATAAAACTGAACTATACTGTTGTGCAGTTCTTTAAATTGAACTGAACTTTTCTATTTGCAGTTAATTGTTACGAATTGTAAATCAGTGACCAAAATAAACTGCAATTCCACCTAGCCTTGCAAACCTACAACGAACTGTTTGTTTTTGTTTGTTTTATAACACTCAAAACTTATATAAAATTTAATTGCATGGTTACATTGAAAAAATTAATTAGAAAGATCTTAGTCAAAATCTATTCTTGTATAAATTTCAGTAATATAATAATTTTCAATAAAAATAAATACTTAAATGAAAAATAATAATAAATTAGTATGATATATAATTATGACAAGTAGGATATACAAATATAAATTAATATAAATGAGCAAGTTACATGAGAAAAAAATATAATTTATACCGATTTGTAAATAGTATTAAATGCATCTTTTCTTTTTTATCTTAAAACTATTTGGGAATAAGTTTTAAAAATTAATTTAAATTCTTAAAGAACTTTTTGTTAAACTAACACTTAAAACTGTTATTCAAAATCGCTTTTCAAAAACAAATAGTTGATTTATTTGAATTTTTGATAAAAGTGCATTTTCATTATGTTTGCGTGGAGCCGCACCTTTTATGATCTTTTTCAAGCAGTTAACTGTTAATATAAAAGTTCAGTGTTTTTAAATTGAACCACAAACCAGTATAATTCAGTTTTTAATAAAAGTAGTTTAGTTTTTATAGTATAATATAGTATAGATAATAAATAGTTTAATACAATTAGGTTAATTATGTCCAACCCTAATTGTCGTATCGAGTTAATAAAAATTCGGTGTTACCAATATTACTGGAAAATGGTAAACATAAAGAGTTATCAAAGCGGATAACCCGACTCGATTCAGTACGGGTTGGTCAGTTAGTAAGCTAATCTAACCTAGCTTACTTATTAGCGAGCTGAAAAAGTTCAAACCCAGTCCGACCCATCACGGGTGGGTGGGTTAAACGGGTTAGCTTTTTTAATATAAAAAAATTACAATTTTTTTTAATTTAAATCTAAATAAACGTCACACTAAAATAATGTTAAACTCAATTCAAAATAAAAGAAAAAAGTATTATACAATACAACTGTAATCCAAAAACATGTAAAAAAAGCGAACAAATAAGTTTTTAATATTAATAATTTTTGTATCAATTGTCAATTTATAATATCAGAGTTTTGAATAAATAAATTTATAATATTCTTCTTGAAACATCTTCTATATCACCACACAAAATAATAAATAATTAAATTAAACGTGGATTGGTGAACCCAACTCATCACGAGTTCAATCCGGTGAGTCAGGTTCTAAGTGAGCCGGGTTGAAAACTAGTCCGCATAAAAATATTAGATTTCTTTCAAACTCAACTCGACTCAAACTCCGCTGAACCATTGGCTCGTGATAACACTACATAATATTATTGATGGATTTAATGATGAACTTTACCGCATGGTCATTTTGGTACCTATTTTACTAGAAAAAACTACTGTTAACTTAAAGTTCTAAATTACTAACAAATTTATTAATTCATCTGTTACAAACATATATTTTTATCAATAATTAAAATCGTAAAATAATTAGTATAATTCTTCGATAAATTTTATTTTATCAATAGATTTTCTTTTTTACTGGCAAATGTTATTTTACTTTATCGATGGATTTTTAGTAAAATAACTTAATATTAACCGTACAAAAATAATAAAATACAAATATTTTAAATTAGTAATTTGGTTTTTATAACTAGACTTTTAATTCATTTAGTTTTTGTATTTCTTTTATCTTTTTGTTTAAAAAAAATCAGTGTCTGTTTCAATTAATTTAGAGTTAATTTCATTTAGAACCGTAACATATCAAAATTTGAGTAACTTAACTTAAACTTTAATAATTTTATATGATACTTTTAAACAGTGTTAACGTCAATTTAATATAAAAATATAGTGAGGTTGTACCACGTACTATCATTCTAACATTTGAAAAACCTTAACTTCATTTACCTTTTTCTCTAAAATGGATGTAAATTAAATTTCTTTATCATTCTTTTTCCAAAGTTAAGTAGATAATGTGATTAGACAATTTAACTTATAAAGTCATCTATATGTTAAATATTTCATAATCTCAATTTAAAGTCCAAGTGCACGTATATTTGCTTGTTAGTTTCATTGTATCTTGTTGATTTTTTACATGAAGAAACAATGGAGAATGTTTTTACGATGACGAAAGCAAGGAGTTCAAAATTGTTAAGTAATAAGGGGGTGCAAGAAGAAGCCGTTCTATGTTTAGCATTTAAGGGAACTAATGGGCCTAGAATTCTCTATCCACGCACTTTTCCACCCAACTCTTATTCCCAGCTCTCACAAAATACAAACATCAAAAATTTCAGACTCTCAAATTCATTTGAGTAATAATAAAGTTTACATTTGATACACAATATAAAAGTAAAATAATTATAAAAATAAATAAATTTTTATATTTGTTTTTAAAAAAGAGAATAAAAAATAATAAAAAATAGTGTCAATGACCGTTAAAATTTTTATGTGCTCCAAAGTATCATTATTAAATTCATTTACCAACATTTACTTTTATGAACATTTCCTACGTGTACCAAGGCATCAACTTGAAATAAACAACGAAGCACTGAAAAACCAACCAACAAATAGACCCACTAACAAGAGATATATAAAGAAATGAAAGAAGAGACATCGCAGAGAAAAAAGAAAAAAAGAAAGAAAGAAAGGATATAATGAATAAGGAATGGAAAAAGAGAACGAAAAGTGAGAAGAAAACTTGTGTAGTTTCATAAATACTATATTTTATATTTTATTGTCTCATCTTACTTTTTTGCAAGTTACACCAACTCTAGAC
The DNA here is from genome assembly GCF_029865625.1 of Vigna umbellata. Lineage (NCBI taxonomy): Eukaryota > Viridiplantae > Streptophyta > Magnoliopsida > Fabales > Fabaceae > Vigna > Vigna umbellata. The sequence goes on from NC_142169.1 coordinate 61,971,219, forward strand.
TTAGATTGTTCATGAAACATGTTGGCACAAATTTTTTCTGTCTCTAGCTACCTAATTTTAAATGTGTTAGATGATCACTCATTTCAACTTGAACCCTATACCTAGTTCAAATCAGACAATACCTGGAACAAGATCAAATGAACTTTATTTGTTGTTTTCTTATATCACTCTTGATTTCACTAAATCATAACAATATAAATTGTACAACTATAGTTAAGGTATGTTGTGTAGTATATATATACATCAAAAATAATATCAATAAAAATACAACTCCACGTCAAATGACACATTATTTATTAAATTAATAAGTTTTTTTTATTAATACATAATTATTTCAACATATATGTTTAAAAGAATATAGGAGAATGATCTTAGTTGACGTGACCTAAAATATAAATTGAATTTGTGTTAGAAGTCCTACATCGATTAAAGATAAGGTCAAATTATAATATATAAGTGAGATACAAACCTCACTTTATAAATCGATTTTGTAGAATTGAATTAAGCTTAAAAATCACTTTCTAATCATTAGTCATCAAAATACATTGAAGGAAATTCAAATTGAAATTTGTCAATGTTGGACACTTTGGATCAGACTGAGTTAGTGAGATAAGATGGGTCATGAACACCTACATCTGGATCACGACCAAACTATTAAGCTTTTTCAAACACAAAGCTGTGTAATTCATACAACGTAAACTAGATTTAACTACCTCTAGTTATCGGAACCTAAACTTTGTGGTATTTGTGTAAGACATTTATTTAATTAGCAAGCTTACATATGTTACTAATTATGTACTGTAAGTTACTAAAAATATATTTATTTTGAAAATTTTATCTGTAATTAGGTTAATTACGTTTTATTTGGTATGAATAGTGGTGAAATAAAAAAATATTTTTATTTCAAAACAATTGTAACTATTGTATACAAGTTTAGGATAATATTCTTTTCGTCTCCAAATTATTATATGATAAATTGTATTTAGTTTCTAAACTAAATTATAAAATATTTAGTCTATGTATTTTATGAGAATGAATATAAAACATCATTATCAACAAACAAAACGTAAACTATGAATATAGTTACATAATAAACTAAAATAGGACTTTTATATACGCCTAAACACAATTTTTTAATAATAATTTGACAACTAAAAATATATTTAATCATTACGTTTATGATACTTGTAACTTAGGTTTAACTTTCTTTAATTATTTCGTTTATAGAAAAGTTTTATAAAAGTTGGGTCAATGAATTATGTTGCAGTTTTTTAGACCCACCTTTTTTAATTGTAAAACGAGTTTACTAATTTGAAACTCAATCCGATCTAATTAAACAGTATACATTAAAAACTAAAAAAAATCTTTTATGGTTAGTAGTTATTCTATTTCCAAAGTATAGAAATAAAAATGATTCAATTTTCTAGGTGGCAATATATATTTTTGACTTATTTTTTAATGATAATTTATGTTATTTGAGTTTTTAAAATGTTATTTTTTAAATCATTCAATCTAACTCAATCAAGGATGAGTTGTATTACGTAAAAGGATTCAGTTCAATCCAACTTAAATATATTTAGTTGTTTTTGCATATAAGTTGCGAGTATAAAATTATATAATTATCCACAATTCAAAACGAGATGAAGCTTAACAAAAGAGTTTATGTCGCAAATGAATACGAAGATAAAGTGGACCATCGAGTACAAAACCTTTCGTAGGTCGTTAAAAGAAATTATTGCATTTCAATGTATGCATGTGATGATGATACTCATCATTAATTTGAATATGGAGGTACTAATTTTTTGAGTGAAGTTAAAGAAAATATCCAACACGTAAATGAATTTATTTTTCACATAAATTTCTAACAAACTTGCACAGCATAAAGTAGCATCGGCACGTAAACATGTGTTTATAGTATGGATTATTAAATAATAAAAGCTATTTTTACAAATTGCTTTTTGTAGACCAACTACCAACGAATGGTTTCCTCAAATCTCAATTGTATATATTTTTGTAACTATTCTTAATTTAAAAAACTAACGTTGTTCTATGTTAAATATTAATAATAATAATTTTAATAAATTTTTGTCATCGGAAGAGACACAATTCAGAGTGTTCAGCACATTCGGCCTTCGTAAATAATATATAGCATGGCTCAATATTAATTTATATCAAGACCATGTGATTTTGCATTAAGTGTACACTAACTGAGATTTGAATTTGTTTCTGCTGGGGGACAATGAAAACTCTTCCTGCTTTCGCTCGGGAATGCCCGCTCGGAAATGCTCCACCTTCGCCGATCAGTCCTTTTTACTCCGATCTTACTGTCTGGATCTTTCTCTCTCAATGCCAAAATGGGGTGACCTGCAGGAAATACTCCAACATTCAAGTCAGAACTTATCTCCGTAACTCTAGTCAAAATTAGAAAATTAGAGAGTTTACCTTCTTAATCAATTGTTATTTATAGGGTTTCAAAGAAATTTACCTCTTCTTAATGACGATCAATGCCAACCTTAACTGCTCCACAATGACCGTTACATCATTAATTATGCATTCATTGACATTCAAAGATTGTCTCCGACAAACGGCTGGAGAGTTCACGAGTGTTATCTTAGCATCCGACCGGTAATGATCGACTTCCATCGTCTCTACGTACCCGATCGGTCTAATTAACACTTTATTGTCCTTGGCCGGTCGGTCTAACCTACTCGGTAGTAACAAAATTGATTAATTATCCGACACAAAGACATTAAAAATAGCTAGAAACAAAAATATAACTGTGGTATGTTTAGTCCACTTCCATAGATTTGTTTAAGTTGTGGTTGGATATACATAAATTATGCAAAACTATGCGTGAAAGAGAGTAGATAGAACGTGACATTTCCCGGAAGGAAGAAGAAGACAGAAGGTATCTTGACTTAAATATGCCGACCAAAAGATACCGAATCTCTGTGTGAACATTGAATACCTTAAAACTCACTTCTTTTTGTTGGTTAAGACGTTTTATTCTAGTTGGTGGGGTTCAGTTAAAGTGTTACATAAACATACACGCACACCTTCACCAAATTTCTTCACTCTCACAGAAAACGCGCTTTGAACTTGTGGAGGCTTTTGAACATCGGAAGAAGCTGATTATGGAGTAGCTTAAAAGTAACTCCTAACCAAATTCAGACTGGTATATAGAATATATGCATTTGCAGGCTCTTCAATGCTTCAAAGCCAACCACATGATAATGACTCCAACAGATTTAAATAATGGATCACACAATTAATCATGCTTCAGATGTCTTAATTCAATCTCCAATCATTATTCCAAGGAATGTCTCCAGAAAGCAGCTTCCTCAAACTGACTTCCTCAATCTGTAGCTTATAATAGAAAGTAGACTTTAACTACCTTCTTATCACTTCTATGGATACTGTATAATGGATATCTAATTAATATTATAATTAGCATTATAAGAAAAATGAATTGAATTTCATTTTTTTAATTAATCCATGCCTAACTTTTTCTAGTGTACTTTATTTCATATATCCCATAGTTTTATTAGGTACTTAAAAATGTATTATATAATTATTATGAGTAAAAGTAAATAATTTTTTTAACTATAAATTAAATATCAAAAGTAAAATAAAATAAAATAAAATAAAAATAATTAAATTCTTAGATAATACGTATATTTTTATAATAATTTTAGTAGGATGGGTCTTGAATTGAAATACAAATCACATATTTTATTTATTAGAAATTGAATTAATTTTTGTTGGTTAGTTAACTCAATTAGAAAGAAAATTTTGATTTAATATGTTTGGTTTAAATTGAGTAATCGAAATATCAACTTACAGGTCTTAAATAAAAAAAACAGGAAAATATTTTAAAAAATAAGAAGTAAAGAATGTTTGTTTGTTTCCACTAAATGCAAAATTCATAAATATTTTTTATATCAAAAAATATAGATAATGGATAAGACAGATTATACCACCTAACTGACCTTGCCTTTTTCCGGGGTTTGACTGACCGGTCATCACAAACGGTCAACGTGACCTTGTTCCGTCAGTCAAAATTGAAAACCATGAATACCAAATAACACATTACACAGACAGAATAATAACCATTTAATTAGATTACTTATATGGTAAAATTGTTAATTTTTATTTCACTTCAACATCATACTCAATTTTAACATGGGACAACCAGTTTTTTCTGTATTTTCTTAAATTAAATAATTTTAAAATTTATTTCATGTTAATTACATCTATTTTCATCCAACATATTTCTCTATCCTTCTTCTTTCAACCAAACTATTTCTTTTTCTTTTGTCAAACACGTGCAAAGTTAAATATCGAAAGGCTGAACCCACCCATAATCTAGATAAATAGTTTTACTTGAACAGCGATGGTCTAAAAGTGCGTATAAACAGTTTGGCTGTCTTGTGAGTAAAAATGTCCAAGACAGGAGTTAGGTTACGACAGAAAACAATTTTGACCCAAGTCACGTGCACCAAACTAAATTTAACTCTTCCCTGCATAGTAGATGAAATGCAAGTTCCATGAATAAAGTAAACGGTTGTGGAATTCATTTTTCTAGGTACGCGAGGTTGCTACATTACATAATACTTCTGACAACAACGGATTCATTTAGTATGCCAACTAGTGCACCCTTCCCATCGTTCACTTCAAATTCTTCTTCACTTCTTGGTTTCTGCGTTTGTAAGTTGAAACCTCCATTTTCACGTCCTTTTCCTCTTCCACTCTTCACAAAACATGCTTATTTTACACTACTATGCTTACCCAAACAGGTTCTTTTACATATTTGGATCAAATTTATCCTGAAATTACATCATCAAGTAAGAAAATAATTGTTGGTCATGGACAAAGTTGTAAGCCAAATCGCGACCACTTTATATGATTGCTCCATAAATATTTTAAAAAATAAAATTGTAAGGAATCCTAACAACTTTAATGGTAATATTAATTTATGAAAAGATGAGTTCAAGACTCATAACAACTTCATAAAAAAATATTAACACTGAAATGACTCATATAAACTTTTAATTTTTCAAAAAATCACAAAGTAGTTATACAAAATTCTCAATATTTTGCTTTTGAAATAGTTGAGTCTATAGGATTTAATCTTTGATTAGTAATTATTTTTTTACTAGTCCATTTTTGTAATTTTTGATTTAATTTATCATGATACGTAAAAAAAACAAAATTTTAATTGAATCGGAATATAATCGATCTAAATTAAAAAGAAAATAGCATCAAAGCTATAGGTATGACACCTTACGAGATTTTGTATAACAATCTAAGTGGAGTATGTGGTGAGAGGAGCAAAATGTCATCGTTTAGAAACTTTTGTTAGCAATTTGAGTGTTTTACCTTGACTTAAAGCGTTAAGAGACTAACTTTGTGTGTAGTAGGATGAAACTCATTAGTAATGACTCTATAGAGCAATATAGAGCAATATAGACCAACATAAGTACATAATCATAACTTGTTAGAGTTTAACATCAATACATGTATCTGAATGGTAAAGTTTAGAGTGAATGGTTGTATATCTTAAGATTGGTTAACATAAATTTGTATATGTTAACATCCATATTTTGATTGTATGAAAGTTCTTTTGGTAAATTAATTTACTTTTCTATTTTTATTTCTTTATGTGTTTATTTTTTGTTTGTAATAATCACTCTAATACTGTGAGTAAATGATAATGATTTTATTGATGATAATGACTTATTAATTAAGTAAATGCTAAAGTATAAAGAAGAATTTTGTTCTTTTCTTTTATTTGATTAAAAAGTCTCTATTATCGATATAATATAATTCTCAATAATATAAGATTCTTGTAGTGTTATAATTTTATCTGAATATCTTAATAACATTTATATATTTATTTGAATTAACTATTTTCTATATTAAAAAGTAATAATTCCTTTAACACTGTTGAAAATGGAATTGTACGTTTTTAATAGACGACAACCTTATATAATATATATATATATATATATATATATAATTTTAGTTGACGTACACATAGTAATTCAAATTAAAGCTTACAAAGAAGAAGAAAAACTGAAAGAGATGTTTTGGATTAAGAAAAGGAAAGCCAGAAATCTATGAGTGGATTTGACTGGCATGAGAAAAGGAAAAGAACATAAAAAACGATGTGTACGTAGGAATAGTAGGAGGTAATATGCTACAGGCTAGCAAACAATACACGTGATGCATGGGTTGGGGACCAAAGAAAAGCCCACGGGTAGATAACATCATGCGAAGGTGGCATAGTAATGACAGGACAGGTAGGTGCAATTGCATGATGTGTGCATACCCATGTTCCCATGTCCCTACAATTTTTCTACCATCGCTTATTTATGGACTCATTGCCTCGTCCCATTCCCTCTGGGTCGGCCCACCCCTATAAATCGCTCAATACACTTTCCACTTCACCCTCTCTCATACTTCATTTTTTAATCGCTGCCACGAAACTCTTGCAGCTTCGAACTGGGAACCAACATGTACCCATGTGACTTTGGTGTGCCAGTTCGGAGGCAAAATCCATAAACAGCCAAATCGCGACCAGTACTTTCACCATCCATTCCCTGCCTCTTATAATAATAACCTTATAAATATCTCTTAACCTCAATTATCTAACCAATTACTTTAACCACTCAACAACGCCGTAATTAGTTCCTCTTAATTTCCATAGTTACTGTTCTGCTCAACTTTTTATTCACACCCTGTCTTTCCCCTGTTTCAAGGTTTAGTATCTCTCCAGATGTATTATGGGGTTAATGAAATATGCTTTTTTTCCGGCATAAATCTATACCCCATCTAAATGTTTGAATAATTTAAGGATGAACAGATCAAATCTTTATGTAAACAAAGAAAGACATACATAAATCTCAAGCAAATTAAGAAAATTTGACAGAACTTTACGTATTGAAAAACTTAATGCTAATTTACAACAAATTTCCATAAAATGTCAAAACTGCATTAACTACCGTCAAATCTTCCATCTCACTCTCTCACGTCAACTTGATCATTTGTTTCACTTTCACTCTCATAATCACTTTCTTGCCATTTTTCTTACTAACCCGCCTTTTATTTTTCTTCTGTTACTCTCATCCAAGTACCACCAACATAATAGTCCCAAAAAAATGAAAAAAAAGAGGACCACAACAACATAATACTAACAAACAAAAAGAAAAGCAAGTTCTCCGTCAACCATACCAGCATACCATCCCAAACCGATTGTGGATTCATCCTTCTTTGCTTGCTTCCTTCCTTCATCTCTCCTTTTCACCACTTAACCAAACCCATCTCATTTCTTCTCAAATTGCCTTTAAAAGTATTCGCTTTTAGTTATAGTTTTACCGCCCCCACTTTAATACTCTTTCTTTCTCTCTCTTTCTCCACTCACATTCGGATCCTTTTAACACCGCCCCATTATTGCCTTCTCGTTAATTACGGCAATGACTCGGCTATTTCGATCCAAATCTTGCGGACTGGTCGAGTTCAACGCTGCTCCGCCCAGTCCACTTTTCCATGATGTAAGAAACGAGGACGAAGATAATGAAGAAGACGAAGAGGAAGAAGAAGAACTGGACAGCGACGACGACGACGACGATGAAGAGGACGATGATGGGGACGAAGATGTTTCAAGCAACCCGGTTTCAACGCCGTTCATCAATTCAGGGTCAAAAGTAGGTGGTGGTCTGGATAACAAAGGTTGGCGTGGTCATGGATGCCAATCGAACCAGTTTGCGATATTGGATATTTTGATGGCTGCGTTGAAGAAGTCGCTGGTGACTTGCAGTGTGGAGAGAGAGGATGTTTCTTCGTTGGACATTAGCTGGCCAACAGAGGTGCGCCATGTCTCTCATGTTACCTTCGATAGATTCAACGGCTTTCTCGGTTTGCCCTCTGAGCTCGAGCCAGAGGTTCCCAAGAGGGTTCCCAGTGCCAGGTGACCCTTCAATTCTCTCTTCTTTTCGTCCCTTCTTCTTAGCCTTTATATTTTTGTTATTAATTAAGCTATCACAGAACATGAAGTTGAGTGATTGAAGTAATGCTGAAGGTTCCGATCAGAGGGTGTTGATCTACAATTTGCTTTCGATTAAATGATTTTGTTATTTCTGTACTTGAATAAGTTTGTAAATTTATGATTATTTTATATTCTCTTATGAGTTAAGTAAACTTTTATGAAAGTCAAGTACATAAGTTAGCATTTTCAGAGAAGACGATTCAAACGATCAAGGCAACCTAATGGCTCTATTAGGACAGCGTCTCTTTCTGCTGGTTGTTGCAGGAATGTTTGTAATTTTGTATCCCATTGGAATGTTCTGAAGTGGAAAAGATATTGGGTTTCATGGTGAAGTTGGAAATTCGATTATATTTTTATTGCCTCTTCTCTGCTCAGTGAGGAGGAAATTCAATTACTGTGGAAAGCAAGAGGGAGAAAAAAAACTAACTGTGCTGGGAATTGAGTGGTTTACCTTTTACTTTCATATAAGCAATTCCCCTTCTCTCTTTTCTTTTAAATCCATCTTTGACTGAGTTCATACGTTCATGCAGTGTAAAGGTATTTGGAGTTTCTGCAAAGTCAATGCAGTGCTCTTATGATGAAAGGGGAAACAGTGTTCCAACGATTCTGCTGATGATGCAAAAGCGACTGTATTCAGAGGGAGGCCTTAAAGTATGTTCTGATTGTGTAGAATAAGATTTTAAAAGCATTTAATTGGTTTTGCTTTGCATTGCTCTTTAGTCACTGGATACTTTCTAAATTACCAAACCTCCATTTGTTGTTTGGTGTAGCAATAAATGTTCAATAGTTCATTATATACAACATACCATTAATAAATTTGTTGGACAACCTAACTTGAGTATCGCATAAATCCCCTTTACTTTGACATAAATTCTGAGGCCTAATTTCTTGGTTTTGCTATGGCTGAAGGCGGAAGGGATATTCCGAATTAATGCAGACAACAGCCAAGAAGAATTTGTGCGTGATCAGCTAAACAGAGGTCTGGTACCACTTGGAATTGACGTTCATTGTTTATCTGGTTTAGTGAAGGTATACTATAAATTCTTAATTAAATTTTTTATTATTCTTAAATTAATATATATTAGGGTTAGCAAAAGCGTACTTTGATTTTCGCTAAAAGTTATTATGCCTAAATTAATAGTGGATGGATCTGTAAGCCAGACAAAATCCGCAACATGACAGAAAAGAAAAAGAAATTAATAGGGAATCTCTTATTGTTCCTTCAAACATTTGGAGAACCTTAGAAATTTTCGATTTATTTTTACGTTTAACTTGTATAATATTTGGAAAGGAAGCTCGGCCATTGATTTGCAAATTTCATTAGTTCTTGTGGCGCATTATATTATTTAGTGTAGTGGGTGTTATGAAAGGATTCTTTCTTGTAAGAAACAAAGTAACGCCATCGATAAACTGTTTATTATTATTACTAATGCTGACAATTTTCCTAACCTGTTAACAAGATCTTCTGCCCATTTACTATTATTATTGTTTTCTTTAATTTAATTTACGACTTGTAGGCTTGGTTTAGAGAGCTTCCAACGGGGGTGCTTGATTCCCTCAAACCCGAACAGGTGATGCATTGCAACACAGAAGAGGATTGCACCAATGTTATGAAGTTGCTTCCTTCAACTGAAGCTGCTTTGCTTGACTGGGCAATCAATTTGATGGCAGACGTTGTTGAACAAGAGCAGTTCAACAAAATGAATGCTCGAAATATTGCTATGGTTTTTGCCCCCAACATGACACAGGTTAGCTCAGATTGTATTATAAGCAAACATTGCGGTTCTGTTCCTTTTGTTGTTTATTGGTTTTTCTCAAACACAGTTTAATGAGGTCATTCTTTAGTTGAGCAACCTAGTTTCATATTTTGGATATTCTGGATGACAAAGTCACTATAATTAGCAAATGCAATACACAGTTGTTATTATGAACGTGCTGTTATTTATGCATTTAAATGCTTGTTTTATTTGACGATATGCAGATGGCAGACCCTTTGACTGCATTGATTCATGCAGTGCAAGTCATGAACTTCCTTAAGACATTGATTCTGAAGACCCTTCGGGAAAGAGAGGAGTCAATTGCGAAGGTGAGACAGATTTCATCGCTCTTGGATTCTCCCTCATGCAAAGGTGATTCCCATAGTGTGGAATGTAAGAACGGGGAGGAGGAGTCTTGTGAGGAAACTAAGGAAAGTTGTACGACAAAGTCACCAGTAAAAAGCAAATTCTCGAGGACTTCTACCTTGGGAAGAATAGAATGGTGCATTGAAGAGAAACTATGGAGATCTGAGGAAAAGGGAAATGGAGGGGGGGAATCTGAATCTGTTTCGGGTGGTAGCTCACCTTCTAGATATGAGAATGGGTCATTAGAGAATGGATATAGAGGTATATATGACAGTGAACATTGGGTGAGGTTGAGGAAAGGAGTGCGCAGGCTATGCAGACACCCTGTGTTTAAACTGAGCAAGCCAACTAAGAAAAGTCAAAGTGTTGGTATTGTAAATACTAGGGAAGAAGGTGGAAAGGCTTGGGTCTAAAGCAACTACTGCACGCATGCTTTGGTTTTACGCTTGTGTGATTGAGATGTATAGATGTTCGCTTGAGATTGAATGTAGCCTAGCTTTAGTTGTAATTGCTGCTTGGCTTCTTGGTAGAATACAATGTTTCTCACTAATCATTACTCCTATAAAGAATTTTGTTGGATGTTACTGTTATACATCACAGATAGATAAATTTATATGTAGGAGTACATCTTTTTTTCATCACAAATACATTTACAGGATTTGAACCTTTCCCATACAGGTAGAGTGTTTCTTCTATGTTTTAAGCATACTCAATAATTTTACATTAATTTAAGAGTTGAGGTTAAGAAAAGTTTAAGTTTAAGTTGAGGTTAAGAGTTGAAATCTACCCTGTATGATTTAAGAAAAGTTTAAGTTGAGGTTAAGAGTTGAAATCTACCCTGTATGATTTCAGTATGTTGTGGCATCAGCACTTTCAGTTAATACAAAACTGGCTGTATGCCAAAGCCCTATCAATCAAATTTCGCATACTGAGATCACAAAAAATGAGAAGCTGTCTCTTCTTTGCTTGATTTATATCAGTGGGCATCAGAGCGCACTAATGCTACATATAAAAGAAGCCTACTATCAATAGTTACATGTATATCATTGAACTTTTCGTGAACTATTTAATAAGATTAAAATTTCAACCAAAAGAAACTCAAATTAACACAAAAACAAATGTTAAATCCAACAAAGTAATGAAAAATAACTATACCTTGGACTTACAACGTATATTTTTTATTTACACAAAGCTACAAACTTTACAAATGAAAAAGAAAATGATAGAACACTGAACCTGAACTCGTATCAGATTATGTTTGCGGAATGTTACTGTACAGATGTATTTTTGTCATGGCTGGTGGGTAGAATAATATAATCTGCATGGTGCTCACATATACTAATTAAATTTAGGCCAAAAATCAGCCCAAATAAAATATGCAGATACAACTGAGAGCTCTTTTACGTGGGATATTCATCAGGTTTCTTGAGTTTAATAATTTTCCAATACTGCCAGAATCAGCTTCTCATTCTAATCAAGAAACTGCATCATGTGCCATAACAAGACATTCAAATTAATCATGAGAATCTTGATTCTTACTGTTTATGTGGGTATATAGCATGCCTATCATGCGAAGTAACAAAATAACAATCATTACAAGCAGACGAAAGGATTCAGAGAGGAGGGAGAAATTTTAGGTGTTTGTTCAAAATAGGCCTAAGACAAAGGACAACTGAAAAATTCATGGAATACATTTATAAATCCATAATGGTACAGAAAATTTTCAAGGACATTATAATAAGGAATTTTCAACTGATACAAATTTGAGAATAAATCTTCTTCAACAAGAGGACATGACATCCATATATGACATCCATATATGTAATTTTTGTTTTTTTTTGTTATGTTTAAGTGTTTTGAGCTTTGAACTTTATTTTAAGATTTTTAAGTTTTTTTAAAACTTATGTGCCTATATATAAAGGTACTAAAAAACTGATATAAATATTTTTGAGTCATATTAGATGCATTTGCATGATTTGAGAAAAAATAATCTTAGATCTTGGATTAAAATTTTGATTTTTATTAAATATTAACATTTTTGTGGTAAATCTTCACTTGACTTATCAATCTACTGATTGTAGTGTCTTCATTAGGGATGACAAGAAAAATTATTGCCCTCGGATAGTTAGTATCGCAAATGTTTACTACTTACGAGTTACGAGTAGCGGATATTTTAATACTCACTTATAAACGAGTCGAGTGCAGGTATTATAATATCCGTACCCGCAAATATCCGTTATCATTAAAAATTTAATTTATATTTTATTAAGTATATTTAATTAAAATTAAAATTAATTTATATTTTATAAAGTTAAATTTAATTAAAATTAAATTTATATTTATATTTAATTTATATATATTTTTATATATTTTTGTAATTTTATTTTTATAATTTATAAAAGTATAATTTTTTAAATATTTATGAGTATTCGTAAGTTTTAAAATATTCATAAATATTTTTAAACAGATATACAACGGATCGAGTGAATTTTTTATTCGACGAGTTGATAATTCCTGTTCTTTATTCCTGTCTTATTCCACGTTATATACTTTTATTGTATATATTGAGAGTTGAAATTCATAAGCAATGATACTTTTTCTTGTACATTATCATATAAGAATAGCACCATTATTGTTCATGATCTCAGTCTCAAACATTTTAGTTTTCAATAATTTTGCACAATGAAGAATTCTGATGGCTTAACTTCGTTGCTTGTGCAATGATAATTTGTCTGATTTAAAAATTATTTATAGGCATTATTTGATGAGATTGTCCACACACATTTGTCCAACATATATTCCAAAAAATTGACATAAAAATCATATGAAAAACTTATGAGTTATTCAAACGAAAGAGGAAAAATTATGAGTTTCAAAGTAAATGGGGCCAAAGATAAATTTTCAAATGCCAATTACATTTCCTTAATATCAAAATTGATTTTAAAATTTAGATGTGTTTTAGTAAGAAAGATCTTAATGTGTTAATTACAATTAATAGGAAAAGTGACTATACTTTTTTTTATTAAAAATATTAATTAGCAATAGTTATTTTAAATAAAAATCATTTATAGATAAAGAATTCGTTATTCAAAGTAATATAAATATTTTGCTAGTGGTTGAATGCGGAGCGACCCGTATTTGAGACAAGGACTGAGATGAGAGGGTTGGGTTATTTGTGAAGTGAGAAGTCTTTGGTTGGTGTTCTTGAAAGAAAACCCCAATATTCCGATTCCAATTTCAATTCCGATTCAGTTAATCCAATCCTGGCTTCAGATATCTGGAAGCGCTTGTTCCCGGCCCGAAGAAGTAGGTCGTTGCCGTTGTCGGGTTCAGGTTGGGTTCCAATTCCGAACATAGGAATAGGAATCAGAATGGGAAGCAACATAAACCTCTTTAAGCTCTGCTCTGCCCTCAGAGTGCTGGGCTACTTCATGATCCTCTTGTTCGCCGCCATTGTCGCCCTCAGTTACTACGCCGTCGTTTTAATCACCTGGGGCCCTCTCCTCTTCCACTCCCCTCTCCATCTCCCCTCCTTTTTCTCCGCCTTCTTCGTTCTCCTCCTCTTTCACATTCTCCTCATACTCTTAACCTGGTCCTACTTCATGGTCGTACTCAACGATCCCGGTTCCGTCCCTCTCAATTGGAGACACCAACACCAACAACTTCGCTCCGATTTCGATTTGGAGACAGCACCGCCAACGCCCTCTCCCGCCTATTGCTCTCGATGCCAGAATGGCAAGCCACCGCGATGCCACCACTGCTCTATTTGTAAGCAACTCTCTCATTTTCAAGCTCTCTTCTTTCTTCCATTATTCACCATCACCATGCCATATTCTCCTCTCTGTAGGCCAAAGGTGTGTTCTGAAGATGGATCATCATTGCATTTGGGTCGTCAACTGTGTTGGGGCACGTAACTACAAGTACTTTCTCCTATTTTTGGTAAATCTATTTCTCTTCTTCCTTTTATTTTTTTATTAATTTTTTCTCCTTCCTTTTATTTGATATGTTGGTTCAAGTAGTGAGTAACGCTGTTCAATTTAATTTTTGAAACATATGGCGAAACGTCTATTATTGATTCCTTTGGTGAGAGTGGGAGGGAGGGAACTGGGAAGTGCATTTAAAAAGTGAGAGATTTGGGGATTTGATATATTAAGAATACTTTATTTTAGAGAAAAGATGAAATTGAGAACAGTGTGAGACCTGTTGGAAGAGAAGAGGGAGTTCAGGTGGAATTTGGAAAGGGTTAAGTCAGAAGCTACTTCTAGACTTCTAGCGTTTGTTTTGCCCGACTTACATTTTTCTCCCTACTATCATGCACAGCTGTATACTTTTCTCGAGACAGCACTGGATTGCTTAGCTCTGGTTCCTAGTTTTATCAGATTCTTTGGTGGAAACAAGAATCATTCATTGTCTCCCGGGGGCTTTGCCGTCATCTTTTTGGCTTCTAGTAAGTTTATGTATTCTGCTTCCAGAAGATTAGGTTATCATGTCTAGATTTTATAGTATTCTCATAACTGTTAATGCTTCTTACAGATTGTGTGCCTTGATGCAGTTCTTAATTTAGCCTTTGCGCTCAGTCTTCTCTGTTTCGTTGTTATGCATATATCTCTTCTGTTAAGCAACACAACTTCAGTCGAGGTAATAAATACACTGTTATTTTCCCTTTTCACTCTTATGGTAATGGTGTTGTGATTCATGCATGAGGCTGTTTTTACCTTATGTCTGAGATCCAGCATATTCCTTGTTGTCTTGGCATAGGAATTATGCTAGGCTATTTATTAGAATGACAACCCAGACATTCGCATGCGTGTACCGAAAATTCACTCCAAATTAGATCTTATTTTTGGGAAAATATGACAATTTTTGAGCAACTTGACATATAACAGTGCTCTGGACGGTTTTATTTTAGATATAGAGAACAGAATCATGATTATAATAAGATAGTTATGTACTTGATGTTTCAAGGTAGCCGGGAGAAGTCTTGCATTGGTTAGAAATGAGTAAGATAGACAACATATAAATAGAAGATTCCATAAACCTATTGTCTTAAGTTTTTTTTGTTGAATGTGGTGATTTGGTTTCTTATTTGATCTGTTCATTATTGATTGGTATTAAATCTTTCCGATATCTTTCCTTGAAAAACCTCACACGTGAGAGATGTTATTGTTCCTATGACTTATTGATTCATCTATCTCTTCCTTATCGTCTCATTGACCTTTAACTAGATGTAAACCTGCTCCATTAACTCTGTCGAACAAATTTGAAAGCATCTTGTCATTGTTTATTCTTGAATCGTCATGCAGCACTGTGCCTTCTTTTATCTAAAAGATTATTTGGAAAATGATGATTTAGGTTCATGAAAAGAAAAAAGGAGTTAGGTGGATGTACGACCTGGGCTGGAAGAGGAATTTTGAGCAGGTAAGATCTGTTTTCAAGTAGCAAAGATTAGAAAATGATAGTAAAACAGCAAAACAAACACGTTCTTTAGCTCGAAAATTTTGGAAGCAAATGGTACATGTATGATTTATTAGTTAATTTTTTTTAAAAGAAAAAAGAGGAAGGGTGTGTTTTTGAGAGAGAAGGTACAATTATTCGTTTTTTTTCTTGCACCTTTCTGTCTCCCTCGCCCGTAACAAGTATTTTCCATCCCCGTCGCATAAGATAATCTTATTCTTGAAGGGTTCTGTAAACATAGTTTTAATTGAGTAAAAGGGATGGTGGAGATCCTTCCCGGTTTTGGAGAACCGAAATTTCTAATCCAGGATGGTGTAAGGACTTTTCATAACCCGCCTTCCCCAAAGGGACCAAAGCTTAATTTGAATCAAATTTAATATAAAAATACAGTTTTTGGCTGAGGAGTTACTTGTCTCATGATCTTTTGTAATTAAACGAACAGGTTATAACTTCTCTTGATGGCCAAAATATAATGAGATTATGTGATGGTTTTTACTCAGTAATTTAACAAGAAAATAAGTCTTCTACTAACGAGTAAACCATGTAATGATTTTTGGTCTCCGTGCTTTCTTAATTTTATGATTTGGTTCATCCCTTGTATATTTCTATATTGAATTGATAACTTGTGAATAGCATAATTATTCTGATATGAAGTCCGTTAATATTATATTGTTATGGTCAATTAGTACATTTGAGATATTGTTTACTTAACTTGGTAGGTTTCTTTTAAGGATAAAAGTGTGATGAGACCACTAAGCTCAAAAGTAGGCAATATCTTAAGTGCAGTGTAAATTTGAGGTCGGTACATTGGTACCTTCTGTGAGAATGGAAACGAAGTTATGAAAACCCCTAATACCCTTAGTCCTTGACTAGGTACTTTTTTTGGTATGTACAAAGTTGAAGTTAAACATAATTTATATACACTTTCTTTCCTTAACACATTGATGTGTTTTTAAAGGAGCAAACTGTGACTGATCCACCAAACTCCAAAATGAATAATATTTTAAATTTAAATGTGATGAGTGATCTAACGATGATAGTTTAGTGGACATCAGGTCAGAACAATATCTGATTTTTTTCATACTTTTGAAGGTTTTTGGCACTAAGAAGGCCCTGTGGTTGTTTCCATTATTTTCAAAAGAGGATTTAGAAAACATACCTGCTCTGAGGGGGATTGATTTCCCGACGCGTTCTGATGTTGATGTATGAAGCCCGGGTAGCTTTTAGGTTTGAACATTTTTTTTAGTTAACTTACACTTATTTTATGAGAGTGCAGCTTAGGGAATGAAATTATGGAAATACTACTCTGCTTGATATGTTCGATGTTAAGAATTGTCCAGTAGGTGTATATATGATTTTCGATTCAGGTTGTACTGATTACTCGTATAATTTCTGTTGAGGCGGACAAAATGTAGAGTTGCTTTCGAAGGACAAAATTCATTCCAAGTGTTTGACCTGTTGTTTGTTTTACTGTTCTGGAAAAATGTTGTTGTGGACTTGTTTGTGGAATTTATTGATCGAAGTGGAAATTGCACTTTTATCTGTTAATGCATTATTTCTGATGTCTTTGTTGTACTAGTTGATATTCCTGGTAAAAAGAATTTAAATCCTTATCCAAATATTAGAGTTGTGAAGAATTTGTCTGGGTCAGATGCAACTGTCGAAAATGGGTTGGGAATAATAATAAATTGGCCTCAAGGAGTCAAGAAATTCATTTATTCTCTCCACTATTTAATTCTTAATGCTGGTGAAGGTATGATACAAAATAATAAAGCAACAAAATACAAAATATTTGAAAGAATTATTTTCTTTATTCTAATTTGTGAAAATTTAACGAATGTAATTCTCATTTGGTTTGGAAGGTAAATATCATCAGTATTTTTACTTTGTTTAAAAAAAAAATCAGAGACACTTGTAAAAGAGAAAAATATGAAAAAATTGAACTTAGTATTTTATGGACTAAAATTAATTTATAGAAGTTTACTGGTATAATATGTTAAAATTTCTATCTTTCATTATATGCAAGTTAAATTTATTTTATGATTTTTTTTTAATATTTATGAAGAAACTTGCTCGAGCACTTTATTTTTGACATTGGCTTATTCGTCTCAGCTTATTTTTCAGCACACTATATAAATCCATTAGTGCAGGCCGTAGAACAAGAATAGATGCATCCATTTTTTTGTTTCATTCCTTAAAATAAAGCAAAAGAAATGACCTTCCCCCTTTTAACCAGACGAACCTAGCACAACATTTTCTAGAGAAACAAAATCTCTCACATGTATATAATCAAACATCTTCTGAGCATCCTTCAAACGTCTCTGTTCTTCGTGCATGCCCGACAACAATGTTCCAAAGACATGATACCAGTGCTTTGCCCGGATCTTACTATCCTTCTGTGCGCTATCATGACCGTAACCAAGTCAACAATGAATAAAAAGGCCTAGAGAACAGAAGGGCAAAGGAAGGTGCAATTTTGGGTGAGGTGGGAGAGAACCTATTTGGGAATAAATATTTAATATTGATGATGAGAGACGACTCATTCGGGCGTAGGACGAGAAGCTTGGTAGAGGCAAGTGGTGGGAGCTAGTGACAACGTGGTGTGCTTATAGTTAGAAGTGTCCATTTAGCAAATGGTTCATGAGCAAGTCCTGCCACACCCTTAATTAGGCCCCTTTTTAAGGAGCTTCCAAATGAGGGTGAAAAAAAAAACACAAGTCCCAAAGTCCTCTCTCAAGAAGGGCTCGAGTTGAATAGTCTCGGGTTAACCTATACCAAAGGTCGAGACAACTCGAGTTGAATCGAAGGTTGAGACTAGTCAGTTCAAGTCAAAGGTCAAGAAGTACTAGTTCGAGCCAAAAGTTGGGATGTCTTAATCAAGGTTGAAAGTCAAGGTGGGTCGAGTCAGTCAAAGATCGAGCATGGTTTCACAAATCGATGATTAACACGGGCCGACCAAAGACGAAGGTTGAGACACATCATCACGGGACAAAAGTCGAGACAGACTGGTTCGAGCTGAAGGTAGTGACGGGATAACTTAGGATGAAGGTCTAGATAGGTTAACCTAGACGGAAGGACGAGATAGGTAGCTTGAACCGAAGGTCGTGACGGACTAGCTCGAACCAAAGGTCAATATGGATCGTCTCGAAAAGAAGGCTAAGACAAGCTAACCCATGTTGAAGGTCAAGACTAGCTGGTTTGAGCTGAATGTCGAGACATCTGAACCAAAGTCGATATTGGCTGGCTCGTAAAGAAGGCTAAGACAAGCTAACTCTTGTTGAAGGTCGAGATTGGCTGGCCCGAGTTGAAGGTGGAGACAAGTCAGCTTGAAATGAAGGTGAGACAAGCCAACCCATGCTAAAGGTCAATATTAGTTGGCCTAGGCCAAAGGTCGATACAGATAAGCCTAAGCCGGAGGTTAAAACATTTCAGCCTAGACCGATTGTCGATACATGCTAGTTTGAAACAAAGGCCAAGACATGTCGTCCCACGCCAAAGGTCAAGACAGAAGACCCAGGTTGAAGGTTAAGACAGACCGACTCGAGCCGAATGTTGAGAGGGGTTAGGCTTGGTCAAAAGTCGAGAAGTTTCGTCACGGTTGAATATCGATATGAACCAATGTGGACTGATGGTCGAGACGAGTCGAATCGGGTCAAAAGTTGAGATAGGGCAATTGTTGAGATATGCTTACTTGGGCCAATGGTCGAGACAAGCCCACTCGGGTTGAAGGTTGAGGCATGCAAACTCAAGTTGAGGACGGAGACGGACTAGTCCATATCAAAGGTCAAGACGGGCTAGCCCAACTGAAGGTCATGAGGGCCTACCACAGGCCAATGGTCGAGATGGGCTAATTGGGTTGAAGTTCGAGACAAGCCAACACAAGCCAAAGATCAAGACATGTTAATTTTTGAGACGAATCTTCTAGGGCCAATGGTCGAGACAGACAAGCTCGAACCGAAGGTCGAAACAGGCCAACTTGGATCAAAGGTCGAGAGTGTTGTAGTGAGTCGATTGTTGAGACGTGCTGACTAAGCCAAATTCAACCAAATTTGTATTGTGCCGACTCGGTGGAGTTGAACTGAATTTTGATCAAACCGATTTAGCAGAATTTGGCTGAATGTCAGTTGAGGCTGACTTAGTTGAATATCAGTCGAAACTGATGCATCCAAAATTTGACTAGGATCGTTTTGTCGAGTTTGACTAGGGCCAAATAAAATAAATTCAGGTGAATTTCGTCCAAACTCGACATGCCAAATTTTGGTCAATGCCAAATTTTGGTCAATGCCAAATTTTGGTTGAATTTGCGTCAGTCAAAATTTGGCCATATTTGGACGAGTTAGTCTGACTTAGGTCAAAGGTTGTATTAGACCAATTTTATTGATGTTTGAGGTGGATTGGACTAGATTGAAGATCGAGATGGATGTGCTTGAGTTGAAGATCAATCATTGATGATTTGGTTAATTAAATTAAAAGTTTAATAGTATATTTTAAAAAATAATATATTTTTTGTTTAAAAAAAATCCATAACTAAGTTTTTTAAAGTTTTTTTTGCCTTGTAGACTTTTTTAAAAAAGGGTTTTTTTAGTACTGGGATTTTTCCTTTTACCCAATATCAATTCCTCTTGAGTGGAACAAATTTACGACTCTCCCTATATTTGACTTATTAACTAAACTATAAGTATTGTAATCAATTAATATTATCCTAAGGAAGGATAGGAGGAGTATAAGAGAGAGGGAGAGAGGGAGAGAGGGAGGGAGGGAGGGGGGAGGGACAAGACAACTAAGGAAAACGTGTTTTATAAAGGCGAAGGAAATAAAACAAGGAAAAGATGTATGTGAGAAAAGAAGAGAAGAAAAATGTGAGAAAAACAGAGGTAAAGTTAGGTTTGTTTAACATAATGCTCTGTATGGTATAGTTGGAATGACGTGAAAGAGTAACGAAGGAGAGAAAAAGAGAAAATAAAACATAAGAGATTAGGGTTGGAGGTGATTTTTTTGGACATAATTAAGTTTCCGGAAACTCAGAAAATAGGTTTTTCCTTGGGAATTACAAACATAAATAAGAAAAATCTAACAAAATATTAGTCAATTTTGAATGTTATTGTACCTTTAGGGAAAATCTCACTTAAGGGATTAAGTCAAATAAAGACATCAATCCTGTACTTCTTTGATGGCTTGAGAATAAGAGACTTTCTATCCTTAATGAGAAACGTATGATTTGAGAGATTGGATTGATTCAATAATTCAACATACTTCAAGGGAGGTTAGTTTCTTAAACTCTGAGGGTAATTATTATCTTATTTGGACCCAACTTATATGAGAAACTCTAAGAAGAAAGTTATTTTTTATGTATCTCATATATTTTGATGGTGGTTTCCATTATTCTAGTATACCAAGATTGAAGTCCCCAAACATTCGGGAGATAAGTACTTCTATGGTCAATATATCCTAGTTGCTAGACATCTATAAATAAGAAAGGAACTCACAAAAGATCAATCAAATTTTAATCCCTTTGTACCTTCTAGGAAAATTTCACACAATGGATTAAAGACATGGACTGTTTCACCTTTTTCATTCAAAATCCCTAGAAAAAAAAAATCTGATCTGAGGGATCAAATCAATATAATACTTAAATCTCTTAGTTATTATCTTATTTGGATTTGACCTACACAAATCTCTTAGAAAAACATTATTGTAAATACAATATCAAGAAGTAATTCGTATTATTTTAAATTATCTAAATCAAAGCTCTCATTCGTTAAGAAAACTAAGTACTTCTTTAAGGATGTTATAACGTATAAATCCCCCATACCTAGACAAATCATTATATCCTAACCACTAAAGAGAAAATCAATCTAATTCTAATTACCTAAAACATCTGTGCATTCCAACTATACTACAACGTAGGCTAGATTTTGAAGATCATACCGTGTCTTTGGGACTTCGCGTTAGATGAAAATGGAAACTCAAATTATGGTGGAGATCACCACTTTACTCTCTCATTTGCAGAATTCAATTAATCATGAATAGTTTATAAACTCATGTTATAAAACAATTTTACATTACCATACAATACAATGCTATTAAAACGATGTTTAAAATAACTATCATAGCTGTAAAAGAATAATTAAAGTTACTTTTAAAAGTAATTTTCTTTTGAATTATGAAGCATGTTAATTATGGAAGGTGTCCCTCTGGTTCTCTACACCATGTGTTGAGCACAGGACAACAGGAACGAAGAACTGTCTTTTGAGGATACAATAGAAAACGACTTATCAACAAACACCTTTAATGAAATTACTTAAGAAGAAATGTTTCTGTCATAAAATCTTATCAATCAATAACCTTATTGTACTGAAAACAAAACATCACAGGATTTCTCCGGATTTGTATTGAAATAGCATGTATCTAGAAAATATTGTATGAATTTTGGTGGCTCTTGGTTACTCGCAAGTCCAAGTTAAATATTTGCCTTTTTGAAATGGTTGTATTATTGGAAAGCAATATCTCTTGGAAACTAAAGGAACGGTGTTGGAAAATCTGCTTTTTCTTGAAAGCAACCGTTAGCTCACAAGTTACAAGACTCACTCACTTCATATGTGGCGTTCTTAATTCCAATTGAATTGTAGAATCTGGGGAAGGGAGTAACTGTGACTAGCCTACCCCTGCACACTTTTTTCCACGCCGCTTCCAAATGTCACAGCTCACCTAAGATTCTCATAGATATCCCTTAATAGCTACCTTTTTCTTTAATCATAAAACATGTCACTGTACTAACAACAATAATAATAATAATAATACTGGAAAATTTTGTCCCAGATATGTACTACCCCTGTCATGTTCTAAGATATTTGACACTCCGAGTTGTGAACCAGAAATGGAATAAAGTAAACAAATACTGGAAAACGACGGCTTGATAATGTCCTTCAGTTGCAGTTAATCCATAGAAACTAGCCAAAGATTACTGAAACTAATTTATGAACGAGTGAAGAGTGCTTTAGTGCATATATAGCTGCATAATAATACTATTATCAAGTATACTTTTGAACTGTTCTATACAAACTTGTTTTGAATATTAGAAACATGGAGGTACACTCCTCTTAAAAGGCAGGAGAATGAAGGCAAAAACATAAAGAAAACAAGGTTATTGTATTATGGGATGAAAATATAAGAGCATCATCGGACTGGTTGAGAAAGTGAGTGATCCTGTGTCTTAGGTTGTTCTTGGTCGATTCTGGATGTGGCAGCACAGTGGTCGGGAATGAGTACAGAGAGGCAGATTATGAGAGGGGTAAGAAAGAGAAGGAAACCAAAGGGTACCATCCATAGTTGGGTATTTGAGGGATGGTATTTGTGCAGCCACCATCCAAGCACGAAACCTCCTGCCATGGTTAGCAACAAGGAGATGAGTAAAATAAAGAAAGATGATGTCTTTGTTAGCCACCTGCTTTTCTTGAAGCTTCCGTTTTGATCTCCCTGGTTTGATCCCATCCAATTGCAGCCCTGAAACTGAAGAGCGTTAGCAAAAGGTGGTTTCTTTGTGATATGTGAAAAAGTTGAACGGAGGAATTATTTATAGGAGTAAGGAGTTTGGAGGGAGTGTGAAAGAAGAGAGGGGACAGGGGCGCCAAATCACAAGTTGAATGCTGGGATGCTAGAAGACACGATGTGGGACTTTGCCTCTGTGTGAGTCAAACACAACACACCACAACGCTAAGTTCCTAATTAAGTTATGAGCTACCCAGACCAAAAAAAGAGGTAGAAGCTTTGGTGGGAATACACTTGTTTTCTTCACATTTATTAATTAATTGAGGTACTCCAGAAAAGTATACAGTATGAAAATTCCTGGTTATAATTGTGTCCGAACAAAAATTCAAGAAAATGTATGTTAGCAAACTTCATAAGTATCCTTCTATTAATCTTTTAATCAAAGTATGTTTTAATTATAATATAACATTAAAAAATATGTTTTAATTAAAGTTTTAAAACTAAGAAAGAATTTCGAGGACGAAATTTAGAAAATGTAGAAAGAATGTCGATACCTAAAAAATTAATTCTAATGATTTAAAATCTATTTTATAGGAATTTATTTATTTATTCATTAATAATCATGTAAATATTTTTCTATTAATCTATTTTGTACTTTTTTTTTGCTTTCATTTATTTATTTATGACGGATGTTCTTTCATATGATGTGATTATATAATAAAATGGTTGCGGTGGAATTATAAACAAATTTTTTTGGGCCTTAACAAAAAGCAATGACACATTGAATCATACGGGTGTTGTGAAGCTGATATATTCTGTGTTGTCTGAATAGTAAAAGAATTGCTGCAAATAGTAACAAAGATGGGTTGTTGGGTCTAAATAACTCGACAAACCTTCCCTTAATATCCTTTCTACCTCAAAAAAAATAAAAAAATTAAACGTGTACACGTGTGTATTGTAAAACCTAATTTTCATTTTAGTTTTATGTTTAAAAAATTATCTGAAAACTAAGTTGCTTCACTATCGTAATAACACAACAGTGAATATTTTAATTTGTAAATTCTAAAATTTATCTTAAATATAATAGTGGTAATAAAAAATATTAAAAAAAACTCTTATATTTGAATTAAGGATAATTCATTGCAAGTTTAACTGTAAGGATGTATAATATTTTAAATTTGTATATTATAAATTATAAGTAATGAATTTTTAGTAAATCAGTAAAACTATTTAATAAAACTCTTATATTTGAATTTTTTAAATAAAAATAATGAAAAATTAAATTGATCTTTGAAAATAATAAAACTATTTTTGAAAATATAAATCAGTAATCTATTTAATTTCTAAAGTTATAGTTGGGATCCTTGTTATGCTTTTACGATGCATCTTACTTTCTGTAGCTATTTTACTTTTTCTAATTTCAATTATTTTTTTAAATCAAAAGGAGAACTAGTTTTTCTTGTTTAACTCATTCTATACTATCTGGGAGACATTTGATACTTCTTCAAAAAACTTTAAGGCTTTCATAGACGTAAGCTTCTGTCTGTGTTTTTAATGCGAAAGATATCATGAAAAACTTGAATATATATAAGTTTCTACAAAACAATGTTGTATAAATTACTTATGAGTCCACGAAGAAAGAATTTATTAAAAAAATATACAACATGAAACTTGAATTCAAATTATTTAAGAAATTCACACTATTTTGAATCGTGAATCCTCTATAAAAAAACTCACATAAGATATTAACAAAACAATATCTAGATTATCTAATGTGAAAGAATACTCTAAAACTTTTGTTACTCATATTAACATAATTTTTAATATCATTTATGAGAATACACAATATCGATAAGATTGGTATGTTAATTAAACTGTTTATGAACTTGTATGATTTTTTTTTTGTCTTTCTGCACTTTTAATACGTATCAGATAAAATTCTTTACAAATAATTATCACACAAAAACTTTCTCATGGATTGTATAATCCTGTCACAAAATCCAGAGGGATTCATGATAAAAATAAATTCATACTTTTTAGTAGTCTTGGATGCTTATTTCAAAGAGCAACTGGTCTTGTATCATTTTAATTTTTCTGTATTGAGTTACTGTGAAAGTTTCATCTTCAGTTGAACTGTGAAACTAAATGTTTGTCTATATTCTCTTATAAGAGGAGGATGAAGATGGCCTTTTCAAACACTGATACTAGGATTTATAAATAATAATAATAATAATAATAAACAAAATTAAAGCCGTCAAGAAATGTATCAAAGAAGGGGAGGAATAATATACCATGATTTTTGCTACCAAAATAGGTATCAACCTATCTATAAAACTGAAAAAGAAAGATTCAATCAGAATTGGATTTCGATTCGAATTATCCACTGTATTTACGGTGTCGTTTTTGTGATATTACAACGAGCACAGTTCGTGTGGAAGATCAATGCCCCTTTGCAACCCTTGCTAATGGATATATTCTGCACAACACCTATGAAACAGCAGGTAGATGGTATATTCTGAAACTCTTACCCAACCAAATGAAAATGTCATATCACATTAACTTTGGATAAACCAGATAAGAATTGGATTCCTGGCTGTTGCATCTATAAATACGCTTAATTAGTCGGTAACGTTCAGGCAATTCCATAAGAAAAGAAGTTGAGAGAATTGGTGTGCAGAGAAAAGGTGAAAATGGGAGACTTGATGCAGAGAATTATGGCAATGATTGAGGCTGAGCAAGCAGCGAAAGGGTCCAACAAGGGTTCTTCAAACTCATTTAACAACCATGGCAGCGGTCCACAGGATTTCGGCGGTGCAACGATCAACAGTGGTCAATATGCAGGTAACCGTAACAGGTTTAAACACTCAGAGCACTACGGTGAAAAGATTCTGAATAACAGTGGTACTTTCAATGGTAATGGGAACGGAGGGAGTATTCAGGGTGGCTTTAAGGCTGAAACAACCAACTACTTTTAATTATACGTATTTCGTATGGAAGGTGATGTAGTATCTGTCATGTTATGTTGTATTATAAACCCATAAATAATGTAGAGCTACGGCTCTTGGTTTATATAATAAATAAATGAAAGGGTGTTGGGGTGTTATCCAATGCCTTTATGTGTTCTTTCTTTTTCTTTACATCACCAGCTCATCAACCTTCATCCGAGTTTCACCAAATACTTCATTTTGTGAGGCAGATTAAAATCTATTTGACAGGGTTAATAAAGAGAGACAGGGTTAATAGATGAAATTTTTTCCTCCGTATTACTATTACTAGATCCACATCCATTTTATTTCTTCAATTAGACCTTTTATTATTGACATAGTTTTTTTATTTGGAAAATATTTTTTATTCTAAAAAATATAGATGTGAATATTTAAAACTATAGAAATATAAAACTCCTGTTTAAAAAACAATTAATTAGAAAAAAATTTAAAAATAGAAGTTTGAGCTTCTCTATCCATTTTTTAAGTATTATAAAATTTGTTTTTCCTTTTTTTTAAATAATTTAAACAACAAAAAGCATTTAAAAATCTAATTCAGAATTTGATTTTTTGAGAATCAATTTTGAACTAGTTTTTCGGTATAGAATGACCACATTGAAGTAAGAATTCGATTTCCAAGAACCAAATGTACAAATAAAGTCATGTTTTCGTTGTAAATATTGCACACAATGTGTTATGTTGAAAAAAAAAACTCCAATTATAATCAAATTTTTTTCTTCTATATTCTATAATTTTAAATATTGTTTTTATATATTTTCTAAATAGAAATTTATATACTTTTAAACAAAAAAAAGAAGAAGATAATTACACTGCATTTATATTAAAAGGATCTAGTTGAGAAAACAAAATGAAGGTAGATATAATGATAGTAATAAAAATGTGAAATAAAAAAATTCCAATAAATAATCCTCGACTAAAACAAATACAATTTAGCAACGAAATTAAAAAAAAAAACTGTGATCATGCCACATAGCATACGCAATCAGACATTAACATATAGGTCTAAACTTTTCTAATTTGAGATATTTTCATATTTCCCAACTCAAATATAATTGGCACATTAATTAATTTTTAACTAATTAATTTTTTATATAATTTTATTTTACCATCGAAATTTAAATAATATTAAAACGTGTCCCTTGAATGAAACTTGATTTCAAGAACACTAAAAAAGCTCTTTAATATGCTGGTTAAATTTAATTTCATCATAAATTCTTTTTTGTCTGACATGCTAATATATATATATATATATATATATATATATATATATATATATATATATATATATATATATATATATATATAAAGTTTATATCTTTAATCTAACATATAAATTTTAGGATTATCATTCACTTAAAATTGTAAATAATAATAATAATAATTTAAAAAGATAAATTTAGGCTTCCAAATATTAAAAGCAAAATCTCAGTCAATAAATATCAAATGAGAGGGTGAATAAAATATAAATAATAATAATAATAATATAGTATGATTTTGGCTCCATCCATATAGGTACCCATCTATCAGCAAATCGGATCACTCACAAGAACTGAAAAGAAAAATTCAATAGAATTGGATTTGTATTCGAATTCTTTAGAATCTATCCAATTTACAATTAGATAGCTTTTGTTTGTGCATCCATTTTCGCATCCTGAGCAAGACTTTATATGTGGTGCTACGTAACCTAAAACAAACCTGCTCAATGAATATTAGAAAAATTACCTTTTTTTAAGTGTAATTTAACTCTAATATAAATTAATTTTTAAATTAAGATTTACAATATATTATAATCTCATCATATTTGTAAATTCATATATGAAATCTTTTACTTTATACTACCTAGATGTATATGTTAATTTTACCATTGATATAAAAAAGTTCAAAATAACCATCACTACATATTAAAGCATAGTAGAGGCATAATATGTGGGGAGAGGAATGGCTTATCCACAGCCTCTTAGTATTTTCTGAAGGAAAATTGTATTTTGACACTGATATTTTCTCTGACTCTTTTTTTATTTATTAATAAAATATTATATTTAATAAATAAAATATTGAAATAAAATAATAAAATTATAAAAAAATCAGTGTCAAATACAGGGATCCTTTCCTGAAACACTTGCACAATCAAATGAGTCAAAAGTATCTGTTAAAATGTAATTAATTGTTGTGTGGGGACCGGAATAGCTTATGGAATTGCATCAAACTCGATGCGGTATAAGGTTTTCTGAGACTCTTACCTAACCCCATGAGTCCAAGAACTGATCCAAAACGTCATATCAGCATAGCTTTGCATAAATGAGAAAAGAATCGGATTCTTTGCTTGCATCTATATATTTGGCTTAAGTAGTAGCTAACATCAAGTTAAGAGAGAAGATCATAATGGCAGACTTCATGCAGAGAATCATGGAAATGATCCAGGCTGAGCAAGCAGCCAAAGGCTACAACAGTGGTTCTTCAAACTCATTTAACAACCATGGCAGCGGTCCCCAGGATTTCGGCGGTGCAACCATCAACAGTGGCCAATATGCAGGTAACCGTAACAGGTTTAAACACTCAGAGCACTACGATGAACATGTTCTAAATAACAGTGGTACTTTCAATGGTAATGGAAACGGGGGAAATATCCAGGGTGGCTTTAAGGCCGAAACAAGGAACTTCTACCGTCGACCTTACGATAATTAATTATGGTAGTTTATATAAACTGGGCATCATGATATACTGTGTGGTGTTCTGTTGTATTATACAGCCATAAATAATGTAGAGCACAGCTCTAATGTTATGTAATAAATAATGGCTTTGGGGGCTTAGACTCAACCCAATATGCTTCTCATCCTTCCGCTTCTCCAGGCCATCAATAGGCATAAGAAGTTAAAAGTGGAGCTCCATCTTCCATTGAAGTTGGCCAACATGCACATGATTATCTTATGTTAATTACTTTTTATTTATTACTCAGTTGTCTGCTTTCGATCTTTTGGTATATTCTATAATGTGAACGTTAGAGCACCTTAATATTCCGTTTTGCCACATAGTATTCCAACCTTAGCCAGGAGTGTTCGATAAGATGACTTTATCTGACAGGTACATGTTTCCTCTAGTATCATTGGTAAACCCATAATTCTACAATAAAAAAGAAATTCGAAACAAAAAAATAAATAAAACTGAATGCAAATTTGTTCTATTTTGCTATGTTTTGTTTTTTGTTTTTCTTTTATCAATAATACATAATATATTAATTATAAAATATTTGGAATGTATTAACCTTTTGAGAAATAGTGTAATACAATGAAGGTTAGAGAGTGGATAGAGCGACCAACTATGCTTTAGTTGGTAACGGACGGGGAAGTGGAGAATTGATTTCTATAGTCATTCCGAGGAAGAAGTAAAGGGAACCTGAGATTCAGTTTGATGAAAAGATGACGGATTTGATTAGAAATTTTATTAAAGTAAATAATTCGTTTAATTGAATTAATGAAAGAGGGTAAGTTATTTTCGGTATAATTTTAAAACTAATTTTAAGTATATTTTTCAAAATATAGAATATTTTTATTAGAAAAATAGTAAAGAAAAGAAAAATAAATTATTTTTTAAAAATATTAATTTTTAATAATATTATTTATTAGGTAGAAAATGATTTCAACCTTTGATATGAATTAGACTTATATGTCATTAGGTTATTTTTTTATCAATCATTCAAAAGATTCATTAGTGATGCAAGTGTGTTTCATTATTATAATAAAATATGTTAATATCTTAAGTGAGTTAAACTTATATTTAATTGGTGTTTTGTTTCTTCCATAAATTTCTTGGAATGACTCAACAAAATTATAGTAACTTTGATTCATATGTTAAACAAATTATAATTGTGCTAATAAAAACTACATATATTAATAAATAAACTGTTTCATAAAATAATATAATTTACTTAAATTTACTTTAATGTGTAAGTTAATTTTATTCAAATAATACCGATTAATATATGTATATTGATTATACATTTTTTTTAATTATAAGTTATATATACATTTTAAGAGATCCAATACTTCCATTCACTACAATAGAGGTTGAAGTAACTAGATTCAAGAATCCGCCTTCTCCATTTTTAACAGAGTCCAAGTTTCTCCATCATGCCTTCAAGTCCCTCTAGTTAACCTAGTCAAATCATTTTTCAATATCTAATAATTTGAAAATTATGCAAGGCTTACCTCAAGCATCATATACTAGTTCATTGAGAATAAGAGCACATCTAGGATTTTCCTACCCCTGTGAAAAGCTTTTTGATTTTCAGAAATTATGGTCAATTAGCATAATAAGTAT
This sequence comes from Vigna umbellata, assembly GCF_029865625.1. Lineage (NCBI taxonomy): Eukaryota > Viridiplantae > Streptophyta > Magnoliopsida > Fabales > Fabaceae > Vigna > Vigna umbellata. The sequence continues at coordinate 62,001,653 of NC_142169.1, forward strand.
AAAAGTAATACAAACAACTATTAGTTTCTTTTTGTGCCCATTTTAAGGTGGGCCTGGGCTGTCACACCTATAAACATGGGCCAGTAAGGAACAAATGTCTTTCCACTGGACCATACCTAGACCAACTTTTCCATCCGTACATACATAGTTCTGATGCAAACTTTTATACAAGGCTGTTTTTTCTTACTAAATTCTTCTTAAAGATTGCCTGATAAGGTCGAGTTATAAGCTCTTATATTCTTAGCCCAATCCTTCCCCTTTCTCTTTTTAAAAAAATTCCCTGGTAAAATTGAATTGTGATAATGAAGAAATATGACACTATATATTGAAAGGTAATTGAGTTGGCTTAAAGTGGAGTCATTTTAAATTTTTGCACAAATTACGCTTCTGTAACGAAGCACTCCATTTTAGTAAAATTATGGATTTTCTAGAAAATAATTCTGATAAGCTTTCAGCAAATTCTGTATTCAAGAAGGGTAATTTTGCATGGATGGTTTCGGCCTATGTCCACGTCGTAGTTTTACTCAAGATGATTCTAGTAACTTCTTTGTCACTGGGTAATTTTCTATCTGAAATGATATTTTGGGATAATATTTTTCTTCAGCTTTGTTTTTACCGTTTTTCCTACTTTTATGGTGAACTTTTTTACTCAATTTGGCCCGTTATCAGGTAAAAGAAAGGTTAGCAAATTTTCGTTTTAATTTTTCATGAGGTTTTGCGGTCTATATTGGCTTTGAGGATGGTATAGTATTTCACATACCAAATTTTTGTTTAACTCTTTGATGATTTACTGAGATAGTAAGTATACTAGTTGGATGAGAAAAATTAGAACTCGAGTGAAAAAATGTAAATTAAAAAGTACGTATGCTTTAAACAATTGTAATACGGCTTAACACTCCCATTAGAACATACACTTTTAGTACTTCTTAAAATTTAAAATTTCATAAGGGTGAGATTCATTAAGTAAAGAGTGAGACTTAGAATTTTAAAATATTTAATATATTTCAATCAATACTAATAGTTATGCTTTAAAAAAGAGATAAATATACTACTATTAACCTTGATCATAATGAAACAAGCATGATGTGAACAGGCTCAGGCAATCTGAGATTTTTTTTTTCCGGGTACTGTGAATTTGGCTCAAAATTCTGATCTATCTATAAATCGCATATCACTCACGACAATTGAAAAGAAAGATTCTAATTGAATTGGATTCCAACTTCCTCCTTGCATTTATCTAAATTATTAAAGGTAGTTAGGTTTCGTTTGGTCCGTCCGTCTTATCATGAGTGGGTATTATAGCTTGCATGACGATAGTGATATTACGTAACGCAAAGAAGCTGAACACAAATTGCTAGGAGAACAACTTGTGTGGATAGGCAATGCAATGCCCTTGCAACACGTGACAACAGATATATTCTCAAGTCAAAGACTTCAGGTTGAAGCAGAACTTGTGCTTATACAGAATATATGGCTGGTATTGCATGCATGACGCACATCATATTTTTGTGAAACTCTTACCTTCAATCCAAGTTGTTAGTTAAATAATCTCCGTATAATCGTTAAGATTTGGATTCCTTTAGTTGTTGCTATAAATTAAGCGAAGTTAGTGAGTACGTTAAGGCAATTCAATAAGAAAAGAAGTTGAGACGGGTGAGGTGTGTAAAGAGTAAGATCATAATGGCAAATTTGTTTCATAAAACAATGGAAAACAATCTCCTCCGTTCCTTAAACTTTTTATTTATTGCTCATATCATAGTTCTAGCCATTTGCTACCTCCTAAAAATATTGTAATACTTAAATTAGTTTGTTATTCAAACGGTTTAACAATAAATACTATAATAAATGTATTGTAAAAGATTCCAATAATCATACCTTTCATTTATCACAGTTCAATTCTATTAAACATAATTATTAATATGTTTATTTTGTCTTGATGATTAACTGAATTTAATGAACACTAATTGGTCTCATTCCAATTTGGACAATCATTTGCAACAAATTTGTATACATATTTGTTGCTAGAAATACAATTTGATGGATTTTTTTTTTAAGTAATCATGATTTATTTGTAATTAAAGTTAACGTGACTTTATTTTTTTTTAACTTCTTTGAAATCATTCAACTTTAATCATTTCAAATTTATGGAAGAAACTCCAAAGTAATTATTCTCTTCCAAAATAATTATTCTAAATTTACTATAACTGATTTTAAGTCTTATTTCTAATTGATCTGAGACTTACGAAACATTCTCTTACATCCATATATATAAATTTCATGTCTAAGATTTGATGTTTCACTACGATAAGTTCTAACATATTATTTTGATATTATATTAAAAAGTAAATTTTTAAGTCAACTCAATCTCATAAAACTGACTTATAAAATAAGATTTATACTTATATATATTGTTATTATGGGTTCATAGGGACTCATAGGCTACCGATCGGTCTCGACCAACTATTGAGCAGAGTTAACGCATAAATGAATGTGATAATGACTACCGTTAAACAATTAAGGTTTGCATTAATGACCATTAAGATCTAAATTAATTTAGATTCCTTTTAACTCTATAAAAGGGTTTAGGTCTGAGCTAAAGTCAGATTCAACTCATACTACAATACACCCTATTTACCTCTTATTAGGACTTCAATGTTTAACCTGCAGTACCTCCCCTCTTTTACAACCGAGCGGCCAATATGGAAGGTGACCGATCGGTCTAAACTGGAAGCAGACAAGCGAAGCGCACCAGTCGAAGGTTAATATCTCGGTCTCACAATTCACACCGATATATATATATATATATATATATATATATATATATATATATATATATATATATATATATATATATATATATATATATATATATTAAATTGGTCTCATCTTTATTCAATAGAATTAGGATTCAAATCGATATAATTTGCGTATGTTTATTACTTACCTTCTACTACTACTAGTACCCTCAATTGCTTCATCTTGTTATCACTTAACTCACCCATGAATTTATAGATTCAATTCAACCTACCCACGCACTTGCTAGGGAATCTGGTGCTCTGCTTCCTCACTACGCCATAATATAATTAATAGCGTGGTGGTTACAGCGTTAGCACAAGTTATATTGCAAGACAGCATATAAGTCTTCAATTTTTCTAACCTTATCCCTGTATATTTGGTTTGAAAGGATTTATTTAATTATTAATAATTTCATTTTTATTTATTTATTAAATGTACTTTTTACGTACGTTAAGTTTATTTATCAGGTAACTAATCCAATGAATTAGAAGAATAAGTTCTCTTAATATTTATATTGCAATACAATGTGACGAAAAATAGTTTTCTTAAATTTTGTTCATTTTATTTCTTTTATATATGTTTAAAACTAATAACTACATATTAAATATTTACTAATTTTCCATCCATGTTTCTTATTCGTAGGTAGAAAAGTTCAGTTGGAAAATCTATATGTACACAGAAAAGCTATGAGATCTATAATTTTAAATTTATTCTTTTTATCATAATAGACAATTGTTTTTTATTACAGGTCTTGATGGGAGCCTAAACAAGCGATTTTAAGTAAAAGTTAAGGATTATGGTGACAATATATGTAGAAATCGTGTTATGATTTTCATTTTATTCTCATTAGAAATCGTGTTATGAACACGACTCGTAAGATGAAACTGTGGCTAACAAGGATAACTTTTAATTGCTAATTTTCAATTGAAAATCGTGATTTGGGGACACATTTTTAGGCATGGAGGTCATGATATTTTTTACATGTTTTTTTATTAACTCTAAACATGATAATTAAGTTTTTTAGTAAAATTAAATATAATAATTTAGATATTCATTAAGATAATATTGATATAATTATTTTTTAATATTTATTTAAATTAATGTCAATAGTTCATGTTTCTGCTGAATTGGGACGAGGATACTGCCTGTATGATACTCCTCTCTTCACTGAATGTTCGCTCCTCTCTCTGCTCCGATTACCGATCGGTTGGGGAGTAACTTGTAGAATACACTCTGACGCTCAAGTGAGAATTTTTATTTAAAGATCTAAAGTGATGTGATTATCAAAATGGATTGATATTATAATTTAATTTATTTTTAATATTTATTTTTCTGAAATGAGTTTTATTTATTTAATTATCTCTCCTTCAAATTATTTTTCTGAAATGAGTTTTATTCATTTATCAATGTCAAACCATTTTAATCAAAAATCAACTTAGAATTTACTGACAAATTTTTCTCCCCTTATTCAACATGTCAAACTTAAAAAACAAATACTATAGAAATTGTTACATTTAGGATGATTGCCGGTATCAGTCAAGGGAACGCTAGATTACATATTTACAATTATAATTCATAAGTAAAAAGAGGATCTCGATTAATTAACTTTATACAGAAAAGTATATTTGTAAGAGGGTGATAACTATATTCAAGCAGAGGAAATTTGTGAAGCATGATGATGTCTACCATCCCTCTATGAAGTAATTATTAGGAATACACTTACTACAGCTGCAGGCTTTTATGTGATAATCTTTAAAAAGTAAGAATACTCCGAGAAACATAAATTTTTCACATTCATCACATTCATTTACTACTATCTTTTATTATTTTCTTTTACAAATACAAATATTATTTTATTTTAAATACCTACCATCAAATTTCAAACACAACGGTGTACTATAATTTCCGTTTGCGTCTCCGGTGATTCCATGGCCAATACTTTTATCTGAAGTCATATCAGAAGTGCGATTTGTAAGTGGGGTTTTCTTTTTAGCAGGGCTACGACTGAAGTTATTGGTAATATAATAAGTGTTACGATCACCTGATTTTACACCATTGTTGCTCTTTCTGCCAGTGATGTTCTGAGAACCATCCCTACGGTTGGTGTAAGACTTTTGGGCTGCTTCCTCAGCCTCCAGATCTGCAAGCATGTCTCTAAATATAGCACTCAAATCCATGATTTGCTGATCTTATAATCACACACAAATTTCCTATCTTATATACCACTACTCTCATTTGCTTCTTAACCATCAATTAACTCAGCCACCAATTTATAGATACAACCTCGCGAATTCGGTGCTCTGCTTCCTCACCACGCTATCATATAATTGAAAGGTGGCTACAGCGTTATCATAAGTTATAATGGGAGACAGTAATATATTCTAATCTAATCCATTCAATTATTCAAAACAAAACTTTTATATCATTGTCTGTAGGATGTATTTTAATTTTAAAAGAATCTTTTATTTTTAAAAGAATCTTTTAATTTATAACTTCCTTTTCTATCTATTAAATGCATTTTTTATATACTTTTTAGTTTATTAATCAAGCAATTAATAAATATTATTGGGTTAGAGGATGAGATGAAACTATAAATTAAAGACTACAATAATATTTCAATAGACGAAGTCTTGAGATAAAATTATAATTCAAAAAACTATTCATCTTCTTTTACACATTAAGATATTATATATATATATATATATATATATATATATATATATATATATATATATATATATATAACAGTATTAAAGTTGTTAATAAGTTTAACTTCTTTATAAAAAGCATGATTCTATAGTAAAGTATGTTTAGATAGAAAAACGCAATTCCATTTACTAACAACACATGATAATTTACTTAATAGAGAATCTTGTCGATAGTAAAAGATGTGTCATATATGAAAAATAGTAAGTCACTAGTTCTTTACATGTAGGGTGGTTAGTAAAATTTGAAAGTTGTGTGATACAATTGGATTAGGGTATTGTTACTACATCATAATAGAGCTAAGCATAATTTGTTAGGGTTTGAAAAGATGGGACTCAACTATAAAAGAAATTTTGTTTGGAAAACTGTGTGGATGACTGTATATTATGAGATATAAGGATTCAAAAATAATATTATTTTTACGAATAGTAAAATAGATGGTGAGGTACAAGTCAAAATTCGGGCATATGGATCAAGTAATTATACCAAAAAGTAATGTTGGAGATTTGACTGAGGGAGGTGAATTGGGTAAATTCTAAATGAGTGAATGCAAAACTTTTATATCATTGTCTGAAGGATGTATTAGTATAGAAGTGTTGTGGATTGCTAAAAGTTGAGATACATAGAACAAACTTGTTCTTATTCTTATAAAGTGTTGTGCAAGGTTGAGAACTAACATGCAGATAAAACTATGAGGAGGTAAAAGATTTACGAATGTAAATTTTCAAGCATAAGAGGGGTTGGGATGTTTGATGAAAGATTGAATTTATCCGCATGGTATCTTATCAAAAAACATGAATGAACATCTCCCATGTAGATCTAAAAGCTGGAATAAATATGTAGTGAGAATGGAGGTTGAAGACTCCTCAAATTGGGTCAACACTTATATGGGCTCTTTCATACAGATGCAGTGTTTCACTAAATGGTAACTAAGCATATGTTTGGTAACAATATGTTATATCACTCACATAAAACTATGAAGTAATCTGCTACTAAGAGCTTTGAACTTAGTTTTATAGACCATTTTGTAGGTACAAAATAATAGTATCCAATCATATGTTCTTTGTAATTTTGTGTAAGAGTTAGGACATCTTAAGTGTTCTGTTATATATTTATTTAATTGTTTATTACTGATAAAAAAATATTTTGGTAGAGATATTACTCTTCAACTCACAATAAAAGTTTATTTATATGTTTCGTTAAATTTAAAAAGAAAAATGATACAATCAAAATATTCTTTTTTTCGAGTTAAATGTTGACTGGATGGGCATATGCAAAAGTTTTGAGATGCAAGGGTGAGAATGAGAATTCACAATAAAGATTTAATTATATTTCTAGCTTTTGAAAATTGGAATAAAACATTTGTTTTTAAATTTACAAGAGGAAGATTTATTTCATTTTTTCTAATTTAGTAAATTCCCTAAAATACAAATTTTGGGAGATCGAAAAGAGCTTTTAAAAATTCAATTTTATTATTTAATATCTAGTATTCAGGGATTGAAATAAAATATTTTTCTCAAACCCTCATCACGGTTGGTTTATGAATTTCCATAAACCTGTACACGTCAAAGGGCACAAGGGAATTATACGAAGTCACTGGTTGACAAAAACCTCAAGCAGTTAAAGATGAAGGACAAAGTTGGGCTCAATATCGTGCTTAAACAAGACAAAGAAAGAAATAAAATTAAATGAAGAAATTTACTGCATCATTAGAGGTCTTTATTATTAACCACAACAATTACAACATAGTATGGCTTAGGTATCACTGGGAAACCTTTACATTTATTGGTAATATTACAGCATAACAGTAGACCATATTGCGCAGCAAATAGTAAATGCAGAAAAATATTAGTAGTAGTTATTTGTGGAGGAGTTAAAGCCACCCTCGATGTAGCCTCCGTTGCCATTACCATTGAAAGTGCCACTGTTATGAATGACACGTTCACCGTAGTGGTTTGAGTTGTCATACCTGTTTCGATCGCCTGAATTAGCTCCACTGTTGATTTTTGCATTGGAGAAATTCTGGTTTCCGCCGCCAACGTTGTTGAATGAGTCTGAAGTACCATCATTGTCAAACACGAGCTTCCTCTGACGCCATCCTCGGTTGTATCGGTCGTATTGCATTCTGATCTCTTACTACGAAATTGCTCTCCTCTACCTTCTTCTGCTTTCGGACTGCCTTATCGTTACTAACAACCCTAAGCCAGCAATATATAGATGCAAGAAAGTGAATCCAATGCCTTTGCTAGGCCACACACATCTATACGAATAATTTTCTAACATTTAATTAACGACTTGTGTTCTCATATGGTTGGATAATGAGAATATATCCATTTTTGATGGGACATCACAGTCTTAAAGTTATTCCATGATATCGAACGTATGGAAGATATGAAGTATAGAATTCAAAGTTTTATTCTTTTCTGAATGCTAACTTTTTTTTTTTGTTTTAATTAATCTTCAAATAATTTACTTGTTATGTATTTATTATTTTAGAGTATATATTATTTTTTTATGGAACACCATACTCTAAAAGTTATTCCATGGTAACACGTATGAGAACAGAATTTAAAGTTATGTATAAGCTTTCTAACTATTGATCTCTATTCCAAAAACATCCTTTAACAAACTATCTACATAAGAAAAGGAACCATTCTTAATACTTGAACAAGTTACATAAATTTCAAAATTACACCTACTCGATCCATCTTTATAATATTATTATTATTTGACAAACCAAAAATATCCCAATAATCAAAGGATATAAATTTGAGATTTATATGATATATTAATCTTTCTAAAATAAGAGAAAGATAATATTCAATAAATATATGGTATTATATGATAAAAACAAATATATACTATTAGAGGGACTACATTCATCTCATAATTGCTTGTACTCATAACACTCATTGAAAATATCTCAGTGATTTAATAGATGTACTGATTTAGAATTCAATCACACCTAAACATAGAGCTGTCAAACCAATAGCGGGTAGAATAGAAGAATACAATGCCTACTTAGAACTCGTTAGGATAGGCTTCAACCATAGCTCTGATATCATATTAGAAAGTGGGTTTAATGCCTAACTCAACCCCACAAAACCAGCTTGTAAGGTGAGGTTTGTACCTTACATATATATTATAATTTGGCCTTATTTCTAGTCAATGTGGGACTTCTAACACACCCCCTTCACGCCGAGGTATAGACATCTCGTGCGTGATAATAAAAATTGGGTGGTCCGATAACGGCAGGAATAGAAGAATACAATGCCTACTTAGAACTCGTTAGGATAGGCTTCAACCATGACTGTTATACCACATTAGAATGTGGATTTAAGCCTAACTCTATTATTAGAAAGTGGGTTTTAAAGCCTAACTCAACCCCACAAAACCGGCTTGTAAGGTGAGGTTTGCACCTCACTTATATATTATATTTTGGCCTTATCTCTAGTTGATGTGGAACTTCCAACACACCCCCTTCACGTCGAGGTATAGACATCTCGTGCGTGATAGTAGAAATTGGGTGGTCCAATAACGACCCGATAGCGGGTGGAATAGAAGAATAGAATGCCTACTTAGAACTCGCTAGGATAGGCTCTAACCATGACTCTAATACCATAAGCCGATTTTGTGGGATTGAGTTAGGTTTAAACCCACTTTCTAATAGGTAACCCGGCCCAGCCCACCACGGGTTGGTCACTTAGTGAGTCAACCCAACCCGACTCATTTATTGGCGAGCTGAAAAAATTCGAACTCGACCCAACTCACCACGGGTTGGTGGGTTAAACGAGTTGGCTCACTTAATTATAAGTTTTTTGTAAAATAAAAAAATTATAATTTTTTTAATTCAAATATAAAAAAATTTCGGGTTAAATATGTTTTTAGTCCATAAACTATTGGCCGTTTCTGGTTTTCGTCCCTATTTCAAAGTAAGGTACAATTTGATCCTCATTTTTTTCGAAACGTTCATTTTAGTCCTCGAAAACTAACACCGTTTAAAAATTTGGTCCTCATTTAGTCAACAAAATGAGGACTAAAACCAAAGTTTCGAGGACTAAAACGAACGTTTCGAAAAGAATGAGGACCAAATTGTACCTTACTTTGAAAGAGGGACGAAAACCAGAAACGGTCAATAGTTTAGGGACTAAAAACATATTTAACCCAAAAATTTCATCTAAAATAATGTTAAACACCAATGACAATTCAAAATTAAAAAAATATATCATACAATCCAAGTGTAATCCAAAAACAAGCACAAAAGTTGAACAAATAAGTTTTTAATATTGATAATTTTTGTATCATTTGTTCATCTATAATATTAGAGTCTTAAATAAATAAATCTATAATATTTTTCTTTCTTGAAACATCTTTTTTTATCCCATCTATAATATAATAAAAAAAATGTTAACTAATAATATTGAAACATAAAATAATAAATCATTAAATTAAATTAAGTGGTTTGGTGAGCCAACCCGACTCACCACGAGTTCAACCTGGGTGAGCCGGGTTAAAAACTAACCCGCTTAAAAAAATTACATTTTTTTCAACCTAACCCGACTCAAACCCGTGGTGGACCGGGTTGGCTCGCGGGTTACAACCTATTTTGATAGCACTACCTAAACAATTAGGTTGGTACACCGAGAAAACTATTTGACCAAATTCAATAAGAACAAAAACTGATAAATTTATGATTTTTCTTATCTTACTCATCAATACTAAAATCTAACACTACAACAAACTATTTTTACTTATAAATATTTTATTTTTCAATTATTTAAAATTTATCTTTAAATAAACACATGTGCTTGTGATATAATCATGAATATTTGTATTCACATTTTTATTACATTAAAATATATATAATTTTGTTATTTTTATATTTTTATAAGTAATTAATTAAAAATAGAAAGATAATATAATTTAAAATACACAGGTATATATAATTTGTAAAAATAATATTACAAAATTTATGTAAAATGTAAATGATCTTGTTAATTTAAAATAAAAAGAAGTTATTCAATTGTTAATTTTATTAAATCAGTAAATACATTATTTTGTATTTGTTAAAGAATAAAATTGTGTAATTAAAGAATGAAATCAAAGCAAGTTACGAACGTTGTGTCATTCATTCACAAAGATAATTACTTTTTTATTTCAATTAATTAGTTTACATTTATATATATTTATTATAGATACATATTTCAGAAAGAATAAAGCTATTCATATTCATGTTATCGAGATCAATTCATAGAATTCGGTTTATTTCATAGTTATTTCTTAATTTATGGGAACGACGTAATATATTACTAAATAATAAAAAATCATTAAACCGAAAGTGTTGGAATATGTTCATTATCTAGTGCTGTTACGTAACTACTTAACGCCATGCAACCACACAACATCCATGTGTAATTATTTTCGCTTTTAAAAATTCGTTATTCTTTCAAGCACGAACGTTTGCAGATAGGATATCTCTTTATGCATAATTGAAAACAAATAAAGAGATATCATTTAAAAAATGAATTTCTTTTAACGAATTTCTTACAAAAGAAATGAATAGATAATAAAGGTAGTCCTTGAGCTCATTTAAAAAAATAACGAAAAATCTGTATAATAAGTCATGTTTATTTTACATCAGTTTCAATATACATACACTTGGTTATTATTACAATCAGTTTTCAGTATTATAAACTTAAGTAATTTTGATGTAATTCAAATTCGAACAAAAACATTGTTAATGTCTTCTTGTGTAATAGACACTTAAGTATTTTTAAGAAGTCTCTACTGTTACATTGGTCTTTAATATATAATTAAATATTTTCTAACATTAAACGTTTTTATTTTAATATTTTTAATTGATATAATATATTAAATGGTAGATCAATTGTCACAACTCAAAATGTCATGTGTATTTCTGTCAAGTTATTTATAATTTATCATTGACTTATTTTTTGCATTATAAATTTATTTTATCTAAATATTTTTTGTATGGATTGCCAACACTCTTTATAAATATCCTGAGTTAATTTTTCTTTAGAGAAATTAACAATTATTAAGATAGGTATTAACAATTTTACAAATATTTTTGTGTAATTTTTTTTCCTGCAGTCTTTAAATTATTTGTTGTTATTATAAGGAAAAAATTTTAATTGAACTTTGATCTTGAAAGTGAAAAAACTTTGTAAAGTAAAACTTTTATTAACAAAACAATTCCCACACCCCCTTCCCCCACTTGGTTTTGTCCAAACATAATTATTTATAGTGCAATAAACAAACAGAGAGCTATGAGTGTGGTTATTATGTCATGCAGTGGATAATATTGTGCAGTCTATAACACTATCAATGTAATTAAGATGATGTAAAATGTTATAACCTACTGTATATTAACTCTAGTTTCAAATTCAATTAACATATCCTATCTTTAACTTAATTTTACTTTTGTAGAATTTTAATGATGTCCAGCTATTCGAACAAAGAGTATTAGAATATGTTCATAAAGCGTGGACAATATAATTATCAAATATAAGAATATATGATGTTAGAATTAGATTTAGAGTTATTTGTTAGAATAATTTTATAGTTATTTTTATAGTATTGATATACTCTTTGTTGAACTATGAGTTGTTGTATGAATTTTCTAACAAGGTTTTGGTAGATGAAATTGTAAACATTATGTTAGAAAATAAAACTCTCAATTTACAACAATTCTTACAAAAACCGTGGTTATAATTCATTTCATTATTATTTTTATTTGTAAATGGGTTTATAACTATGACTAAAATCATCGTTGTAAACCAATTTTTTTTTCTTTTGTTTTCTGATTAAAATTTTTACGACAATATTAACATTATCATTATTTATAACTTTCAACAACAATTTATAAGCAGTAGTAAAAAGCTTTTTTTAATTGTGGTGGATTGGTCTTTCTACATTAGCGCCTTTGACATATGTAAACTAAAAAAACAAAAATAAAGGTACAAACAAATGTATGCAGTCTTTATAATATAAAAAGGAAAAACTTAGATGAACCAAACCAAAGAGACACACATACATGTAATACCAACAAAAAAAGCATTGTACATAACTTTTGTAGCAACCAAATTCGTGATGAAACAAAAAATAAAAATAATATATTTTTAAATATAAGGTTTGGAGTTCTCATTATAATTTATTCAAAATAATCATTAAAATAAGAGTATAATATATGAAACCATATTTTAAGCTCAAGAGTTGGTTATGTGTAAAGAAAATATTAACTCCTTACAACACCTTATGCAAAAGAATATGGTTTATCAAATTTTTTTTTTCATAATTAAAAAGCATATCCAAATGATCAAAGAAAATATTTTTAATATTTTTTTGGATTCGATAAAAATTGACTTTGTTTTTATATATTTCCATCCAGAATGAAAAATTAAAAAAAATTGTAGTTCTAAGAAACTTTTATTTTTTTTGGGTAAAACCGTCTTGCTTCGCTCTTATGTATTTCAATTAATAATTTAAAATTGGATATCACATAGTCCTTATATGAAAACCTATTCGAAAAATGTTGATGTTTGTTTTTTGAAAATTTTATATTTTTTAATATCATATATATATTTTTTTATATTTTGTATTTTCTTTTACTATTTTATATTTTATGTCATGCTATGAGTTAGGAAACGATAAAACAAAGTAACGTGTAATGTGGAATAACGAGTTTTTATAATCTTCTTAAGAAAGGAGTTTTAATAGTACAAGAGGGTGTATAGATTCGTATTATGAATTTAGAAGGAAATAAATTTTCTTTCTATAAATATACAACTTTAAATTAAAAAATAATAATTAATTCGATGATATATTTAGGAAGAAAAAAAAACTTTGTTAAAAGGCAAATGCATAGGTCAAATTTGGAAATATTTTACATTAGGATTTTATTTATGTGTACTTGGTGGTGTTTATTGTCGACATAGTTTTTTAAGGATTTTTGTTTGTGATTGGAATTTTTGGTTGTTGTTTTAACTTGAGGGAAAACATACAATAACCCATATATATCTGTATTATACATGGGTAGCCGACCGTCTTAGGAGAGGACCATCTACATCGACCGACCAGTAATTCAATGATTGTCGTATCAAATATGAATATACGACATTATTGTCATATCCAATATGAATTAATGAGCTTGATTGCCATAAGCCCTGTAAATATAGGGTTAATGTACAAGTAAAAACATTTTAATCAATTACAATAAAATATATACCTCTTTATGAAACATATCTTACTTGAGCGTCGGAGTATCTTCTGCAGGTCAACAACTCATCAAAGTAGATTGCATTCTCGGAGAGAATTGAAGATCAAAAGAGAGCAGAGTAAGAAAAGACGACCGACCCTTAGATCAATTCTACCGAAACAATATCTATAAATGAGTCATAATTTATGGGTTATCTTTTAATAATTAAAGTTAAAATGATTTTTTTTTTGGAGTTATAAAAGGAACAGAGACTTATTTCTTATTTACCTTACAAAACTAGGATTTTAGACAAAATTGATTTTCGATATTAACATTAAAAGCCAAAGTATATATTGGGTATCATATTGCAAGAGAGATATGTCAAGTCTAACTCCAATAAATTTACTTTTGTAGAAACTCTCAACTTGATAATTAACTTATTTATCTTGTTTTATTACAATTCATCTTTATATATTAATTTCATAATTCGACTAGTTTAAATAGTAAGAAATTGTATACTTGATTAATATTACACAAGTTTTGAGAAATCGATATTTATACTTTTCATACTTGTGTAATTTAATGCACTTCTCCAGAATGTAACAATCTTTGATTAAATTTAAAAAAATAAATTCAATGATTTATCTTTTGTAATTAAATATTAACAAGAGGGCGAATGTAAAACGTTTTGAGCTGTAAGAGTAAGAACATGAACCCATGATAAAGTTTTGCAGGAATCAGGGAAGATTTTCTCAGCTTTCTTCTTCAGATTATAGCGTTGGAGGGTCTGGTTCTTGTTTGGTTATATATATTGTAATAACCTTTCTTTCTGTCTGTATTCGGTTTGTGACTCTTGAGTTATTTTCTGTGGGTACTGTTCAAGGGAAAGCTGTAATAGCGATTTCTTGTTTTTGTTTTTTCTTTCTTCTTTTTCTTTGTATATGGGTTCGTTCGGGTAAACCTTGCCTCCTATTAATGTTATTGCTGATAAGAAAAAACAAGACTTTGGATCAAGCAGGCATTAAAATCTAGGATAATGTCGTTTTTAACCATAAATTCATCCTCATTATAGATATATATTTTGTTTCTAACTGACCACTTTATCCAATATAAATGAATGAATATTTAATTATTTTAGTTACAGAGTGAATATTTAACTCTGTGCCTGTCAAATGGTAATGGACAAGAGAAAGATGAAACTACAAGTTGGGCTCAAAGAGAGAAACAAAACAAGATGGAGAAATTTACTGCAACATCAGAGGTCTTTATTATTATTATCATTATTATCCAGCACCATTACAATATAGTAAGGCATAGGCATCACTAAGAAGCCTTTACATTTATTGGTAATATTACAGCATAACACAGTAGACCATATTGCGCAGCAAATAGTAATTGCAGAAACATATTAGTAGTAGTTATTTGTGGAGGAGTTAAAGCCACCATCGATGTAGCCTCCGTTGCCATTACCATTGAAAGTGCCACTGTTATGAGTAACACGTTCACCGTAGTGGTTTGAGTTGTCATACCTGTTTCGATCGCCTGAATTAGCTCCACTGTTGATTTTTGCATTGGAGAAATTCTGGTTTCCGCCGCCAACGTTGTTGAATGAGTCTGAAGTACCATCATTGTCAAACACGAGCTTCCTCTGACGCCATCCTCGGTTGTATCGGTCGTATTGCATTCTGATCTCTTACTACGAAATTGCTCTCCTCTACCTTCTTCTGCTTTCGGACTGCCTTATCGTTACTAACAACCCTAAGCCAGCAATATATAGATGCAAGAAAGTGAATCCAATGCCTTTGCTAGGCCACACACATCTATACGAATAATTTTCTAACATTTAATTAACGACTTGTGTTCTCATATGGTTGGATAATGAGCATATATCCATTTTTGATGGGACGCCACTGTCTAAAACTTATTCCATGATATCAAACGTATGGAAAATATGAAGAATAGAATTCAAAGTTTTATATTCTTTTCTCAATGCTAAATTTTTTTCAATTAATCTTCAAGTAATTTACTATTGGGAGTATATATTCATTTTTAATGAAATAACACCATGTAAAAGCTCCACATGGCATTACACTCATGGTCCCAATGATATTGCTGTGATACTTTTAACAACGGTTTAGCTTTTTCCGTTAAACGTGGAAGGAACCTAGAGAGTGCTGCCAATTTTCCATTGAGTCTTTGGACCTCTTTGATATTTCGAGGACTTCTCATACAGAGAATAACTTCACACTTATGGGGTTTTCCTCGAAATCATGCTATGTGATCATTAAGCCAAGAAACTTTCCTCCAAACTATGCTATCCGATCGTGAAGCCAGGAAACTTTCCTCTTATAAACCTTGAAGAAGAACTTTTCCAGGTTGAGTTGAATGTTTTGTAGTCGAATTATATTTCAAATACTTTTTCTAAGTCAGCAGGCCGGTTCTTAGATTTTGCCGATTTGATGACTATAGTTTCATTGATTTACCAATGAGGTCAACAAGCAGTATATCCAACCGCTTTTGATATATTGCACTCACATTATTCAGACTAAAGGACATAACCTTTTT
This sequence comes from Vigna umbellata, assembly GCF_029865625.1. Lineage (NCBI taxonomy): Eukaryota > Viridiplantae > Streptophyta > Magnoliopsida > Fabales > Fabaceae > Vigna > Vigna umbellata. The sequence goes on from NC_142169.1 coordinate 62,017,935, forward strand.
ATAATAATTAATTCCTTGGTTTATACACGAAAATAGGCAAATGTATAGTATAAATTACGGATTTACGCAAAAAATTTCAAATTAAAGGAATAGACAAGTCATAAAAGTTCATATATCTTTAAATGAAAAAGTCGTGTCCTCCATGCACGACTCCACCCTCACACAGTGCTAAGAGATGAAATCGTGCACCCAAAAATTACTTAAGGGCATGGTAATCGATTACAAGGTGTTGTAATCGATTGTCACGCTTTTTTTCATAAAAAAATACAAAAAAATTCAAGTAGTAAGGGATTGACAACTTCAATAAGAGAAGTCGTACACCCTCACACATCTTTACTGTTTTAAATTTTTTATTTCTTTTTTTAATTAAAATCATTTATAATTTGTTAAAAATATTTTTAAATATATTTAAAATAATTAAAATTACGTCTAATTGACAATTATAATTTTTTAATATTATTAAATAAATAAATTTCATGATTTAATTATTTTTGTAATTAAATTAAATTTTTTATAAAATAATTAAAACCATGAAATATATTTATTTAATAATATTAAAAAAATTAATTATTAATTATATATAAATTTAAATATTTTATATACATATAAATTGATAAATTATAAATCATTTTAAATAAATAAAAAATTAAAAAGTGAAAGTGGGGGGTGCACGACTTAAAAAAAAAGTCGTCAACCCCTAAAATTTTAGTTATTTTGTTTTTTAATTAAGTAGCTTATATTTAATATTTTTATTAATTTAAATAGTTTATAATAAAAAAAATTGTTATTAATTAATTATAATTTGTAAAAAAAATATACTATAATAATAAAAATTCAAAAAAATAGAAATATAATTCTTTTGAATTTTTAATTCAATAATTACAATAATTATAGTTATAAATTATTTAATTAAAATTAATTTATAAGAAATTTAATTTAATTACAAAAATAATTAAAATCATGAAATTTATTTATTTAATAATATTAAAAAACTTTAATTATTAATTAAATATAATTTTAATTATTTTAAATATATTTAAAAAGATCTTTTACAAATTATAAATGATTTTAATTAATAAAAGAAATAAAAAATTTTAAAAAGTAAAGATGTGTGGGGATGCAAGACTTCTCTTATTGAAGTTGTCAACTCCCCTATGAATTCAATTTTTTTTGTAATTTTTTTTTTATGAAAAAAGACGTAATAATCGATTACCATACTCTAAAATCGTTTTTGGGGTACATGACTTCATCTTTGACCACGGTGTTAGGTGAAGTCGTGCAGGTGAGCACGACTTCTTCATTTGAAGTCGTATAGGCTCTCCACGACTTGTTTATTTTCGTAATTTGAATTTTTTTGTCTATATCGATAATTTATACTACAAATTTACCTAGTTTTGTAAAAAAAACCTAATTCCTTCTATCATGAAAGTTTTCTTTTCCTCTTCCAAGGATACGTCCTTCTGAGAATATATATATATATATATATATATATCCTGAATAAGCATTAAAAAACTCAGCATTTTGAACCTAAAAGTGTTATCAACTAATTGGTGTATACTTAGCAATCCGAGAAGTATTTTTAGGAAATGCCTTTTGTTTAGATCGGTGTAGTGGATAACTTATCTTGGCACCATATACACATTGGCTAAATAAGTGGTATATGTTACTTTTCAAATAAGTCGGTCTTTTAGAAGTTTCTGCACCTCTTCCTGCTAGTCTTTCTTCGTCGAGCTTTCTCTTCCACTAAGCGATAGGCTTTGCTTCTGAATGTAGAGTGAGTTTATGACACATGTACTAGGAATCAATATTAGGTATATCAGTCAAACACCAACAGACAAATCATTGATTATTTTTAAGAGTGTCTCTATCTCCTGTGTAGGAAACAAATGTTTTGGTATACATATAGTCTCACGTTGCTTAACAGTCAAAGTTAAGGGAAGTTTAAATATCTCTTTCTCTTTCAACCTTTAAAATGCCTTTTAATAGACAATAGTTCAGTTATGATAATTAATCATAATGATGTTGTTTTAATCAACCTGCGTCGAATCATTGATGTTTTCTGTGTTGGAAATGATTAGAAAAACTTTTTTCAACAATCAATCTAAGAAACAAAAGAAATTAATAACCACTAAAATAAATTTTAAAACTGACAGTTTACTAATTTTACTACTCAATACTAAAAATTTAACACTGCATCAATGGTCAAATTCTTCCCTAAACTTACAAAGAGTTCATAAAATGTGAGTTATGGAGAAATAAAATTCTAAACGAAATATAAAAAAATCTAACTTTTATTTACATTTTTTTTCATTTTTTATCAAATTTATCTTTAAATAAAATCAAATCTTGTGTGATATAATCATTAGTATTTTTATTATATATATATATATATACTTTTTTATTTTGATACTTTTATAAGTAATTATTTTAGATATAGGGTTAGGATCACAATCAAAACACTCTTTTATATTTTTCTTCAAGCTTCCTAACGTTGTGTTCTGTTTTGGTTATAAAATTTTTCCAAGTCCTCAATATTTTGTCTCCAAGTAGTATCGAAGTGTACTCTAACACTCAAGTCAATATTATAATCGTTCGGTTAACACCATAAGAGATGCTTATCATGTATGATGATCTTTAAAGTCACATCTAAAACCTTTATTTATAGTAGTTAAAATAAATTTTTATCTTTTGTGAGTATTATACTCTAATAAGAACTTAATAAGTTATTGTGACTATGTTTTGTCGGACTGTTGGCTCATACTAAGCTTACATAGACAGAGATAGATATTTCAAAAAGAATGAAGCAGTTCATATTTACTTTATTAAGATCAATACAAACAATTTATTTTATTTCATTGTCTAGTGCTGTAAAAAGGAATAATCTACACATGGTGTGCTTTGTGCTTATTCTTGTTATGTTTGCCTCCGTCATCGCAGTTACGTAAACCACTTAACGCCATACACTCACAACATCGACGTCTACTTAATTATTTTCGCTTTTAAAGATATGCGATACTTTCAAGCACGTTCGCAAATATATGCCTGCTGAACTGAAAAGAAATAAAGATCTATATTTTAAAATTACGTAAAAAATAGGCTAAGATTTAATTTATAATAACAAAGAATTCATTCGAGAGTTATTTTATTTTTTAAATGTTAAATATGAAAAAGATATTATTTAAACGAATTTCTTAAAAAAAAAAGTGAATAGATGATGAAGGTAGTCCTTGAGATCATTTAACAATTAAAAAAAAACAAAAATATGTATAACAAGTCATGCCATTTATTTGACATTGGTTTCAAAATACACAGACTTTAATACACATGTATTTACAATATTTTTAAAAAATAAAAATTATTCAATTGTTTATTTTATTAAACAAATAAATAATTTTTTTTTTATTTATTATAATATAAATTAGTTTAATTAAAAAATAACATCAAAGAAATATTTACAAATGATCTCTTTAAAAAATATGAGCATTAATTATTTATTTTGCAAAACAAAAGTTATCGGAGCCATTAAAGTTAAACTAGAGAGTAAAATTTACAATAAAAAAGAGTATCTTAGTGAGAAAGTTGAACATATAATCCTTGTCACCTTCCTTCAAACCAACCTCATAGTTTTCAATTATTAGTGGAAGGAACTGAACCATATAACTTCTCACATTTTCATTTCCAACTTTTACTACCAAGCCAACTTATAGGTCCTCTTACCTCTTTTTGAATAAAATGATATTACTTGTAATTTTTATTCACTTCGCTATTACTTTTTCATCATATTACATTTTATCACATTTTTGGGTTCTTTTTTATTCGTTTATTTGGTTTTTAATTTGTCTTTCTTAATACCATCAGAAAAAGGTGGACGTTTAATTAATGTGTCACTAATAATTTTCATATAAATAGTTTTAGCATTTCAATTTACTTTGGTTTTTACAAACTTTAGTATCTTTTATCAGTAAATAAAAATATATTATGTTAGACCAAAATCACCTAAATTTAGAAAAAGTTGAGGATTAAATATGGTATTAAAATTTTAAGAGAGTGAACATTAAATTATAAAGACTAAAAACTGATTAAAACATTTGATCTATGAGGAACGTCCAATTTACTTTTGAGCACATAACAGGATGAATATATATTCTTAAGGTTTATAAGGTAACACTGGAGAGCGATTACATTTATTGATTACATAACATAGGAGTAGAGCTAGGGCTCCACTTTTATTATTGGGAATACATTATAGCATAGTAGATGACATTACACTCAGATACGGCTTATTCATCTGCTACCTTGTTACTTGTTATTATTGGTAGTGAAGTTGACGGTACCTTCGAAAAAGCTTCCAGTGACATTACCATTGAGAGTCGCACGACTGTTATCTATAATAGGACGAGCTGATTCGGTACGATTCTGAACGGCTCCATCAGCGCCTTTTCCGACCGTTCCATAGGAGGAATTGTGGTTCTGAGGGTTGTCAACCACTGGAGGATCGATGGGGATATTTTTCATAGGGGGTGCATCTGAGCGACGTCTGGTCGTTCCCGTGTGGTGTTTTGGTTTTTGTCCTCATCGTTCAATGGGACGTTCTCTTTCAAAACCATTCTTCTCACACTGTTATATTCTTCTCTACCTTCTTTTCTTCGCACTCGTTGGGTAACCAATATATAGATCCAATAAAGTGAATTCCATGTTTTCTTCCTTATCTTTTATCAAGTAGCTTGTAAAATAATGTTTCTCTGTACTCTTTCTGTTTCTGCAATTGATGTGACAACTCTAATACACTTTTTGGGACATTATCCGGTTCAACAAATTATCCGGTTCAACAAAAACCTCATAATTGTGAATCCATAGGCTTAAGAAATATTAAAGACGATTTTTTTAACATGACTTTGTTAATAAGTGGATTTATATTTAATTCGATATTATAAAATTGATTTTAAAGTGAAATTTAGACTCTATTTATATATTATGATTTCATCTATCTATTTCATTTTACATATTCTAATGAAAATAAATATTTCAGTTATAAAATTTTGAACAAACTCATTACTTAATAAACTAAAAAATAGAATTTAAAGCTAATTTGATTTCTATTTTAGTCTAATTTGTTGAATGTGATCTCATTTTTTTTTTTATGAATTTGATATTTTTTATAAGGACGTTTCGTAACTGTATTATTACTCATCAATTTGTGATTTTTTTTTGTTTTTTTTTTAATTTTTTTATATTTAATTTATTTTTTATATTTTATATTTTGATTTTGTTCAATTTTAATTTTCGAATTGATTTATAAATAATAAAAGAAGTATTTAATAAAAATGTGAATTTTAATAAAAGTACTAATATAAAATTTATATGAAATTAAATTTGATTTCAATTTGAAAATGGACAAAATTTATCAATTTTAAAAGAAATTGAAATTGATTGAATAAAATTAATAAAAATTGAAATTGAATTGAATATAAAACATTAATATATTACATTGCTACACGACATCGCTACTGTCATGTAATGTGATGTTAACTTGAGACATAAATAATTTTTTAACTAAAAATAATTAAAAAAAATATACAAACTAACATGTAAAATTAGAGTCGTTAACAATTTAAACCTTTATAAAAAATAACCAAATTTACGAAAATTGAAACCTTATTAAAAGAAAAAATCATATTAAACAATTTAGATGAAAATGAAACAAAATAATATATAAGCCAAAAAAATATTATCATGGGTTCAACATTTGCATTTTCTATGTTAAAACTTAATCTAACTCAAGTCCCTCTTAAACCGGTTGGATTAATTGAGTCAAGATTTTGAAAAAAACAATCGTTTATTTTGTCACATTTTTTAATTTTCAAGTATCTATACATCATTAAAAAATAACATCTTTATAAAAATAACACAATTAAAATTTCCTAAATTAATTTAAAACATAAAAAACACACATATATAATTAATACAATGAAATTAAATTCTATCTAATTAAATTAAATTTAGTCAGATTGAATCATGAGGTAACTGACCCAAATAACAGACATATAATAAAATTTTCATGGATAAATCGATTTTTATAGAACAGGGTCAAAGTTACGTATATTGACCATCCAATTAGATATTTAAAGTTTTAAAGTTTTATTCTTATTCCTGATAAAGACGAGAAATTTAAGTTATTTTCCCTGAGTGTGACACCCCACAATAATACAAAGGAGAATCTATTAGGATAAAAAGTATACTGTGTTACGGTATAAGTTAAGAAACCAAAAAGCAAAAAGGTAGCGTGTAATGCCGAATAATGAGTTCTAATGACCTTCTTAAAAAGAGGAGTTTTGATAGTTTACCTGAGTTTATAGTTTGGTATTATGAATTTAGTGGGAAATAACTTTATTCCCATAAATATATTACTTTCAATTAGAAGAAATTAATTTGATGATATATTAGAAAGAAAAAAAAATTAAATATTTGTTAAAACATAAAAAAAGTCGATCAAATTTGGAAATATTTTACATAATTAAAATTACATTTATTTTGTAATAGTTTACAGTTTTGAAAAAGAAGTATTAATCATATTTGATATATAATGAAAAGTTATTATAGAATTTGGTATCGTATTTATTTTTTTTTTTTTACTTATTTCATTCAATCTTATCTCTACCATAAGAAAATCAAATATCACTCACATTCAAAATTTGTTAATAATAATAAAAATAAGTCATTAAAATAAAATTAATGAAAATCTATCAGTAAAATTACATTACATAATAGTAGAGCTAAGGCTTCACTTTTATTATTGGGAATACGTTATAGTATAATAGATACTCAGATGCGGCTTACTCATATGGTGCCTTTACTTGTTATATTGGGAATAAATTTGGTTTTAATTAAAAAATAAACTTAATTGAAACAAATAAATAAATTTGTGATTTAATTAAATAAAATTAAAAAAAATTGAGTTGAATATAAGATTTTGATATATGACAGTAATTTAACATGTGATAGTGATACCGTCACTTGATATTATGAAGATTTGAATGTAAAAACTTTTTTTTCTAAATTAAAAGAAAAGTTAAAAATTTTAAAAATATATGAATTAATACTTAATATATATTGTCTTCATTCAGTTAATTATTTAAATGTCATTATAACAAAGACTAAATTGATTGATAAAAATTGAGACCTTATTAAATATGAAAAAAAAAGAAACCACAATTAACATATTCAATGAAAGTAAAAATTAAATAGTATTTAAGGGTTTTAACTTTTATTTTTAATAAAAAGTTATTTAATTAATCTGTAAAATAGTAAATATATATAATGTCATTACAAATATATGTGTTATCCGACAAGATCAACATGAGACCAAAATTTTAATCCATTAAATATAAAAATAAAAATAAACATTTATTTCAACAGAAATTAGGATAGGATAAAATGAGCAAATCTTACGCGAGATTGCCATCGTCCCTAATTGTTTTATGATAAAAAAAAAATCGTGTTTTTGTTGATATTTTTCACTCTGGAGAATTTGATTGAATAAAGTGTCCTCATTTAGTTAAGTTTTCTTATCCATAAAAGTTTGAATAAAAAATCTTATACAATTATCTCCTGAAACCATAATTTGCGGGCAATTAAAAAGTTAGAAGAGAAATAGTGTATGTAGCAGTAATAGATAATCATTTATATCATTAAGAATATAGGTGGAGGTCACTGGAGCGATCAATTTCAGACATTTATGTAAATTATTATCTGACACACAATCAGCCTTGCAGTGTTTAGTGGTATTCATTCATAAATATGTGAGAGTAACGAGACCTCAGTTATTTTATCCGAGTGTCAAATAATATACACAAGTAGTTTTAAACTACTTCCTTTGATCCCAGATTCAAAATTGGATGTGCCTTTCATATACCGCATAATCTTCTTGCTGCCAACCAATTTGTTGCAGTAGAATTGGTCATAAATTTACTGAGCAAGTTAACGTATACATCAAATCAAGTCAGATAGCAGATAAATATGAGACTTCCAAGTAATTGCTTTAATAATGTTTTTTCAAGCGATTACATTTATTGATTACATTACATAGCAGTAGAGCTAGGACTCCACTTTTATTATTGGGAATTCATTATAGCATAGTAGATGATATTACACTCAGATACGGCTTATTCATCTGCTGCCTTGTTACTTGTTATTATTGGTAGTGAAGTTGACGGTACCTTCGAAAAAGCTTCCAGTGGCATTACCATTGAAAGTACCAGTGTTATTTATAGTACGAGGAGCTGATTCGGTACGATTCTGAACGGTTCCACCAGCTCCTTTTTCGACCTTTCCATCGGAGGAATTGTTGTTCTGAGGGTTGTTAACTGGGATGAGCGATCTGGCTGTTTCTTCTACCTCTGGATGATCGATGGTGATATCTTTCACAGTTGGTGCATCTGAGCTACTTTTGGTCTTTTCCTTTGTAGCCTTTGGGTTTTTCTCATCATCGTTCCATGGGATCTTCGTTTCGTGCGCTTTCTTAACCTCCAAAACCATGCTCATCACACTGTTATGTTGTGGTTTTTGCATATTATTCTACTGCCTTAACCTTGCCAATGACTAGGTCAGCAATATATAGATCAATAAAGTCAATTTTGTTTCTAGATGTTGGTAAAATAATGTTTCTCTATGTAATTTCTGCAATTCATCTCAACTTCATTATGAAGAAAATTGAAATATTATTGAAAAAAGAAGAAGAGAATTATATTGAACAAAGTGTACGAAAACAAGACCTAAAGTTGTACTTAAGTAAAAAGAATGTTATGATGGATTGGATTGAATTTTTATAGTTTCTATCTTAATCTTAATCTAACCCAACTCACTTTTAAGCATGGATTAATTGAGTCAAGATTTTGAAAAAAAATTCTATTATTTTTGTTAAAAATTTTAATTTTCAAGTATCTATATATATATATATATATATATATATATATATAATTTATCTATAATACAAATATAAGTATAGGTTAATTTGGTTTATATCAAAGTTAACATGAAATTCAATTCAATCTAATTAAATTAAGTTTAGTCTAATTGAATCATGAGGTAAATTGACCCACATAACAATCATTTTCAATGTAAGGAATAATTTTTTCACGGATAAATCGATTTTTGATAGGACAGGACAAATTCAAAGTTTTAAAGTTTTATTCTTATTCCTCGTCAAAGACGAGAAATTTAAGTTATTTTCACTCTGAGAGTGACATTCCACAATAATACATAGGAGAATCTATTAGGATAAAAAGTATACCATGTAATGTTATAAGTTAAGAAACAAAAAAACAAAAAGGTAGCGTGTAATGTGTTCTTATGACCTTAAAAAGGGGACTTTTGATAACCAGAGTTTATAGTTTGGTATTATGAATTTAGTGGGAAATACCTTTGTTTCCATAAATATATTACTTTAGTGAAAAGAAATAATTAATATGATGATATATTGAAAATATTAAATATTTGTTAAAAACAAAAGAGTCAATTAAATTAAGAAATATTTTACATAATTAAAATTACAGTTATTTTGCAATAGTTTAGAGTTTTAAAAAAGAAGTATTAATCCTATTTAATATATAATGAAACTATTATTATAGAACTTGTTACCGTGATTTTTTTTTTCTTATTTTATTCAGTGTAATATTTACTAATCTTTATTATAAGAAAATCAAATATTACTCATGTTTAAAATTTGTTAATAATTATAAAAAATATATCTTTAAACCAAAATTAGCTTAACTTATTAATAGCTAAAAACTTATTAGTAAAATATTCATTGATAAATTTTATAAATGAAAAAATTTCAATAATTATTTATCAATATTATTAAATTTTTTTTATCATCCGTATCATGATCTTAGATTTGGTCGCATTTATTAATCATCTTGCATCACCTAAGACTCATTCTTTCTTCTTTTTTTCTCTTTTTTTTTTCATAATTGTTGTTGTGAGCATATTATCCTTATCTCCTTTCCCACCTTTTTCTTTCCTTTTTTTTTCTTCATTCTTTTTATTTCCTTGTCATGTTCATTTAATTTGTAATAAATATTTTGTTTAATCCCAAAAAAAAAGTTAGTGTCCATTTTATTAATAGAATTATAGACAAATTTTAGAAAAATACAATTAATAATAGATTTACTAATAAATTTCCAAAAGATTAATATCGACGAGTTTTCAAATGAATTATCGACTAAATTTCAAAAAGAAATATTAATATATATACCAAAAAAATTTACGTAATATAATCAAAACTAAAATCACAACTTTAACTCCACAAAAATAATCTATTAATAAAATTATTCAACAAATTATATTTTAGGATAATAATATTATGTCTTTTTAACAGTATTTTCACTCCGCCATGTATTAAGAAATACTTTTTAACAACATTTTGACTCAGCCACATATCAAGAAGTGGTAATTGATGCAGATGGCAAAAAGGAATAATATGAGGTGGAAAGTCCAAAATTACATGTTTTAAGGATTTCAAGTTCGCACCTTCTCTTTCTTATGTTTGGATTTAAAATTTCATTTTAGAAGTTGTGAGGGAGAGGGTTGGACGAGAGTGTGAGAGAGAACCATTGTGGTTGCAAACGCCATTCATTGTCACTAGAATCCCCGTTCACCGTCATTGCAACTACTATTGGTTTCAAAGCATCATTGAATAACGAAACCACCATTTACGTGTGTTTTGAAAATTTCCACCATTTGTTTTGGAGTTCACAACCATTTGCGGTTGTCGTCTTTCGTTTGAAGCATTGAACCATAGTTCGTCTTTGTTTTCTTCTTCTTGTTCATTTATTTGTTTTTTTTTCAATTTTTTCATTTATTTTATCATTTTGAGGTTGTTGTTGGGTCTATTTTTTTCACTCTTTTTTTAATTTTGGATTCGCTATTTCGTGTGTGGTGGATATTCTTGCAACGTAGAAAGAAAGTTGGTGAACATAGTGAACTTTGTCATGACAGGATGAATCTGAAAATGTTAATTATAATGTTAATTTAAAAACATTTATTATAATATTAATCTACGTTATTAATTGACTCACTTCTATAGGAATATTTGAATCTAAAAATGTTAATTAGAATGTTAATATACCCTTAAGTTATGATCACCAAAACATACACAAAAAATAAATCTGCAATATTGATTGATGAGCAGTGGTCAAATAAGTGGAGATTTATATTAGTTGTTTTGCACGTGAAGATAAATTGACATTACAAATGTTTGAAACTTAAAAAATTCATTACGAGTTCTATACACCTTTAAGTTAAACTTGGTATTCGTGACTAATTACATTAAACTTAGTTAAAAAAACTAAATTAACCAATTGACAAAAATTAAACCTTATTAAACATGAAATAAAAAGAAAACCATATTGAACAAACTCAAATGAAAATAGAAACTAAAGTAAAATTTAAAATTTTAGTTGTATTTTTAATAAAAAGTTATTTAATTAATATTTAGAAAAGTAAAAATATACAATTTCATTACAAATATGTGTTATCCGGCAGGATCAAGAAGAGACCAAAATTTTAATCCATAAAATATGAAAATAAAAATAAATTAAGTTTTCTTATCACTGAATAAAAAATCTTATACAATATGTCCTGGAACAATAACTTGCGGGCGATTACAGAGTTAGAAGAGAAAAACTGTATGTAGCAGTAATAGATAATCATTTATATCATTAAGAATATAGGTACAGGTAACTGGAGCGATCAATTTCAGACATTTATTAGGGCCATGTAAATTATTATCTGACATACAATCAGCCTTGCAGTGTTTAGAGGTATTCGTTCATAAACACGCGAGAGCAACCACCCCAGTTATTTTATAAACTATGAAGATGTATAAATATGCATGCATATACACAGAATTAGTAGTAATTCTTGGTGGAGGAGTCAAAACCACCAGAGATGATGGATCCGTTGCCGTTGCCCTCAACATAGCCAGCGTTGTTGATGAGACCAGTCATGTTCTGTGTGCCACTGTTGTTGAATTGGGGAGGTGATGATGAGTTGTGAGATGGTGGGGCGCTGTTATTGCGAGGAGCACGATTCCTGTTGTTGCGGTTGCGTCGGGGTTCTGGTGCTGCTTCATCCTCCCCCATCTGATCCAAGAGCCGCATCAACCGCGCTAGTGAATCCGCCATGCTTGCTTAGCAACTAAATGTCTCAACTTGCATGTTTCAGTGAAAACATGGATGGAGTGCACTTTTATAAATAAGATGCTTCTCTTGGCTGCTGTTTGCTTCAACAATAAGCTAATGTTCCTCCTTTTTCTTTTAAGTTATGCCGCTGGTTCAATAATATAATACAACATTATCTTCAATGAATAAAATATATGTTCCTTTTGGAAGTATTTTTTATGAATAGTACGTTGGGAAGGTTAGATACACACGAATAAGATATTATTCGTTTTGGGTTAATTTGTTATCATTCCAAAAAGTCTTTAATTAACGAAGGTATCCATATGTATAAAAATTTATGTTCAACTCTTTTTTTTATCAATGTAGAATTTTGTTTGTACCAGTAACTCTGTATGAAGTTTTATTTTATGTTCGACTTTACGGTGCTGCCATATATTTCGCTTCCGTTGGATTATGTTATCACATTTTGTTTTTTTATGCCCAAGAAACTCTCCTGTTCGTAGCATAAACACATATTCAGACGTATTTTTCGTATCATCAAATCACTAATATAATCACTGTTTGTAAACACTAGTAGTTTTAAGCTACTAGTTCCCCTTTGATACCAGATCCAAAAATTTGATGTGCCTTTTATATACCGCAGAACCCTTTTTAAATACATCAGACTTTCAACTAGTTACTTAAATCATGTTTCTTCAAAGCCCTTCTCTCTGTCCAAAGCATGATAACACGTACAGGCAAACAAATATTTCATTTGAATATTGTTTAATTTCAATTCTAAAGAAATGACTCATTTTTTCCAAACCAAACAGGTCAAAATGTATTATAGACTGCTTAAACTTCTCACACATAATTCTATCATTTCTAGTAAATATTAAATCATCAAGGTACAGGCTAATAATTAAGATTTACCTCCCTGTAATGAGGTGAAGAATGTGTTCACTACGACATTTTTCAAACTTTTTTTCAGCAAAATAAGCCTCAATTTTGTGGTACCAGGCCTGAGGGACCTGTTTGAGACCATACAAAATTCATCAATGGGATGAAATTTATACTTATACTTTAAAATGTAACATATCCCTAATATGTGTTTATAATATAAATACAACTTGTATTCATTTGAATGAATAAACTTTTGATGTGTAAGAGTTTAATATTATGAGAGGAGAAATTTAACTCATTCACTCTGAGTGCCACATCCCATAATAATATATATGAGAATCCTTTAAGGGTAAGAGTTTAATATTATGAGTTACAAAAGAATAAAAAAAACCCGTAACTGTAATGTGGAATAGTGAACTCTTATAATCTTTTTATGAAAGGGAATTTTGATAGTACAGGAGATTATAGTTTGGTATTATAAGTTTAGTGGGAAATAGCTTCGTTTTCACAAATATATTACTTTGAATTAAATAAAACTAATTAATTGATGATATATTAGAAAGAGAACAAAATTACAGCTTTATTAAAAATTAAATGCATCGGATCAATGTTTGAAATGCTTTACTTTACAGTTATTTTGCAATAGTAATAGTTTGAAAAATGAAGTTTAATCCTATATTATATATATATATATATATATATATATATATATATGGGTTTGCTAACGCGCATATGCCTGTTTTTCAGTTGGTACATTTTAGCAATGTGTACCGGATTTTATTAGACAAAAATACCCTTATATATTATGGATTTCAAGTTTTAAGGTTAAGGGTATTTTAATAATTTTCATTCTCAAAACTTAAAAAAAAAAAAAGAAACATCCCAAACCCTTACTCATCTCTCTCATTCAAACAGCAAACTCAACCCATATTAAACATATATATATATATATATATATATATATATATATATATATATATATATATATATATATATATATGTACCATTCATACAATTAAATTAAAACGCTCCTCTTACCTCAAAGACAAACAATTCAGCTCACAGATACCCCAACCGTACCTTGCACTGTAAGGAAACTCAACAGAAACCTACAACTCATCAATTGGTGATAGAGAGCAACACTTAAAACCTAAATTGAGTTAGCAAATGGAAGGAAGAACTGTTAACCACATGCAAAGTTGAAACCGTGCATGTTCATAGTCCACAGAAAACGGACAGAAATGGAAACCACTTACCAGTTGAAGAACACGAAATTGATCGGTCCAAAACGAAGCCCTCAACGTCAGGATCACCTAGGCACCTCCTGATCGTTGAACAGATAACTCAGCAGAGAGAATTTGTAGAGAGAAGTCAGAAAACTCTGAGGATAGAGTTCTATAAAGATGAAGTATTCTTAGAATAACGAGAAGTGTTTATAAAATTATATTTATATTATAAGATTAGTAAAATAATCTGTCTCATTATTTTAACACACCTATCTTCTCTATAACACTCTATTTTCAGGTCCTTACACTTTATTTATACTAATTCAATAGTTTTGATGTCTTCTATTTCTATCTCTGTTTAAGAATCTATATATATATATATATATATATATATATATATATATATATATATAAAACTAACCGAAGGTTTTTTTATATTAAGGACATGCACCGAGTTGATATTTGTTTGTTATAGTGATGAGGAATGAGTTTGTTGACATAATGTTATCAAAGTTCTGTGACGTGTTTGGTTATTCGTTTTATAGATATGAATGAATCTTGGAATGGTTCATGGCTTGTATACACTAACTTGTCCAGGAATTAATGCAAAGTTTATCCATATCTGGATTAAAAATGGATATTATTCCTCATATTATTCATGACCCTTTTCTTTAATATCATGTCCGGGTTGGGACTGAGTTTAATAATGTTTTGCACAAGCATTATTTCATTTAATTAATTATAACGGCCCAGACATAGCATTTAAAAAAATGTTTTAAAAATCTATTTATATCGCAAAGTAATTTCTTTTATATAAAAACAATTACATACCATTATATAGGATAAAGGCATCTTTATACGTACGAAAAAAAAGAATTACATATCCTAGGAAAGCTTTAAATCATCTCTTCATCTATATTTTGGAGTCCAGGTTACAATATTAATTTGTGTTAGATTGTTTTTTCAAGTTAATCCTCGGTATAAAAATTAATTTGTTAATGTGACATTATTTAATATATATGTGCCTCCCATGTGAGACTTTTCTCTTTTTATATATAATTTTCTAATTTTATTAGCGTTTGAAGACTCTTAAGAATTTTTTTTCCTAAACTACATGTTTTATTATTCAAGTATAATTTTTATTCGAAAGATTTGAAAAACATTGGTTCAGAATATAAAATTGATTGAGGATAAATTTTTTGAAAAGTGATTATAATAAATAAGATAATTTAAATATATTGTAATTATAGTAATAGAGTAATTATCATAATAAAATATTGTGATTCAAGTTGTTTTTTGAAAAATTAATTTTGATAAATGTATATTTATTTTGTTAAAATAATTTATGTAATAATTTTTTGTGTGTGTAACAAATTAAAAAATTAAATTAAATAATAATATAATTATAGGTGGAAATATTTGAAAAAAAACTTAATGTAAAGTTAAATTATCTAAGTTTTATTTAAAAAAAATATATAAATTTATATTTAGATAATTATATTTTTAATTTATTATTTATTCAAATTTAATTTATATTTTTTTGCTATTTTAATTTTTTTTAAATATATACACTTTATTAATATTTTCTTTAAATAATCTTTTTATAAATATATTTAATGTTTTACATTCATAATACCAATTTTAACTTGACATTAACTTTTTCTTTTCAAATATTTTCACCTGCAATCATATTATTATTTAATTTTATTATTCTAACTTATTACACAAAAACGTTATTACATAAATTATTTTAACCTAATAAATATATATTTATTAAAATTAATTTAAAAAAAACAATCATAATTAAAATATTTTGTTATGATAATTTTTCTATTACCATAATTACAATATATTTAAATTATCTTATCTATTATAATCACTCTTCAAAATTTTAATTCTCAATTAATTTATAAATATGAAATTAAATATTTTTTTAAAATTTATATTCACATGAGTTTATAAATAATTATAAATTTCTAATAAAATAATTTATTATAAATAAATATAAAAATCTATAAACCTAGAAAAAAAAGTTGTTGAAAATTCGTTTCCAAAAAATAGAATTCCAACAATAAACAACATAAAAAATTATAAAAGAAAATTATGAGAATTTAGCCTTTCAAAAAAAAAACAATATTCTTGATAATCTACTCACGTTAATAAAATCTAAAAATAATCTATGACAAAAGAAAAAGTCTCCGTGTGACCGAGTATTGTATAATAATTTTTTTGGAAAATATTTTCATAATATGTCGTAATTATTCTCATAGTAAAGAGAATTACGCTTTGTTTACATGGATAGGTGGGAGATGATTTGGGAAAAGTGATTGAATAAATTTGAGAGTAAATTTTTTGTTATTTGTTTGAGTAGATTTGGAGGTAATTGAGAGTAAATTTGGAAGTAAAGTTTGTGAAAATTAGTGTAGGATTTGATTGATGGAAGAGATTTAAAAAATTTGTTTAATTGGTAAAAATTAAAGATTACTAAAATGTCCCTAGTTATTAAAATAATATAAAATGATATTTGTTAATGTTATATTTAATTGTAAAAGTTTTTATAAAGAGAAAAAGATTAAAAAAAATTATTAAAATTAGTTTTTAAAAAGTAATTAACATAATTATGACCAAACTTTCAAAAGTTGCACGTTAGCATCAATTATAATTTAATTAACATATGAAATAGCAGTTCTTTACTATACAAATTATGTCTTAATACCCTAGAAACCTTAGCCCTTCTTAATAAGCCTGAAATTAAATTAGAGTAAAGTTTGGAATACTTTGACTACTAAACGGATCAAACCATCCAGCTTCTTGTTCAGAACAACCTTCACTTGCTGCTGTCAGGTCCTGCATAACCAAAGCCACTGTTATATTTCCACAGAACCGTCCTCCTCTCCTCCTCTCCACCTCCATCCCCATCGCCCTTACCTGGCTGAACATGAAGTCCATACTGTTATGATAATCCTCTGCGACCTTCTCCTCAACCCCAAACCCACCATTGCTTCCATGGGATGTACACGGTTGACAGCAACGCCGACAATCTTCCAAGCGCATCAGCCCATGCACGAAGGTTTCCACGCTTCTGGTAACGAATCAATGCGAGGGAGGAAGAATGCAGCTATGGGGAACCGAATAACACACCCACGAAGCTTTACACGCTCATAACATGTTGAACCAGTGACTGCAGAGAACCGAATACGACGCGCAGAACCGAAGCACTGGAACCGGATACGCTTAATTGGAACCGAATACACGTGCTTTGCAATTTCTGGTAAAAGCCGAAACCGGATACGCTATACGGAACCGAATACACGACCATCTGTGTGAAGAACTGGAACCGAGACGCTGAACAACAAAACTCTTCTGCAACCTGTTGCTTCAAGCTCCTTCTTCGTCATCCATGAACCCCTTTCTTCGTCGTCTCCGCTCCAACATGCAACAACCACATCAAAATCTCAAAGAAAGATGACCTCATATGAACTCCACAACTGCTCTCACTCTCAACCAACAATTCTCGTGGTATTTAACAAATATGAAAGGGCATATATGACTTTTACATATAAATCAACGCAAATCTACACACTTGGACGAGATGGTTAAATTGGTAATATCTCACAAATCAACGCTTTTCTTTCCTCGCAAATCCGCACAAACGAATAGTAAAATACGCTCAAATCAATCCTCACTAAACACCGTTTTAGAAACGGCCCAACACTGTACACTCAAACCAGTGCGTGTGTGGCCCAGTCCAATGCAGCTTGATATTTCCAAGCATTGTGACTTCCAGCGTGGCAGAAACACACCACGAAAAACCTGAGGGAGAAAAGAGAGCAGGGCGTCGAGAAGCTTCGCCTCGGGTGCGGTTCTGGAGCGATCCGGCAACAAAGGAGGCCGCTGTTCAAGGTGATGATGAAGACAAAAATGGAGGAGACAGTGAGAGAGGTAAGAAAAACTCTTCCTTGTATTATTTAGGTGTTTCTCAGAATATTACATGCTCTGTGTGTTGTGGAAACTGAAACAGAGAAGCTCTATTTATAGAGCTTCTGTAAAACCCAAAACTAAAACAAACTGTAACAAACTAATAACTGTAAATTACAAGACTACTGTCTTTTGACAGTATTGAATATTTATTCCCAATAGCCTCCCCTCAAGCTGGACGATGTATTGTCATCAGTCCAAGCTTGGGAACAATAGTCTTGAATCTGACGCGGTGAGGAAACTTGGTGAAGATATCGGCCAGCTGCTCGTCAGATCGAACGGGAAGAAGATTTAGAAGGCGCTCCTGGATTTTCTCACGGACGACATGGCAGTCAAGTTCAATGTGTTTAGTCCGTTCGTGAAAGCTCTGGTTATGAGCTATGTGCCTTGCAGACTTGTTGTCGCAGTACAAGACTGGGATTCCTGTCTCTTCAATCTGAAGGTCCTTTAGGAGATAACTCAGCCACTGTATCTCACATACAGTGGCTGCAAGGGCTCTATATTCAGCTTCAGTGGAGGATCTAGAGACGGTCCTCTGCTTCTTAGACTTCCAGGAGATAAGGGAAGATCCAAGGAAGACACAAAAACCAGTTGTGGATCTTCTCGTGTCAGGGCATGTTGCCCAGTCTGAATCGCTAAAGGCTTTTAGCTGCATAGGAGAATCAGCTGCAAAAAACAATCCCTCAGATGGTTTGGATTTTATATACCTGAGAATGTGCTGTATAGCACGATAGTGGTGATCAGTAGGTGAATGTACGAATTGACTAAGTAGATTAATTGAAAAACATAAATCGGGTCTGGTATTTGTGAGATACAACAACTTCCCTATTAGCCTTCTGTAAGGTCCTGGGTCATCCAGGTAGTTGTTGGGTTTGTATAGTGAACTTGTATCACTTAGGAAGGGAGTATATGAAGGTTTGCACCCCAACATTCCTGTTTCCTCCAGTATGTCCAAAGCATATTTTCTTTGACATAGGTGGATACCCTTTTTAGATCTGGCCACTTCCATTCCTAGGAAGTATTTGAGCTCTCCAAGATTCTTTATTCGAAACTTGTTGTGTAGAAGCCTCTTTATGTGATTGATTTCCACCATGGAGTTTCCTGCTAGCACAATATCATCAACATATACAAGTAGAGCAGTGAAACTTGTAGGTGTTTTTCTAATGAATAATGAATGATCAGATTTGGATTGGGTGTAATTAGCATCTATAAGGAAGGTAGAAAGTTTTTCAAACCATTGTCTGCTGGCCTGCTTTAAACCGTATAATGACTTAATTAGTTTGCAAACCTGTCCCTTATTTGAGACATTCAAACCTGGGGGTGTCTCCATATAGACTTCCTCATTAAGATCTCCATGTAGAAAAGCATTGTCAACGTCTAGTTGGTGTAGGAACCAGTTGTTTGAGGCAGCTAGAGCAATAAGTAGCCGTACTGTTGTAAGTTTAGCCACAGGTGAGAAAGTGTCAAGGTAGTCTATGCCCTCCTGCTGCGTGTATCCTTTTGCCACCAAACGGGCTTTATACCTTTCAATGCTTCCATCACTTTTGTATTTTGTTTTGTACACCCATTTACATCCTATAGCAGTTTTTCCAGGAGGTAGTGAAGTCAAAACCCAAGTGTCATTGTCTTGCAGGGCTTTGATTTCTCTCTGCATTGCCTCTATCCATTCATTCATGCCTTTGGCCTCACTGTAGGATTTGGGTTCCTTATTTCCAGTGACAGCCATAGTGTATCTTAAATGTTTGTCTGAAAAATTGTCACAGCACAAGAGATCAGAAATTGGATATGGAGTTTTAAAGGAATTCTTTTCAGTCAAGGAATGGTTAACCTGATGAACATAATCCTTCAAATACTCAGGGGTCTTTCTGGGTCTGTCAGATCTTCTACATCTCTGACTTTCTTGGTTGTTTTCTGTATTGTTGTTGCTGCCTTCATCATCAGAGGACAGTTGAACCTCTTCTGGATCAGTGACGTCTGACCCTGTGTGTCTGTCAACATCAGTGGTATAGGGATCCTTTAGAAGATCAATGAGAGTATTAGCCCTGTCCTTTTCAGTATGACAGTCTTCCCTGCTCACCTGCAGATTTCTGTATGGAAAAACATCTTCATGGAAGATGACATTTCTGCTTATGATGAGTTCCTTTGTATTGATGTCAAGCACAATATATCCTTTAACACCATTTTTGTACCCTAGGAAGACTCCTTTTCTAGCTCTAGGGTCAAGTTTGCTTCTGTTGTTGGTAAGAGTAGATGCAAAACACAAACAGCCAAAAGTTTTGAGGTTTAAATATGTGGGGGGCAGATTGTAGAGAAGGTCATGGGGAGTTTTGTTGTTAAGAGTGATGGTAGGCAGCCTATTTATGAGATAAACAGCATGACCAATAGCATAAGACCAGTAGGCATTAGGGATATTGGCTTGGAAAAGGAGACCACGGGTGACATTTAGTATGTGTTGATGTTTTCTTTCAACAACAGAATTTTGTTCAGGGGTTTCAACACAACTTTTCTGATGATTGATTCCATGCAAGTTATAAAAATCTACACAACTAAATTCAGGACCATTATCAGATCTGATGGTTTTGATTGTCTTGTTAAACTGATTTTTAATCTTAACAACAAAATTCTGTAAAAGATCTCTAGTTTGCCCTTTATTGTTCATTAGGAAAGCCCATGTGTGCCTACTATAGTCATCTACAATGGTGAGAAAATACCTATGACCATGAACAGAAATGGTACTAAGAGGGCCCCATATATCACAGTGCACAATTTCAAAAGGTTCAACAGTGACAGTAACACTCTTAGAAAAGGGTAATTTTCATTGTTTAGCAAAGTGGCAAGTATCACAAACAACGTTAGTGTCAATTTTAACATAAGGAAAATTCTCACAAATCTGTTTTGTAACCCTGTCTCCAGGGTGGCCTAGCCTACAATGCCACAAATTTACATCAGTGTTCTTAAAAGAGAAAGCAGTATTAGCAATGTATCTCTGGTCAGGTTTAGGAAAAGCTTGTAGGTAGTAGAGTCCCTTCCAAGAGTTAGCACATCCAATCATCTTCAAAGTATGGTTTTCCTTTATCTGACAAGTCTTAGAAGTAAAGGTTAGGCTGCAGTCCAAATCTTTAATAAGACTTTGGACAGAAATCAAGTTGAAACAGAATTCAGGAATATAAAGAACATTAAAAATGATAAAATCTTTTGAGAACTGTACTGTTCCTGCATGCTCAGCAGTGAGAGCAGTGTTGTTTGGTAATTTAACAGAGATAGGTTTAATTTTAAAGAAAGTGACAAAGTTTGTCCTATCATGGGTCACATGGTCTGTGGCCCCAGTGTCTATTATCCAGGAAAGATTACCTTCTCTATTTTCAGTGTCATTCCTTTGAACTTGATTGACTTTGTGGGTAGGCTCATCAATTTTGTCCATGATTCGGAGAAGTTTCTGCATCTGTTCAGCTGTAAAGGAGTTGAAAATATTGCTATTTGCAGTACCATTAGCATTCTGTTGTGTGCTTGGAGTCCCCTCTGTTTCAGCGTTGTTTTGGCATGCATTTACAGAATTCCAGTCAGCCTTTTTATCTTGATTGTTGTCACCCTTTTTGTACCAAGGAGGGTATCCGTGCTTAGAGTAGCACTCATCTATAGTGTGGTTCATTTTGTTACAGAATGAGCATTGTTTACCATAGTTAGGATTTCTACCTCTTCCCCTTCCTTGGCCACGAAATCCAGAACCCCTTCCTTGGCCTTTCCACTGACTGTTTTTGTCAGTCACATTTGCCAGGATTTTTGTATCTGCTGAGTTGTGTTTGTCCTGTCTCTCTTGTTGCATAATGAGTGAGAAAACCCGGTTAATATTTGGGAGGGGTTCCATGAGAAGGATCTGTGTTTTAACAGTATTGTAAGAATCATTTAACCCCTTTAAAAAGCACATCACATGCTCCATTTCTCTATATTTCAAGGAGACTCGTGACAGATCACAGCTGCATGGAACTTTGCATGTACAAGTGGGTATGGGTCTTAAAGACTCCAACTCTTCCCATAGAATCTTTAGATCAGTAAAGAACTGGCTAACTCCTCTCTCTCCTTGCCTAATGGAATGTATTTCCTGAAGTAAATCAGAGATCTTGAAGTAGTCACCCTTGGAAAATCTTTCTTTCAGTTCATCCCACAATTCTTTGGCTTCTTCAATGTATATGACACTTTCTGCAATCTGTGGTGATAGAGTCTTTGTTATCCAAGACAGAATCATCACATTGCATCTCTCCCATACATCAAACAATGGGTCATTCTTCTGGGGTTTCTTTATAGACCCATCAATGAACTTTATCTTATTTTTAGAGAGCAAGGCTCTCCTCATACTTCTGCTCCAAGAGGAGTAGTTGCTGTCATTCAAAGTCTGAGTAACCAGTGTGAGCCCAGGATTCTCACCTGGATGTAGATAATAGGGGCTGGATGGATTGGAAAATTGATCCATCTGATCCATGGTGGAAGAACCAGTCCAAGAAGATACCAAGAAGATACCAAGAAGATACCAAGAAGAGTAAGGATGCCAAGATCAGAGCCAACGGAAGCAGAGCAGGTACTAGACCTGCTCTGATACCATTTTAGAAACGGCCCAACACTGTACACTCAAACCAGTGCGTGTGTGGCCCAGTCCAATGCAGCTTGATATTTCCAAGCATTGTGACTTCCAGCGTGGCAGAAACACACCACGAAAAACCTGAGGGAGAAAAGAGAGCAGGGCGTCGAGAAGCTTCGCCTCGGGTGCGGTTCTGGAGCGATCCGGCAACAAAGGAGGCCGCTGTTCAAGGTGATGATGAAGACAAAAATGGAGGAGACAGTGAGAGAGGTAAGAAAAACTCTTCCTTGTATTATTTAGGTGTTTCTCAGAATATTACATGCTCTGTGTGTTGTGGAAACTGAAACAGAGAAGCTCTATTTATAGAGCTTCTGTAAAACCCAAAACTAAAACAAACTGTAACAAACTAATAACTGTAAATTACAAGACTACTGTCTTTTGACAGTATTGAATATTTATTCCCAATACACCGTAATCAGTAGTTTCCCTTCAAGTGAACAAGGGCTTAGAGACAATAAGGTTGTATTCACATCAACTGATTGTACTCTTTAAGAAGAAATGCGAGCACTGATTTATAGGTTGAAACATGTTCGTTTGAAGAGAAATGTGAAGAACGATTTAAGCGAATTTGCGAGATATCTTATTTTTTTATCACTCGCCATGATGTTCAGATTTGGGGTGATTATATTTAAAAAGTCAGTTCTACCCTCAACTTATGTTGGAAGTCCCACATCGACTAGAGATAAGACCAATTCAGTGTATATAAGTGGGTGCAAACCTCACCCTACAAGCTGATTTTGTGGGGTTGAGTTAGGCTTAAAGCCCACTTCTAACAACCTATTCTAAAATATTACAGCCAAACAAGGTATTCGGTTCCAGCTTTACTCAGATATGCAAAGACGCTTGTATTTGATTCTCCATATGATGTATTCGGTTCCCCTTGTGAAAACACACCTTGTATTCGGTTCCTTCCCTTAAGATATTCGGTTCCCTTGCTTTGATTTGGTTCTCTCGAAGCTTGGTGCTTGGACGCTGCACCGCCATGATCCGCGACAAAGGTGGAGGAGGCAAAGTGATTTTCATTTCTTTTTAATCTATCCTGAACCAATAATGTAATTAATGAACTCTTATTGTGCCTTAGTTATGAATTTTTATCCTACTCTAATTTGTACGCAAGTGTTGTTTTTAGCCCATTAAAATATGTAGATAATAAGTATACGAATATAAGTTTGATAAAACACTACAATTTCCTCAACCATCCTTTCGTATGTTCTGAAGTAATTCTGAACCTGTCTGGAATGGATGCCACTGACTACATTTATGATAGGTTACCCTTCTGTGGTATTATTATGATTATTTAGTGTTAAATAATCCAGGTAATACTAAATATATAATATGATTTCTGAATCTGAAGAATCTTGCTACTTGCTAAGTGAAATTAGAAATAGTTAAAGAAGTAATTTAATAAATAGTAGTTTTTTCTACTGATTGTTAGTTTATAAAGTCGTTATTAAGTTCTTTGTTAATTAATTACTTTTCCCTCATGTTTTAACACCTTAGACAACATGTTAGTCATTGGTGGTAGAGGATTCATCAACAACATCTGTGATTTAATCAATATTAAAATTTTCATTTAATAAACGCATCACACAATTTCTAAAGTTAACAGGTAAAGAACTACAATGATTAAGTTCTTCTTTAGCTCATTAAAGAAATTAATAACATAAATATTGTTTTGTTTAATCAAATATAATTTTGGTTGGGTCTCAAATT
Source organism: Vigna umbellata (assembly GCF_029865625.1). Classification (NCBI taxonomy): domain Eukaryota; kingdom Viridiplantae; phylum Streptophyta; class Magnoliopsida; order Fabales; family Fabaceae; genus Vigna; species Vigna umbellata. The sequence continues at coordinate 62,042,546 of NC_142169.1, forward strand.
CTAACCACGGTTAATCATTTGTTACTTCACAAATATTAAATTTCATTTCAATAACAAATAAAATCATACCATTTGATATAAATTATTTTATTAAATTATAATTTTTTACATTTTAAAATTTACTTTAATAATTAATTTTAATTTTTTACTATTTATTAACATTTTTACAATTAAAAACAATATTAACAATTATTATTTTATATTACTTTAATAACTAGGACATTTTAGTAATCTTCAATTTTTACTCCTTAAACAATTTTTTTATCTTGTTACATCAATCAAATCCTACACTAATTCTCACAATCTTTACTTTCAAATCCATTATCACTTACTTCCAAATTCACTCAAATAAACAACAAAAAAATGTCTTACACTGTATGTGTTTTAAGCGATTTTACTGTTCACACAGTTTTATAAGCGAAGAATTAAGCTCCTTTTGTGTTCGGTTGAGAGGAAAAACAACTATGGACAACGACATATTTACGTTTTCAGTCACTCATGATGGCGAAGAGATTAGGAGGGATTTATAAGTAAAAGTCATATGTGCCCTAAACGTTTTTTTAAATTCCCAGCATCGCTCTTCTTGATCAGCCTCTTCCGCGGCTTCAAGCACGCTGAATCGTTGTAGTAAATCGGCGTCTGCGACCGATCCCGGCCCTGCCACTCGTCGTTGACATCATCCTCGTAATCGTCGAGCGGGTGGCGCGGCTCCGAAGAAGGCTCGCGGTCGGATTGAATGTCATCGTAATCCATTAATGGCTCACCGTCTTCGTAACCCATGGCTGATGCTGTGTGTTGGAAATTGGAAAAGTAATTATTAGTGAATTGGAGGTAAGAGGGTTAGGGTTTGTGTTCTGAGCTATAGTGAAGAAATAAAGAAATAAAGAAGTAAAGAAATAAAGAAAAGAGTTACGAGAAGATAATGAATGCATATGAAATGCAAAAAAAAAAAAAAAACATGAGTTGTTTTATATTAAAGGAGGGTTCTCCGAAAATAAAAGAGGCAAGGAAGATTTACTTAGATCTTGGTATGATTAGATTTGTGATAACTTCAAAAATATTATTTTCAATATAAATAAATCTTTATTAATGGAATAAATCTAAATAAGACATTATAAAAATAATATCACATTAAAAATTGCAAAAAAAAAAAACTTTAAAATGATTTGAAATTTTGTTGAGTGGAGATATCATTAGATATGATTAAGAATCCTTACATATTTATTTGTTAACTCAAAATTAATCAATCTCACTTTCATAATAAATAAATTTATATTACTTCATAGTAAATTATATTACAAACAAATACTACATTTAAAAATAAATTCATTTTACTAAATTATAATTTTTTATTTTTTAAAAATTAATTCTAATAATTATTTTTAACTTTTTTACTCTTTATAAACATTTTTACAATTAAATATAACATTTAACAAATATCATTTTATATTACTTTAATAACTAGGGATATTTTGGTAATCTTTAATTTTTATCAATTAAACAAATTTTTTAAAGTTGTCACATCAATCAAATCCTATACTAATTCTCACAAACTTTATTCAGAAATCCACTCTCAATTATCTCCAAATCCACTAGAAAAAAACAACAAAAAATTATCCTCAAATTCTCTCAAATCCATTCAATCACTCTCCCTCAAATCATCTCCAACAAATCACCTCATATTAACAAAGCATAAATGTAATTAAGTAACATTATAAATATTATGCTCCATAAATATAATTGTCATAAATATTTAAATTTTGATATACATACATAAGCCCTAAATAATATTTAATTTTAACACTTTTATAAAGTAATGAAAAAAAGAAACATATATTTTAAAGGACTAAAAGAAGTATATTTAAAAGAAAAAGTACAAATCAACTTGTTTAATGACTCGTATCTTAGAAGGATGAATCATATCGAGAAGCGATTTGAGCATACAAAAGTTCTCCGCCGAAAAAATCGTGTGAAATGGTGGACACTGTACACCATCGCTATTCAAGATAGCCTTATCGTTTGGTTTCGAGTGCCAGGATATTTCACAAATAAATTAGAAGATTTAATATTAGTGGATGGTTTTATAAATATATATATATATATATATATATATATATATATATATAATATTATGTATTTATTTTTTATCACTATATTCTTATATTTTTACTATAATAAAATAAATGTTAATATATTAATTAAAAAATATAAATAAAATTTTAATTTAATCATATTTAGGATCAACTTTTCACTTAAACCTATTCACGTTTCTAATCAAATAATCCTCAACTCTTTTTTCTCTCTTTTCTTACCTTTATCACCCACACCTAGTTCAAATAAACCTTGAAGTCTTATTTGTGTCATGTCACATAAAAGCCTTATTATATCTCAATTATTTTCAAATAAATATTTAGTTGAGTCTTTATAAAGTTTATGACTCATCTTGAGAGAGAAAAATAAGATTATATGTAATTCATATTTTTCAAACAAACTATATTTTATTTTAGTCTTTCATTAATAAAGTGATCTTACTATGTTAGTTAACTTTATGTCATGTATTTGGATAGTTAATTTTGAGTTCAACTATTATATATATATATATATATATATATATATATATATATATATATATATATATATATATATATATATATATATATATATATATATATATATATATATATATATATATATATATATGAATAATGATATCATAATATATTTTTATATTTATTTGATATAGAATATTTTTTATATAAAATATAAGAATAAAATATTATAAAATTATAAATTTTTATATTTTTATATTTTTTTAAGAAAATAAAAAAGAAAGTGTGAAATAAATAAAAAAATTTAAATGTATCAAATAATCATTACTCATTGTATAACTATAAATTTTTGAAAGTGAGTTTTTTCTTTTCTACAAAAGCTCGTTTTTAATTCACATGTGTCCCTATTATGAATCATTATGATTAAAGGAAAAATATGTTGCAAGACATGTAATTTATTTGATTGACAGAAGAAATAATGAAAAACATTAAATGATTATTTGATTTGACAGAAGAAATAATGAAAAACATTGAATGAAAGAAATAAGTTATAAGATTATTCATTCTTTTTACCTAGATGTTTTTTTTCATTCTCTCAAATTCACTCTTTATTCCAAAAATATTTAATACTTAAAATTTATAAAAAAAAATAGAAAAAGCAATGTAAATGTATAACAAATTGATGTTTATTTATCACGTCTATTTTTCGTTTGACAAATAAATAGACAATGATCAGTTTCATATGTATTTACATAACAAGTTTTTCGCTCATTCGTTTTCTTTTCTTGATACTTAAACCAAATGAGAAATGTAGAGACATGTAATACTATATGAAAATAAAGATATAAAGAAAAATATGAAGGAGGTGTTTGCACCGATTATATGGCTAAAAGTCAGCAATCTTTCTTAATTAAAAGCATATCATCTTTTGGATAGGATGCATCCAAGAACTGAGAACACAAAGCACTACAATATGACTGTAACACTTGCACATATATGACTCATCTACAATAAAACTACATAAGATATGTTCCTTAATTCTAGCACTTATTCTCAAAGCATGTACACCACCTATGCAGGTACGATAAGAAACGATGGAAGAGGTAAACAATTAATTATTCATACTTTAACTTTGGACACATCTGATACATTTATAGCATTACTCCATGCATGACTGCCTCAGACCTTCAAAGTTGCTTTCTCACTTCCCTCATTAGCGTTGCCAACTGTGAGCCCTTTTACGGTCCTCTGTGCCCAATGGTAGCCATATCTTGGAAACTGCCGATTCCTTCCTGGCAAAGGAATTGGAAATGAACTGGATGGCATTTTTGGATGACTTTTTTGAGCCTCACCACCCACAAAACCCTTCGATTCTTCCATTGTTGGAGCTAGAAAAGATATCTTATACGTCTATAATATATGGTTGATGTGTATTTATATATATATTGAGAGAGGTTTGATTTCTCTGTTGGTAGTTGATGCCATTTGCAAAGCTTGTCAAAGATCCGCTTTTATAGATGCAGTGGAAGAAGAATAATATGGTGCATTATTTGAGCTTCAGAACGAAGCTTTGAACATTTGAACATGATAATCTGTCGAATAAAGTCTTGAATATTATTCTTCATCATCCTTTTCTGATATTTTTCCATTCCGAAATGCATGTGGAGTGTTATGATTGCCTCCACGTTTTAAAGTACGAGATGACTGAGACACGTTTTAATATTTTTTGTTTAAAAAATAAAAGAATATCATCAAATGAAGATATTTCATATAGAAATTAAGCATTATGTAAAAGTTAGTCAGTGGATGTATGCAAGATTTGTTCATACCATCCTACTTTTTTTTTTTTCAATTCACACCTATAAATCGTTTTTTCTTGGCATGCCTCTCATTTATTTCATCGTAAATTTCTTTCCTGGATTCTCTTTTTTCCATAAAAAGTATGTTTATGGGTTATAATTTGGGAAAACGACAAAACAGAGAAAAATAAATATGAAATGACACCATTAGTTATGAGGTAAAAGAAAAACAAAAAGTACTGTTACAAAAGAATATAATTACGAGTACTTTATTCTTCAAATGTGGAAGGATATTTTTTATTCTTGAAAGAATAGTTGTTAAAATCTGTTTTGGATTCGTGATGGATATTGTAACAACTCACATGAAGTTTTCTGTAGGAAATATTTGCTTTTCTATCTTTTTTTTTGTTGTCTTCCTTCCCCCGTTTCCTATTACATTATATTTTTCATTTTCTGTATTTTTAAATGTTGAAGAAAATGTATTTGATATTGGTGGAATTAATATCATTGTCTTTTGGAATGTTAGGTATTTTATTGAAGAAGTGTTTTGCATGGCCCATATAAGAATATTGGTATGGATAAAATTTAAGTTAACATAAAAATTCTTATTTATCATGTTATACAATGGACTGTTGATGTAGCTATGAACTTAAGAGATAATATATAATTAAGGACTTTGACATATTAATAACTTTTTATAATAATTTTTTATAATAGATTATATGTTATTATTTTATTGATTTATTTAAATTTATGTTCAAAACATTATTTAAAATCAATCAATCACAAATCATCATATAAATGTTTGTAAAAAAGTTATTAAAAAAATTGTTAAAAAAACATTTTTTTTATAATTAATAAGTGGAGTGGAAACAAAAATAATGGGAGATGCAGAGAACTGAGAACTATGATTAGTCAAAAAAATTCACATGCAAAGAAAGTATTAGATTGTTGTGTCTCATATGCAGTTAAGGTGAGCTGAATTATTAGGAAGTAAAACATTTAGATAGTGGAGGTATTAGAGGACTTCTAGCTGAATTAGGTGGAATGGACAAAGAGTGTCATAACTAAACTGTGATATATAATCCCCCCAAGTATTTCATTTTTAGATATATAATATTATTTAATGATAAAAAAATCATTTTACTAATTTATAACTACAGGGCCTAAATTTCAGATGCAACCATTTGTTCCTAGTTAAAACAGTCTTAAAATAAAACATGCTCTAATACTTTTTCAACTTTCTCCGATAACAGGTAAAATTAAGGAATCTTATACCATATTACAAATTAATTTTGAAAATAATTCAATTTCATAAAACCAACATGGAAAGCATGAAGTTTGTATTTATATATAAACTCTAAATTGATCTGATGTAAAAAATTTAACTTATCTCAAACGAGAACTTTGACCTTATTATTGAAAATGAAGACATATTTGTGAGTACCATTGTATCATTATATATGCTATTGAGAAAACCAGAAAACCAATAATGCTGAGGATCAAAAGTAAATAACAACGAAGATTCGATGAGTAGTTTTACAAGTTCCAACAGGGAGACTTACATTGTGGAAATTCTCAAACATGCTCTGATAATGGCTACAGAATTTAGTCCAAAGAGGTCTTCCACATTATTGCACCTCTCAACCAATTGATTTTTATATCAGCCATCAGTAACAAAATCCTCATTTACTACTTTAAAAGCATAGGTGTTAGCATACCGACATGGATAAAAAAACATGACCTCACTATAGACAGAAGCTTAGCTCTCCCATGTCAATTATACCTTTTATCCTAAATGGTAAAAAAGAAAAAAGTACACTTTGTGGCTGCTGGGATTCGAGCCCAGGTCTCCACGGCCACAACGTGGAATTCTCACCACTAAACTACAGCCACTTCGTTACGATCAAAGCTATAATAATTTATCTAATATATCTTTCAGAACTTCACTGTTAATTTATCTTATTGTGTCACCAATTGAATTTTTTCAAACATACATAATTTGATGTGCTCATTATGTTCAAAAGGATTGGTATCCCAATTGTTTTATCCTTGGTTTGGGAATCTATTTCATGTAGATGTTGTGCACTTGTTTTTCCTTTTCCATTACACATTATCAAATTCTTGTAAAAGTTGTCCCCAAAATTACTGTCTGAGCTGAGATGATCCATGGTGAGGCATGAAAAGCAAATTTCCACTACGAACAACACCCGTCTGATCTTATTATAATCAGACGCATATGGATATTTCCATAGATTTTATTTATTTTTGAAAGATTGATTATTTCGAGCTTACTCAAATACGTACTTTCCTTTCACGAAATGGGAAGCGATGATTGAAACTAGTAAATTAAGAAAAAAGTTACAGTAATAAACAACAGTCAAAAGGAAGCTAAAGGTTTTTTATTGATATAATGATATAGGAACTAGCCCTCAAACTGCTTCCATTCTTGGTAGTAACTTGCAATGAAATCTGCACATGGCACGATACAAACATTGATTTAGGATAGTATGAAACTACAAATCTTTACCAGCAAAAGATTTTAGATTGTGGTAGCAAAAAAGCCTTGACTTTGCCAAAATCACAGTCATGGACCAATACTAAAAGCCTTGTTGCACTAGCCATCAAATGAATTTCCAGACAGAAACAGAACTAATCGGTGTTCCTTTCCACCCAACAATAAGGCACTGCCCATTCTTATCAAACGTGCAAGAACTTCCACAAGGAAATCTTTTACTCACCAAATCTGCTTGGTATAAAGACAAAGTGCTCAGTTCTTTCTCCACCATTCCAAAGCGGGAGAAGAAGGCCCTCCACACATCAATCTTCACATTCCTAGTCTTTCTTTCTGCTCCTTCTGTGGCCACGATGTTTTTGATTCCATGACTAAAGTATAGTGACTCTATAATCATTCGGGTCTTCTCATTCCCCTTCATGCAAGCCTCAAGACAGTCAAAGAATGCACTGAAGAAGAAAAGAGCCTCAATGAAACGATTTACAAAAGATGTGGAGTTGTGATTTGCCTCAATTTCAGATACCACCATCACATTAGGATTCAAGGTTCTAATCACTCTCATGATTATTTCAAGCTGGTCTGATTGTTGAATCTTGGCTCTGAGTGCAAACTGAGAATAAACAGCAATTGCTTCCTCAGGATCGATCTCAAAAAGATCTTCTTTAAAATGTAACAGGTCTGGTACCATAACGATGTTGAAAGAGAAGGGTATGTTCAAACCTTGAGCAAAATCCTTCAATCTCTTACCAGTGTCCTCAACAATGTGTCTAGTGGTTCCACTTTCAATAGCGGTAATCTTTAGAAGCTCAACTGGACATTGATGCCTTGACTCAAGGGCTTGCATTAGGATAGCCCATTGGCCCCCCTTTCTGATTTCGAGATCAATAACATGAATCTTCTTTGCTTCAGCTATATCTTCTATTATAGCTTGAACTGCAGTGAACACTGAAATCTGACAAAAGGGAAGCGCTTCATAAAATGCAGCAATAGCGGGGTTTAGTTCCTTGGCTGCCTCTTCAGGATCAAATGACTGACCTTTATGCAAATCCTTGGATGAAGCTCTTCCTGTTTCTCTATCTATCCTGTGGAGAAGTGCTTCAGCAAAATAATGAACAATTCTCTTAACGGGGCTCCCAGTTTTGCTTGACAATGATTGGCAGTGACTTAGCAACTTCCTTGCACGTTCAAATTGTTGATGACCAACTTTCTCAGCACAAGCCAAGAGGGACTCAGACAGTGCCACATCGTCTTTCTCCTCATCAGAGAATCCAGAGAAGGAAAACCCATAAGGGTGAGTTTCCAAGAAAGTCAAAGGTTCTGACTCTGAAGATGATGATTTGATGAACCTTGTTCCTGCTATCCTCATGATATCTTCAGTTGAGAGCTTTCTAAAACCAAATTCATCTGTGGCCACAGAATCAACCACTGGCTGCAGGGATTTGCCTTCATAGGAAAACCTCTTGAAGCCCTTGCCATAGTTCTTCAAGATCTCAAGTGAGGCTAAAGGGAAAGTTGAGTGTGGCTTATCCTCTGTTGTACCACTGGTTGGATATTGTGCATCAAATTGGAGTGGTGGAGACACCATGTCAAACTGAAGGTTATCATCCAAATCGCCATGATCATGGTATGATTGTTGCTGGTGATACTTTTCTTGATTAGGGGATATAAGGTATCCTGATGGATAATCTGTGGAAAACTCGAAATTAGAGTAAAAGGAGTCTACTCCCCCATAAACTCCATGATCTTCTGCTCCAGAAAAGTGTAACTTCTTTATTTCATTATGTTCCTCACTGCCCCAGAAAATATCATTGGATGAACTAGAATTTTCATCCACTGTACTAAAACAAACATGGTACAAGTCTTCCATAACAAACAGTCACTAGCTTTGCTTCAGTATTATCAGATTCATAGTAGGTTCCTTGAGTAATCCTTATTGATAAAATAATTAATCCTTTGTTTGTATTAACCCTTATTGATTAAGTAATTAAGGATATGGTTTCTGATTATTTTTATGCAAAATTGATCCGTTCTAATGCTAAATCCGTCCAGTACTGTTAACATTAATGTTGTCACCATAACGTGCCGATGTCATCAAGGTCGCCTGCATAATAATGCAGTGAAATAATAAAATTTAAATAAATTGCTTATTTTCTTCTTATATTTTTTAATCTTTTTCATGTTTTAGACTAACTCTGTGTAAGAAATAAGGTCGTCCAGAAGACAACAATAGCCAGCTGAGAAAGATGGCGTAAGTAATGATCGAAAGATAAAAATCCGCAATTTGAATGTTAAAATATATTATGATCTTTAACTTATTTTGGACTATTCTATTTATTTAAAAAAAATCAATTCTATTTTATTTAAAAAAAATATTCAAGCCTTTCGCTAAGTAAATAAAAAAAGGAAAACAAGCAATCACTACGACATAATTACAAAAGAAAAGAACAAATAAAATATAAGATATAGTTCACGACTAGGCCATCATCAAAATGTTTTTGTACTGATTGAGAATATCTATTTTTTTTTATCATGCAGCTAATCTGTGATGTTAAATTAATGTATAAAATAAATAAATATGATTATTTCAAAGATAGTCTCGGAGCTAAAAGTGGTTGTTATATAAGAAGTAGTTGTTATATAAGAAGGAAATGTGAAGTTATCAAGAAATGTGAAGTTATATATTTTAAATAATGATACTTTATTATTTTATTTCGAAAATATTAACAAGAACAAATAGAATTCTTCGATTCGACAAGGAGTTTCATTATTTAAGAAGTTTTATTTCTCTAAAACTTCTTTCTTTAAAATTTTCTCTACATTCTCTCTAAAAATCATAACTCCCTACTCATCTATTAGAAGATCAAAGACGGCCTGAGGGTTTATTGAGGCGAGATCTCCATTTCTAAACGATTGATTTCAGCTATAGAGAGCAAATAAAGATCTTGGAGTTGTAGGAGAAATTTTAAAGTTATTGGAACTGTTGGAGTGTCAACCAGGTAAGGGAAACTAGTTTGTTTGGTTTGGATTTGGTATGCATATGATATTTGAGGTTTGTATGATGATGTGATGATTGATTTGTGAACTTGGATTAAATCGTGAAATTTGGTATGTTGGGTGTTTGAGAAAGGTGATGTATTGAATAGAAAATTGATGCATGTTGGTGTGTTTGGTTTGCTACTGTTAAAATTTGTTTATTGATGAATTTATGAATGTAGATTTAATGAGTTTGAGCTAATGTGTTTTTACAGAACTTGGGTATGGGATTATTGATGATGTGATAATTGATTTGTGAACTTGGATTAAATCGTGAAATCTGCTATGTTGGGTGTTTGAGAAAGGTGGTGTGTTGAATTAAAAACTTATGCATGTTGGTGTCTTTGGGTTGCTGCTGTTAAAATTTGTTTATTGATGAATTTATGAATGTTGATTTAGTGAGTTTTTGCTTATGTGTTTTTACAAAACTTGGTATTGGAATGGGATAAATGATGATGTGATGATTGATTTGTGAACTTGGATTAAATCGTGAAATCTGGTATGTTGGGTGTTTGAGAAAGGTGGTGTATTGAATTGAAAACTGATGCATGTTGGTGTGTTTGGTTTGTAGCTGTTAAAATTTGATTTTTGATGAGTTTATGAATGTAGGTTTGGTGAATTTGAGGTGATATGTTTTTACATAACTTGGGTATGAGATAAATTAGAATAAGGGTGAGATTTAGGCATAAAATAGGGGTTTTAATAGATTTTAAGATCATGGTTTTGTGGAAAGTCTGCAGTTTTGAGAACTGTCTTGGAGCCATTTAAGGCTTAGTTAGTCTCTTATTGTACAAAAATCTAGTAGGTCATCTAGTAAGGGGTCATCTTGCAAGAAAGTGTCTAGCAAATAGATTGTCTGGTAAGAGATCGTCTGGTAAGAGATCTTTTGTTAAGAGATCTTTTGTTAAGAGATCGTTTGTTAAGAGATCGTTTGTTAAGAGATCGTTTGTTAAGAGATCGTTTGGTAAGAGATTGCCTGACAAAGAGTCGTCTAGTAAGAGATTGTCTAGCAAAGAGTAGTTTGGTAAGAGATTGTGTGGTAAGGAGTTATTTGGTAAAGAGTCATCTAGGAAGGAGTCGTCTGGGAAGGAGTCTTCTAGGAAGGAGTCATCTGGGAATGAGTTGTCTGGTAAGGAGTCATATGGTAATATGAGTTGTCTGACAATAACTGTGGTTTGGAATCTCGAATTCAGGGTTCTGAATGTCGGTTTTGGACATTCTTTAGGTCGTTTTAGGGGTTTTGGATCCTTCCAGAACTGTTGGTGGGGGTTTCCACGTTGTTTTCCTTGCCTAGTGTGTGTATAAGGCTACTATGAAGAAAATTATGTTATTGTGTGATTATTATTTTTCAGACTATTATAAATAATTTTTATACTTGAATTACTTTGAGCATGTGATGTTTTTTATGATGTTATCTTTGTGAATGGAATGCTGTCGAAAAGAGTTCCAAGGAGGAACTTCTTATTGATGACTACCAAGTGTTGTGTGTATGAATATATGGAGCTTTGTATTTGAGCTAATCCTAACACTTTAATGATCATCCATTCTCAAGTAAAGAGGGATGAGACATATAATGAGAGTAGCAAGAAGTCCTCTTCTATGGGCTTTACCTTGGCCAAAGACATTACCAAAGGGCTAACCTTCTTTGGTAGCTTGGAGCGGGCCAACAATATTACAACTACAAGTGCATAAACTATCATAGTTTGACATTCATATTGTATCCGAATGATTCAAGTTTAGGTTGATTAAATGAATGACATGTGTGATTAATTGGATTGGAATTGTGTTTTGTGTTGATGTAATAATTGTTCTAGGATAATTCTGTTTACACTAACTTACTCTTGCTTTTGTGTTGTTTGATTTCCTGTATGTGTTATTTTTCTCTTTTGTAATGATCACCTTAATGGTGTGAGCTTTGAGCTTAGAAGAAATTTTCTGTGAGTAGATGCTATCGGGTGACAGAGTTGAAGCTTATAGTAAAATGTTTGACTGTTTTCTTTATATTTTGTAAAGTCTATATTACGTCTTTTTTTTTTTCAGTATAATATATCTCGTTGTAGTATATATATTGCTGTATTACTTTCCTAATAATTATAATAACAGTTTATATATTTTACTCAAATAAATTATTTTGTAAATATTAAAAATGTGTTATATTAAACACTCTTAATGTTCATAAATTATTTCTTAGATAAGGTTATTAGTACTTTCCTATTATTTCTTACGCATTCTAAAGTAATTTTCTTCAACTATGTTTGAGCTTAAAATTAATTGACAAAAAGTGAAATTATAAAAGAAAAAAAAAATACACTCCAAGATTTGTAACAGGTAGGTAAGGTGGTACTTCTAATGTTTTTAACCTGTTTTATTAACTTTAACTTCAAAGTTATCCCTATGTGGTCATGTAACAAAAGTTAGATAAATAACTTTTTGTTTGGAACTCAAGTTATATTAACATCAAGGACCTTGAGTGGTGTCAGAGGCCCGTCCCAAGACTCAAATAATCTCAAGTTCCTAAGTTTTCTTATTTTCAGTTTAGTTATTGGGTAATGCATTTCATTATTTTTTTTTTTTGATAAAATATCAAAATTCTTATAACTCATTAGAAAATTTATTAAAAAAAATAATTCTGTAGTTGCTTTGAGATACATAATGGTGAAATGTATATAGAACTTAAATTTCATAAAATAAAAAATAGTATGATTCATGACTTCGGGTTTTGATAGAAGAAAAATAATGATGACATCACAGACATAGTTGGTTCTGGTAAAAAAATATATTTTGATTCTTTTTTATATACATGAATGTACTTTTTTTTATTTGATTGAAACCACTTACAATATAGAAACTCTTTTACTTGAATTAGAATAATTGAAAATTTTAAAAGATGATGATTAGAAAAAAACAAATATATTGCACGAATTTAAGTTTAGGTGAACATTGATTTCCTATTGTTGGGTAAAAGTTGATAATAAGAGAATTTAATTCCATATTACAATTATTAAAGTGTTTTAAAAAAATGATTATCTCTAAACCATATGATGGTTAGAAAATATTATTAATAAATTGTCATCTTTGAAATAGTTTTGTTTAAAGTAGATTTTATTTGAAATCAAATACATCATAAAATAAATATTGTCTGAATGAATGGACATAAAGTGAGTAAGAGACATTGAAATCTCTTTCTACAAGACTTAATAACTTTACAGCTTAAAACATTACAAAATAAAATGAAAATTAATTATATATTTATAATAAATTAAGACTTAAAACAAATTTAGGCTTGTTTTCTAGTTGTAGCACATACCAACTGTTCCTAGCTGACAAGAGTGTAAGAGTGGAAGGAGGGGGTAATGGTGGAGATTTTAATTATTAGTAGAGGAAACATTTTGCCATTTTAGGAATCTGATTACAATGTAAAAAAAAAAAAGAGAATGAGAGTGAGAGTGAGAGTGAGAGAAAAACTCTGAATACTATGTAAGAAAGAGAGAGATGTAAAAAAAAAAAAAACTTGAGAGTGAGAGTGCGAGATGAACTCTGAATACTATGTAAGAAAGAGAGAGAAAGGAAAGAGATAGTATTGTAATGAATGTATCTTTGTAAAATATCAGACTTTGGTACTTACAACATAATGTGAATCAATACACTTTGAAATTTATATTTCCAACAAAGTTTCTCCAAACAAAAATCAAATATTTATAAAAAAATCAATCTCAAAGTTCAACTTCATATACTCAAGAACACCAAACATCAAAACAAGTGCAGCAATTTTTTAGTACATGGGGAACGCCAAATATCAATGTTTTTCAGGGCAGAAAATAAAGACTAAAAACCCTGATTCCTATAGATAACTGGCATTAAGCAGGCCCAATATGCTTTAATAGCCAATGCATATTTCACATTTGCACTAGCTCTAGAAAACTCATATATATGATCAAGTTATTGGCTTTCTTTATTTAGATTTGCCTCTAAAAGTTCATGATGATGTAAACATAAGTAATGCGTAGGCTTAAGAAGCATAAACACATAACGCACTACATTGCACAATAATTAACAAAAGGCTCAACTATTTTATGGACACAATGTCGACATACTATACTCATAAAGTTAGTAAAGTTATAAAACATTAAAGTTTTGGACCTTAATTTTTGGATGCTTATAAATATTTCATGCCCTCTCACCCTGATATTTAAAGTGTACCGTTCTTTTTTATGAGATTATTGTTTCGTTGTGTTCTTGATCTCAATGCTTTTACTTATTTTTTTTGGAGAAACAAATCTCAGTGCGGACAAATGACAACAAAAGTGAGAAAAACAGTTATGTGCATGTTTGTGCATCTTATTTTTGTTTTAAAATGGTTTGGTTGCCACTCTTCATTGGACCATAAACACAAATGACCAATGCATGTGTCTTGTACAAAGTTCGATCATTAAAGGTGGCAGCAGGTTGCAATGCATGTTCATCAACAGTGCTCTGTGCATAAAATCTGAGGGGTGTAATTGGCTAAAGAGAGAATCTCTGTCCACGTTTGTTGAAAATAAGCATGAAACCTGCAAAACTTTTAATCTCTCTCGTGAACAAGGTTGTTTGACAGTGTGAGAGCAGTGAAATGAAAAAAAAACAAAGGTGTGAGTCATATAAAGCTGAAATAGTTTGAGGAGAAGAGAACTTGTTAAGATTAAATCACCATGAAGAGGTAGGACTTATAATTCCAGATTTCAAATTAAAACCCTTTATCAACCACAACCACTGCCCTACTAAAGTTATATATCCTTAACACCTAACATGAAAAAAATAAAATGTAAGTTGTGATGATAAATACAGACACTGAGGTATATGCTACTAATGATGATAATTATCTAAGGACAGCATGATATAAAAGTTCTTGAACATATGATGGTTCATTATCCAAATTCAAAACCATGGTAACCTTTTTTCTCTTCTTATCACTTCTTTTTGGAATTCTAAATGCTTACATTATTCAAATATGTTATTCAGAATTTCAGTGAAAAATGTTGCACAATGTTGCCATATATATGTCTTATCTCCTAGCTCCCCTATCTTTATTTTCACTATTAGTGATGGAGCTGTAAGAGAATGCATTTGGTTGTCACAACGCACTTATGCCTTCATTTCCTACACTTTAAGTCCATAGTCAAACATTTATTTATGCCTTGGTTCGTATCGATTTTTGAAGTATAAAACAGTGATTTTGTCTTTTCTTTTTAGGATGCTCGCAAGCAATAATAGCTTTCTTAGGTGACTTTGTCTTGAATGTAGTGCCGCACTGCCTCATGCACTTCACCATTATTTAATTAAGAGATAAACAGCAAATGGGACTCTTACATCAAGTTGCACCAAAAGTGACCGTAAAGCAATGGTATATAATAGCCTCTAAAGCCTAAACAGAACACAGTCTTGGAGTGAAGGGTGCTGTGAAACTGGAATTCAGGGTGAGGAGCTAGCAAGAGTCCTTGCCATCACTCATTCCTATTGTCCTTTGTCCTTCTTCTGTGCAAGTTCTTTAATCAGTCATACTAGATGGAGAGCCAACAGGAAGTGATAGTAGGAAAGGTATGTGAAATCTATGAGGAAATCTCCAAACTTGGAGACCTCAACCCCTCCAGCCATGTCAACAACCTCTTCACCCAACTTGTCACGATTTGCACCACCCCATGTCAAATAGATGTTTCTCAGCTGAGCCAACAGGTTAGAGAAACCGTAGCAAAGCTCATTAGACTTTGTGGGAAAGCTGAGGGACTTCTTGAGAGTCACTACTCAACCATCATAGGATCATATGAAAATCCTTTAAACCACATGAAACTCTTCCCCTACTACTCTAATTACCTCAAACTAAGTCACTTGGAGTTCACCATGCTCACCACACACTGCACCCAACAAGTCCCCTCCCAACTTGCCTTTGTGGGCTCAGGTCCCCTTCCTCTCACCTCAATCATTTTGGCCACCCATTATCTCAGGCAGACATGCTTCCACAACTACGACATAGATCCTTTGGCAAATGCCAAGGCTTATGGCTTGGTCTCTGCGGATCCTGACTTGTCCAAGAGAATGTTCTTCCACACTAATGATATTCTAAACGTGTCAAATGGCCTCAAGGACTATAACGTGGTCTACTTGGCAGCACTTGTGGGCATGGACCATAAGGATAAAGCAGAAGTCATCAAACACCTTGCCAAGTTCATGGCTCCAGGAGCTATTTTGCTGTTGAGGAGTGCACATGGTGCTAGAGCCTTCCTCTACCCGGTGGTTGATCTTTCTTCCGATCTCAAAGGTTTTGAAGTTCTCTCGGTTTTTCACCCCACTGATGAGGTTATTAACTCAGTTATTGTTGCACGCAAGCATTTGGTGAATCAAGGGACTTATTCAGCAGTGTTGGCTAGCAAATGCTATGGAGTTGAAGGGTTTAATCCCTTCAACCATGGGAAGGTTATTGAGGAGTTGACAGTTGAGGATCAAGCTTGAGGGGAGGGACATGGTGGCTCCTTAATTTGTGTCGTCCATCATAAATCATCATCTACTAACATATGATGTGATGTTATATGATGTGATATTGCATTAGCAGTTATTATTACACAAGAAGTGTATCACCAGCATGACATTATTGTTGTTGGATAATAAAACCTGTTTTGTTAACATCTCACCTTCTGCTTCTTCTCTTTTCCTCCACTCAGAAAACTTCACTATTGTCTCTTTGAAAGTTTTTGGACAATAATTGGACAGTGATCTCTGTTCAAAACTGAGCTGATTATTTTTTTTTTTTACAAAATCAAAACATTAAAATTATAGAAGAAAGAAATTATCTAATTTAAAAATTGAAATGCAAATCATCCAACTTATACTTGTAAAAAAATATTAAAAAAATAAAACTCATTGTAAAATAATAAAATTAAATTAAATAAATGCTTTAACAACTTTTGAAATCAAACAGCACTTAAATTTATAGGTATTATACACAATATAAAAACTCTACAGTTCATTTACATTGAATTAAATGAATATAAAGCCTAACTTTTTAAGCTTAATAATAAATATTTTCCCTGGATTTTTACAATTTTTGTAATTTTGCCATTAAATTTTTAATTTTGCAAATTTTACCATATAAACTTTTTATATTTTTATGAATTGACTATGATATTAGTAAGGACATAATAAGGGAATTAATGTAAGGAACTTTTTAGTTCAATTACAAAAACGGATTTTAGTTACTTAGCAAATGTAATATGGCAATCCCAAAAAAATTTAAATATTAACGGATTAAAAATAATAATCAATTATAGATGAATTTTTTAAAAATTTAATTATCTATAAATATTAAAAAAAATTAATGACTGATGAATTTAAAATAAGAATTATTGAAAAATTTTAATATGAATTTTATCACAAAATGAATAAAAACTTTAAAAAAAATCCTATACGTATTTATCCATGAATTTTTTTGGTGCTATCAAATCTATTACCAATAAAAAATTTATTTGTAATAAAAGTTATATAAATTAGTTTATTAATGAATTTTAATAATAGATATATTATGTAATATTTTAAGTTCAGTTTACAATTGATAAAAGTGTTATAAAATTGATAAAATAAATCAGATTTATTTCAAACTTGTAGATACAATATTAATACTAAAAGAAAA
This sequence comes from Vigna umbellata, assembly GCF_029865625.1. NCBI lineage: Eukaryota > Viridiplantae > Streptophyta > Magnoliopsida > Fabales > Fabaceae > Vigna > Vigna umbellata. The sequence goes on from NC_142169.1 coordinate 62,060,099, forward strand.
CACTAAAGAAACAACATGATAAGTTAATATCCAAAAATAAATTCATAAAACTAACATAGAAATATTATTATACATCACTTATTTATCGAAACAATTATATCACATTTGAAGACTCGTATTAGACTCAATTATCTTTATACATGTGTCCTTGAGTTAAATTAGTGGAGTTATGCATTTGTGGTAATAAAAATACTATTGTACCACACACACAATGTTAGTCTTTGTCATAGTCATAAGAACCATAGGGTTGTCCTTATGACAGGACCTCCTGTCAGTGTCACTGTCACTATCTAATTATCATCCTTTACATGAGTATGAACTATTAATAGAGTTCAGGATGATTACACAAATGGAATAGTCCTTACCTCAAGACACACATTAGTGAAACACACATTGTATGGGATTCCCTTCCTAAAAATCATTGCTTCATCATCACTTTCATACCATGATTTAGCAAACTCATATCGCATCAATATCATCATTCATTAAAACATCATAGTACTCATAAACATACATAAAGTATTGTAAATTCTATCTCAAATAGACATGGAAATGAATTTTCAAACATGCACACTAATGCTCAAAAGTGGTGCCCAACACTAGGTTTCTTGTAGAAGGTGGCCCTTAGTGGCATTCCTGGTGCTTAACATCAGACCTTTCACAAAAGGTGACACTCAATCTAGCACTTAGCGAGAGTCTGAGCGCTCAACGCATTCTTCTCACAAAATATTGTACTTAGTGACACCCTCCTATGGCTCAACATTCAGGAACAAAAATGATTCAAACTTGTAGTGAAAGATGACACTCAACAGTGCCCTACTGCCGCTCAATGCCAAAACATTCACAGTTTACTATGTTTAGCCATACAAAACCGACACTCAAACTAACACTTAGCACTAACTTGCAATCACTCAACGTTGTATCAGACATCAACAAATAAATTTATGTGATTTGGAGAAAAATGAATATGTTCAAATAATCAAATTGGTATTCCCTTCTTAGTATTTTGGTTAAAAACAACTTTTAATGTTAAGGCACATACCAGTTGGCTCAAATGATTAGATCATAAGTTTCTTAATCAACACAATTTCAACCAAGACAAATAACATAACAAACATCCAACACAAACCAAATTCAATAGATCAAGCATCATCATACTAGTCAATCATACAAAACAATATTTCAAGATATCTAGAACTTTTAAACAAATGCAATTAGCTTCCCTTACTTAAGAGACAAAAAAACTTGCTCATAAGAATCCTAAACCTCTTTCAAGCTCACAAGATGTTCTATCTACACCTAGAAACAACACAAGCACGATCATACTCCATTAGAATAATTGATCAGTAGAAACTCATATAGATGTTTAACAGACACATGCAAGTGAAAAAAGACTCACATGTAACAAATAACAAAAAATGACCAATGTATTGTATGTGATCGAGGACCCCTCAGTCATGCTACTTATAGCCTTTAACCAGGTTACCCAAGACAAATGATATTTTATTGCTTACCAGAAACCTAGCCTTGTACCAGATATCAAGTGTCAGGTATTGAATGCTGAGGACTATGAAGGATGGATCCCCTGGCCTAATGTCGAATACTGGTCACCGGATGCCAAGTATCGGGTATTATGCCTCCAACACAAAGTATACACCTTTTTGACAACCATGTTAATCGCTACGTCAGATATTGCCTATTGATGCCTTTGTATGTCTGCTAGAGACATTTTCGTGTTGGATAACTTAACCAAAAGAAAGTTGTTGTAGCCTCTCACAGGTTAGTTGACTATTGAGCCTTTGGGTCAATGAACCATAATTGAGGCTTAATTAGATGGGAACCCATGGTCAGCAATATTCCCATTAATATTATTTTAATCGTGATTTGATTTCACCTTTTCCATTAATAAAATTTTTGACTAGAATCTCTAACTTAAGCATAAGAGAATTTTCTGCATGCATCTCACATCATCTAGTAGAGGACAAAAGAGGCTTGAAAGACATGTATCGAGAAAGTGGAATTAATAGAGTGAAGAAAGACTTCACAGAATAAGTTCAGTTCCATAAGAATAACCAAGAAAAAAAGAGTCAAAAATCAACTTACACATTAGTCTAAACTGAAAAGCTTGAGATTACAAGAATGTTAATCTTGATTCTTTATTCAAACAAACAAAGAAGAAAAACAATTATAAAGAAATAAAATAACTCTAACAAAATGATTTTTAGATAAATAATGTGTTTTAAAATAATCAATATCATTTTTAATAAAATTATTTATATTAAAATCTTTAAACATTAAAATAATTAAGTTTGTGAATTACTATTATTTTTGAAATATCATTTTTTTTATATCAAGATATCACATAAAAAATTTTGTATAAAAAAAAATTGTTGATACCAACAAATTATAATTCATAAATAAATTTTAGGGATGGATAAAAATTCTAAAATTCATCAATAAAATTTATTTATCAATAATTATTTTTTATAACTTAATATAGTGATAAAATCGTATAAGTTATTTTATTATTATACATGTGAACCTAGAAAAATTAATAAAAACATAAGTTAGTTGGATATTTTAACATAATGAGAAAATCAAAGTTTTAATATCGTAAATTAGTTCCTTAGAATCTATAGAATAAAATACCAATAAATTAAACAAATAATTTAATAATTAATGGTAGGAATCTTTTCAATCAATCATAGCATAAATTATTTTTAGTTCATTTGTTATCACACTGCACTTTCTTGTATTTAAGTTCATTTTATCACACAATTAATAAATTGACTTCTAATTTATATACAAAAAATGTGTACAATTTTAAAATTTAAATGAAAAAAAAATCAAAATTAGAATCTTATTGATAAAATTCATAAAATTGAAAATTCAACAATAACACTCACAAAAGGTAAAAAATATAATTTAAAATGTAATACATATTCCATACTTAACTGAAAATACAAGCTTTGGAAACCATTATTATATAGTTAATAAATTACATTTTTTTATCAACTTTTAATAAATTACATAGTTAATAGAATGAGTATAATTTCAAAATTCATGTAAAAAAAATCGTAATATTAAAACTTCAATAACGATATTTTAAAATGAAATAGGTGTTTTTGATGATCTCAATAATAAACCCAAAGTTAAAAAATTAGTAAATATAAAATTATGGATGTAAAATACATTTTTAAATTAGAGGATTTTTATAATCTGATTATCAAGTAGTTAAAAAGTTAAATATCATTTGATTACCAGCTGGAAGGTAAAAAAATTGGGATAGAAAAATGAATTGGATTAAAGGAAGTGTTGAAAATTAAGGAAGGATTGATTAGAAGATAGACACGTATCTCAGAGCAACCGAACCACCTTCCCCTGTTCCCATTTCCCCTATTTTTCAACTTCTTTTTTTTCTTCTTCTTATTCGTTTCCATTCCCAGCCATAATCACTGCTAGCTTTTACCGCCGACAATGGCCGACAAGTACAACCTCAAGAACCCCGCCGTCAAGCGGATCCTCCAGGAGGTCAAGGAGATGCATTCCAACCCCTCGGACGATTTCATGAGCCTACCTCTCGAGGTTCATTTTTACCCCTTAGATCATATCCGTCATCTGTGCTTTATGTTCTTTCATTTCGCCACCTTGTGACGAAGGATTTGTGTGAGATCGCGGGATTGTGCGTGTGGTTCAATGGGATTTGTCGTGGTTCGTGGCGAGAAATTGTGAATGTCTTTTTGATGTGTGATTGTGATTGTGCTTGTTTTGGGAAATTCCTTTATTTGGTGTTTGGATGGGGAAATTTATGATTTTTAAAAATTATGATGGAATTTTGGGGAAATTGTGTTATTGGGTGTTTTATGTTTAAGGGGATTTCACTTTATGGGCTGTTCTGAATTCTGTGCAAATTTTAACATTGTAAAAATATGTGAGCTCAAACCTTGTTGTCAATTTGAGTATTTTGCTTTAATTGTTGGATAATCTGTAACTATAAGCATTATTCTTGTCTTGATACTTGTTGTAACCGTGATGATTATCGCCCAAACTTCTCAATTTTCTTTTTTGAAAACAAAAACTTGTGAGTGTGGATGTCAATAGTTTATTAATTTTACCTTGATATCACGAACGTGATAAATCTCCTTAATTGTGTTCCGTTCTTGCCTTATCTTTGTTTTTGTCTGTAACTTGTCCTGGTTTGAAACTCGTAATTTGATTATTGGCTATTACTTTTGTATTTGTTTGTTGTCATATCTTTCTTTAGTAACTTCAATGATGCGATTGTTTTCAGGAAAATATATTTGAGTGGCAATTTGCGATCAGAGGGCCTCGTGATACTGAATTTGAGGGTGGTATTTATCATGGACGGATCCAGCTGCCTTCAGAGTATCCATTCAAACCCCCTTCGTTTATGTTGTTGACAGTAAGATGTTGCTCCCTTCCTCCTGATTTATATTCTTGTGTTAGTTTGTGTATCCTTGGTTTGAATACTGAATAAAGATCATTCCTTGCTTAAAAATTTAACTTTTGTTGTCAGCCTAATGGTCGTTTCGAGACTCAAACCAAGATTTGCTTGAGCATTTCAAATCATCACCCTGAGCATTGGCAACCATCATGGAGCGGTAAATAACATTCCTTTTTACTCTCGACTCTGTTTTTGGTTGCTATTTTGCAAGCTATCCATTGAGTCTGGGTTATTTTCTCATAAATGTCATGTATTTTCCATTCTGATTATACAAGATTAAAACTGTTTAGTTGTTGATCTGCAGTTATAAAACTTCCTGATTTATTTGACTGCGTCCTTTATAATTTTCCATTATTATTGTTATTGTCTTCTAGATAGGAGCATTCTATGCTTTGGGACATAACTTGACCTTCTCTGGATAAAAGTTGGCATAGCATTGATTCCCCATGTCTTAGATCATCACATTGGTTTGTAAAATAATTACAAATACAACCAGAAGAACACTGATCAAACTACGTAGTTGCATTTTAATGCTCTTTTAGTTTGCAGAACTGGAATGGGAATGTATGTTTACTGTTTTCACCATTCTTCTTTATGCATTAGCTACATTTTTTTTTACTTCTTAAATGCCTTGTCTTTATAACAAGGTGAGTCCTGTTAATTCCTTTGATGGCTAAAGGTCTCATTTTAATTGATGTAAATATCTTTTGCTAGTGAGGACTGCTCTAGTTGCACTGATTGCTTTCATGCCAACCAACCCAAATGGTGCATTGGGATCTTTAGACTACAAGAAAGAAGAGAGGCGTACCCTGGCTCTAAAATCTCGTGAAGGTCCTCCTAAATTTGGGACTCCTGAACGTCAAAAGCTGATTGATGAGGTAAAATGTTGCTTATTGTTTTCACCTCAGTTTGCGTTTTATGTAATATATTGTGCTGCTGAATGGACTTGGTTATCCCAGATACACGAGTACATGTTAAGCAAGGCACCCCCAGTTCCTCAACCAAGCGCAACAGAGGCTTCCGATGAGCACCCCAGAAATGAGGAGGCTGAGGCCCTAGTTGATTCACCTAATTCTGAGTCCTTACCAGCTGGAGAGAGGATTCCAGATCGAGAAGGTGATGGAATTGTTGAAGAACAAGAAGTCCTTGCAAATGCTAACCCTGCAGGAGTTGAAGTATCAAGGGAGATTCAATCAAATGTTTCAAGGAATGAGCTGCCCCAAAGGTCAGATACAACTGCAAGGGTTCACAATCCCAGGCCAGAGACAAGGGTCCAGAAACCTGATGATAGGCTGTTCACGTTGGCAGCTATCGGACTTGCTATTGCTATTGTGGTCCTTTTGCTCAAAAAGTTCATTAAATCTACCGAACATGGGGCACTTTTCTCCAATGGATCATGAGACATTTGTGTGCTGATGTTGGTTTCAGATATTAAAGATCTTAGCCTTATGCAGTGAATAGAAATATAGAGAGCTCTCTAATCTCTAGACTCACAGGTGGTTTTATTTTTATTTTTTATTTTGTTATACTCTATTTGTAATTATGGTAATATAGGTGTGCTCCTGCTATAAATTGAGAAGGAGCACGCCCTTTGCTTCTACTTTATCATGTGGAGTAGCTATTATTCCCCTTTCCAAATGCTGTGTAACTTGATATATATGGATCGACCGAAATTTATCATCAGTGTCTGGTTATCGTAAATCTGATTATGCCCATATAGGTTTGTCTTGCTGTTGAAACATTTTTCATCTAACTAAGCTGCCCAATGTCTTGTGTATAGATTCAATATTATTTTACCTTTTATTTATATACGTGTGAAATATATATTTCGTTTTATCAAATATCAACTTTTGCTAGTAGTGGATTACCATTTCTCGTGAGATTTCTTTAAGTACATAGAATTTTAAGGGTTTAATATATCATTTGGTCCCTATTTTTGGGGGTTTGGTTCAAAATGATCATATCTTTTGAAAAAGTTCAGTAAGGTCCTATATTTTGTTTAAAAATGTTCAATTCGGTCCTTTTCGTGAACGCCATTAAAAACATAACGGTGTTGATGTCACTGTGGTCAAATTTGAGTAAGGTGTTATGTTGGATGATTACGTGGCACAATTTTGAAGTGTGAGTTCTTTTATTAAAATCAAAGAAAATTTCAATCTAAAACCCTAACGTTTTAAAAATCCTAAAGTGGAAATTAGAATCAAAAACCCTAAAGTGGAAATTAGAATCAGAAACCCTAAATTGGGGAAAAATCCCTAATCTTTTTATGCATGATTACGTAGACCACTAACAAGGGATCGTCACTGCCTGAAACAGAGCTCCGTTGTGAATGTATAAGGGAGCTTCTGCTAGGAAAAAGAAGAAATAGAGTGCCTCGCCAGACCTGTAAGAAAACTAGAATCAAAACCACCATTACTTCGAACGCAACCAAAAATCATTATGTTTCCAATGATCACCACTGCTTGCGAGAGCTCTACAATAGAAAACATGGCGGCGCACCAGAAAAGGGATCAAGATTGGGGTTTTGTGAAACCCACGATAGAGAGAGGAAAAACCCATGGATCATTGGGTTAAAAGTGTGAAAGGATTAGCCATGTTCGATGACGCACTGTTGGTGAAAAAGGAAGGAAGGCATAAAAAGATTGGGGATTTTTTCCCAATTTAGGGTTTCTGATTCTAATTTCCACTTTAGGATTCTTAAAACGTTTTTAGATTAGAATTTTCTTTGATTTTAATAAAAGAACCCACACTTCACTTCACAGTGTCACGTAATCATCCAACATAACACCTCACTCAGATGCAACATCGTTATGTTTTTAACAGCGTCCACGAAAATGACCAAATTGAACATTTTAAAACAAAATATGGGCCTTACTGAACTTTTTCAAAAAGTAGGACCATTTTGAACCAAACCCCTAGAAGTAGAGACCAAATGATGTATTAAACTAACTTTAAATATTCCTATAACGTTGGTACATTTTTTACTCTTCAATTATAGGAAGTGAATTTTTGTTAAAAAAAAATCATTCAGAAATTTAAAGAAGTAATGGGCTTACAATTTTTGCTCAATATTTTACCTGAGTTTTCTGGAGCTTAAGTGGAAAGAAAAATGGTGTTAAGGTGTGTATAATAATTATCTTATCTTTTAAACTGGGTTAGTTTTGTTGTTTTTACCTTCTTTCTTAAAAAATTGCATTTGACTAATTAAATTGAGTAACTATAAATTATCTATCAGTAAACAAAAATAAATAATATTTAGATTTTTGTGAATAAGATTAGTCTATAATATAATCCAAATGAAATTCACAATAAGATTAGTCTCTAATGTAATCTAAAGAAAATCCGTCTCCAATGTAGAAATTAGTTTTAAATATTTTATAGACTATAAAAATTAATGTTTCAGAAGAAAAAAACTTGTAAATTATTTTATTTTATTTCTCTCCATATAAACCAAACGAAAAATTGTTTTTTCTTTTAACCATAGAGATTGACTTAACCCTTAAATTCAAGAATAATGATACTTTGACAACATTTTTTTTACAACATTTTAATATCATTTATATGTCATTTTGTGATTGGTCCATGTTGGTGTTTATGATTATTATTATTGATTGTGGAGTAATTTTAGACCAATCATAGAATAATACGTAGATAATGTTAAAATGTTGTCAAAAAAAATGTTGTTAAAGTATCATTATCCTAAATTCAATGCGTTATTTTTGTGCTTGTTTGGTCTAATGTTAATTTTTAAAACTTTTTAACAAAAAATGTGCATTTCCATATAAATATATAATTAATTAAAAACGAACACTTAAAAAAGTCCCCAAGAAAATGCCCAAGGTAAAAACATTGAGTTTAAACTTTATACTTCTTTGATCTTCATTTATAAAACGTACTGAACTAATTCATTATAATAAAAAATAAAAAGTGGTTAACATGGTTGATAATAATAAATCTTTTGTATTTTTTTTCTTTTAAAATTGCTATTGTTATTAGTTGGTGTATCAATTCATTTACTTCCAAGCAGTCCAGTTTTCGATAATAAGTCAATAGTATTTTTATTTGGCATAGAAAAATACCATGTTTTGATATAGCTATTTCAATACCCAAAAAATACTTGAGGTTTCCAAGTTGTTTCATCTCATTCAAATGCAAAATATTGTTATAAACTAGAAATCTCATTTCCTACATAACGATCCTTACACGATAATCTATCTTTGCAGAAAATTTTATATATGAGATATCAAACATATTAACATCATGATTATACACTTCACTTTCATTGTCTACCTCAAGTGTAAAATCAACATAAAAAAATTATAATAAAATGTGTGATCAACTATTCAACAATTTATTACTTATCTATAATATCTATCTATAAATTTATCCAATAAATATTTATTCACAATAAAGCTGTGTGCGAAAATTTTGTGAAAAATAAAGGTGGACATTTTTTTGCTTATGAAAATATTCAATGGAGAAATATGAAAGATTTATTTTTCTATTTGTTGATAGGTAAACTGAGATATATATGAGAAATAAACTATTACTTTTATTAAAATATTTTTCTTGTAAATAATAAAATTAATTTATTCATAAATTAATTTGTAGACAAAATTCATATCAGGTTTTTCTAAAAGGTTATAATCTTTTTATTCTCCTAATATAAATATAATATATATACAAAGAAACGTTAAATCTATAATATTGTTTGGGGACTAAACATCTAAAAATACATTTGAAGTGTGAATGAATAACTCATACATCCATTCCATAAAACAAAAAAAAAAAAATGTTTGTCTTTAGTTGATGCTTCACAACTAAACTTTTATTTACAAAAATACCATAATGTATATTTATGTGATACCAATGCCCTAAGAGGGAATCATGGAAGCAATGGAGAGACAGTTGCTGACCGTCATGCTGACCATGCCTTCAGCACGACCCGTAGCCAACTTGAGGTCCTCGAAGCCGCTCTCGCAGGTGGAGACATCCGCCATCACGGAGCTCAGCATGACGGTGACGGTGCCGAGGTCGTGAGAGGTGAGGGCAGTCAAGGCCTGCTGCAGGCTCTGGAGGGCGTTGGTATACTGCTCCTTGCAGTTAGTGAGGGCGGTGGCCATCTCCGATGAGGATTTCATGTGTTTCTCGACAATGGACATGGTGAAGTTGGTCTGGAAGGAGCAGGCCTTGATGGCGGCTTCCAGGACGCTCATGAGATCGAAGTTGTTGCCCAGGAAGGGCACCACGGTGGAGAGGCAGTCGTCGGGGTAGTCCGTGCGGGAGCAGATTTCCTTCACAGAGTCACGGTCGTGGCGGCTGAGCATCGTAATCGACTTGCTCCCGCGCAACGATCCCACCCGGATTTCGCCTAAGAACGAGGTAAACGCTTTGCGGAGTTGCACGCCGCCACGCCCGCCAAAGAAGCCTTCCTCGAAGGTGTTCGAGAATGGCGACTCCGCAGTTGGCGCGTCTGCGAATGATGTGTCCTCCGACGCCGGTCCCTCTGATGCCGGGTCCTCCGATGGCGGGTCCGCCGATTCCGGGTCCTCTGATGGCGGGTCCGCCGATTCCGGGTTAGCAGATTTCAAGTCCCCATACAGTTCCTCCGGGTCCTTCATTGCAGGGCTATCTCTTATCGGGTCCAAGGAGAGTTCCGTCATCGGTTCCTCAGATGGCGCGTCCGCCGATGCTTGGTCATCTGTTGGGGGGTCAGCCAACGACGGGTCTATGAATGTCGGGTTAGCCGATGTCGGGTCCACTAACGGTTCCTCCGATGCCGGATCTGCCGAATCGGGGTCAGTCGATGCCGGGCCCTCCGATTCTGGGGCCCCCGTTGCCTGGTCCTCTGTAGACTCCGTCGGTGGTGGTTCGGACTGAGGCTCTTCGTCGGTGGGTGAGTCATGCGCTTTGCATATTGCAAAGCATAGGGCAAGGGTTATGGAGAAGAGGATGATGAAGTTGACGTTGAGTTTCATTGTCTTTTGGTTTTGTTTATTACTTTTTGTGTTTTTTTGTTTTTTTTAAGGTGGCTGAGAAAAGAAGATGTTGGGTGCTAGGGAATTGGGGTGTGGGAATATATATATAAGTGAGTGGGAAGGACGGCTGAGTTATGAATTGACGGTGAGAAAAATAGAAGATAATTTTACTCCCATTTTTTTTCTCTTATCTCTATTTTATAACTGTTTTAAGTAATAGAATATTACATTTAACTAAAAAAAGTAAATATAAATAAAATTTTAATAGAAAATAATAATATTTATGGTTGTTAAACAGTGGTATAAAATAGAAACTGTCAAACTATCATGCTCCGTGAAAAAAATAGGATGAGGTTATTAGCGGATTAATTCCAAAGAGAAAATTAGCCCTTTATTACCACTTTCTTATATCAGAAAAGGACAAACATGTTTTTTAACTCAATTTAGAAAGTAGGAAACTTGAACAAATTTTACCTGTAAACCATCATCATATATGTGATTATTTTATTGCATGTTATTTTACTATTCTTAATAAAGTTTCTCAATATTTTTAACAAGAACCACTTTTATATAATATTAATTTATACTTTTTGTTGTAAAAATAAAAATACTTTATATCATTATATGAGATTGCATATAATAACATAATAAAAGTATATTTTTTAGGTTTAATCCTTTAGTACATCCCTATTTATGTACGAATGTCTCAATTGGGTCCTCGTTTTTTAAAGTGTATCAAAATGGTCCTTAATTTTGAAAATTGATATCAATTGAGTCCTTTCCGTTAAGTTGGGTGGACGGCGTTAAAAAAATTGATGAGTGGATGCTGAGATGACGAACGGACGCTCGTCCACCAGCGGACGAACGCTCGTCCATCAGCGAACGAACGCTCGTCGACCACCGAACGAACGGTCGTCCAGTGTGGAACGAACGGTCGTCCAGCAGTAAGAGGTCGACGAGCGTTCGTTTTCTGGTGGACGAGCGTTCGTTCTCTGGTGGACGAGCGTTCGTTCTCTGGTGGACGAGCGTTCGTTCGCTGGTGGACGAGCGTCCGTTCGTCATCTCAGCATCCACTCATGAATTTTTTTAACGCCATCCACTCAACTTAACGGAAAGGACTCAATTGATATGAATTTTCAAAATTAAGGACCATTTTGATACACTTTAAAAAACGAGGACCCAATTGAGACATTCGTACATAAATAGGGATGTACTAAAGGATTAAACCTATTTTTTACTATCCTGGACTTGAAAATATAAATTTTCACCACTATCTTTATCTTTATTGGATTCCTTGTCTTATTAAATGTAATTATATTTAAAAAAGTAAGTATAATTAGTATAGAAAAACTCACACTTCTCATTGAGTTTGATTGATGTAATTTGAATCAATTTTCATTTCATCATAAGTTTTGTGTTTCTTATACTACAAAAATATTAAATTTTAGTAGAGGTTAAAATAAAAATTATGTAATAAAGTTAGGGAGCTTTTGAGTGATTTTTAGTTTTTGAAAAATTAATTGTATTTCGAACATTTATAATTTATTTTATATAATAATATTTAATTTTGGTTTCATATATTTATTCTGATTTATTATTAAAACATTTGTTATAATGATTAAATAATTTAAATCATGAAAAAAATTAAATAATTTAAATCATGAAAAAAATTAAATAATTTAAATCATGAAAAAAATTAAATTATTATATTACTGACAATTTTGGAAACTCCAACTACTTAAATCTTAAAATTCTCGTGATTTTGATAACCCAAGTAAGTTTTGTGGTTTTTGAAATTCCAGCATTTACCGACAGTTTTTGTTAAAACCTCCGCAAACGACGGCGATTTTTGTAAAACTCTGTAAAATGACGACGATTTTGTAAAAGTTCCAAAAATAGCGACGGTTATGAATAAAACCGCCAAGCCAACGGGATTATTCCAGGGATTTTCCCAACCCCAAAAAATGTATTTACTAAGGGTTAAAATGGTTAGTAACGCATAAAAAAAATCCTAATAAAATCATATATTTTTGTAGTGTTAGTTCAATCGATATCATATTATTCAATTCAAATTTCATAAAGAAAGTTTCGATAACTCAACAATTAATTCTAAAATTTTCACAAACTCACTATATACTAACCATGATCTTACACATATTCATAAATAATACACAATTCAAACATCAATTTAACATCTCAAACACATTGTTCATAGTCACATATTCAAAAAATCACAATTTTACAATTCTAAAACCCTAACATTTTCCAACAATAATTAACACAAGAATCACCAATTAAAAGAGAATTAACAAGGACTTTAAGAATATATGTACGTAACCCACAAAAAGTTACATACAAGAAAAAAAATTAACTGAATATTAAAAGAGACCAAAAATTTTACTTACTCAAATAGAAAAATTGATCATATAAACTCATAATTCTTTGCTGTGGACGTAACCCTAATCTCAAGTTGAGTAAAATATGGAAGAAAGAAGATTAAGAACTAAAAAAGGGAAGTTGCTTTAAAGGAAGAAAAGAAAAGAGCCCCTTTGGAAAGCTGATGGGCGTTGTGACGTAGAGGTTATGTTATTTGGAATCTCACAAATTCAATTTGTGATAGTTTAACAATGTTGAAAACGGGTTTACATGCACTATTTCATGTTGTTTTATGATGATTCTAAATCATAAAATAATAACACTGACAATCTTTTAATCGTATGCAATTCAAAGTTTAAAACTTCCAAAAGTATATCCTATGGAAGAGAAAGTAATAAACAAATAAAAAAATGAAAGAAAAGGAACAAATAAGGTGAAATCAATAGACACTAAAATATAAAAATTTATAATAAGAGAGTTCAGAGGAAGATTACAAACTAAATAAGTGGACTGATTCTTTTTTTTTATCGAGTTGGAATGATAAAGAAATTGAGTGAAGGATGAAATACATAATGAGAAAGATAGGCTGCCGGTTGTAATTATTTATGTAATAATTTTTTAAATATTTAATAAATGTTGGACATATGATATTTTTATTAACAATATTAAAATTTAGTCCAACTCATCTTAGAAAAATAAATTTGTAAAATAATTCATTTATAAATTAACCTTTTTATTTTCATTAACAATAACACGATAAATACAACAAATCAAATTAAAACATGTTTTAATTTCATATTAAAATAATAAAGTTTTAATTTAATTAAAATTTATGAAAACAGTTTATAAAATAAAATATATTCTTATTTATAAACGATAAATTAATTTGGTATATTTAATTAATATGAAACTTTTAACAATTTTTCATAATTGAAAACTTATATATATGTATTACTGCAAACTTTCAAATATCTTGAATATTTTTATAATTAAATTATTAATCAAAAGTTATTAGATATATTTTTGTGAGAATCTTTAATGTTTAAGGTATAATCATATATTATATATTAAATTTTTATTATTTTTAACATTTCATGTTTATATATGCCAGTTTAAAGATATATACAAGAAAATCTTACTAAATGAAGTTTTATTTTATCATTGAATTCATACTTATTCTTATATTAATTTTTATTAAGCAAATATTCATTCAATGATCATATATTAATTTTTAAAATTGGTATCATTAAAATTAGCTTTCTTAACAAGTTATAAAATGTAGATTTAGATATATTTTGTCATACCAACACCGTATAAATGATCACATTGACCATATGAGATTAAGTTAAGACAAAAATTAAAACATATTAATATAGTATTAAGCAAAGTTAATTAAGGTAATTAGTTAATTGAATCATGTTCATGTTTATCCAAGTCTATAAACACACTAGTAAAAAAACTAGATTTAAAATCGATTAATAGGCCTCGGTTTTAGTGAAACCGAAACCTATTAAAACACGGTGGCAGAATTGTAAATAAAGTGAATTTTTATGACTCGGTTCACAACGAACCGATGCCTAACAATTTGAATTCTGCTCTACTACCTCGGTCAATTGGAGACCCGAAGCAATAGGTGTTGTCACTTCTGAGCATCTGACACATCCGGACATCTGTGCACATGATACGGCATCGGTTAACAAAAATCTAGAGTATAAAGTTGCTCTACTGCCTCGGTCAGCTTGGGACCCGAGGCGATAGGTGTTGTCCGTGATTTTTATGGCTCCGCTTTTGTATTAACCGAGGCATTAGATGTGCTTTATCTCCAGGTTAAACCATTTTTACGCTACTGTTGTTCCTCTTTCTTCTCTCTGCGTAAAACTGGCCTTTCTTCTCCAGCCACCGCGACTGCTGCACTGCTGGACCGCGCCTCCACCATGCCAGCTACCACCGCCTCCATTCCTCACCCCTCTCCTTTCTTCTTCTTCTCCTTGTTCTGCTTCTTCTTATTGTACTTTTTTTCACTATCTAGTTTCGTCTTTGCTGGAGGAAGGAAGGAATGAACAACACATGGGCCATGGATCCTCTAACTCCCCGCTTTCAAAAATGATGAAGATGAAGTCCGCGGGGCTGCAGGTACTATGGATCCTCTGACTCCTAATCGGGTAGCCTTCCCAGGTCTCGCCGGTCTTGCCCGATCAGTCGAGCGGCGCCGCATTGAACGACCAGCTCTCCAACCCCACCTCCATATTTGGTCTTCGTCGCTAGGTGGTGCTCGGCGTGTGTGTCGGCGCCACCATCGTCCTCATCCTCTTCCTTATCTCCGTCTGGGTGGCCTTCAAGCGCTCCAAAGCCAACCCCGTTTCCATCCCCGACGTCTCCAAGGAGATCCAAGAAATTAGGGTCGACCACGCCCCCACCCCCAACCCGACCCTTTTCCCGAACCTGACCCAGTTTCGCCCACCGAGGAAAAAACCAACCCTCTCAACTACCAGAGAATCCAGTTCGAGATTGGGAAGAACCACCGAATCTCCTACCCCGAACGTGCCTTGCTTCGCTCATCTTCCAACGATCCCGCCGGTGTTGAGCCTCGCCTCCTCGATCAGGTTTCCACCGTCATTCCCAAAGTTTCACACTTGGGCTGGTGCCACTGGTGCACTCTCCGAGAGCTTGAGGATTCCACCAACACCTTCGCCCCTGAGAATGTTATTGGCGAAGGAGGATATGGAATTGTTCACCACCGCAAGATTGTTCCATGTGAATCAGTACGGTTGAAAAAAAAATACATTACTGCCTCGGTTACCTAAAAACCGAGGCATAATCCCATCTTTTTTGAATCGGTTTGAAACCGAGGCATAAAACGTACCCCTTTTTATCTCGTCTATATATGCCTCGGTTATAGAACCAGTGCCTATAAGCCAAAGCAACCGGTGCCATTTCCTGTTCTTGTACTAGTGACATGATATAATTAATACAATATACTAGATAAATTAATTACAATTAGGTTTCATTATGATAGTATTTAATATTGTTTAACACATTCACTTAAATGTCAAAGTATCTTTTATAAACAAATTTTCTTTTAGCTACGAATACTTACAACATTTTAACTTCAAGATATGAATTTGGAGTTTGGAATAATGGTAAAATATGAGAAGATTTAGGTATAATATATTCAATTTTGTAGGAATAATAATATGTCTTCTTTATATGGTGAGATGAGTTCATCAAAGTGACGAAAAGGCAATGGAAGCTTGAATGACAACCGTATAGAAAAAGAAATAATATATTCGACAACAATACTTTGTTTACTTGAATGAATTTAGGAGAAAGTGATTGAATGGATTTGAAAGAATTTGAAAGTAAACTTTTTATTCTTTATTTAAATAAATTTGGAGGTAAATAAGATTGGATTTAAAAGTAAAATTGTGAACAAAAAGCTGAAATGTTGAAAGACTTGTGTGACCAATTAAATATATTAGTTTATCACATATATCACTTTGTTTCTCACTTTGAATGTCAAAGGTTTAATGTCTCAATAGGTTCCTATTTTTGTTCAGAATTTGAAATAGGTCCCTTTATTTTTTGGCGTCTCAATTGGGTCCTTATTTTTGTTAATTTGATGCAAATAAATCCTTTCCGTCAATTTCATCAAACGGCGTTAATGAATGTGTGACGTGGCCTGAGGACAATATTGACACGTGTAAGGCCACGTCACACATTCATTAACGCCGTTTGATGAAATTGACGGAAAGGATTTATTGGCATCAAATTAACAAAAATAAGGACCCAATTGAGACGTCAAAAAATAAAGGGGCCTATTTCAAATTCTGAACAAAAATAGGGACCTATTAAGACATTAAACCAATGTCAAATAATAACTGGACAACACTTATACCCCTCTTGATACAAGTCCAGAAAAGATAAATAAACCTTTCATTTCTAATTACGGAATTCACCATACATATACCACACCTTGATCTAACCAAAAACTTGTCAATTTAATCATTTTCGAGATTTTCAATAATTATAAACCTCCAAAAGATATCAAAAGAAATTTTGCCTTTTCTTTTTATTTTTTAAATACAGAAAAAATTAATAAAAGTTCAATGATTACAACAACTCTTTTTTCCGTTTTCTATCTTGAAACCACTGTTTTTTCCTATTTCCGTTTTGTTCTGTTAGACCAAGCAACTATTTTTTTTACTATATTCTGTTTTTTTATTCACTTTCTGTCACTTTATTTTTTGTTTAATTAAGTTTCAATTTTATTATAAACTAGCTTGAATATTTTCAATTGGAGGAAGTATATAAAAGTCTATATGGCTGTATATAAAAAGATGGACAGGAGGAAGGAGGAAACAAAGGAAAAAATAAAAATAAAAAATAATAATAATTTGATAAAATAAAAATGTAAGAAAAAATATAGTGAATCTCATTCAAATTAAAAATGGTAGAATTGACTATGCTTGTTCATTCTTAATTGATTAAATTATGCGCAATGTTTTTCTACCTTCCTATTTTGTTATCAGATACATTACTATTCTAAAATAATAATAATAATAATAAATAATAATAATAATGTTTAAAATGAAGTGATATCAAAATCTAATTTTATTATATATTTTCGTTTCTCATTACTAACAGCTTAATTCATTTGATTGGTTTTTTTTAATGGATGATGATAAGTTAACGACCTCTTTTAATAATTTTTTGACAAAAAAATATGTATCACTGTTTAAATTTATTTAAAAAAAAAATAAAATGAACCAATTACAAATTATCACGTTGTAAAAAGGCTGTGAAGATGTTAAAAAACTTTTTCCTTTCTTAATATATTCTTCTGTCCAGTAGATCAGTATCGTATCTAGAAATGTGGGGGGTTAGAAATGCTGGTGAATGTCACCCAAGAAAAAGAGAAGCTACTATTGACAGTTTCTAATATAAAACCAAACTCCACTTTAGATGAAGGAAAACTTTTTACACACAAGATTCATTTCACCGTTAACAATGGTATTTCACCGAAAAAGTTTATTACACTAATTATTACTATTTGACTATATTTTAATAAGAATAAAATGGTGAATTTTTATATTTCTAAAGAAAAAAAAAGAAAGGAAAGGATAATAAAAAATAATAGCTAATAAGTGCAAAAGAAAAATTCGTATTAAAACACCATTGTTATTTTGCTGGTACACCTCTCTATTTATTTATTTCTGTTTGGATAATGAAAATAGTATACAATTAATATAACATCCTTTTCCTATGGTTTGAAAAAGTCATTTCAGAAACAAGTTGAATGAATACACGCACCGCAGGTTCTTGAACAAAACCAGGTAGAATAGTTTGATTATTCCTACATTAAATTAGAAAATTAATGAAGAAACTAATGGTTGTGGTCTTAACTCTTGACCACAGTGACAGGACAGGTAGCATTATTCACCACGAAGTTGCTGACGCTGCCCATTATGACCCTGAAAAAGGAAAATGAAAAAAAAGAGATTGAAATTCGGATCCTTCGTTATATCAGAAGAAACGTAAAAAACCTCAGTATCTGCTATGCTGTGTTTTGGAGGAATGGGTTGAAATAGTAAGCACCTTTGGAGAGGTCCAAGGCCTCTGTTGCCGAGGGTAAGGTAGTCTAGAGGTACCTGATCAATCGCTTCACATAACTTCTCACGAGCATCTCCCCAATAGATCTTCATTATTACCATAATCTGCCATCCCAAAATCTTCCAACTTACTCTTATGTAATGCTATGCACACAGCTAACAAATATTTCTACTTCTCTTTCATAAAGAGTTAGAACAGAGCAAGACAAAAAATGGCATGCTTATTTTTGTAATTTAAAAACTAAATTCAATATTTACAACCCTAGGAGAAAATTTACCAAAACCATACGTTTTTTTGCCTGGCAGCAGTTTGGACTATATCGATTACATTGGGGTCGGGGTTGAATTCGTATTTCTTCATGACCGCAGGTTCAGAGAACTCAGACATAGGTATCAGAGCTGCGTTTGCATCAATACACACACTAAATAAGCAAATTAAAATCTCATACACGCACCCGCTCCCCAATTAGGAACCACAAAACGACCACGAATCAAATTTTGTTCTACCTATATTTTTACGAATTTTACGTAAATAATCTGTAACAGATAAAATCATTAGAATATTCGAATCAAGGGATTAGCGTTGCTAACGTGAACCAGTGGTTTCCCAGAGCTGCATCTCGCCGTGCTCGTAATTGGAAGCGTGGCGAACCACGATAAGAAAGAGGTGATCCCCTTCTTTTACCACGTTATCCACCGTCCATTGCAGTGCTTTGATGCTGCACGATGAGAAATCAACCGCCACGCCCACTCTCCTAGCACTTGCCATTTTCTCTCTCTCACTACAACAACCAACGATGTGATCTCTTAGTAATGTTTTTTACTTGTGTTTGTGTCGATGGGAATTAGAATTCTATTTTGGTTTGTTGTTTTGGTCTGTGAAGGGTTGACACTGAAAAAGCGCAATTTGTGAGGCTGATACTGGAAGAGCGGCAATTGAGTTCTGCGTTAGTGGCTCACACTGTTCCACACATTTATTACCTTTTTGAATTTGAGGTTCGATAATTCTCACTCACACTAGGATCAGATCCAAACCGAGACATCAATAATTTATTTTTGGTTTGTATTATACTAGTAAGTGAATATGGCAATAAGAAAAGTCATTCCCAGAGGTCTATCAATATTAAAATGGGTTGGGTTTGTGTTTAAACTTCAAGAAAATTATACAACTCTTTGATGTTTAATTTCTTAATAAGAAAAAATTATTTTAATGTTGTTAACTAGTTTTAAATTTGTGTCTACATTTAGGTTGATGTTGGTGCTTTTGTTTAGTAAAATAGAATTAGACGACAAGAAAAAATAAATAAATAATTAAATTTTGAATAGAATCAACATTAAAAATAATTTATAGACTTAAAAAGTTAATAAATTTATAAAAATATAAATATTAAACTTTGTAAAAGTATAAAAGATAAAATATATACAAAAATAGAGTAGACTCTTTAAAAATATAAAGAATAGGCATAAAATATGTGAAATTAACTTGCTAAAAATATAAATTAGTATATGAATAAGTTGATGTATTTTAAATTGTTAGACTTGTCTAATTAATGTATTGATAAACTCATTCAATATGTACTGTGAGATTCGTCTAATCACTGTATGGACACATTTGTTTATGTGTATTATTAGATTATTCTAATCATAAAATGGATAAAGTCATCTAATTTGTATTAATATATTTATCTAATATATGTATGAACAGACTGGTCTAAAATATATCGTTTGCTTGGTATAATCAATGTATGGACAAACTCGTCTAATACGTGTTACAATACTTGTCTGATTAGTGTATATGGATATATATTTCTCTAATGTGTATTTTTAGACTCATTTAATCAAAATATGAAATGACTCATCTAATATTTTTTGCTATACTCATCTAATTAGTATATGGACAAATATGTATTGCTAAACATTTGTAATTTTTTTTTGTTATACTCATTTAATCAATGTAATACACTAGTCTAATGTGTATTGCAAAATTCATTTAAGCAGTAAATAAACATATTTGTCTAATGTTTATTAATAGACTCGTGTAATTTATGTGTTGAAAGAATTGTCTAATGCATATTACTAAAGATTCGTCCAATGTGTATTGCTAGATTTGTCTAATCAATACATTGACAATCTCATCTAATGTTTTTTCTTTACTCATCTAATTAATGTATTCTATTGTTGTTTGATAAATTTTTGTTACACTTATCTAGTCAACGTAAGAAATGACTTTTTTAATATTTTTTGTTATACTCACTAATTATTGTATGAATAATCTCGTGTAATTCTTTTGTTATATTCTTCTAATCAATATATGGAAAGATTCGTCTAATGTGTATTGCTAGACTCGTGTAATCAATACATTAATAAACTCACATAATATGTATTGGTAAACTTGTTTAATCAGTATAAGAACACACTCGTATAATGTGTATCGTTAGACTTGTTTAATAATTGTATATTCAAACTTGTTTAATGTGTATTGCAATACTCGTTTAATTAGTAAGTGAACAAACTCGTCTAATATGTATTAATAAACTAGCACTACAAGAAAGAATGAAATTGTCAATGGATTAATATCGACCAACCTCAATCCGTTAATAATTAAGATTTACCAACTGAATTATTGACGGATCTTTATCCAAGATGTTAGCGATGGATAAATCTGCCGGTAAAGGCAATGATTCAATACTGATGGTCAATGCTGTCAATAAGCACCTGGCAGAACATTTTTTAGGAATTCTGAAAATCTATTTCCCTTTTCTCGTCCATTTCTCGCATTTTTTGTTCTCCTCTACAATTCCCCATTTTTTTTTTCAGTATCTCTATTCACTCATTTGTAGAGGCAGTTCCTCCATTTTAGAGCAACGTCACTTCAAGAGCGGATTGTTGGAGACAGAGGTTGGTTCCCTTATTCGCATAGGGCTTCTCCGACATTGGTAGGGCTTGACGATTTCTGGTGTGCTGGGTTTGTAGTGTTGGTGGAGGGTTCATCCTATGTTTGTGGCACTTCAAGAGCTGATTGTTGGAGGCAAAGGCTGGCTCCCTCATTCGTAGAGGGTTTCTCGGTATTTAAGTGGAGGGTTGTATAAACAATTTGTATTAATATATATATATATATATATATATATATATATATATATATATATATATATATATATATATATATATATATATATATATCACTACAAGAAATGCGCTTATTTCCGGCGGCTTTTTACCGAGGGCCTATGAGCCTTCGGTAAGTCATTCGTGAGTTCAATTACAGACGGCTGAGAGACCTTCGGTAATTTCTTCGAAAAATTTTAAGATGTTCCCTCTCTACAATTCATTTTCCCACTTCCCACCGGCCCTAGTGCTCTCTCGTCGCCCAAAACCTTTCCCTCCAACCCTTTGCTCCTTCAACGCTATCAAGCCTAATCTTGCTCTCCTCTGGCCAAATTTCAGAAATTCCCCTTCTCCTCTGCCAAATTTTCGAAATTCCTCCACCGCTACGAAAACTGTTGTCTGTTTTTGGTCACCCCAAGCCGTTCTCCGCGTCCTTCAGAAGCTTCTCGTACGCCTCGTGCATCTCGTCCAACTGCAGCACCGACTTCCAGATTCGCTTCTCCGTCTCCGCCCGCTCCCGGCCCTCCCTCTCCTTCTCGGCCTGGTGGGCCCGCCACTCGTGAATCTCCATCTCCGCGGGGCGCGATCTCCTCTAGTTCGTGGGACAGGTGGGCCTCGATCTCCGTCAGCCTGGCCCTGGCGCTGTCAACTTCCTCATGCGTGGGCAGCTCCCCCATCTGGTTCAGGACCGTTCCGGCCTGGGCCACCTGAGATACGACTCGACCCATGGAGGCCATGAGGTATGGGTCGGCGAGGTGCGGCATTTGGCTCACAATCTCCGGAGCCCGCGGCTGCTCGAGGTCGAAGTGGTCGGAGTCGGAAAGGATGGGAAAGGTTCGAGGGTTGGGATCCATGGCGTGAGAATGAGTTTGGGGTTTGCGAATTGGGAATTGGGAATTGGGAATTTGTTATCTATGATTCTTAATTAATTAATTAGTTGATTTTTCTATTGTTTCACAAATATAATTTTTTATGCAGCTGCCTGTATGTCAATGGAAATGGCGGAATTTGGGAAGCCCTTTATCACTTCCATTGTGAATAGTGATGACCTGGTGCCCACGTTGTCAGCTTCTTCTGTCCATGATTTCATTCACGAGGTGCTCAAATTAGTTCTTTAAACATTACATGGTTTTGGCAAATGTGTTTTTTTTGTTTTTATTTGTTGTCAATATTTTACGTTAATGGCTGGTTATTTGATCAGATCAAGTTGGCTTTTATTATGTCACTCCATAATTAATAATACAGATTCCGAGTTTACGAGTGATGAGGACGACGGATCTAAATCCACCTGTGAAGAATCTGATAATGATGGCGTGGATGAAGAAGAGGAGCAAATAAGTTCTGCCACTCACAACACTGCTAACGATGAAATGAATCAATATTTGAAGGAGCTTCAACTGGAGGAACAGGGTGATAATCCTAAGATTAATGGTGGCAAGGAAAAACAAGCAGCCAGAAAAAAAGGCATCACAGAAGCAGAAATGAAAAATGAGGCAACATCAGAAGCAGGTAATACAGAGGCAACATCAGAGAAGCCTGCTAAACATCATCTTTATCCATCAGGAAGGATCTTGCATCTTGTCCCTGTACCTTCCTCTGAAAATTCTGATGATGCTGATGAGAAACGTGTCGTCTTGTATGAAACGCCCAGAGAGATGTATGGAAAACTCCGACTTTCAATAAGGATGACAGTCACTCACTGCTTACTCTCTTCTTTCGCACTTCGAAACTTACCGAGGGCTTTTGCCCTTCGGTAATTACCGACGGCTTTTGGCCCTCGGTAATTACCGAAGGACAAAAGCCCTCGGTAATATTTAGCGACAAGAGATTTACCGAAGGATTTTTGGCCGTCGATAAGCCTTCGGTAAACACCCTTTATCGACGGCTTATGGCATTTTCCGAGGGCTTTTGGCCTTCGGTAATGCCCTACTTTTTTGTAGTGTATATATATATATATATATATATATATATATATATATATATATATATATATATATATATATAAACCTTTTCTTTCTTTATAAATATAAAAACTCACTTTATTAATGATTGAAATATATTTGTCATCAGATGTGAGTGGAGTCAAAAAACAATTTTCCTTTCTTAATCTATTTATCATAACACTACAAAAACAATATATTTTAGGTTTAATCCTTTCGAACATTCTTATTTCTGTAGGATCGTCTCAAGTAGGTCCTCGTATTGTAAATGTTCTCGATTAGGAAAAAATGAATCAATTTAGGACTTACCGTTTGTTCCATACTAACATCGTTAAAGGGGTGACATGTGTCAGGTCGTGGTTTTTTTGAATTTTTAATTATATTTTTATTATTTTTATTTTTATTTTTTATTTTATATTTATTTTTTTAAAAGTAAAATTTAAAAATGCCACGTATCAAACTGATAGTGTGCCACGTGGCAATGGCAGTGTGACGTGGCACTGACAGTGCCACATGTCATTGTCAGGCCACGTGTCATTGCATTAGTCTCAATTTGGTCCCTGTATTTTTATTATGTAGCAATGTGATCCCTGTATTTTTATTTTGTCTCAATTTAGTTTTAATTTTAAAAATTAAACAATTTTTCCCTCCTTAAATTCAAACAAAGTTTAAATTGTATATATTTAAATAACATAACATAACACCAGCATGTTATGTCACTCTTCTTTAAACTCTTATAGATATATTTAAATAACATAATTAACATTTCTATGATTAAGTAAATATAAATATAATTAAATTTAATCTTGTTAAAAATATTTATTAAAAATATTAATTTTAATAAAAATATTTGTTAAGATTTATATACAATTTAAATTTTGTTTGAATTTGAGGAGGGAAAAATTTGTTTAATTTTTAAAATTAAGACTAAATTGAGACAAAATAAAAATACAGGGATCAAATTGCAACATAATAAAAATACAGGACCAAATTGAGACTAATGCAATGACACGTAGCCTGACAATGACATGTGGCACTCTCAGTGCCACGTCACACTGCCATTGCCACGTGGCACACTATCAGTTTGACACGTGACATTTTTAAATTTTACTTTTAAAAAAATAAAAATAAAAATAATAAAAATATAATTAAAAAATTCAAAAAAACCACGAACTGACACGTGTCACCCCTTTAACGGTGTTAGTATGGAACTAACGGTAAGGCCTAAATTGATTCAATTTTTCATAACAAGGGACCTAATCCAGAACATTTACAATACGAGGACCTACTTGAGATGATCCTACAGAAATAGGAATGTTCGAAAGGATTAAACCTAAATTAATTTGTAAACAAAATTCAAATAAGATTTTCCTAATATAAAAAGTATATATATCCAAAGAGACGTTAAATCTATAATTTTGTTTGTGGACTAAACATCTAAAAGTACATTTCAAGTGTGAATGAATAACGCATACATCCATTCCATAAAACAAAATATGTTTGTTTTTAGTTGATGCTTCACAACTAAACTTTTATTTACAAAAATACTGTAGCCTATAAACTAAGGATAATATCACACATAACAAAAGATAAAATACAAGGACAAAATGGTCGAGTGAATTTTTGTAATTTTTCTAAAAATAAAAAAGTAAAAAGCAAAAAAAAAAATATCAAATGTAAAATATTATGTGTGTTTCATTTTTCTATTCTATATTTATGTGATATAGGCACCCATGCCCTAAGAGGGAATCAGGGCAGCAATGGAGAGACAGTTGCTAACCGTTATGCTGACCATGCCTTCAGAACGACCCCTAGCCAACTTGAGGTCCTCGAAGCCGCTCTCGCAGGTGGAGACATCTGCCATCACGGAGCTCAGCATGACGGTGACGTTGGCGAGGTCGTGAGAGGTGAGGGCATTCAAGGCCTGCTGCAGGCTCTGGAGGGCGGTTGTGTACTGCTCCTTGCAGTTAGCGAGGGCGGTGGCCATATCCGATGAGGATTTCATGTGTTTGTCGACAATGGAGATGGTGAAGTTGGTCTGGAAGGAGCAGGCCTTGATGGCGGCTTCCAGGACGCTCATGAGGTCGAATTTGTTTCCCAGGAAGGGCACCACGGTGGAGAGGCAGTCGTCCGGGTAGTCCGTGCGGGAGCAGATTTCCTTCACAGAGTCACGGTCTTGGCGATTGAACTGGTTCAGCATCGTAATCGTCTTGCTCCCGCGCAACGACCCCATCCGGATTTCGGCGAAGAACGAGGAAAACGCTTTGCGCAGTTGCCCGCCGCCACTCCCGCCAAAGAAGCCTTCCTCGACGGTGTTCGAGAATGGCGACTCCGCCGTTGGTGCGTCCGCCAATGACGTGTCCTCGGACGCCGGGCCCTCTGATGCCGGGTCCTCCGATGGCGGGTCCGCCGATTCCGTGTCCTCTGATGGAGGGTCCGCCGATTCCGTGTTAGCAGATGTCAGGTCCCCGTACAATTCCTCCGGGTCCTTCATTGCAGGGTCATCTCTTACCGGGTCCACGGAGGGTTCCGTCATTGCTTCTTCAGATGTCGGGTCCACTAACGGTTCCTCCGATGCCTGATCCGCCGATGCGGGGTCAGCCGATGCCGGGTCCTCCGATTCTGGGGCCCCCGTTGCCTGATCCTCTGTAGACTCCGTCGGTGGCGGTTCGGACTGAGGCTCTTCGTCGCTGGGTGAGTCATGCGCTTTGCATATTGCAAAGCATAGTGCTAGGGTTATGAAGAAGAGGGTGATGAAGTTAACGTTGAGTTTCATTTTCTTTTGGTTTTGTTTATTACTTTTTGTGTTTTTTAATTTTTTTTAAGGAGGCTGAGAAAAGAAGGTGTTGGGTGCTAGGGAATTGGGGTGTGAGAATATATATAAATATATATAAGTGAGGGCGAAGGACGGCTGGGTTATGAATTGACGGTGAGAAAAATAGAAGATAACTTTACTCCTAATTTTTTTTCTCTTATCTCTATTTTATAACTTTTTTAAGTAATAGAATATTACATTTAACTAATAAAAGTAAATATATATAATTTTAATATAAAATAATAAATTTATGGTTGTTAAACAGTGGTATAAAATAGAAACTGTCAAACTATCATGCTCCTTGAAAAAAATAGGATGAGGTGATTAGTGATTATTGTCTAATGGTGATTAGTGGGAATGTTTCCGCATTGTTTTGCTCACTAATGAGGTGATTAATTATTAATGTGTAATGGCGGATATCTATCCAAAGAGAAAATTACTCGTTTGATACCACATTTTTATATCAGAAAAGGACAAACAAGTTTTCTAACTCTATTTAGAAAGTGAGCAATTTGAACAAATTTTACCTGTAAACTATCACCATATATGTGATTTTAACAGTTTGTATCATAGGATGTCTAAACTCACCAACAGTCGCCCTCGACTGGTAACTCGGGCGACCGTTAAGACCGTTAAGGCGCCGAGATATATTACGATCGTGATATAGCGATCGTATATGTCGATGGCAATGAACAGTTGTCGAGCGATGTCACGACAGTTCAATATCATGAGCATATAATAATAGACTAGTAACCCGGACGACTGTTAGGAGGCCGAGATATATTGCGATCGCAATATAGCGATCGTATGTGTCGACTGCACTGAACATATTAAATCTTAATCGTTAGCGCCACAAATCACGGGATTAATTGACCCAGTATCAAACACGATCTAACGGTTGCGTTTTCCAAATGGTCAACTTCTGTGACCTACCGAATTTTTAGGTAAACGGTTTATTTTATCACTTTAAATATGAAAAACAGAAAGAGAAAAAGGTACATTCTTCTTAAGAGAAATTTATGATTTTCTACTATGATTGAACTGAGAGAGTTCTACAATTCCCATTTTTTCTGACTTGAGCGTCGGAGTGCTTTCGCAGGTATACACCTCACTCTCCCCGAAATGTGCTGACTAGGAGAAGGACGTGAAGATAAAGGCATCCTAAGAAGAGAAGAAGCGACTGATCAGGTTCATATTTCGGTCCCAACTTTTATTCTGAAACAGTTTTTTTTTTCTTGAATACAAGAAGGATAAAAAATTTATTTTATTTCGTGTTATTTTACTATTCTTAATGAAAGTTTCTCAATACTTTTAACTAGAACCATTTTTATATAATATTTATTTATATTTTTTTGTTGTAAAAATAAAAACACTTTATATCATGAGATGAGATTGCATATAATAACATAATATAAGTATATTTTTTTTCTCTCCAAATTGCTGGAATTGAAAATATATTTCATCGCTATCTTTATATTTCATGGATTCGTTTACTTGTCTTATTAAATATAATTACATTTAATAAAAGTAAATATAATTAGTGTAGGAAAACTGGGCAAGTTTAAAAATTTATATAAGAAAATCTTTACTAAATGAAGTTTTATTTTATCATCCATACTTATTCTTATATTAATTTTATTAATTTTTATTAAGCAAATATTCATTTAATGGTCATATATTATTTTTTTAAAAATTGGTATCATTAAAATTTGCTTTCCGAAAAGTTGTTCAAAGACATTCGTTTTTATTTTCAGAACATTTAACTCATTTAATTTTTCGATTTTTATTAGAAGTTAAAATAATTGCATTATGTAAGTTCGAGTACATTTCTATCATTTCTTCTTAAATATACTTAAGAGAGAAACTATATCGACCACTTTTTAACTTTGACAATATGAGATTAATTTAAGAAAAAGTTAAAATATATTAGCATAATATTAGCCAAAGTTAATCTAGTCAGGTAAATGTCCATAAATATGTTGTAAATAATATAATATAAAAGATAAATTAATTATGTTTCATTGTTATTGTATTTAATATTGTTTCATACATTTAACTAACTTAAACATCGTCTTTTATAGACATATCCACTTTAGGTTTTGGAAAGACGAGTACCTAAAACATCTCAACATTGAAATATCTTCATATGATATATTTAATTTTGTAAAGACTAGTAACATTTCTTCTTTATACGATGAGATCACTTCATCTTTCAAATTGAACTAAGTAACCACATCTCCTCTCAAATAAGTCAATATCAAAATAAAATACACTTTCGAAATAGAAAAAAACGTGGACAACAAACGCATAATAATTGGGAGCAGGGAACAAAGTTATGTACAAGGACTGTCTAAGCACAAAAATCAAAGTTTCATGTACCAACCATGGTAACTACCTCCCAAACAATTCAACTAAGTAATCACATCTCCCTTCAAATAAGTCAGGTTAACTATTTAATATCAAAATAAAATACACTTTCAAAACAGGAAAAAAAATGTGGGGAACAAGGACATAATATTTGATAAGCAACGAAAAAAATTATGTGAAGGATTTGCCTAATAGAAAGAATCAAAGTTTGATGTAGCAAACATGGTTAATTCAACCCACACAACAACATAATTTATCTAAGTAACAATATCAAAATCGAAAAAAAAAATGAGGACAACAAAACATAACCGTCAATAGACTCTGCTAAATGGAAAACAACATAAATATGATTATGGTCTGCAAAATGGAAACCAACATAAATATGTGCATTAACATAAAATATTACAATGAATTTTCTTGTATTAAACTTTACAACAATTTCGGGAAATAAAATGAACAAAGTCATCTTTTTCTATTCAACTTTACACAAATGACAATTTTTACTACATACGTTAGTGTCTTCTGCTCTCATATCCAGCATATGGAGTTGTTACGGTACGACTCTTGAAATCTATACATTGTTCTTCCTTCGTTTGCTTATACATATTGCTTTATTGTATGTAACCTCAGATTCAAACTGCATGTTGTTGTGGTCATGTTCCATATGATCACTAGTTCCACCAACACCTTTTTCCACATTCTGACCACCCTTGTCATTACTTTTTTTCTTCAACCAAAATATGTGAGTTTCCCATATGTGAGTCACATTCTTGCACCATTACGATAAAGCATCAAAAACTCATATATTCCTAGCAAAATGTACAAACTACAAAAATGTTTTCTCCAACCACACTCGACCCTAATTCTAAACATACATTCAATTCATTAAATTCCACAACTTTCTACCCAAAATAAAACAATATCGTCTTATTGCTGGTACACCTCTCTCTTTATTTATTTATGTTTGGATGATGAAAATAGTATTACAATTAATATAACATCCTTTTCCTATAGTTTGAAAAGGTCATTTCAGAAACAAGTTGAATGAATACACGAACAGCAGGTTCTTGAACAAAACCAGGTAGAATAGTTTGATTATTCCTACATTAAATTAGAAAATTAATGAAGAAACTAATGGTTGTGGTCTTAACTCTTGACCACAGTGACAGGACAGGTGGCATTATTCACCACGAAGTTGCTGACGCTGCCCATTATGACCCTGAAAAAGGAAAATGAAAAAAAAAAGAGATTGAAATTCGGATCCTTCGTTATATCAGAAGAAACGTAAAAAACCTCAGTATCTGCTATGCTGTGTTTTGGAGGAATGGGTTGAAATAGTAAGCACCTTTGGAGAGGTCCAAGGCCTCTGTTGCCGAGGGTAAGGTAGTCTAGAGGTACCTGATCAATCGCTTCACATAACTTCTCACGAGCATCTCCCCAATAGATCTTCATTATTACCATAATCTGCCATCCCAAAATCTTCCAACTTACTCTTATGTAATGCTATGCACACAGCTAACAAATATTTCTACTTCTCTTTCATAAAGAGTTAGAACAGAGCAAGACAAAAAATGGCATGCTTATTTTTGTAATTTAAAAACTAAATTCAATATTTACAACCCTAGGAGAAAATTTACCAAAACCATACATTTTTTTGCCTGGCAGCAGTTTGGACTATATCAATTACATTGGGGTCGGGGTTGAATTCATATTTCTTCATGACCGCAGGTTCAGAGAACTCAGACAGAGGTATCAGAGCTGCGTTTGCATCAATACACACACTAAATAAGCAAATTAAAATCTCATACACGCACCTGCTCCCCAATTAGGAACCACAAAACGACCACGAATCAAATTTTGTTCTACCTATATTTTTACGAATTTTACGTAAATAATCTGTAACAGATAAAATCATTAGAATGTTCGAATCAAGGGATTAGCGTTGCTAACGTGAACCAGTGGTTTCCCAGAGCTGCATCTCGCCGTGCTCGTAATTGGAAGCGTGGCGAACCACGATAAGAACGAGGTGATCCCCTTCTTTTACCACGTTATCCACCGTCCATTGCAGTGCTTTGATGCTGCACGATGAGAAATCAACCGCCACGCCCACTCTCCTAGCACTTGTCATTTTCTCTCTCTCACTACAACAACCAACGATGTGGTCTCTTAGTAATGTTTTTTACTTGTGTTTGTGTCGATGGGAATTAGAATTCTATTTTGGTTTGTTGTTTTGGTCTGTGAAGGGTTGACACTGAAAAAGCGCAATTTGTGAGGCTGATACTGAAAGATCGGCAATTGAGTACTGCGTTAGTGGCTCACACTGTTCCACACATTTATTGCCTTTTTGAATTTGAGGTTCGATAATTCTCACTTACATAGGATCAGATCCAAACCGAGACATCAATAATTTCTGGCTAAAAATATGTGAATATTAGCTTGCAAAAAAATAATAAGTTGATGTATTTTAAATTGTTAGATTTGTGTAATTAATGTATTGATAAATTCATTCATTATGAGATTCGTCTAATCACTCTATGGACACATTTATTTTTGTGTATTATTAGATTATTTTAATCATAAAATGGATAAAGTCATCTAATTTGTATTAATATATTTATTTAATATATATATGAACACGCTCGTCTAAAATATATTGTTTAATTGGTATAATCAGTATATGAACAAACTCCGTGTTAAAATACTTGTCTGATCAGTGTTAAACTTTTAGGTAGATATAGTTTAATTAAATAATATATTTCTTATTTAATATTAATAATAATATTATACATATTATTTTTAATTTTTCATTGAATAATTATTTTTTTTATTATAAATAATTATAATTTACTTAGAACTTATAATTTATTTTTCTACATATTAATTTTGATATTATAGTTTTGAATTATTGTTAAAAATTATTTATTTTATGTATACAAATTATTTACTTATTTTAAATATAAAAATTAAAATTAAAATAAATTTACAAAATTAACATATTATGATTCCACCTAAATTAAAAAGAAAATCCTATACATAATTAACATATAAACATTTAAAACATTTAATTTTAGAATATAGTTTGAAAACAATATGTGATAAATAATATATTTTATTATTTTATTTTACATAAGAAATAAAATTATATAATAAAAAATAGTGTATATATATATATATATATACATATATATATATATATATATATATATATATATATATATATATATAAGAACTTATAAGATAATGCCTAGAATAATTATATAAAGTAGTATTATCTAAATTAATTATTGAACACTTATTAAAATTAATTATATTGTAATCCAGCTAGGATGCACTTTTTGTTGTTTTAGATTTCAGGCTGTAGGAAGTGCATCACTACTCCATGTAGTACAACTGTACAATGCCACCCAGTACCAACAGCATCCAAACAGTTTTCTGTATCAACCCAGAAACTTTCTCCTCTTCCTTCATTTCTTCAACCATTCTCCTCCAAAGAACAAATCAAACGAAACTCTGCCCAACCATCTCTAAACCCTAGCCAACTGCTTTTCTTTGAATCTGCTATGAAGTTCTTCCAATGGCGTTTTGGTGGCCCTTGCTCGTTCTACCACTGCCTTTCGTCATCTGCAAGTTCCTTCTCATTCTTATTCCTCCCAAGGTTCCTTCCATTTGACGTCGACTCCTCCGGTGGCACTCTCCTTTTTCACTCCCTATTGCACGTAATTTTTTTGCCACACTCAAAATGTGATCTTAATTTACTTTTATTATTATCGCAGTGTTGGATGATGGGAATCAAACACAAGAGAACGACTTCATATATGTGAGTGTTTATGCATCTGCAATTTTATTTTTTCAAATCGCTGGGTGGTGTCATATAGTTTGTTTTATATCGGCTTTCGCGTTTTGTTTGATAGGCGTGCAGTTTTGCTTTTTCTTTGAAACTTAATTTCGAATTCAGATGAGTTGACAACCTTTTGTTTTTTCATCTGTGTATTAATTTTTCTGCATATGAATGTTCGTTAAGCCTGTGCCTAGTTTTAAGGATTGATTATTTGTTTCACAAAAACAAGTTATTACAAAGTGTTTATAAAATATTGGTTTTCAATTTGATTAGATTTATGAGTAAAAGAATGGCAAGAGTTAGCTATAAGGGAGCAAATAGAGAGAAAGTACGTAAGCCACAAAAAAGTGTGGGCGAAGACGAGCTTCAAGCAAAGGCGCCAGTTTTACGTACACTTTTGGAGTATATAATTAAACATCAAACACTATGCGAGTAAGTGCAGTTCTTCTTTATAGTCATTGAAAGAAGATTTAAGTGTTAGTATTTTTGTAACACTAACATAATGTTGATATTCTAGGAAGCATCCTAGTCTCTTTTGGTGCTAGCTATCACATGGTTTTATTCATTAGTCTAAAATATATATGAATTATACTTTTTTTTCCAAAGAATATTAATAAATTTCTTGAGTATATTTTAATTCGTGTGCTTTATACATAATATCTTCACGTGATACTGGGAAGACAATGGTAGATGCTTCTTTCGGAGAAATAATGACAACGTGTGAGAAGATAAATTGGTGTCTGAGGGTGAGCAATGCCTAAAGTCTGAGTACCGGTACCTGCCTCAATCCTCTCTCTCTTTCTCTCTCTTTTTTCAGTTTGGACCAAAAAAACTAGTACATCTATACATATATTTTTCTTGTAAGTGGGTACAGCGTGTTCCTCCTCCACCCTAACCCCTGTAATTGACACTTTCTCCCTTCTTAAAGTAACTGTGGTATATTATCTTTCCCTGGTTTTTATAATGTTCTTATAAATTATTGCCCTGAAATTGTAGTGTTTTATAATTTTCCACTAATTATTTTAGGAAAAGATGTATTACTCTTTTAATATACTTAATGATATTTTATGCTAAAATTACAGATTTTCTTAATGCATTTTCATGACTAGTTTTTTTTTCTTTTGTGGTAAATAAAAAAACTTACAGATCGTCTGGAAAAGCGAGGGTTTCATAAGAGAGCTAGAGTAGAATTACACCCCCTTGGTGTTATCGGTGCCATTGTGTCGCGGAACTATCCTTTCCACAATATTTTTAACCCGATGTCGGCAGCAGTTTTTTCTGGAAATGGCATTGTGATTAAAATATAAAATGACATAATGCCTGCTATCTACCTTTCTAAAATTGTTTCATTCCATGAATGCACTACATCTTTTCAAGAATAACATTGTTGACTGATATGCTTTGATAGTGATTATATTACATTAGTTGAAACTTATGTTAAAATTGAGACTATGCATGGGTTAATACTTGTCCTGCTCTTACAAGTTACTATAAAATTATGTTTTCAATTTGACATAAATCCATATGATTCTGATTGTAGGTTTCAGAACATGCAGGTTGGTCTGGATGCTTTTACTTCCGAATCATCCACTCAGCCCTTGCCGCTATAGGAGCTCCAGAGGAACTTGTTGAGGTGATAACAGGGTATAGCCTTATCACCCTTCGTTCTTCCCTTTGGTTTGAGTAACATATGCACCTATAACTAATAGAGCTTTTCTTACCAGGTTTGCTGAAACAGGAGAAGCACTGGTATCTTCTGTTGACAAAGTCATTTTTGTTGGATCACCTGGGATAGGCAAGATGGTATGATTCCTTTGGCCCTCATCTTTAAATTGTATTCTATAATAGTAATAATGATTTTTTTGTTCCAATTCTACAAAATAAGATTCTGAATGAGTTAAGCATGGTAGATGTTTAATAAAGGAATTCAAGAGAGTACACATAGTCATTGTTTAACTGAGTTGTATTTGTAACTTCAAAGTTGCTGTAGACCTCTGGTTTAGAGTGATGTCTTTGAGGTAGAACGAATGCACGGGATAGCATCTACCTTTTAATTTAATAAGTGTCTGATGATTTGCTGCATTCTTTTATATAGATAATGAGCAATGCTGCCGAGAAACTTATACCACTTACATTGGAGTTTGGTGGAAAAGATGCATTTATTGTTTGTGAAGATGTAGATGTGGATCATGTATGAATCTCTTCAAACTTGGCTGGAAAATACTAACCTTGCAACTTGATGGAATGTTCATTTGTGAGTGCCATAGCTTTAATTGGCTGATCTGCCGAATATAGGTGCTCAAATTGCTGTCAGGGCTCTTCTTCAGTCAAGTGGGCAGAACTGTGCTGGGGCTGAGCGACTTTATGTCCACAGGAACATATATGCATCCTTTGCCAGTAAAGTTACCAAAATTATAAAATCTATTACAGCTGTAAGTTTCCCTTTAAACATTTAATTGGTAAAATGTAACTGCTGCATCTCTCTTTTTAACTCAATGAGTTTGTTAGTTACTTATTGTTACATTATTGCTATTTCAGTAATCAAGTGGGCCTTAATCGATAAAAGTCAGTTTAAGTTGGACCCAGATAATGCAAGGTTGGGTTAGGCCAAGTGTAAGTTAGGTTGGGCTAAGCCTAGGTTAGTTTGAACCAAATTAAGTATGGTTCAAATCAACATGAGATTGAGTTGTATTGACCTAGGTTTGTTCTAGGTCTAGCCTAGCCTAGGTTAGGATGGGTCAGACTAGGGTTGGTTCAAGCCAATGTTAGATATGAAGTTGGTTCAATATGAGTAAGTTGACCTGGCTCAGGTTGGGTCAAAATTTGTATATGTCTAGTCAAGTTGGACTCATGTTATTTAATGTCGTATAAGGCCCGATCGAGCCTAAATCAATTAGGCTAGATTAAGTAGGGTAGACAGGTTGGGTTAGGTCTAATCTTGCAATTAAATTGCAAATAATAAAAATTAAGGACTAATTTATAACTAATATAAAATATGTAGAGGTTAGTTTGCAATTTATAATGTTTTAAGGACTTATACAATTTTGAAAAGTATTTGTAAGTTAATTAAGGTCTTATTTTAGTGTTGCAGTGGACCAAATCCTAATCCTAAACCACTTTAAGAAGGGATTCTGGTGACTAAGGCTTTCTGTACTATCAAGAACCCTTTTCACTTGTAAGAGAGAATAGACGTCTCCTTCAGAACTATTTAGTATGAAGAACTCCCTTTCCTAATGCTTTTCAGTTCATGATGTCTTGCAGGGCCCACCACTTGCTCGAAAGTATGATATGGGAGCTTTATGTATGCATTCGCATTATGAAAAGCTTCAAGGCCTTATAAATGATGCTTTAGACAAAAGAGCTGAAATTATTGCACGAAGAAGGTTTGGACACATAGGTGAAGGTGCGGTTGATCAATATTTCCCCCCTACGGTTAATTTGAATGTGAATCACTCAATGAGATTGATGGAGGAAGAGGTAAAAAACTTGGTGGTTTCTCTGCCATAATAATTGTTTTGTGGTTGTTGTCATGTGTTACGTGATCAATCATCTATTTTCATTTTGATCATAGAAGAAATCGTTCATATCTTTACTAGAAGGCATTGGAGATTTGTAGATATGGCTAATTGTCTCGTGTCATATATGTAATGCAATTATTATATTCAAGAATATCTTTCTCTACCACTCTATTTGAATGACTTCTAGGCCTTTGGACCAATCATGCCAATTATGAAATTTAGCTCCGATGAGGAGGTTGTGAAGCTTGCAAATGATTCAAAATTTGGGCTTGGATGTGCTGTTTTCTCAGGCAGTCAGAGCCGTGCTACAGATATAGCTTTCCAGATAAATTGTGGGATTGCAGCGATTAATGATTTTGGTGCAACATACATGTGTCAGGTAAATTTTATTTCATTATGTTATCGTCATCTCTCTCTCAGAAGCGGGTTGACCCTAAAGGACTTTAGTAGCAGTGATATGATCCACGCTATATTATTTGCCAATTTGGCTGTGGAACCAACTATTGGCTTATTCATGAGAAAAAGGCAATTTCTTTACTGTTTTAATTTACTGTATCGGCTACTTTGCCGCAAAATGCCCCTTTGGAAGGATCTGGTTTAAGCTACAATATATATGAATGCTGTATGAGGAGAGTTTAATTATTTTATTGGTTTTTTGGCTTGTAATTCTGCAGTTCTTTTAAAATGGCCAGGATATATTCCCTACTCAACCTAGTTTAGTTTACATCTAATTATAATTTCCATTGAACTAAAGTTGCATTGTGTATTTTCCACTATTTAAGTCGCTGCCATTCGGGGGAGTGAAACAAAGTGGATTTGGAGGATTTGGTGGTGCAGAAGGTTTGCGGGCATGCTGCCTTGTAAAAGCTGTT
The DNA here is from genome assembly GCF_029865625.1 of Vigna umbellata. NCBI lineage: Eukaryota > Viridiplantae > Streptophyta > Magnoliopsida > Fabales > Fabaceae > Vigna > Vigna umbellata. The sequence goes on from NC_142169.1 coordinate 62,096,982, forward strand.
GTAGAAGATAGATGGTGGCCATTCATCAAAACCGTGATACCGAAGCCTGTTCAGGTTATTCTGGAAAACCTTTCATAATCGTATATTATTTTACTTCGTTTGGAAAAGTCATACTGAGATGGATTTTTTCTCTGCAATAGTAATCCTGTTGCAGAAAATGGATTTGAGCTCCAGAAATCCCTTGTTGAAGCACTATTCGGGCTCGGCTTATGGGACCGTTTGCAAGCATCGGTTAACGTGCCGAAAATGCTTACTGAGCAGAGCTCTCTACGTGGCAGCATAAAAAAGAAAGATGATAATCGTGTCAGGAGTGTTAACATTCCAAATGGTTCATATTCATATCATCATCATGTTGAAATAATTGAGGGCTTTTGGTTTGTCGTTTATCCCCCAGAATCCATCTATAATTTGGGCTTAGCCATTACTCACTATTGCCATGTTGCTGTGCTTATTCGATGACAATACTGGGCTACTTTGTCTGATGACGATCATATGAATTTTATATCAATATGTTAATGAAATTACACCATACTACTATCATGCTGGTATCTTTTTCTTTTATTTAAATCAAATAAATGTACTTTTACGGTTAAATTACTTTATCTTCCCTTGGTGCAGCTCAAAAACACTTTACTACTCATTGTGGTTTGATTATTTGATTCATAAACGCTTTGGCTTGCTTGATGAATTTGTTTTTGTTTTTAAAACTAATTTATGGCATTCTTTTTAGGAACTGTTTTTAATGAAAATAAAAACAAGTTATTTGAGAACTTTAATTTGAAAACCTTGGTTTATCCGGGGCATGAGTCGATGGGACTCGTTGACTAGGAGGAATGATGACAAAGGCTTGGGGCACCGTCCTATGAAGCCTCTGTGGGGTGCTTTGCTAATGTCTGCTGGTTCTTGTGGTGCTCCACTCTCGACATTGTTGGGGGAAAAACAGTGACTGTTCGTGAGTAACCTCACTAGACAAAGAATAATAGGTGGTTCTTGTGGTCATTTTACATTGAAAAAAATGAAGGGTGTGTAATTATAGTGTGGAAGAATATGGTTGCGGGTGACGAGTGTTTGGGGTTTACAAATTTATTTTTAATCTTTCATCAATGAAATGATTCATTTGCAACACTGTCACCTTGAAATAGAAGGATTTTGAAAACGTGTTCTCGTTTTTGAAATTCCAAACAAATTAATATTTGTCTATCTTGCTCCTGTTTTTAAAACTTAAAATAAAGGCATGTGAAGTTAAAAGTGAAGACTAGATTTTTTTTTTCTCTCTTTACGCACCTTATATTTTAGATAAAGGACAATTATTCATTAAACAAGTTCTTGGCTTTAGTATTATGATATTTTACATTTAGTTGTGATTTACCTAAAAACTGACTTGTGCTTAAAATTTGACATTCATACTTTCTGTTTAGTTATTATATTATGTTTTCACAAATTCCATTTTAGTCTTTCAATAATTTATTAACCAGTGAAAGTTTCTTAATTATTGGACTGTTAATTTGAAATGTTAATGACATGGTAAAACGCTATTAGGTTGAGAAAGTTACATATTTTTTGACAGTGTAGAACAAAAATACAAAGGGATTCGAAATTTTGGAACTGAAGATGTAAATAAGAAAAAACAAACAACATTCCATGGCAAGAAAATGAACAAAAATAAGCAAAATAATAAACAATTGAATCACGGTCAAAATCCAAACCATAAAAACCAAACAATCCTTAATTTTTGAACCCTTTTGAAACCCTAATTCTCAACTTCACACCTCAAATACATGCTAAATATCCTTCCATTATAGAGTGATGCTTTTACTAAATATCTGTCAATATGGTATCGAATAGGGGAACTGAGAGGGAATCCAAACAGTATAAACATTTTTTACAGCACAACTTTTTGAGTTAGAGAAAAAAAAGGAACTTATAACTTCGAAGAGTATTGAGGTAGCCATTGTTTGTAGTGTGTGGTATCAAAGTAATGAGGTGATTTTCAGAACTGGAAAGTGAGATGTTGAGGAGATATTTGCAATGACATAACTAAGAGTGTGGGTATAATAAAGAACAATAAAACCTTTTATTTATACATTAGTTATTGTTGATAAAAAAAAACAACTTGATAAATATCAATTTTATATATACTCAATGAAATGTTCACAGAATATCAAATAATACTTCGAAGTGCAATGAACAAAAACAATATAAAAGGAAGTACTTGAGCGGGAAGCGGAGTATCAAAGCCAATGAAGATATGGGGAGAGACGTAAAAGGATCTGCAGGATTTTCGGATATGAAAAAGAGGAAACAAAAATGACTTTTATGTAGAAAACAGAAAATGTGCAAAATTAATTGTAGGTTGTGTAGATAGTGTTGTGTAAACATGATGGAAATGTAAATCCAAAATGCCTGTAAACGATAGGACTGGAAAGCAGATTTTGACTATTTTACCTAATAGATTTAGTAAAATTAAGTTTAAATTCTACCTTAATAAGTAGATAATGGTATGTGCTTTGAATGTAGATAATGCCCATGTGCTTTGAATGTGACATGGAGACTGTTGGAGCAAAATATATGCGACAAGGAATATACAACTTCTAGTCGATTTCCTTGAGTTTGATGTATAATGCGTGTTAATTTGTAATGAAATAAGACAAATGTTTCCATTTTAATTACCAGAAATTAAAAAGAATATATGCATATCATTTCTTGCTGCATTAATGTCAGCTCTTATGGTGCTCTTTGTCACCTCTGTTGGACAACTATTGCATTGGTTCCCTTTTGATGTTCGAGGAGACAAACTTGAATACTGAATGTTTAGATTTATTTTTTAATAAATAGTATGTTAAAGTAGTAAATGATTTAGTCTATAATACTTTTTAAGTTGTATTCAGAAGAATAATTAAAATAGTCATGTTATGATGCATATATCTTCCGGATTCTTGATCCATAATCCATATACTTTGTCCAGAAGTTGAAAGTCATGAAGCATTTTTCTTATCTATCTGCCATTATTTTCTAATGGTATCCCAGTATAGAAAATCAGTATTTGTTGTCTTTTTTATCATTTGTACATGGATATACTTTCTAGTGTTTTGATTAAGAACTTTAGTTATGCCAACGACCATAGTATTAAGAGAAGTTTCTAATTAACATAGAAAGAAATTGTACTACAAATGAAAAACATCTAGAAACAAAACAACTTTATAGGTTATTCTATGAATGTTTTTATTAAAGATACCTCTGTTAAACTGGTAATTTATATTATATACTATTTATCTTTTTTTTTTATTAATTTCTAATATGAAGGTTAGGAGTTTATTCAATATATTTATTTTTGTAAATAAAAAATTATAATATCTGCCATGAACATATTTTGGAGTAAAACCAATTTCAGAGTTCCCTTGACTATTTTGGAGTGGCAAGGTTTCAACTATGATATGTTATTCTAATTCTGTTTATACTGTTTGGATGGTTACACTTCTATAACTAAAACGTATGTGATTACAATTTACAGATTATGTGAATACAGTATAAAATAACATTTTTTTTTTAAAATTACTCGTTTTTTAAATTGGATTTTTAAAATGTCGATTTAAAAAGTTTCCTTTTAGAAGAAAAAAAAATCTATTTAAAAAATCATCTCTTTTTACCGTATTATTTTTTAATTGATTTTAAATAATCAATTTGAAATAGATATATTCTAATAATAGTTAGCTTTTATCAAATGAATTTTAGATTTGGGGGAAACAAGTGTTAAAATAATTTAATGAAATCAGATCATTATCATGAAAGCTTCATAAAATAGAGAAAGATTATTTGATACCTAATTAATATGAAGTATATTGATCAATGCATAAATAAAAGTAGGGAGGGACACATCAATTAACACTATTGATAACATGATTCCAAAGAAACTAGAGAAACAAAATAGATGTGTAATTAATGTAACTATTGTTTAGATACCAGAGAATCCTTACTTTAATAAAATACCATTATATCTTGAACTGCCACTGCAAGTTTAATAATTCAAATAACAGTACATAAAATATGAATTCGTTAGGGTTGGCATAGTGTAAGATTTTTATAAGTTGTACATAAAAATATGAATTCGTAAGGGATTTAGATATTAAAGTACAAAAAGAACATAATGAAAAATGAATAAATTTTAGAGAATAGACTATCATCAGATGATAATATAAATAAGGTATTATTTTGATTTTACAAACAAATTTTAAATTCAATTATTAAAATCATAACCTCTACTACCCACTATTATTGTGTTCTTAATGCACTGTCTAATCTTTCATTCATGATTTGAATTCTTCCATATGGACAAGTGTGTTAGAAATTACATACTGATCATAAATTCTAGTTCTACTCCAACACATTCTTGGCATCAACAATTTGTAATCGAAACAAATCCTATGTTTGCTTACACATGTCCTTCCAAACCCTACCTGATAGGAGCCACGTGGTTAGGTTTCCCTTTATCTGTTCTTTCTTCTAATTATCACTTCTCTTGATTGTTTTTATTTGGAAAAAAAATGAATAGACTTTGAAGATGGTGATTCTGGAAGGCACAACTTTTAATACAGTTCGCATGAATTGGCAAGATGCAGGATGAGGTTTATTGGAAGAAGAACAGCTAAGGGCCAAAGACTACTTATTGGCACGCTGAAACATGAGATACATTATAAAGCAAGGTGGCGCAGAACCCAGAAATTTTCACAAGATCTTCACTGCTGGAAGTATCAATAATTAAACTTGCAGTCAGAAATGATAAGTTCTTTGCTACCATAACAGAAAATTGAGACAACAAAATAGGAATCTGACAAATGACATTGCCATAACTCCATGTTTTACGGTATTTTCTGTCATTTACAAAGTTGCTTTCGATGACAATCTCTGTAGCAGGTGCTGAAGGACACAGCAATTATTAGTTTAGTGACTAAGCTAAAAGAAGAGCCAAGAAAAGAACGAATATTCAGAGAGTTATTGAACTGTATCCTCATCTAATCACGTGCTCTCCTTTTTCTTATTTCAGTATTTGCCGCCTCTATAATGTAAGGTAAGCTTATTCAACTATATATGCATTTCATCATTTCTCTGCATGCTCTCTTTTTATATAGATCATTAATTTATGTAAATAGAATAGTTTAACCTAATAACGTAAATTTCAGAGCAGCAGAACCCCTTGGTAATCTACTTATTTTACCAGTCCCTTAAGAACGGTTGCTTTTCCAAGCATTTCTACATGCATGCACATTTTTCTAAAATCAAGAAAAGAAAATCTTCATGATGAAACTGTCAAAAGTTATTCTTATTAGTTATATGCGCCATATAAGATATAAAACTAATATGTAAAGAACCTTCAAATCCTGATAGAATTAATATTTTAGAAGCAACATGATTATGCAGTATCTATCTAATCATTGCGATATTTTTATATGTAGGGACGTTTAAAATGTGAAAATAATTTCAGAAATTGAAAAATATAGTTAGTCACAAACACATATACGTGTCTCTTGTGAATGCCACACGACACATTTACTATCTGTAAATGTCTGTACTTTCACGTTGAATATATAGTTTTTTGTTATTGAATGAAGAAAATATGGACAAATTGTCCATAGCATGAAACCAAGGAATCGGGATTTGCCTTAGTTGGGGGAGGAACACTGTAGCTTTTGTGCTTCTGTTGCAGTTTCTTTGTTCAACAATCCAAAATCTATTTATTAAAGATAACAAGTCTTGTCGGCAAGTAACTTCAAAATCAATGTATATATGTGCGATAATTTTATCTACGGACATATGAGCACCATAATTATCTTTCTCGATATAAAGTACAACCATGATTTTGGCTCTTGAGAACTGGAAAATAAGATTTAAAATTTAAAAAATGTTGAATATGTGATGATTCCTATCAGACAATCTCACATATAATCTCTATTCCGATCATTATATATGACAAAAGACATGCACCTGTTCATGTAGGTATGTTTGGAATACAATGTATTGAGGTACACCACAAACATTTTTCTCAACGACCGATCGACAGATCAAATATCACTAGTGAGAAATAGCTTCACTAATATCTTTCGTTTGCAAACTTTTTTAAATGTTTTGTCTCTCTTATCGAGAACCATTAAAAAACAAATTTCCCCTGGTGGGTGTATTTGGATACTCAAGAGAATGTTTCTAAGTCCTCCTACGTGGTTAATTTAATGCAATTGTAATAATTAATCTATTTTAAAAATTAAAAGGAGGACATTCATGAAGAATCAATTTGGTGGAGTTTGCCACTTGCAAACTAGTTGTTTTCGCATTTTAAACTAATATAATGACCTTCTTTTAAAATTAATTAGACTCTAAATGGGAATTGATGTAATACTTACCTCTATTCGAACCATTGACTACAGTTTAGAGTTATTTATATTTAGAATAATGATAATAATAAATATACTATTTATGAAACCAAACTACTGAAATAACCTCACTCTTTTCGTAAAAAATGATTTTGAATAAGAGGGAATTATTGATTTGGAGACGTAAGAAGGAGAAAAAACAATTATTAAAAAAATGAAAATATCAATCATTTTGAAACTTCTTCATTAAAACTACAATTTTTTTAGAATGGAGGTAATAAAACTTTGTAAATTAATTGATTACTTCTGATGAAAGAAAAGAAAGTACGTAAGTAATATATTACCTTATCTGATACTTAAATAAATAAAAATAAAAATAATTAAATGAAGCAATTGATTTATCTCAATCGGCATATAAAAAGAGAATATCATTCTGAAACACAAATAATATAAGTTTTATTATCATATATATTTTGAATAACAGCCAATTAAGTTTATGCAAGGTTTTGTTAGATGTGTATAAAAGAACAAGTTTTATTATCATATATATAGATCTTAATTATAAAAAAAGTAGACATATGGACAGAAAACATTGTACATTTTTATATAAAGTTTGGAACATACCAAATGTTTCGATATATATAAACAGTTATATTTTACCAATAAAAAAATAATCAAATTTATACAAATTTTTGTTTAATTTGCCTTTTACAATATTATATTAAGAATATTTTGTTATAAATCGTAACCCTAAGTTATTGGTACATCCATTAGTTAGAAGTATTTCAATTCATCATTTTTTTTAAGATTTATCGAGAGATTAAAATATAAAGTATTAATTCAATCTTAATATCACTTTTAACTTAAAATCTTAAATATATGAGTATTTTTTCTCATTTAATATTTAACTTTTTCATTTCTATAAAAAGTGAAAATTATACTCACATTACATTCAAGTAAAGATAAACTATATAAATTTAATGTTAAAATGATTTTCATTAATTATTTATTATTTGCTTAAAATATGGAAGATACTTCTTATGCAACAAAACAAAACTAATTATACCTAGGAAAAGGTTATTATACATCATATTCTTGACTATTATTATTTACTGAAAATTATACATAATTGTGGATATATAAAACAAAATATGTGTTGTCTCTTATCACAAAGTAGTTGATGATGTGTGTTCATAATTTATGTGTTGTCTCTCACCACAAGGTCGTTAGTTGATGATGTATGTCTATGGGTCAGCTTTCTTATTATTATGCAGCATTGGGATTAGTTGGTTAGTGTTTTTTTAACATAAAAGTTATATTTAGTTCAATTGTAAGAACAAACACAGGGACCCAATTTGCTGTGTCAAGAGGGGTTATTAGAGTGAAACCAATATTGAGCAGCCTTGTTGAAAATCAAATTTTTGACTCTTTCAAAAGAAAAAAAGCACTTATAAGTTTAAATATGTTTTTGTTGTTTATAATATTATGTTCCTTGTAAAATTCTTTTTAATCTTGCAAAAACAATATTTTGATCTTTACTTTTTGTTTTTTTTAATATATTTACTTTTTGTTTTTTTTAATATATTTAGTTTTTATTTTTGTAATAATTTATTAATTTAGTTAGTCTCATTTAAATAAAATAGCACTGACAAAAAAATATTAAAATATTACCAAATAAATAAATAAAAAAGCATTTTACAAAATTTAAAACAAAACAACATACCAAAATAAACAACAAAAATTCCACAATAACTTTCAAAATATTTTTATGAAGACGAAAACTAGAAAATTAGTATATTATAAGGAAAAAATGTATATTTAAACTTGATTACTATTGTTATTAGATTTTAGGTTTAATAGGTTCGGAGGTTCTTATATTTGTGGGTTCGTTTCAATTGGGTCCTCCAATTTTGAAAGTGATCAATTTGGTCCCTAATTTAACAAAATTGAGTCAATAATACCCTTTCCGTTAAATGTAATGGACGGCGTTAACTTTTTAAACATGTGGCATGTTGAGGCATCCTTTTATTTGCAGGTTGCACAGTTTTATTTGAAGGATGCTTCAACATACCACATGTTTAAAAAGTTAACGTCGTCCATTGTATTTAACGGAAAGGGTATTATTGACTCAATTTTGTTAAATTAGGGACCAAATTAATCACTTTCAAAATTGGAGGACCCAATTGAAACGAACCCACAAATATAGGGACCTCCGAACCTATTAAACCTAGATTTTATTTTTGGAAGACTTAAAGTAAATTTTAGAATGAGTAATTTTATTTAAAATTTATTGAGATTCCTTTTTCTTGGAAATCTAAAACAATTAATATAAAACAAATTAGACTTTTTTTCTTGAAAACTTAAAACAAGGATCTTAAGCTATATAAGTTGTTTGGAGTGTATTTTCAACTAGCAGGACCATATATTACCAATAATTTGGCTACATTAGGCCTGGATCGGTGCATTTAACTTCACAGGCATCACTCAGCATATCATTCTTACAACGTGGGACTTTTTACACTTTAATCACGTGTTCCAGCATCAAATCAGTTTTGAAATAAAAAGAAAAAACGAAGAGGACAATGCTAATTTCAACGAGTGCATCAATTCATGTGTTGGAAAATATAGTATGTTATTGTGTTCAAGTCACGACAACAGAACAAAACGAGCAAGGAATAAAAGAAAACGATTCTTCGCCATATATAAAGGTTCAATATGAATGTTGGTCTGCATAGATCCAAATCAAGAAAGATCCCATAAATGATTTCCATTCCCACTTCCTCACTTGCTTCATTTAGCCAAAGAGAAGAAATGGTTGACCGTACAAGGAGCAAGATTCTTATAAGAGAATATAACGAAGATAAAGATGTTAAAATGGTGAGAAAACTAGAGAGGAACTCTGAGATTGGAGCTAAAAAGGTGGTCTCCATTTTTACCAACATGATGGGTGACCCTTTATCTAGGATTAGGTTTTTCCCTCTTCGTGTAATGCTGGTGGGTGACTATCATATCCCTACCTTCCACCTCAGAATGTTGCTTTTCAAATACTCCACATAAATTAGAACTTGCTTTTCTGCAGATTTTCTTAAACTGTTCTACACTTTTCTAGCATGAAACACCAAAACATGTACTGATCATATATATGTATGGTTTATCTAATGACTTTCAGGTAGCTGAGCTTCTCGAGAGCAGGGAACTTGTTGGAGTGGTTAGAGGAGTCATTAAGAATGTAGGAACTCTTTCTGGATCACTCTTGAAGATGGGTTACATCCTAGGCCTCAGAGTCTCTCCTTCTTACAGGTAGTACTCACTTTCATTTGTTGGACCTAAAAAGATCTATTTTTGTTTTCTGGTTAGTGCAATCCTGAATTTATCTTCTTTTATCCTCTGAAATGGTCTTGTGAACCATTCGCAGTGGGTTAGATTTTTCTTTTCATCAACTATTTTAGATATATTTATATATGGTATTTACATGATTACAAAATTTGGTCTTAATATTGCTTGTCTGAGCCAAGATGTTATGATAAGAGCATATGTCTACCTAAGATGAGTCAAGCTCTTTTATATAAACATCTTATCTGAACTACTACATTCTCATCTCTTAACAAATTTCATTTTTTTCCATCTCAACCTTTTGCTTGCTCATTGGTGTCCTAATAATACACTTTGACAGAAAGATGCATAGGAATATCCTGCTAGATATCGAACCACTGTTGCTATGTGAACACCTCTGCTATTTCCCTATTCACACTACATATTGTTGAGGCTTTTCCTTTCCCATCCGTGATAATTTCCTTCACCTGATAGAGATTTCAGATTCTCCTTATTGCAGTGTACCTATCTGTCAATTTGTTGTCTTTTATTGAGATAGAATAAGCTGTCGTTTGCATTTTCATATTAATTACACCTTTGAGTAACCTATTCCTAACCCATGTATATAAGCCCTTATTGTACACAGGGTTAGGAATAACTTCTCTACTTTGCCCTATGATAAAAAAATTGCTTATAAAAAGATTGACCTGAATTTTGAACTTGAGTTGAAGGCAATAATAAGTTGTAGACATTGTTTCAAAACCCTAATTTCTAGTGAATGTCATTGAGAAAACATTTTGATATCTGCAGGAGAAAAGGGGTTGCACTAAGACTTATCGCTGCAGTTGAAGAATGGATGGTGAGAAATGGAGCTGAGTATGCATTCCTAGCCACTGAAAAGGATAATGATGCTTCTAAAAACCTATTCACTGTCAAATGCAATTATGTGAACCTTAGCTCACTTGTCGTATTCGTCCAACCAATTAGTTCCATGACAAAGCATATTTCCAGGGATATAAAAATAGAGAAAGTGGACATAGATCTAGCAATTTCGTTATACAGAAGAACCTTGAAAACCAAAGATTTGTATCCACTAGATATGGACGTTATTCTGAAGGAGAAACTCAGCATAGGCACGTGGGTAAGTTATTATAAGAGAGAGGGCTGGCTCAATTTGCGAAGCAAGGTAGATAATGAAGAAGATCTCATTAGCAGTGAAACTTCAAACTCATGGGTGATTTTTAGTATTTGGAACACTTGTGAAGCTTACAAGTTTCAAGTTAGAAGGTCTCAACTAGTAAGGTTTCTTCTTACAACCTTAAATCAGGCAAGAGAGAGAGTTTTCCCTTGTCTCAAGATGTCGGTGAGTAACTCACTTTGTAGATCCTTTGGTTTTCTCTTTCTTTATGGAATCTATGGGCAGGGAGAAAACCTTGGAGAGCTCATGGAATCCATGTGGAGATTCACATCAAGAGTGGGAGAAGGAATGAAGGACTGTAAGGTGTTTATAACTGAGTTAGGGTTTGGTGATCCACTTGCCAACAATGTTCCTCAAACAGATTCCATCTCGTGTATCGATGATCTTTGGTACACAAAGAGACTTTCAACCCACATTGATGAAAACACTGATGAAATATTGACGAGACAAGTGGGAAATGTGTTTGTCGACCCTAGAGATTTTTAGGTGTGTAATCTTCAAGGGTTCCATGTTGACCTAAATTAGCTTCTACATGATCTCTGTCGGATTAAAGATATGTTGATTTTAATCAAGAAACAAATTAGTTACATATTAAGTGTTAATAATATTAGTATTTTCTGCTATATCGGTTTTCCTCTTTTCTATGAATGTTGTTAGTTCTCTCATGTTTCAAATCCAAATTCCTAGTTTGCTGAACAGTTCACACATATAACTCTGATAAACCAGAAAACGAACTGATATTGAATTCAAGGACAGCTATCAAATGCTTGATAATATCCTTCTTAGGATTTTACATGCTTAATGCAATTTCATTCATGGTTAGCACTGTTCGTTGTCCTTTTATATCATATACGTTTTATCACCCTCTTGACTAAGGGCTGATTTAAAAATGAAAACAAAATATGAATAGAGTTTTCAATTTTCAAATTTCTTTGAATACACAACCTGAACCTTAATTTATTCTATTTTGGTTCTTAAATTTTACTGTGATTTTATAAATAATGATCATGATGTAATTTCTTTTCAATTAATATTTAAAACTCAATTCTTTTTGTGAATAGACACTTTGAATGTAATTTAATATCTATTGGGTACTCAAATTTCTTTTATATTTTAATTAAGTTTTTGTGGTTTAATTTTTTAGTTTGAGTGACGTGATCATTATCTTAATTTTTTTTCCTCCACGTATTTAAAAATACGATCTCACATTAATCTATGGTGATAAAGAAAGTAAGATAATGGGAAGGATATCCGATTAATAAAAAATTAAATAGCAAGGACTGAAAAACATAAAAATTGTGAATAATAAATAAATAAAATTTAATAGGAATTTAATTAAAGATTAAAAAAATTATAACAGAATTAAGACTTAATTAAACTTAAGATCCCGTACTGATTAAGAATAATTAATAAACATTAAATTTTATAACTCTGACATTAAATGAATTCTGATCTCAATAATTATTAATATAACTTTACTTCATTTAAAGGACAAAAAATTATCATAAATATAACTAATTATTAATTTACTTTATATAAAAAAAGGGTTAAAAAATAATTAAATAATAAAATAATTTTAACATTATTATACCATTTATTTTATATTTTTTGTCTTTCATTTTAATGTTTCTAAAATTTAAAATATAATTAAACTTTAAAAAAAAATAAATTAAAAAAGACAGCAGCAAACGAAAATCTAAAAGTAAACAACCCAATATATCAGTTACAACTAATAAAGTATTAAACATCTAAAAATTTAAAATATGAATTGGAGACTTTATTGAGTTTCTTTTATCTTATTTTTGCAACATTCTTGTTAACTTAATAAAATTACCTGGATTAAAAGAAATAAACAGTATTTTAATATTTGGAATTATTAATTATAAAGACATAAAAGCTAGTAATATAGGAACGATGGTACACATAAAAGATAAAAAAGTACTTTTGTCTTTAAAAAGATTGTTATATAAATTTTTATTATTTTAATTAGTTGAAATAATTATCATAAATATAATGAAATCAATGATTATTAATTATACCTCAATCGTGTTTTTAGAACACTACTTGAATGGATTTGGGAAAGAGTGATTGAATGGATTTGAGAAGATTTGAAGATAAATTTTTTGTTCTTTATTTGAGTGGATTTTGAAAGTAAGTGAGAGTGGATTTGAAAGTAAAGTTTGTAAGAATTAGTTACAAACTTTAAAGAACAAAAAACCCCAAATTCATTCAAGTGAACAGGGACTAAGCAACATTGCCCATTAAATCTAACATAATTATTGAATTTATTTTTATATAACATGGTTACGGAATTAACATTTATATATATATATATATATATATATATATATATATATATATATATATATATATATATATATATATATATTATTGTTAACTAAATTAGTTTCTAATCAAAACTTAAATTAATATTTAATATTAGTTACTAAAATTTGAATTACTTATTTATACTATATTTTAAATTAGTCTCTAATAAAGTTAGTGACTAATTTTATTATTTGAAAAATTAATATTTTAGGTTCTAAAATATAATTTTTCTTGTAGCGTGATTTCTTAAAAATTAATAAATGTTATCATCAATTGACCTTTCATAGGAATAAACCATAATAATATGAAAATATGACCTCAATCCCAACTTTAAGAAAGAGTGCATTATCATCCATAAATATTAAACAGTTCATAAAACTCTAAGCGATTATGAAAGAAAAATGTGGTTGTATATGACAAGCATTACCTTTTTTAAAATTTGAAAAGATACATAAAGCATCATCTTTTTAAATTTGAAATTTTCTTTAATCGCTGAAACAATGTATTTTAAAAAACAAAGTTAATAATCTTTGAGCAACAAACGTAAATGAATATGATAATCGAGAAAGAATACTAAAATGGAAACAAGAATTTGAATAGTGATTTGGTTCTACTAAAATTTATATTCAACTTCAATCTAAAGAACTTGAGTTGAATTATTTCAGTAAACTTAGATGCACACTTCACATCAAGTATGAAACACACTCAAGTATATATACTTATTAAAAATAAGTCAAATCAAATGTAAAATGCTGTCAACCCTTATTGTTACAAGAAATGCGAAAAGAAAGATTTGGAAAGATGTCACTGTAATTGAACTGCTAAAAATTTATGAACTCAAGAATATGATCAAATAATATATATATATATATATATATATATATATATATTATTTATTAAAAAATAGATTTATTTATTATACTGTACTAATAAATATCCTCTCAATTTCATTAAAAAAATAACACTGCCTTAAAATCTGTATAGTTTTAAGAAAAACATTGGATAAAATCCTAAACACGTGTCAGCATAGATAAGAAACTGACTTTAGTCTTTTACTACTTTGAAATAAGTCGTGATTCATCTTAATAGAAATAAGAGTAATCTCTATTTTTTAATTATATTTATAAATATTTTTTATTTTAAAAATAGAAATAGAGGTAAATTTTGATGGTAATTAAATCAAGTGTAACCACTAATAAAAAAATTGGACTTTCAACGTCACAAGTTTTATGTCCAACATAGTAAAATTTATCATAACAAAAGTGCAGTAGCATTTTTGTAATTATTTTGTGTAATGAGACATTAAATTTTTTTAAGCAGACATCAATTTTGAACAACGTACGTCAATTGATATCGGTGAGTCTTAGTTTTGACATTATTTTTTAAATAGATTTCTATTGGAGGGAGATCCAACATCTAGTCTGTAAAATAAGGAAAAAAAAAACGTGAGAGGTCACATTTCCATTGTTTCACTTCGCATAAGGCTCTTTTGCAAGTATACAATGATGACGATGAGGTTTTAAAGTTCATTGCTCTATATATTATTCTCATCTATGCTTGTGATGCTGGTTTTCATCAAAGGATTCATTCTAACTGATTAGTTTTTGCAAAGGTTAGTTTTTCACTGTTTCACTGCGTGTGATCCTCCATTGGAGAAAGGTGATGACGACGAAAACAAACACTTAAGGCCCATTGCACTCTTTTTCACTCCATTTTACTCCCATTTATGTTTGTGGTGTTCGTTTTCTCCAAAGGATTCCTTATACTGAATTGGTTTTCACATTAATTAAGGTAAGTTTTCTTTAAATTTGCATTGCCCTTCTTCTCTTTTATTGAATGTATGATGACATTGATTACCCTTGTTATTCAATGTGTACACTCTCGTATTGTCTTTGTGTAAGACCTCCTTTGTTATTGGTCTTCTTCCCTTCCATGATGGTTTTGTGCTTTTAGAATGTTTTATCTTAGTTTTAATATGAATATTTATTTTTATCTTAGTTTAGGTGAATTTTAATTTATATTATGATCTATTGAGTGTTGATTATTGAATTGTATGGTTAGTTTTTTATTAGTTATATAATTAATTTTAACTTCATTATAGTTGCATGATGGACATCATCATTGTAGGCTAAGGTCAAGCTTCCATGTATGGATTTATTGAACCTCATACGATTCAATCTTCTGAAAATACACTTGACCACAAACAAACTTATTTGCTCAAATGGATGTTTGAGTAAAAAAAGATGTATCTAGCATTCTACATTGATCGCTAAGTGTTATTGAATGTAATATTTTATGAAGTATTATTAATTATTCGATTAACTATTTGTGATTCATGATATGTCCATTTAGCAATTAATGGTCATCATTTCAAGACAATGCATAATTGTGTGGTTTTATTATTTGCATAGGAAGATGAAACTTTATTTAAAATTAGTGTTACAAACTCAAGTGTTACTTTTTTTAAATAATCTACTTATTTATGTTAATACTAACTTATGTTTTTCATGTTTTCAATTTAATTAGAGTTATGGATAAGCCAGGATATGAAAATTCAAGTATTATAATTAAATGTTGAAATTCATTCATATTAAATTTACTAATTTTTGCATATCAATTTATGATATGTGATTATTTTCTTTGTAAGGTTTAGTGTAACAAACAGAAATATTCATGAGAATATGGTTATGGTATCCTATCTTGGATAAAAATCAACATTCGAACCATAATTAGATATATATATATATATATATATATATATATATATATATATATTAAAAATCACATCAAACTTTAAACATTAGTATCCATACATAATGAAGTTGTGTTATTTTTTTCAATGATTCAAAAGTTATCACCTATGACAAATGACACTATATATGAAGAAAATAAGATAGTAGTGTGCAATGTATATACTGAAACGATGGAGTTAGGATCAACAATAGATTAGGACATTACTTAAAAATTGTCTAGGACAAGATTTTGATTATGAAAGTTTTAGTTTGATCTTAATAGTTTTAGTTTTGATAATTTTAGTGTTAATAGTTACACTTTGTGTTAATAGCTTTACTTTTGATATATAATATGTTCTGGTAAATTTTTTAATGTCTCTTAAACAAAACTTTGGGTAAACTATAAGTATAAACAAAATTTTAAAAAAAAAAAACAGCATTTGATGTATGTTAGTGCATCACTAATAGACATTAGAGGTAGTTGACTATGGTCTAGTCTAACATTTTTTGACATTTGTTAGTGCTATCAAATGTTGTCTAATTTTAATTTGGGTGATGTTAATTTGATGTCGGTATGTTGTGAAATTTATCATTAAGTTACATCACACTCTCACATGATCGATGTTGTTAAATGTTTGTTTTCAATTATAAAATTAATTTGATGTTTCTGACTAAGATGTTAGAGTTTTTTCTAACATCAAAAGTTGAAAATAGCAAACTTAAAAAAATCATATTTTTGTGTTAATGAACTTATGCATATTTTTTATTCAAATGTAATGTAAATATTTTATTTTAGAACAACAATAACAAATATAATTTAAGAGAAGCAATATGGGTTACCCTTATAAAAACAAAAGAAATAGAGAAAGAAAAGAAGAAAAATCCATGGACCAACTTTTTCGTAAGTACCTCCCTCTCCAATGTCAAACAGAAAAAAAATTCCATAAAAATGTTACTAACACAGACCTCTTTAAGCAAAAAGAGAACATAAATTTTGCCTTCAAATGTAAAGTGAAGATGATGTACAAGTTCATGGAGGAAAAAAAAGTTTGTCATACTATTTCATAACATATGAAGAATGACTTAATAATCTTACATAAAAGTTATAAACTAAAATTATACTTCGAATAATTATATTATTTCATTAGTAAAAATATGTTACGGTAAACAAGATTTATAGCTTATAAACCAAATTTAAAAAACCCTTTGGTAAATTGGATTTCGAACATAGTGTGAAATTTAATGATAGAAAATAATTTTTTATTTTGTTGGACATAAGAAGAAAAGAAAGTGATGAAAAAAATTTGGATAAAGGAGTATAATTATAATAAGGCTTAATACCTCTTTTGGTCTCTTGAAAGGGGATATTCAAATGCGTCCTACCTTTTTTAAAAAGTTAAATAAGATCCCAACTTATGAAAAAATTGTTCAATTTAATCTTTTTCGGTCACAGTGTTAATTTTGTAACGGTGCTGCTGGACACATGGACTGAACAGAACGATGTGTCTATTATAGGTGGAATACGTGGCTGTCTGAGGATAAATTTGTGAAAATAAATAGAGATAAAGTGGAAGTGGTTAAAAATATAGGGGTTAGGGTTTGGGTTGCAGAGAATTCGCGAATTGGGATTAAGCATTATGGAGGAACTGTGTTCAAATTGGGGTGTTCTGGAAGCTGAAATCTGCAAAGCAAATTGAAAAGCGCAAATCAGGTTAGTGTTTATGTTTTATAATTTTATGAAATTGTGTTATTGGATATGGTATCTGTGTCGTTGTCGCGTTTTGGGGGGGCTTAACTAGGGGTTAAATTGTTGTGGTTGAAAAGTTGTCTTCTTTTGATGGTTGATAATGGTCCCATAGGTCTTAGTTTAACTTAATTTAGTGGTCCCCGTTTGCATTTGCAGGGTTCGAGTAGGGATGCCTGATGACATGTTTCGGGTAGTGGTCCACCATGGTGGGACCTTGATCAAAGAAGTCCCCTTTCAAGCAATGTGTGATACCCTAGATAACAACATAAGTGAAGCTTTCAACAGTGTTCTTATTCATGCAAGAGGAAAACCAATTATAACCATGATGGAGGATATCAGAGTTTATCTCATGAAAAGATGGGCCACCAACAAAAGCAAGGTGGCATTTATGGACTTCACAATATGCCCAAAGCTAAAAAAGAGACTTCAGAAGGAATCTAATTTGTCAAGATTTTGGGTGCCAATGTAATATTATCATTTATATTCATATACATTTTTCAATTATCTTCATTGTTGACGTGCTTTATGTATTTCAGCTGGTCTACACGAAAGATATTTGAGGTTAGGCACACTTCAGCCGTTGGGAACAAGTTCACACTGGACCTGGACACTAAAGAATGTAGCTGCAGAAAATGGATGATCAGTGACATCCCATGTTGCCATGCAATTGCAGCAATGAACTACTCAAATGTTGATCTAGAGAATTTTATACCCATTTGCTTCACAAGATCCACATATGAAGAGGCATATGCCTCCATAATTTTTCCAGTCAATGGCCACCTACTATGGGAAACTACAAATTGCAATGATGTACTACCACCAGTGATGAGGAAGTTGCCTGGGAGGCCAAAGAAAAAAAGGAGGTTGGAGGCATGGGAGCTAATTAAGGATGACACTCAAATGTGTGTTGGTGGGCATAGGAAAAAATGTAGCATTTGTCGTCAGAGGGGGCACAACAAGAATAACTGCCCTTTATGGACCCAGCCAGCAGCAACAACCCAGCCAGCAGAAACAACACAGCCAATGGACGAAACACAACCATCACAGCCACCTCCAAGTTCCCAAACCCCTCTACCATCATAGCCACCAAGTCCCCAAACAACCCGCCCAGCAATGTTGAGGACAAAATTAGATGTCAGAAGAAAAAATAGTTAGATGAATTGGATGTATTATGTACTCTCATTAAGAACTTCATGTGTTTACTTTCATGGTGATGTATTATGTACTATTAGTTAGATGAATTGGATGTATTATGTACTGTCTTTATTTTGGTCACAAGATGAACTAATATTTTGATCATGTAGTGGTAATATTTATGTATGCTAACGAAGGAAAGTGCTTTGATGATATTTTGGTCATAACATGTACTCATAACCTGTACACATATTTTGGTATAACTTGTACTTAGATTTCTTATTTCTGCACAAACTGGTAATATGTTTGTTTTGTCATCATCATATAAATTATGGGGTTGACCTATGTGAATATTTTTAAAGCAAATGGGGGACTGATTCGAACATTCTCCACTGAATTTAACTCATTAAAATAGTCAATGGTACGTAATACATTGCATTACTGATCTTACACCAATCAAAACACCTTCACATTGCCAACCTACTTTTTTCAACCATCCAAATACATTACATGAACGTAAACAAAACATAAAACAAACACCCAATTTCCCCATCTAACTACATCAACCTAAACAGAACCTGAATATCACAAGGTCCAACGCAATACACACACACACACAAACCTACAACTAACAACTTCATCCTTTTCTACAAATCCTTCACTACATTTTCCAGCTCTCTTATCCTCCTCACAATTGTTCAATCTTTTTCATCAACGTTCTCTTCAGAACACCACTTGAAAAAGTTACAGGAGCTCCCAATTGAAGATTCACCATGTTATTCACCAAGTCAGGGAATCTATCAACAAATCCATCAAGTGAAGAAAACATAAACTCAGAAGGGTATACTTCAAACCTTGTAATGAGGACATCCCCAAAAATTTATCCCAGCATTCTTCGTAGTTGTCGCGACTTTGGTTACAGCAATATCACCACAGTAACAAGTAGGGATTATCCCACCTCCCCTCCAACCACCACCATGGGACGAACGAGAAGATCCTTTGGCCCAACTTTTCGAAAACGAACAACAACCTTGGGAAGATGCCATTCCTATCTCGCCCTAAACATTTTCCTCACCTCAAAGACCAAGTTCTCTGCAACCCAAACCCTAACCCCTATTTTTTTAACCTCTATTTATTTTCATAAATTTAACCTCAGACAGCCACGTATTCACCTATAATAGATGCCTCGTTATGTTTAGTTCACGCTGTCAGTTGCATCGTTAAAAAATTAACACCATGACCAAAAAGGAATAAATTGAACAGCTTTTTCATAAGTTGGGACCCTATTTAACTTTTTGAAAAAAGTAAAACGCATTTGAATATTCCTCTTTCAAGGGAAAAAAAAATATTAAGTCTTATAATAAATAATAAAAGAAAAAGGAGAAAGAGAATAAAAAATAAAATGAAACGGTCTGAATGAAAAAGTGGATAATAGTGATAGGTTATTTTAAAAGTTATATTTAAATTCTTATTATCATTTTAACTCTCTTTTTTCATACTAACATTTTCTTGCAATTTACTATTTCTACTGATTTAGTTACTGACTCATAAATTGTCTTCTATTAACAGAATAAAAATTGAAAAATATCTATACAAAAAATCATTAAAGCGTCATAAAAATTCAACATAAAAAATTATATTTTTTTCAAAAAGAAATTATAATTTAATTATGCAGATATTTAAAATTTATGTTTAAGAAAATATATAAACTGATTTAGTTTATAAACAAGAAAATCATATAAATATGTGAATTACTTTATATTTAATTCAACAAAATATTAAAAATTCAAATTGAAAGGCTTGGAGTTAAAAAGTACTCTAATTTGCTGATTTGTTAACTAATTTTTTAGTTTTATGAATATAATATTTTAAATTTTAGACTTTTCATGGAAAGTCTAGAAATGGCTACAATTGTTTAATTATATTATTAATTATCAACTAGTCGTCCTTGCCCTTATAGCTCAGTGGTAGAGCGTCAGTCTTGTAAACTGAAGGTCTGTAGTTCGATCCTGCATGAGGGCAAAGTTAAATATTTTATTTTTACCTCCTTTTGTTTTTAATTTTTTTCTTGATTTTTTTATTTTATTCTTATTTTTTTTATTTATTTTATTTTTATCATTTTCTTTTATTTTTTTTTATTTTATTTCTATCCTTTTTTGTTTATTTCGTTTTCATGTTTTATACAAGGATCATGAAAGTTTTTGAATCTATAAAAATGAGATTTTGATAAGTTGACTTTAATGTTGATTTTGATGTCTAAAGGTTATGGAATGATGTTAAGTTCTGCTATAAATTGTTCGAAGTTTATATAGTTGAGAAAATCTGATTGTTAAGTTGAATTTGAGTTTGAAAATCATTGTTATAAATTGTTTAAAGTTTATATAGTTGAGAAATTTTGATTAAGTTAAATTTGAGTTTGAAAATCATATAGATTTGAGTGAATTCATGAATTTGATGATAATTTAGGTTATATTTGAATATTATAAAATTATAAAGGAGATTGTTTTGATTTTACTAATATTGCATTCATATATAGAAAAATATTAGGTGATAAAAGTTTAAAAAGATTTCTATAACCTAGTCTACGTGTGAAAAATAACTATGGTGTTGTAGATTATAAAAATTTATCCGATCATGAGTAGAATGAGTTTCTATTATCTAGTTTTGTTATGATGACAATTTAGTAAAAATAGTATGACACGAATATATCTTTTAATCTAATTTAACTTATGAGTATTATGAAAGTAGAATCAAATATCAATTATGTGTGTTTCGGCAGGATTTAGAACCTAATCCAAAACATTCAAAGTTGTCTGCTCCGATGTCCAGTTGTGCTGTCTTCTCTCTTCTACTTATCCAAGCCGGGGGAGGGTGCCTGCAAAAGACACTCCGACGCTCAAGTCAGTGACTTTGCGTAATAATCTTGTAATCAAGATTTAGTTATCAGAGCTCTAAGTTTGGGTTCCAGTTCAAGTTCAAGTGCAAGTTACCTGTACCATTTCCCAGACAAATATTTATAAATTATAATGAGCTTACCGTGACTCATTAACCACCAATGAATGACAATATTAATTGTCAATAAATGACAATTATTTTCATTAACTCCCCGACAATTATTATTATTATTAATTACCTTAACGGTTGATTTAACCGATCGGTTCACTGACCTAAGAGGTACCATCGGTCGGACGACTCTTCTGCACTTTTACCGTTCGGTCGGCTATGAGCCCGGTCGGCTATGAGCCCATAGTAACAATGTGTAATGTTAAAATATATGTATTTATGCATGAAAATTTGTTAAAACAACATATTACCATGTTTTGTATATTATTTATCAGTAATGAAAATAGTATTTTCTACGATGATGTTATACAAAAAAAAATCAATAATAATAAATCCAAGAAGATAGAAAAAAGATATATATATTGACGTTTTTATTTTTATTTTGAAGTAAAATAAATATAATATAATTCCCTTTGAAGAGGGAATATTATTTTGAAAAATTAATGAGAATGAAAGTTTATTTTAAAAAACTTTATAAATGTTTATGTAAATATTATTAAAATATTTGTTTACATTATTTTGATTATTAGTATTGTAACTATATTAATAAAAAAATTCTCCTTTATATACATTCATTTTTTATCACTTTATTTGTTAAATAACTATTTTTAAAATTCAAATAACTGCTAGCTATAAAAAACCATTTACACAATAAAAAGTTACTAATAATAAAATTATAAAAATTATTTCTTCACATAATTACTTTTTTATAAAAAATATTTTACAATATTATATATCCTTTCTTACACAATTCTTTTCAATTTTACTTTTTATGTAATTACTTTTTAAAATCAAATAATACTCGTAATAAAAAAAAACTAGTTGTACAATAAAAGAATTATCTATAGTAAAATTATAAACACTATTTAATTTTATAATTACCTTTTTATAAAAATCATTTAATAACATTTTTATATCAATTAATATTATACTAATATTTTTTTCAGGAATAAGTAAGCATGTATGTGTTTTCACTGTGATAAATTATGTAATTAAACCAAATTAAAATAGAAACGACATAATACTTGTAATGACGGAATTAATTCACAACCCTTTATTTGAACATCTAAGTGTTTTTTATATGGGACCTTAATACGATCTGATGTCTACATGGTGAAAACAGAGACATCCAAAAATAGTATTCAATAGTGAATATCAGTTATTTATCGTCTTCCTACTAAATAGTTCTCAATAAATACGCCAAAACTGTTAATTATGCTTTATTCTAACAAGTGAAATGAAAACAACATCTATAATCTGTCAAATTTGCCAATGACAAAGTATGATTTTTATCAAAACTGGATTATCTAAGACCACCCTGATAGTTGCTGTCGTTTATAGATCTTAAACAAACTCTGGCCATCGATTCAAACTAATTACCGACCCAACGCCTCTTTCGAACTGGCCTATGTTGCTTGATTTCACATGTATCAACAATGGAAGAATCAATGGTGAGCTTCAAATTCTCTTCTGCTTCCTTTTTCATTGGGATGAGTTGCTTAAAGCGCTCCCTACGTTTCTCCATCTTGGCTAAGGAATCGAGAATCCTTTGACGGTCAAATCCACCAATACATTGTTCAGAACTACCTTCGTTTTGTGACATTCTCTTCACACTGTCAGTCACGGCTGGCCCTTTAGAAGCATCTCTTCTGGATGTAGAAGGCTTCTCAAATGATGATTTACATTTTTTTGTTACAATCTGACCTTCTTCGATATCCGAGCTTTCTTTCTGCCCTTGATCTTGAAGGTTCTGGACCAATTTCTTGCTTCCGAGGTTTCTCTCGTATTTAGAGGCATCAAATTTGCTGGCCCTCTCATTAGATTCATCAAAACCCACTGAATCTCTCATCCGTTTCTTGGCAATACACTGGTTGACATTTTCAAGCCTACCATTGGACAAGACTCTGGAACTTCTCACTTGAGACTGTCAAAAAGTTGCAATCAAACCAAAAAAACAGGAAAATATCAATACATATATAACAAGAAACATTTACACGGATATATGCAGAACATCGCATCAAATGTAAGAGTGAGGTGCGACAAATGTGAGCCACAGGGGTACAAAATATAAACATACAAACTAACAGAATGATTATTAGCAGTAACAATCAAAGCATTAAAATGAAAACAGGTTAAAAGTATTAGACACCGTTCGGGCTTCATTGTGAAGTCAACATGAAAAAAATTACAACACAATAGTCATTGAAGTTGTGTATCTGCAAACTCGTGTTAAATACAAATCGAATTGAGCATACACACTAACGTTTATTGACAAGTCTACTCATGGGATTAAGATAAACTAAGCATGAACATCAGGTTTATCACAAATTGAATATGGTAGAGTGGCCCATTTTTCATCACACATCAACAACAAATACACTTTCATGCTGCCAATCATCCTCTTTGGAAATTATTTTAAAAGAACTAAAACTTCAGTTTAAGAAAAGCCCACACTACAAAATTCAGAAACCTTACAGTATATATATCTTAAACATGTGATAGGCAGACAGGGCATTCAGCAGAGAAACGCAAAATACCTGAAAAGGCACATTCTGATTGTCCAAAATACATTTCTACATAAAAACCAATCCAGGCTTTTTAAAGTGATAAAATAATACAACTATTTAGCAGATACATGCATTTATAGAATTGAGTATACAATGCAAACTTGACTAAAGTTGGGAAGAAAAAGAGACAGCCTTGCCCAATTCTCTTCCCAGACTGCATATATAGGTGATCAAAGACTAAACAACATACTATGCCCATTGAGATCAAGGGGTAAATTGTAGTCTACCAATAATAGATACAGATTTGTGACGTACATATAACAGAAAGAGATATTCAAATCAAAATAAATGTGCCAGAAATGTGTGCTATCTAATGTGGAAGATTCAATCAATTAAAATCTAAACATAAAGAAAACACATACCATAAGCACAACAATTATCTCAAGCCATGAAATCTATGGATGTGACTGTGATAAGGATGATCATTAGCCACGTTTGATTGCACCAAGTTAATCACCACAACCCCTTACCATATTATGTCACATTCCAAGCACAGATCATGTACTAGTTTCACAAATGCAGATGGTTTAGAAGAAAAATAGAAAGTGACAGAAATTTTATCTATTATGAGCAATATCCAAAGCCTTATCCTATACTAACAAAGTTGCAAACACTATATCACTGCCGTATATACAATACAACTTGACAATATGAAATTAATGTTAAGATTTCAAGGAACTGCACAGATTTGTTTTAGATGCTTGATCCGAGATCCTCAAGATTTAGAATTTTTGCTTGATATTTTGCTGAAACTCAAAAACAACATCACGATCTGGCATTGGTCCAAACTTAAAAATCTTTTGAAGAAAAATAAAAGTTGACAAAAAAGATAAAACATAATTGATGTTTAGGAGTGAGCTAGTACAATTAAACTTACATGAGTAAAAAGCTACCAAAAATATAAGGCGCAACATGTTTGGTAACTCATTAATAAACACAGAAGTACAGATTCTTGACCATATTTTCCCCATCTTTACCTTTCCTTCCCTATCAATCAAGTCAGCTGATTTCCTGCATCTCAGCACTGCTTGTCCACCCTTACTTCTGTACATAGTCTTAGAGCTAGCTTTAAAATATTTCTCAGTATCACGTTTCGGAACATTTACCCAATGCCGTTGCAATGGCATATCATCACTCTGCACCTTAGCACAGAGAGTTGTTTCATGATGCCTATAAATAACTTCATCCTCAGTCCAGTCCAGGAACTTAGATGGGGACCTGTAAAACTGATACTCTTCTACAGGATAAATTTCATCTTTTACAGTTTCGGTATAATCACTTGACCAGTAACTGCCTCTGCTGTCCCTATCATGCTTATCTCTTCCATAATCCCCGAAGTTTTCATTCACTCTTGCACCATATGCATAATTTTTCATTGAATCTGTACAAGATTGTTTATGATACTTAAGATTTGAAGTATGGCAATGTGCATATTTTGGATAATTATCTTCCATTATCCCAGAACATGAGTTATTCAAAAGTAAACGGGAGCTGTCACAGTGTCTTCCCCTTGGGACAGATCTTTTCCAATCTCTACCAATTTGTTGAAATTGCTCTTCACAATTAATATATGAAGATTCCATTTCTCTCTCAGCAGCAGAAGTGGCCATCCTATAGCTCTTGTTTACAAACTCAAACTCACGTTCATCAAAACCATCAATGCATTTACTGTCGATGAAATGGGATCTTCCATCCATTCTTTTCCTTTGATTATGCCTTTCCTTATCAAGAAAAGATGAATGTTTTGGAAGAAACTGCCTAGGCTCCCTATAAGGGCAAGGATTCAGGTCATAAGCAGAGGACCCAAAACCAGGATGATACCAATCTCTATCTCTGTCCTCATTATCTGCAAAGCAATAACCTGGTTCAGAAATATAGTCCCCTACATCCCCATTTTTCCTGTCATATCGGTTAGTATTCTCCCTAAAGCTTCCTCGATCTTCATGATAATATTTAGTGCACCTTGTAACCAACTCATCAACAACCTTTTCATCGCCATAATAGTAGGATTGTTTTGTTTGTCTATTATATGAAACATCTCTTTTTCTTTGACTTCCAAAAGTTTGCCGTTGGTCTTTTTGTCTGCCATAGTCAACAAATCGATGAGCCAATGGAGACAGATCCCTCTTATTGGACTTGAGGATGGAAAAAACATCATTACCATTTTCAGTGTGCTCGTTCTTATCATAACCAGACTCATATCCTTCCCTTTGGTGCCTCCATTCTTTTCTGAATAGACCTCTAGTTCTTGAATTATAAGCTATGTTTACTGTTTTTTCATTGACACTGTTGTTTTTTGAGTTCTTCCAATTAAGTGGGGAAGATTTCTTCGTGTCAGTAACACAATTCAATGTTTTCCTTTTTATAGGGCTAATTGGGCTTGTATCATTATCAAGATGAACACTGTTTTCTGTTGGCTCAGAATCACTATCACTATAGGAAGTCAGGCTACACTCTTGATCTCCCAGTGACAGTTCTGACTCAATCCAATGTGGATAAGAACTACATGGTTCGATGCCACCACCTTCATCTGTCTTTATTTCCCCCTCTGGCACTTCTGCAGTATCTTCAGAAAGTTGATTGGGTTGATCTCGATGCTCATCTCCATTTACGCCAATTATCGTTCCAGTTCTGTGAAATGCATAGTCCAGATATAAGTTGTAAAGCGACTTCAAGAAAACATGGAAGTCATTTACAATAACTAATCAAAGGAAACAATGAATGCTGACAACTACACACAAGGGAATATTTTATATAAAAATTAGATGCAGTTAGAGTACATTGTTATGCAGTATGCTTTTTGTCCTATAAGATTTCACAGTCAGTCATCACAAAAAGTTGAGGAGAGAAGTTTGTATATTTGGCAAATAAAAAACCATTTACATA
Organism: Vigna umbellata; assembly: GCF_029865625.1. Classification (NCBI taxonomy): domain Eukaryota; kingdom Viridiplantae; phylum Streptophyta; class Magnoliopsida; order Fabales; family Fabaceae; genus Vigna; species Vigna umbellata. The sequence goes on from NC_142169.1 coordinate 62,124,311, forward strand.
TCTATATTACTTTATATTTTAGCATTGAACTTGAATTTGACTAATTTATCCATACTTCTAATATGAAATATACAAGAAGGCGACCAAGCTTCAATGATGTTCAAACAGATCTAAAATAATAAACAACAAAATATATTATATAGAAAGGAATCAGATAGACACAGTGTATCTGACCTTTTCAGAACAGAAGAGTCCTCAGCTTTTATTACATCTTCCAATTGATCTTCAGACACCACTTCATCCCGTTCATTAGAAGAATCAAGAATATTTCTCATATTGGCTGCCATAGATTCTCCTTCTAATGATGCATCCATTACAGTGCTATTGCCAGAACCAGAACAATCATCAGAGGATTCAAGCAGCTTTATCTGCCCAGAACCAACAGTAATTACTACAAAGACATAAGCAGCTACAGCACAAACATTTTAGTAAACAGACTGAATGCACACCTCTATAACATTAAAATCCCTATTGCGTGGTCGCCTTACATCTATGGATGGTTGTCGTTCAACCATGCTGTCCTCAACCTGAATTGCTCTGCCTTTCGGCTGAATTATCAAATATCAGTCATCAAACATTAACTTGGTATCAATATCCAAGTTCATAATTGGAAGTAACAAGTAATAATTTAACTTGAAGAAACTCACAAACAACCAAAAGCTATAAAATTATAAGGAAAAGATGGAAGGGGAGGAGTGGAACTCTGGTTGTTACTCTTAATGTGGGTGGAGCTCTGATTGTTACTCTTAATGTGGGTGCGAGATGCGTTACAAATTATTAACAATATGCTATTAACTAAGGTCAAGGACTAACCTAGTGCAATTAATACAAATGCATCCCAATAATACCGTAAATAAACATGACTCTGAACACTTTAATATTCCTAGTCTTGTAACTAGAGCTAACAGATGAATATCTGCTTACCAATTCACAATCTGATGAAGGAAAAAGTACACTCCCTAACACAGCTTGATCACTTTGCTCTCTTACGGCTTCCTGAAATACTTATACCGGGTCAGCAAGATCACTCGAGAATTCTCCACAAGTAACCCAACTACTTAATTGTTTACGTTAAACACCTGATTCCATTTAGCAGAGCTATCAACTGAAATACAAGTTTGCAAGGATGTTCTCCAAAGTTGCTTCTGTACAGAGTGTAAAACTCTAATCAGTTGAGTTTCTCCTATGTCTAATAAAACCAAATGCTGATTAATTCACCATTATACCATTAAACAGACAACATAGTGGGTAATACAAAAAACGGTAGCAGAAATTCTAATAAAGGTACAAGGGAAATGGATAAATAAATTGTGAGCATCTAAACAGAGAAACCAAGAGACAAGCGTCACGTAATAGCTAAAACTGAGATCTCTTGGAAATAATAATATACCCACCAATGAAGCACAGTATAGTTTCCAAGTGCTCTCATTAAAACCAAAGTTAAAGTAATTTGTTATGTCAACTCCAGGAACATTCCATGGCTTCTCCATAAATGTATCAATGTTTACATCAAATATGCCCCTGCAATAGAGGGGGGAAATCACAGTAAATAATAAGTTACACAAATGCTAGCTAGAAAAAAATAACATGTACAAAAAATCATGACCGCTAACTCACACCCCAATTAGTTTATCAAAGCAACAAAATTCAATAAGTTCTGTTTGAACTGCGTATAAAAATACACACACTGACCAATACCAAGGAAGAACCGATCCATATCCACATTGAACAGCCACAGGATTTGCTGCAAGGCACACTCGAGAGGAGCTCAACGCAAGGTTCTGGATGCAGGCATCACCATTCCTCCTCCCTTTATTCAAGGATGAAATGTAGGAAGACATCCCCATTGCCGCATTGGCCGTCATAATATTAACAAACGCCAATCCTCGACTCCTACCACTCTACAGAAATGAACCACAGTTCACCATGAACAACACAACTTCAACAATTTTAAACACCAAAGGAAAGTAACGAAAACATCACGCCATTCATGAACTCAATCTATCTTATATTCATTACTGTGTCCGCAAATAATAGCAACATGAATCCAAATTCATATTATCTAAAAAACTAAACAACAGAGAAAAGAGGATAAGTGGTAGAATCACGTAACAGACCTTATTAGCATACAATCTGGAGCCATTATCATCACCATCATCGCCATATCCACCGTCATCGTCACAACCAACAACTCCGACAGGAGAATCCTCGTCATTCAGCACGATTTTCAAATCGTCGTCGCTGTCACTGGCAGCAGCAGAGTCATCATTCACTTTGTCGTCGCTCTTGTCCTCATCCAGGTTGAAAATGTTACTGTTCACATCCAGTTTTTCTTCTTCCTCTTCGTCTTGTTCTTCGGCGGTGGCATTGAGAACTTCAATGTCGGCGTAGAGTTCGCCGAAATCATCATCATGGTGGAACTCTTCCATTTTCAGTGACTGCTTCACAGCCACCTAAACCCCGATAAAGCTTTAAATATCCTCACTTTCTTTTGGAAGTATAACCCTTCTTAACTAAAACATATTTTTTTGACAAAACCCTTGCACAGTCTTAAACCCTAAACATTCTAAACTGACTACAGTGAGAGTTAATTATTAATGTAATATAAAAATATTCAAACATTTTATTTTCTCTTTTTTTCTATACTTGTTTTTCTATGTTGTATAAAAAAATGTACAAGATCATGGTGAATGTATAATTTCTTAAATGATTGTTTAGGCTTAACTTTTTTATTTTCTCTTTTGGAGGAAAAAATACTTTTTTTCGTTTTGTCTGCTGAGTTTTTTTTCTTATCTCTGTACAAGTATTTTGAAAACAAAAAGAAAGAAAAAAAACTGATTTATTGAAATCGAACAGAAAATTACTTCATATCTTCGTACGGTGACTTAAGAAAATAACATATAATTAACCTTCATCTTGTTGTATATGGTCAATTTAAAAAAAAAAATATATATATATATATATATATAGGATTTTTAGGTTAATTAATAAATATTTATATTTTAATAATTTAAGCAAATGAGGATAAAGATAAAAATAAGTATTAAGACATATACAAAGAACAAATAAGACGAATATATATTCATAATTTTCCCAACATATTGATATTTGTAATTTTTTTAATAAATTTTCATTACATATACAATAATAATGGTGTGACATAATGAAAGGAGAACCATTAATTCTTTGAAATATGTTAATTGACAAGTGTAGTTTGTAATTCTTTAGGATTTTTTTCATGTAACTTAGGGTTTTTTTTAGAGGAGTTGTTAGAGTTATATGTTATTTGATGAGCATTTGATATTATACATCACAAAAGGAACAATTTATCGGTTTATAATCGTGTAAATAATGTTTTGAGGTCGTCTTTAATGTTTCTTTCCGCATCCTCACATAAAGAATTTTTCATTTTGATTTTTTTATTGTGTAATATGAAAGTTGAAAATAGTTTTTAAATTATGTAATTCGAAAAAATAATTAAATTTTACAATTTTAAATTAAAATTGGATTTTAGATTGTAAGTCAAAAGTAACTTTTATAATCTAAAAGTCAATAATGGTTAAAAAATAGTTATATATTATACGATCAATAAATTAGTTGACTTTCAAATTAAATTATTCCGAACATATTTTTAGGTTCTAAGTTACAAAATCCGAAAAATTTTATTAAAAAAATAATTTTCAGGTTTTCATTTTTGCTTTCGGATTGTGTCACAAGTTTTTATTTTTAAGAAAAAAAATAGTTTCAAATTACAGAAGTGGGGATTTTATATATATGGGCGGTAGGAAAAAAATAGGTGGAGGTGCAGAAAGAAATACCATGTTTTGAGCCTGTTGTACTGGAGGCTTTCAGCATAGGTCCAGTTATATTACTTGAATCCCTTCATAGTTTTAGGCCGAAATTAAAGCAATGGGGTTGGTGAATGTGTTGCTCTCTCCACCTTCACAGCCTTCTCCCTCCACCTCCCCAATTATCTTTAATTCCAATTATATCCTTAAAGTTAAAATTTTTTATTTTTATTATTTTAATATTTTAATATTTAAATATAAACTAATATAAATATACATTATTAAAATACATTAAAAAGATATTCAAAAGTAATAAATCAAAATATTAAAATATCTAATAAAATAATAACAGAAACATAAAATTAAAACAAAGCTTAAACGGATGACATCCTTCAACGGATGTCAACATCCGTTTAAGGCGAAACGGATGTCGACATCCGTTTTGCCTTAAACGGATGTTGACATCCGTTGAAGGATGTCATCAGTTTAGGCTTCGTTTTCATTTTACGTTTTAGGGTTAAAGAATTATTGGAAAGATTATTGGAAGGATTATTGGAAGGGTTTAGGGTTTAGGGTTTAGGATTATTGGAAGGATTATGACTACGTACCTGGAAAGGAACCACGACAAGCACATTACACCACAAACGCACTGCACCACGTACTGCACCGAAAGCAAGAGGAAGATTGCTTGATAATTCTTTTCACGATCACTGAGCTTTGCAGAAAAATATTTTACTCATACAAGGAACTACGTAGGTTATCAGTGAAATATGTTATAAATGAGTAAAATTAAAAAACAATAATTCTAAAAATAAAATTTTACTGAGGGGCAAAATAGTAAAGGGGAGGTGGAAGGAGAAGGCTGTGGTGGTGGAGGGAGCAACACCCTAAACAAAATATAACAAGTCCAGTGTGGTTGTTGCTTCCTTTATTCCATTAAATTTCTTCCTGTGTCCCATCATTCCGGATTTTAGTTTCCACAATACATTAAATCAATTCCAGAATTTTTTTTCAGAAGACAATCATCCCATTCCTATTGGAAAACTTTTCCAGGAAACTTTTGATGGGATGCAGAGAGAAAATTGATCCATGTTGGTTCTTTAGTTGGTCAAGGATATTCTTGCTTCTTCTTGGCCCTTTACCCATACTTGGAGAGCAACACTCAGACGTTCATGAAATTTGCATAGTTGGTGTCACATTGTATGAGAAATGTACTGGTGTTTTTTTTTGTGCTAGTTGAGACTCCTCAAGCCTTCTTTTTTTCTATCAATGGGAAACATTTTTGGTAGAGAAAAACTAGATCACATCATTTTTCAAAATTTTTTATGCTTTTGTTATATAAAATAGTAATATATGTTAGTAAATACTGTGGAAATTTCACTTAAATTAAAAATAAAAATTAATTTACAATATATAAATGAAATAGTTTTTATTTTATTAGATGATTTTGAGAGAGTAAATTAAATTTAAATTTACTTTTTATTACTATTATACTTAATTTTTTAAAATTTGTTACGTCTAATATAACACTTGTCATTAGATTGTTTTTACTAATTAAATATCATGATTCATAAGTTAGTTTTTTATTTTCATATTTAATGCATTGTTTCTATGTTTGATTTGTGATTCTTAAGGTATTGGAAAATATCTTTAGAATCTGGACTTGAAATTAAACGTCTAATAAATGCTTGTATCTATGAATAAAACTTAGTTCATTAATAATCTTAGACTCTTGAAATTAATGCATGATTTCACTTGTTGAAGATTTAAGGGATTGAAACCTAATGTGTGACCATACGCTAAAAGACTTTAAGAATAGAATTTGAATATGTTAGTGAGTTGATTTTGACTTGAATATAGAATTAAGATATTTGTGAATGCATGAGAATAAAGTATATCAAATCTAATTTGACAATTATAAATAATCTATGTTAAAATTCTTGTTGCATACAAATTGTTTGATGAAAAGAGTTTCCGTTGTGTTTTTGTGAACTTTGTGGTCAATTGAGTTATTCAGTGCAAGAATTATTGAGTGTTACACAAATTTCTTGGAAGAAAACAATGTTTATCACTTGTTACGTGTGATGGATGCACTTGTCATTTAGTTGGTTTTGTACTAACACAAAGTCACTACAAATAGGATTCGAGTAATCATATGAGTTGATTTTGACTATAAATTGAAATTGAGATATTTGTGAATACATTAGAATGAAGTAGATGAAATCTAATTTTGACAATTGAAAATACTTTAAATTAAAAATTTTGTTACACATTAACTATTTGATAAAAACTCAAAGAGTTTCCGTGCTTTTGTTATCTTTGTGTCTAATTGAGTTGTGAATTGCAAGAGTTGTCGAGTGTTGCACAAATTCTTTGAGAGAGAATGATGTTTATCACGTCTTACGTTTAACAAGTACACTTATCGTATTGTTGGTTTTATGTTAATAGTAAGAAGTAAGAGGAAGAGGAGGAGGCACAGATAAAGGTAATCATGCACTCACGGAAGTGGCACAATATAGCAGCGGGGAATAATGATAGTGGAGGCCACAGTGGTAGTGATAAAGGATGAAAAGAATGAGGAAGAGAAAAATGATAGGAAAAAAAAAGAAGAAGAGAAGGAGGATGATGAAAAAGGAAGAAAAGAAGAAATAAATAATAGTAAGTAGTGACAAGATGGAATCAAACCAAAGGAGAAGAGGAGAATTAAATCACAATATTTAATACCAGATTTTACCTAAAACCAAAATTTGCATGTGACTATTAATAGATGTTTATAGACAAATAATTTCGTATAGATTATGATCCTTGATAATTATCAAATAGTTATCAACAAATATTTCTCCATAATTCAAACTTATTTGTAAAGTTTATCTACAATATTTTACACACAAATATGAAACAACTTTTGTACCAAAAAGAACTCGCTTTTTAAAGGAGAAAGTTTTTAAAACTCTCCTACATTCTATCAAAATTGACCCACGTAAATGACCATAGGGAAATTGGGATTTGTTTAGTTGGATTTCAGTTTTTTTATTTCATTTTTAGAATATATTTCTTAAATCAATTTTAGAAAGAATAGAGAGAAAATGCGTTTGGTTAAAAAATCTGGCAAGTATCCGTTTCAACTTGTTGACACCATAATCCATCATAAATGAAACTTCCTTTTTCGTTCTTGAATCTTGTTTTTATTTTTATGATTTAAAATCTAATCGGAAACTATTGCTTTTAAAACACCAAACATTATAAATCAATTTGTTAATTCTAAAAAGAAAAAAACTGTTTTTGAAAACAAATGTCAAATAGATTTTTATTTTTTTCCTTTGAATAGCGTTACCCAACTTGACTTATTAGACCCCACCACACTAATTAAAATGGGATCAGATACAAAGTAGGAAAGTGACCTTCAATTCACCCAATAATGTATGTTTGGCATTGGAGCTAGTTAGCTACGAACTTGGTCGATTTTTATGATGAAAAAAGATGACCAGGGAGAGCAATTTCCCATTTGATTTCTGTGTTAATAATTTAGTTTATTCAATATAGTACTAGCTAGTATGTCAATTATGTTTCTAATTATGATTAGATTGTGGCAACCTAATAATGTGTGAAATTTAAAGTGGCTGCAGCTATTAAATTCAATCACATGGTTGGTCACAGATGCACGAACAGGGTGACCAGGCTCTCCTCGATCCAAACCTTAGGTTACTATAAGTTGCACACTAATAAATTCATCTTCATGGTGATTCTTTTACCTATCTGAACAAGAAAGTAGTACGTAGCCGAATCCAAAGGGTGTTTGAACCAAAAACATGTGCCTCTCAGAAGCATAGAAAGAAAGATGCAAGTTCATCCATCATTTCACAACTATCGGTAAAACGCTGCTTTGTCTTTTGGCAACCTAACAGTGACTTACAACTGCTGCATGAATGTTGAATTCAGAGGTATCTTTCAGTCACATTTTGTAACCAGTTGCTAGGTTATAGACCCTCTTTCTTCCACTGTCAAATACACATATCTTCTTTTCACGTGTGTGCCTTCTAAGTGGTAAGCATTATTTATGGCATAACTTTGCTGGGGATTCATACACATGCATACATAAAAAAGTGTTTCATAACATAAGTTTTTGATGAATGAGACATGCATGATGATGCATGCAATGCAGCCGTGTCTACACATGCATGGATATCATTCATGGAGGGTCAAATTCTCTTTTTGTCAAAGTTGGTATAGGTCTATAATATTATGCAGGTGAAACAAAAAATAGAAATTTATGATTAGAAGAATAGGAAGCGGTTTTACAAGTTCACGCTTTCTTCTGACAGAGTGGACTGCCATTGCTTCCCTGTAAATTTCTTCTTACAGCTTACAAGTCATGGTGCATTGTCCCCATCTCTGGATGCTACATCCATGTCATGTAAAAAGAGAAGGGTAAGAAAAGGAAAAATGGAATATTGGAATTTGTTATACATGAACTCAGGCTGTGTATGAAGAAACAGAGAAAGAGAATTATTTTTTGACCAGCAAAATTTGTTCTTTCCTTTCAACCTTATGTTGCCTCATAAATAACACATGAGAAGGATCCTTCATTTTTAGCTTATTTTTTGCATTCATTTTCTGCATGTAGAAATATAAACCTTGATTATATAAATTCTATTAAATTATTAATTTTGTACAGCAATAACAAATGAAATTCATAACATAAATGACTTCGAAATCAGTTATTATAGAAGGAAATAAACTTGACTTTCATAATGAGTTTATAGATTATTAATTATCATTAAAAAATCACCGTAACAGTCAAATTTTATGCATAAAATAACTGTTTGTCCATTATTATAACCCATGAATAAAGCGGGGGACCTGAACCTAGAGAGGACTTAAAATCTGCAAACCAATCATAGCATTGTTGTACAATAGGGGTCACCACATATCAACCCTCCAGATAACATCCCCTTCTCTAGCACCTTCAAAATTCTTTCCAAAAACTTGTTTGTGAAGAAAAAGCCAAAGAAAGATAGCCATAGCACTCTGCAATTAACATGACCATCACAAACTCTTGTCCTCTGATAATCTTTCTGTGCTTCACAATGCCCCGTTTTCTATTTTGTGATGAGGAACTGCATTCAGGTACTGAAGCAAATCCCTTACCTTTTTTTTTTTCTCTAATGATTATGCTTCTGCGACCCTGAAGCTTACATAATATGTTAGCAGGTCAATCGACCCAGATTTTGCATTCTTTCCATGAAGACAGAAACGGGTCCAGAACAGTGTCAGTGAAAGCAGAACATGCTGCCTCTACAAAAAATTTGTTGCATGGTATATATATCTTACTCTTCCAGCTATGATGAAAAAATAAAAAATTATTTTTCATTTTTCTATTCATTTTTGGAGTCCCTTTTGACCGTGCCTTTGATCATGATGACTTTAGGTTCTTGCACAAGCAAAGACATAAGCATCTCACAAAGCACAAGTTCTACATCAGGAATACCACAGTTCATTGTGCAGATTGTTAACACGTGTGTTTCTGGATGTCCTCCCCGTGACATTCACCTCCACTGTGGTTGGTTTGCTTCTGCTAGACTAGTGAACCCCAGATTGTTTAAAAGGATCTCCTACGATGATTGCTTGGTCAATGGAGGGAACCCTTTAATCCCTAGCCAGATAATCAGAATTGCATATTCCAATTCTTTCATGTACCCTCTTGCTTTCAAGTCTGCAAAATTTTGCTGATGAATCCAAATATAAGGTAGAATAAGTAGAAGACTTCTTTGAAATGATAACCAACCAACCCATGAGTTCACCACCTTCTATTTCTGTGGCTGTAGCTGCATGTTGCATGGAATACTGTAAAATAATTGTGGTATATTATTATTAGTGTGTCTCTCACTGAAGATAATCATTCTTCTTGATAAATACTTTTTCGGGTAATTTCTTCTTTATACTTTATGAACACTTCCCAAATCAATTAACAAAACATTATAGTTTACTTCTCTTCAAGTTATATAAAAAAAATTATACTTAATTTTAAAGTTACTAAATATCTAGTCAGTTTATTTTTTATTTTATTTATAATTCTAGGAATAAATAATTACCATTCTATAATTTTAAGAATTAAAAAATTAATTTACATTCAAAAAGCTATTAATTAATATTATGATTTTGTGTATTGTGTTATTATATTTCACACTTTTTTTTATGTATATCCTTTATGATAGTTCAATCATTCGGATGGTGAACTTAACTTAGATACGAGTCACTGTTTGAAAAGTAAATTGGTCGATCATAAATGTGAATCATCTATTTTTTTATCTCAAATATTTATTTATACATTATGGGATGAATTTTTAATTAATATTGACTTAATCATAACCTAATTGTGGATAATCATACTTTATGTTCAAGTTAATCAGCGTTAAAGTTAATGTGCCTGATTTATGACCGAGCTATTTGTTTTTTGACATACGGATTTTATTAGTAATTTGTTGGATAATTCAAATTAAAGTTAATTCTTTTATTTGTGGTTAATCGAACACTCAGATAAAATATAATAATTTGAAGAAATAATAATATTTATTTCAATGTTTTAAAACATGTTAAAAACTTTTATAATGTATAAACATCACTTTATTTTAAAATATAATTTTATTGTTCAATATACAATTCAATAATAAATAATTTATTGATAATAAAAATCTTATATCATTAAAGAAATAAAATTTGAAATAATTTTTTTCTATAATTAAAATTACTTTTATCAATAAAATGTAATGAATTAATTAATTAACACAATAATTAAAAGAATAATAAAATATCAATAACTAATGGTAAAATAATCTTATATTATTATAGAAAAAAAATTGAGATAAATATTTTCCTATAATTAAAATTATTTTTAACAATAAAATCTAAATGAATGAATTAATAAATTAGCACAAAAATTAAAAGCGTAAAAAATTATCAATAATGAGAAAAAAATTACACTATAATAGAAATATAATTTGAAATACTCTAAAATAATTGTGGAATTATTATTAGTGTGTCTCTGATCGAAGATAATCATTCTTCTTTATAAATACTTTTTCGAGTAATTTCTTCTTTATACTTAACACTTCCCAGTTCAATTAACAAACATTATAATTTACTTCTCTTCCCAAATCAATTTCTTCTTTATATTTTATTGAAACTTTTTTTATGTTTCTAGACAAAAATACTCTGATATTATAATTCTAGGCAATTTTTTAATTAGGTATATGTACAAGTGGTGCGACACCCACATGACTTTAAACGTATAGAAGTTGAATAGGAGGTACACGACTTTGATATATTCACAATAAAAAAGATGAAGTTTTACATCTTTACATTTTTTTTATTCTTGATAATCGATTACACAATATTAAAATTGTGCAGGGCACACAACTTCTGTACAGCGGATGGAATTCGAATCACAGATCTACCAGAAGAAAAATGGGAAACTAAAATATAATTAAGATATAATTGATTATGATGTAAGTTTTAGTTAAATTAATTTTAAATAAGATATAATTGTGATTACAAAGTATCTACCTATTTTTTCTTATTATGATTAAGATATAAATGATTATGAATGATTATAATTTAAGTTTTAATTTTAATTGATTATAATTAATATATAATTAATTATGTTGATTATATCTTAATTTATTATATTATAATTTTTAATACGATGAGCAAGTAAAATTGTTTCTATGAGGCTTTTTAATAATGAGAATATAATAAAGAAACATTTATTATATATTATTTAAACCTATATATATATATATATATATATATATATATATATATATATATATATTAATCATAACCTATTAAAATCATAATTAATTATATCTTAATTATATTTTAATTTTTCTATTTCTTCTCCTATGTTAATCAATAACAACAATGTTATAATCCATTACAGAGATCTGTTATTCGGATTTCATCAGTTGTATATATAAGTTGTGCAATTCTTGCATGATTCTAACACTATGTAATTGATTATGTATATTTATAATCGATTACTCAAGATAAAAAAAGGTATAGAGTGTACAACTTCACTTTTTTTTTTACTGTGGCAGTGCAAAAGTTATATACTCTTGTACGACTTCTTCATCGTTGGAGAGTCTGCACGATTTGTCTATAAAAATTATTACCTATGATAATATCGAAGTATTTTGGCCCAAAAACCTGAAATATTAGAATTTGTTATACACGAACTAAGGCTGTGTATGAGGAAACACAGAAAGAGAATTATTTTTTAACCAACAAAATTTGTTCTTTCCTTTTAACCACGTTGCCTCTTAAATACCACATAGGAATGATCCTTCCTTTTTTATATTACTTTTTGTATTCATTTTCTGCATCTAGAAATATAAACCTTGATTATATAAGTTCTATTAAATTATTAATTTTGTACAGCAATAACAAATGAAATTCATAACTTATGATTTCGAAATCAGTTTCATAGAAGGAAATAAATTTACCACCATACTTGTATGACTTTGATAATGGGTTTATAGATTATTAATTATCATTAAAAAAATCACTGTAACAGTCAAATTTTATGCTTAAAATAACTATTTAAATATTATTTTAACTCATGAATATAGCAGGGATATTTTTTTACTTTTTCAGACAAAAAAAATACTTCGGATATTATCGTTTTAAGCAAATTTTTTTAATTATCTATATACACAAGTAACGTAACTCTACAAAATTCAAATGAAGAAGTCCTCCATGGGTGTACATGCAATGATGAACAAACAGGAATGTACGATTTCTATACTACCATAATAAAATAGGTTAAGATGTGCACTTTTACACATTTTCAATTCCTGATAATCGATTACAAAATGTAAGGGGTGCACGACTTTTATGAATCGAATCATAGATCTTTGTAATGGATTATAACATTGTTGGAATCGATTAACAGAAAAAAAAATAGAAAAATTAAAATATAATTAATTGTGATTTATGTTTTAATTAAAATAATTTTAATTAAGATATAATTATTTATGATTTACAAAATATCTACCTATTTTCGGTGATTATAATTAAGATATAAATAATTATAATTTAAGTTTTAATTATAATTGATTATAATTAAGATAAACTAATCATTGATTGATTATATATTAATTTATTAGGTAAATAATTATAACAAATAAATAATGCAAATACATATCCAACACTTTAAGGAAGATAATTTTTTTTTGTTTTGAAATAGTATTTCAATCATTACCAAATATAGAAATATTAAATCCAAAATTGTCACAAAAAACATTGATAAAAATTATTCTGTAGACATTAATGGAAAATAATTATTACAAAAAATAATTCCACTATCACAAAAAAATACCAAATATAGAAATATTAAATGCAAAAATTGTCACAAAAAACATTGATAAAAATTATTCTGTAGACATTAACGGAAAATAATTATTACAAAAAATAATTCCATTATCACAAAAAAAAATCTGAAAAAAGTTAGAAAAAATAGTTCAAATCTATATGGATCAATCAATGACTTTAATAACCTTGATAAAAAACCATTTACAAAAAATCTGAAAAATGTTAGAAAAAATAATTAAAAATTATATGAACCTAATGTCAATAAAAAAATCAATCTCTACTCTGAATAAGAAAATATTTGAAAAATAAATTCACAAATAAAAAAATACTCTAACTAACATATGTGAGAAAATAGTTCGTCCAGTAGAAAAAATTCTTGACATTTTGTGATACTTGACAGAATGTTTTTTTGTAAATTAGTGAAATGAGATGAAAGTTGGTAAAAAAGGGTTTAAATTTTCCAGAAATATTTTAAGATTTATCAATTTCTAAAATTATGGATATAATCAAAGCATGAAAAAGAAAACAAATTTTGATAAAATGTAATTTAATAGGTTAGAATTCGGTTTAAATATTATATCATAAATATTTTTTATTATATTCTCATCATAAAAAAAAGTAATATAGAAATAATTTTACCTTTTTATGGAATTATAAATTATAATATATAATAAATTAAGATATCATCAATCATAATTAATTATATTTTAATTATGATTAATTATAATTAAAACTTAAATCATAATAGTTAATATTTTATTTATAATAATGGAATATATATATATATATATATATATATATATATATATATATATATTGTAATCATAAATAATTATATCTTAAAAATAATTAAAATTTAAATCATAATTAATTATATTTTGCCCATAATTAAAAATAAAATTGCCTAAAAGTAGTAACATTGGAAATATTTCTGCATAGAAAATTATAAAAACCGCGGGGGACCTGAACCTCCTGAGTACTTAAAATCTGCAAACCAATCATAGCATTGTTGTACACTAGGGGTCACCACATACCTACCCTCCAGAGAGCACCCCCTCCTCTACCACCTTCAAAATTCTTTCCAAAAACTTGTTTGTGAAGAAAAAGCCAAAGAAAGATAGCCATATCACTCTGCAATTAACATGACCATCACAAACTCGATTCTTCTGATAATCTTCCTGTGCTTGACAATGCCACATTTTCTATTTTGTGATGAGGAAGTGCATTCAGGTACTGAAGCAAATCTCTTACCTTTTTTTTTTCTCCAATGATTATGCTTCTGTGAACCTGAAGCTTACATAATATGTTAGCAGGTCAATCGACCCAGAATTTGCATTCTTTCCAAGAAGACAGAAACGGGTCCATAACAGTGTCAGTGAAAGCAGAACATGCCGCCTCTAAAAAAAAATCGTTGCATGGTATATACTTTTCCACCTATGATGAAAAAATAAAAATTATATTTCATTTTTCTATTCATTTTTGGAGTCCCTTTTGACCGTGCCTTTGATCATGATGATTTTAGATTCTTGCACAAAGAAAGACATAAGCATCTCACAAAGCACAATTTCTACAACAGGAATACCACAGTTCGTTGTGCAGATTGAGAACACGTGTGTTTCTGGATGTCCTCCCCATGACATTCACCTCCACTGTGGTTGGTTTGCTTCTGTTAGACTAGTGAACCCCAAATTGTTTAAAAGGATCTCCTACGATGATTGCTTGGTCAATGGAGGGAACCCTTTAGCCCCTAGCCAGATAATCAAATTCGTATATTCCAATTCTTTCATTTATCCTCTTGCTCTCAAGTCTGCAAAATTTTGCGGACGAATGCAAATATAAAGTAGAAGACTTCTAGAAATGGTAACCAACCAACCCATGAGTTCACCACCTTTTATTTCTGTCGTTGGAGCTTCATGTTGAAGATAATCAACCTTCTTGATAAATACTTTTTTGGCTAATATTTATTTTATCTTTTGTTTAAAATGCTGGTATAATTTACGTTTATATTCTACATGCTCTTTGAAATAAATTTTAAGACCTAGAAAGTTGTAAATCCTAATACCATGTTTTTCACCTTCTTTGCTGTCTTATATTTAGCATATACATATTAAAAATTTCTGGAAAAGACGCTAACATGTAAATAATCGTTTTACGTGTTCCGAAGATTTACATTGAAGAATTATATTTAAGGAAACATGAGTATTAATATATTTTATTGTTATAGCATGGAATTAGAAATTAGTTAGAGTATAAATAGTCTGAAGTTTCAATACTTTATTATTAAAATAAAAAAAGTAGAAATATTCATTATTCAAGAGCTTATTTTAAGATGAAATAGTTTTATTTTGAATATCATATTTTATTATAAGAATTTTAGAGTAGAAAAGAGTAATAATACACAATTAAAATTTCCATCAAAGTAAATTTATTTTTATCTTTTTTTTAATCAATTTTTGAAAGTTTAGAATTATTATACATCAATATGAATTTTTTTTTATACAATTATTGTATTCTATGACAGAAGGAGCTCTTATAGAGGCAAGATACTTGATCTAATTTGTTTTCTGATATCACTCTAATTTAAAAGATTTGGTTATAAAAGTGACATAATATATCTTATATAAGAAAATTTGTTTGTGTTGAAGAATGATAAATGAGTCAGTTTTGAGTTAGAGATTTTTGTGTGATCTGGTAGTGAATTTAGTTTAATTTACGAATAGGCTATCCATATTGTGTTAGAGATTTTGTGTGATGTGACAGTGAATTTAGTTTGATTTATGAATCGGTTATTCATATTGTTTGGACCGGTGTACTTGATGACTTTTGAATATTGGATGAGAAAAATATATAAGTTGAATGTTATGAGTAATTTATAGTTGTATAAATAACCAAAATATATCAATTTGATCAAATTGGTTTAGTGGAATAATTTCAACACTCAATTTTGTCCGGGTTGAAAAAATGTGTTTTTATTGGTTTTTTTTTTATTATTTTATTTTACCTTTTTGTTTTATTCTATTTTTATGTATTTAGATTTTTGCTTTTAATTTAATTTCTATTTTTCTTATCTTCAATTTGTTTTAATAGAGTTAATTAATCAAAATAATTAAAAAATTGAAAAATAAAATTAAAACTGAAAATAATTAAAAAATAAAATAAAATTGAAAAAAAATAAAAAATAAAAAAATAGAAAACGTGGAAAAGGGCGCGTATGGGATGCGTGTCTGGGGTGAGGGGACAAGGTTGTTAAGGAGATTTTTCCAAGATTTTTGGAGAGGGGGGACAAGGTGGTTACAGGGGAATATTTGCCAAGATTTTAGGAGGGGAGGTTGGATCAGAGAGAGAAAAAGAGGAAAAGGGGGGCACACGAGGGACGTTCATCTGGAGCGATCATCCAGTCACAGAAGCATATCCACCATTGGCACCGGAAAAGAAAGATAAAGGCCAGAGGAGGAAGGAGAGGAAGTCACCGGATTCTCGCAGCTAGCAGCAGCCTTAGAGCTCCGAGAGGTAAGCATCTTGCTCCCCTGTGTGATCATGTATGTTTACTGTATAACTGCCTTTTATGTTTATGCCATTTTGCTTATGCTATGGTGAGTCTGCCACATTCCCCATTTCAGAATCTTATAGCATTCGTTTATCCTCTTCCTCTAAGCATCCATCTTCATCCTTTCTTGACACTGAACCTCCAACTCCTTTCATCCATATTCACCCACTGCCACGAGACATATTAACACCCACGGCCAGTACTAACACCTCACGGTCACCACCTATCTTCACTGACTACACCATTAACTAAAAAAATCAAAATCTGTCTTCATTGCTCTGGCAACAAACAACACCAAAACAGATTCAAATCACCAAATGAGAAAACCTAAACACAGAGATAAGAGAAATTGGTAGAACAATCATCTGCCACGCCGGCAACGGTGGCTGGGAGTTCCGCCGGTGTGAGTTAGGGTCGAGCAAAGGGGGGTGCTGGTGGCGGCGTTTCTATCCCAGGCGTAAAAGGGAGACCCGTGAGGATACCTGCGAGCAGCGAAGGCATTTCCAACATTAGCGTTTGCCGCCGGTGATGTCTCTGGTCCAGCTATAGGGCGCGGCGGTGTAGCATCGGAGGCAGCGGTGGCCGCGAACGGAGTGTAGCGTCGGTGTGTAACGCGGAGGAAGACCCTCCCTGAGAATCACTGTTTTTTTTTTAAAAGAGAAAGAATGGAGACGGTGGTGTCATGGCTGGCGGTGGTTATGGGAGCGCGAGTCGTCGTCGGCGAGCCCAAGACGTGTTCTGGTTGAAGCAACGGTGGCCGGCTCTGACGGAGATGGCAGTGAGTCGTGGTGTTGAGTAGGAGATCTTGGATCTCTGGAGAGGGCACAAGCCGGCGTGAAGGAGTGAATGAGAGTGGGAAGGTAGAACCCCTAGGAAATTCTAGGTTAGAAACCATTCAACTGGGCCAGGCCCAGAATTGAGCGTACGTCTAGGAACCTTGGGCCTTTTTTGGTACGTTCGTTATTTAGCCTCTTATCCAAACGTCCGTTCGGACATTTCTTGGACGGACTGTTTGACAGCCATCTCCCCAACGAACGTCCGTTCGTCATTTTCGATAACGAGCGTTCGTCATTGAGCTTCATTGTCCAAACTTCCACTTGTCATTTCAACGACGAGCGTTCGTTATTAGGCTTCCCTGTCTAAACGTCCGTTCCTCATTCCAATAACGAACGTTCGTCATTAGGTTTTCCTGTCTAAACGTTCGTTCGTCATTTCAATGATGAGCGTTCCTCCTTGAGCTTTCCTGTCTACACGTTCGTTCGTTTTCAATAACGAACGTTCGTCATTTAAGCTTACCTGTCTAAACGTCCGTTCGTCATAACGAACGTTCGTCATTAGGTTTCCCTGTCTAAACGTTCGTTCGTCATTTCAATGATGAGCGTTCGTCCTTGAGCTTTCCTGTCTACACGTTCGTTCGTTTTCAATAACGAACGATCGGCATTTAAGCTTACCTGTCTAAACGTCCGTTCGTCATAACGAACGTTCGTCATTAGGTTTCCCTGTTTGAACGTCCGTTCGTCGTGTCAATAACGAACGTTCGTCTTTAAGCTTACATTTTTGAACGTTCGTTCGTCGTGTCAATAACGAACGTTCGTCCTTAAGCTTACATTTTTGAACGTCCGTTCGTCTTGTCAATAACGAACGTTCGTCCTTTAGCTTAAATTTTTGGACGTCCGTTCGTCATTTCAATAACGAACGTTCGTCCTTAAGCTTCCATTTTTGAACGTCCGTTCGTTATTTCAATATCGAACGTTTGTCATTAAGTCACTGTTTAAACGTCCGTTCAATAACGAGTGTTCGTCATTAGGCTTCCATTTATGAATGTCCATTCGTCATCTACCCAATGAACGCTCGTCTCTCCGCCTCAATTTCTCAACGTCCGTTCGTCATGTCTTCAACGAACGTTCGTCATTTAGCTTCCTGACTAAACGTCCGTTAATCATCTCCCCAATGAACGCTCGTCTCTCAGCCTCAATTTCTTAATGTCATGTCTTCAATGAGCGTTCGTCATTCAGCCTTCGTTCCCAACGTCCGTTCGTTATCTCTCGATGAACGTTCGTCATTCATCTCACATTTTTAAACGTCCGTCCGTTATATCCCCCTATGAACGTTCGTTATTCTTAACGTCCGTTCAGCCATTTTCATTTCTTTTGTTTATTTATTTTATTTTTATTTTTATTTTATTTATTTATTTATTTATTTATCTTTTTCTCTTATCTTATTTTGTTCTATTTATTTATTTTAAATAAATATATATATTTATTTTAAAATAAATATTTATTTTGTTCTATTTATTTATTTTAAACATCTACTTATCCTAAATATATATATTTAATAATACAATATTCATAGTTTAAATAAAAGAATTTACAAGATTATTTTTAAAGGTTTAAGCACACGTGTGACCGCTCGCGTCGTCCTTGTGCTGAAAACCTCTTCTTCTTCTTTCTTATAAAAATTATTACAAAAATATTTAAAGGTTTAAGCACACGTGTGACTGCTCGCGTCGTCCTTGTGCTAAAAACCTCTTCTTCTTCTTTCTTATAAAAATTATTACAAAAAATATTTAAAGGTTTAAGCACACGTGTGACCGCTCGCGTCGTCCTTGTGCTGAAAACCTCTTCTTCTTCTTTCTTATAAAAATTATTACAAAAATGTTTAAAGGTTTAAGCACACGTGTGACCGCTCGCGTCGTCCTTGTGCTAAAAACTTCTTCTCCTTCTTTCTTATAAAAAATTATTACAAAAATATTTAAAGGTTTAAGCGCACGTGTGACCGCTCGCGTCGTCCTTGTGCTAAAAACCTTTTTCTTCTTTTCTTAAATAAAATTTCAAAAATACGTTTAAAGCTTATTTACGTAATATTAAACGAGGGTATGAGTGCTCGTGCGATCGTCCGCATCAGCCTAGCACTCAATACTCTCAAGTCTTCCTAAATAAGTAAATAACGGTATGAGTGCTCGTGTGATCATCCGCATCGTCCTAGTGCTTAATATCGTTATTTCCCTTTTTTTAAAAATAATTAAACATATTTAAATATCGTTTTAAAGGTATGAGTACTCGTGCGACCGTTCGCGTTGGCCTAGTACTCATTACCTTCTTTTTCTCGAAAATATTAAAAACATAAAATCTCCAAAAATTAAAAACATCTGCTTTTCCAAACAACAAACAATCTCTTAACTAGAACTACGTAACCCTGATTTCTCATTTTGAATGAGAATACGTAGGAGCAAGGTCAATCCTTGTCGGGCCCAAAAAACTAAAAAATATGTTTTGTTTATTTAGAATTTTATTTTAGGGGATAATTAAACATTTTGAAAACCATATCATATTCGTGCATTTAGTTAAAGGTACTGCCTTAGGGCAGGCGTTGTTGGGTGCTAACACCTTCCCCACGCGTAACCGACTCTCGAACCCAATCTTTGGTTTTCGTGGACCGTGCTTTATCGTTTTGAGGTTTTTCCGTAGTTTTCCAAAATAAACTATGGTGGCGACTCCAAAATCTCTTTTCAAAACCCGTTTCTTTTTGGATCGTCGTCCCGTCGCGATTCCAGTTGCGACAAATACTATGTTAAAGTTAAAAATGAGATGTTAGGTATAATAATTAAATTGAAAATCTCATTTTTGAACCAAATTAATGAGTTGGTAAACTATTTTTAGGTTTAGATTGGATGCATCATCCTTTCACTAATCAAAATTTAAATTTAATTACCGAAGGGCGGAACCCTCGATAAATGTTTGCGACAAGGGATTTACCGAGGGGTCTTTGGCCGTCGATAAGCCGTCTGTAATTACCTTTTACCGACGATTTCGGGCTGTTTTCGAGGGCTCCTGGCCTTCGGTAATGCCCTTCTTTTTTGTAGTGTATGATATAAAGACCTCATATTTTTTTTAAATAGTAGTACTTTTAATATTTGATGCATTAAGTGAACCTATATCTCGTTTGGTGAAATTAATGCAAGAGCATAGAGGATTAGTCACTAGATAAAGTATAGTAGAATCTTGCTTAATGGCGAGATAGTTGGGTGAACCATTTTTCTCCTTAACGAGTTGTTCTTGTAAGAACTTTCTCAGGTTGCTCGTTGGGCTAGCAAATGATCTTGTTGGGTGAGCTTACGCTCCTACTGAGTGAGAGGACCTCTCGCTTAATTAAATTATATTTCGAAAACTTTTTGAAAAATATTTTTTAGATGTTTCTAAAATGTTAAAAATTGTTAGTTTTTATAATATTATTATTTTTCGACAAATGATTATGCTTGATGATCTGTTTGAAAGTGATGAGTTGAATTAACTTTTTCAGATAGAAATGTATGGTTTATGATATGTGAGATCGAGTTGAGTCTGAGATAGAGCCATAATCTATTGGTTATGTGTGTGTGTGTGATCAAATAGAGTTAGAGATGTAACCCTAATCTAGTACATTTGTGTGTGAAGTCTGTAATCTATTCTAAATTGTTGATATGATGTCTTTATAATATAAATATAATCCTTTTCAAAGAGAAAATATGTTGAAAGGTTGTAAATTATACATTCAGATTAGACAAAAGATTATTTTACTATATTAATATTTGATTCACATGAAAAAAGATATTAGAACACTGTCATCCTTCATCCCTATATTAGAACACATATAGGGATGTCCGAAAAGATATTTTTCACTGCCAGATTAAGGAAATTTGGGAAACCACAACAACCAAGCCTCGAAAAAATCACAACACTGTCATCCTTCATCGCCGCCACTGCCTCGCACCACCACCATGCACACGCCGCCACAAGGCCACCACCACCGCTGTCGTGCTGCAAAGCCATTTTCAGGTTGCTGTCGTCGTAAGAATTGCGCCACTCAACGCGACTCAATGCGAGAACCTACAACCATAGTACTGAAAACCTGTTCGAAACCCAAATGAAGTAAATTGCATCTCCACCATTCTCTAATCACCTTTACCCACCACCTACATCACCACCATGAATCTTCATCTTCTCCAACATAACCACCATAATTCCACCCCTAAAACCCACAGAAAAATCCTAAACTGAAAGAACCCTAAAAACCTAAATCACCATCGTGATAACCTCTACATTCTCGCTCCTCGCCGCCACCAATACTAACGCGAACCCATCCAACCATTCAAACCTTCATCTTGCCAACACAGAGCATCAGCAGCGCCGTAGAGGAGAAGATGCAAAACCCTATCGCGAAGAGAGGCAAGGGTTCGAACCCTAGCGCAACCTTCCTTGCCACCATCGTGCAACCTGCCTCCATCAACCTTCATCTTCGCGCTTCTCAACCATCAACAACCCGAACCTACAAGAAGAAACCTAGAGAAGAAACCCCCAATTTCCGACCACAACAACCAAGTCAAAAAAACCCTATTTTTTTTAATTTTCCCAATCTATGCACTCAACAATCAAACCACTAATCCCTAACTTTTAATCAGTTTTCCCTAAGTAAAATGTTGTGTTTTTATTAAAATAAAGTTTTTTAAAATTATAAATAAATAAAATCCAGCTCAGGTGTCCAAATGCTGCCACATGAATAAAATTTGTTGAGTCACCAAGCCACGAGCCCTAATTTTTAACGTCGCTCAGCGTAATTAACGACGAGACCCAAATTGATTCAATTTTACATAATAAGGTACCTAACTGAGATCATTTAGAATACGAAGATCTATTTGAGACAAACCTACACAAATAGAGATGTTCGAAAGGATTAAACCTTTAAAATATTGTAAGAAATTTATTTTGAAAAATTATTTAAAGAAAAATATAAATATATATGTGTATGTCGATATGCATAATGAATGAATAAATAAAATATAATTTGAAATGAGAATTTATAAGTGTCACATACGAATAAATAAAATATAATTTGAAATGAGAATTTATACTGTGACATCTGTTTTGGTGCATTCACAACCACAAAGCTATACCTACTAAGCTACGCTCATATGAAGTGAAAAGGGGTTGCAGTTGGAACAAGAAGAAGGCTTTGTACCGGTTTCATTTTCTGCTATTCCAACAGCTTAAAACTATTGTCTTAGAAATCATTTGACAGCTTCCATATTTATTTCGCTAAGTGGCTTGGGAAAATTATCTTGAAGCAATTCCAAGTTCACATTTCAAAATTTAAAATCTTCTTTACTGATACACCACCAATTATATGTTTAAACTCATTTATTTCAAATCACAACAATAATCTTGATACAAATGCACATAACACAAACATAATGTCATAATTGAACTCAACTTCAAAGTTCTGCTACATCACAACATTACCAATCTAATTACAATTTATCTTGAACACAAACATAATACATAACATCACTCTCAATGCCCATGACAATACAAAGAACACCAACATCATTTTGAAATTTTTCCTCTCCTACTCTAATTTCCTCTTCAACTTATCCTTCTTCTTTCTTAGATCCAATACAACCTTTTTCATACAAACTTCAACTTCTTCGCTCTTCCTTTGTAAGCTTCCTTCATTTTCATAATGTCCTTCATCAACCCATTCAAAGTAGTTACAACTTGCATTACTCTGCAAAAGAAATTACAAATCAGTAATACAAACTTCATCACAATAAGTTAAGCATTTTTTGTCACTTACTGCCCAATTTCTACATCTATAAAATAGTCTCCCTTTGTTCTTCAATGTAGTTGCCTTCAACACCAACAATCTTTCCCCACAACCACATATTTTTTAAGCTAAGTGAGAGGAGGATCCACATGTTTGGGACATTCCTGAACCAATGCTCCTTCGCGTGTAACCAATTCCTCCATTGTCAGCTTTCATTTCCCTTCAACAGTGATTTCGAAAGTAAATCAAGAAAGATCCCTTTATTCCCAACCAAAACCCTATATCTCAAATCCATCCATTTATTCACACGAAAGAGAACTATCAACTTACGTGACCAACTACACCAATGCTCAAGAAGATGAAATCCAACCTTTTGCTCTTCAACCTCCTTTCCACCTTAAATGATGATCTCGTCTTTGCTCTTCACTCTTCACAACACACTTTGAAGCTAACTTTACCAATCAACCTAATAAACCAATTAATATTCTCACTTTGCATTAAAAAATACCAACGTGGCAAGAGCTACGAAGGAAAACTGTGAACACACGTGGCCAGACGTTAGCCACATCAGCTGGTTTTAAACGGTGTTAGTTTTGGAGGATCAAAAATTAAGGTTTCCTTAAGGAGGAGGACTAAAATGTACCTTACTTTAAAAGAGAGACTAAAAACAAATTCGTTTGATAGTTTAGGGACTAAAAACATATTTAACCCTTCTTCATATTAAAATTAATTATTAGGTATCAATTTGACTTTTATTTAAATAATATTTGGAGATTTTATAGTTTTGAAAAAAAAAGTATAATTATAATTAATTTGTTCACGTGTGTTTTGACCATGAATGATATTATATACTAGATATCTAGAAAATGCATGTTCATCATTGTAATAAAATAATTTCTTTTAATAAAAAAAATGCATGTATTTAAATTACTTTTATTTAAGTAATTTCTGAAGTCAGTTCATCATTGTAATAAAAAAATGCATGTATTTTAATAAATTTTAAATTAATTTAAGCAAAACAATTACATATAATTGAAGGACGAAATGAGTAGATTGATTACTTTTAAGTTGTACTACTATAGAGGCATTCATCTGAACTTTGTGCAGCCGATACACTCACGGTGCAGTGTGATTGTCTCTCTTTTTGCATCACAATTGGGTTGCATGAAAATATAATTTAGTTTTTTAGTTTTCATGTTTCATAACAATTGGGCCTAAAGGGAAAGGTGATTTATTTGGGTCTTGCTCCTTCATGTTCTTGCACTTCTCTACTATTTTTTTTTATTCCAAAAATACTCTACACTTTTCCACTATTTTCTTTTATTCAATCTTATTTTCACTGTTCAATATATAATTTTTTCTTCAAATTACTTAATAAATGGTAAAATTTTGTTCTAAATTTATAGAAAAATGTTTATATATATGTGTGTGTTTTTTTTACATTTAATATCTATAAATTTTAACATTATATTATGTTTTAACCTACCGACATGTTTGACTCAAATAACTTGAATAAAGTATTTAATTTTTTAGATAAATAATATAAAAATATTATTAAATACTAAAAATATAAAAGAAAAGTTATTTGTTAAAGATTTGGAATTTATTTAGTTCTTCGTCGTTATAAAGTTAGTATATAATAATAATAATAATAATAATAATATATTATTTACTATTAATATTATTATGTTTATTATTTTGTATTTGCATATAACTTTTAAGTTTATAAAATGGAAGTGGCAGAAACACTAATATTGAAGTTTATATTTTATATTTTGTAATATATCACAAGTTTAAATCTAAGTCATATGAATGCTCCATTAATGCAGAGAGAGAAAGAGAAAGATTGTTGAGCATAGTGGAGAGGTGTAAGGTATTTTTGGAATAAAAGAAAATAATGAAAAGATGTAGAGTATTTTTGGAATAAAAAAAATAGTGGAGAGGAGCTAAAGCACTTGGGATGGTGAAGGAAACAACACCAGATTTATTTTCCTAATCCTAGCCCATGTCAAAGCAAGGAGCAATAACTTTTTTTAAATTTATCAAATTTCTTCTTACACCCCCATCAAAAATTTCCTAAAAAGTACTTCCCTAATGGCGGGATTGTATTTCAGAAAAACATTTTCAAATTTATTTTAATGTGTTTTCAAAAATCAAATCCTAAATGACACGGTACTGAAAGAGATTTAGGGTGGAGGAAGCAATAACTTAATTTTAATTTTATCTTTTATGCACCATTCCGCTATAGTCAGCATTATGAGAAGATTGAAATTCAATTACATTAAACATTAATTATTATATACACTGAAATAATTGTGTAAAAAATATACAATAAAATAAAGATATTGAAAGTTGAAACTACTCATCCATGTTAGAGCTTCTTATGTCAATTACCATCCACTCCATATTTGGATAAAAAAATATTTCGACTGTGCCATTTTTTTCATCAACAAATAACTACCTATTTCATAAAGGGTTAAATATGTTTTTAGTCCCTAAACTATTGGCCGTTTCTGATTTTAGTCCCTCTTTCAAAGTAAGGTACAATTTGGTTCTCATTCTTTCCGAAAACGTTCGTTTTAGTCCTCGAAAACTAACACTGTTTAAAAATTTGGTCCTCATTTAGTAACAAAATGAGGACTAAAACCAAAATTCCAAGGACTAAAACGAACGTTTCTAAAAGAATGAGGACCAAATTGTACCTTACTTTGAAAGAGGGACGAAAACCAGAAACGACCAATAGTTTAGGGACTAAAAACATATTTAACCCTTTCATAAATATATACTTTTTTTTTCATTTACAAGGGTATGCTTTAGAATTATAATTTTATATAAAAAATTGTAATTAATTATCAAATAATTATTCAAATTTATTAGTGTGGTAAGTAGAATAGACAGCCCAAAGTAATATTTCTTTTTCTCTATATCAAACATTCTTCCTGGATATTTTATTTTTTTCTTTAAATATTTAATTCAGAGTGTTTCATTCTACACCTTCAAGATTTCATCTTACACCTCCAAAAATTACATTTTTAACCTTCTAACATCTTATCTTTATCTTGCACCTCAAACTTTTTCAAAAATTTTAATTTTAACTTTAAAAAACACTTTACACCACCTTAATAATAATTAAATTTAAAATTCAAATATTATTTAATATAATTTTATATTTTAATAATTATTAAAATATGATTTATATCATAATATAGTTATATTAAAAGTATAAAAATAAAATAATTAAAATAAAAAAAAAATAAAAAAGTATATTAAATAAAATATTTAAATATATTAAATTATATTAAAATACTAAAATAAATTAAACAATTATTAAAATTTATATAAAAGATAAAATTTTAAAAACAATTATTTACTTAAAATCAAATAAAATCATATTAAATAAAACATTTAAATACATTTATTATATTAAAATATTAAATTAAATTAAATAATTATTAAAATTTAAATAAAAAATAAATTTTTAGAAACAATTATTCATGGGATATGATATGGATATGAGAACCATTACTTATCGGATATCTATATCCGATTTTCAAAATTTTGTTTTTTTATTAAATTTTAATAATTATTGAATTTAATTTAATATTTTAAAACGATTTAACATTTTTAAATACATGATTTGAAATATTATTTTTATTTTCATTATTATTATTCTTATTTTAGTTATTATTATTTTAATTCTTTTAATAAAACTATTATAAAAATATAAACCATATGTTAATAATTATTAAAATATAAAAATATTATAAATAATATTATAATTTTTATTTAAATTCAATATTTGTTAAATTTTAAATAAAAAACAAAAGTGTTAGCATATTTTATGGATTTTAATATCTGATAAACAAGTTTTTAAAATTTTGATTTTTAATTAAAATTTAATAATTATTTAATTTAATTTCATATTTTAATATATTAAATCAAATTTATTATTACTATTTATTTTTATTATTTTATTTTTATTATTTTATTTTTATTATTTTATTTTTAAGTTTTTAATATAACTATTATTATAATATAAATTATATTTTAATAATTATTAAAATATTAAATTATATTAGTAATATTTAAATTTTAAGTTAAATTAAATTATTATTAAAGTGGTGAAGAATGCTTTTAATAAGAAAGAAAAGAAAATGAAAAAATATTTATTAAAGTTGAAATGAAAATTTTGAAAAAATTAAAGGTGTAGGATAAGATGTTAGAAGATTAAAAATGTAATTTTTAGAAGTAAAAGATAAAATCTCAGAGGTGTAGAATAAAACACTCTTTAATTCACATGTTATTTGTATTAGGATATTTGCGGGTTTGACATCACTTCATTCATTACAATTATATCGTGTTTGGTTAGATAAGATTTTCGTTTCATGGTAAATCTAATTTGTTTGTAAGTAGATTGAATTGTGTTACATCAATTGTCAAAATTTTAGAAAGTTATTTTCATTAAAAGTTACATTTTCCAAGTATCAAAAACTAATTTGAAAAAATAAGATAGTTTTTATAAAAATTAATTCAAATAAATTATATATAACATAATAAATTAGTTTAAGTTGTGTTAAATTTAACCTATTAATAAATAAAATTTAATTAAATTAAATTGGGTCAATAATTCGATAAAATTAACCTTTAACTTTTGCACTTAATAGTTTTCTTTTTTCTCTTGACCATATCAAATTACTGCTTAAACATTCCTAAGGAAATTCTTAAACATGTACCTTTGATACATGTGAGAGAGAAATTTTTTAAAAGAAAAAAAAATGAAAAATTGTGGATTTATCCTCTCCCAGGAGCACTATAAAACAAGAGATGAAAACAGGATGTGGGATTATGGCTCTCAGATATTTCTGCACTACAAATATTTCAACCAGATATCATGAAGCTTCTACAAAAACTCCTGTTCCACCTTCTTTCTCTTTAACAAACTCAGGCATGCACAGTTCCACCCCAGAGACAAACACCAAGAACAAGTCTACTGCTGACAACTTGAAGAGCATAGTCAACGCTCTCGTGCTTCCTTCCATTTCATCTTCTCCACTTCACTCTCTCCACAAAGGTAACTGGGTCAAGCTCATTTGTGGTGCAAGCTTTGAGGTATGTAAACGTAAACAAACTCTGTCTTGTTTCTCAAAGAGTTTCTCATACTTCCAATAACACTCTCTCTCTCTCCATATATAGGATGTTGTTGATATCAGAAATCTCAGCCTGGTTTACACTCTTGCTGGAGGTAAGGACTTTTGTTTGGGGTTAGAGTAATATAGCAGACAATATATACATTCATGATAATCAGCACGCTGTGCCCTTTTTTTTCTTTTGGACAATTGAAGCTTCCTTGAGCATTGCTTTCCATCATTATAAATTCTTTGAGTGGATTCAGCTCTGCCAAAATTATGGCTTTTGGATTTTCATTATGGACAAAAGTTAAATGCAATTCTGTATGTGTTCTTGGTTTTATTCTAATCAGAATTAGAGTTTCATTTCATCTTGTTTTTACACGAATTAGGGAAAATTTATTTATGATCGGAGAATAACACCAAAAGGAATTGCCTTCATCTAATATTTTCTCTCTCATTGTTTAAGTTATGCAAACTTGATCTTATTATTAACTCTTAGGAATGTCAAGTGGTCTAAATTGGATTAAATGGTTGCAGTTGACTGCATTGACTGTGCCGCTGATGCAGCAGTTGTTAGTGCTGTGAATGAAGGAATTGAAGCTGCAAGAGATATCGTATGCGTTAGGAGGCCGTGGGTGATGATCAGTGTCAATGATGATAAAGATCTTCATTTTCGAAAAGCCGGTAAGTTTTAATTGGGTGCCTGTGTCAGAAATATTGTGGCCTGAAGGACCTTGCAAGTGGTTGAATTATCAAGATCCATTTCATTTAGTTTTACAATTAAAAGATTTGCAGGGTGAACACACCCATTTTGTTCTTGGCCATAATATATTGTTGTAAGCTAGTCCATATATTCAGAACATAGTTTACATATTTGAATTTCAGTACCTCTGGTGTATAACTTGACTGATTGGTTGTTGCTTTAACCAAAAATATGTCAGTCTTTTTAAAGTTAGCCCTTATATAATGATCCAGGAAGGTTAGAAAGGGAACACATGATATCCAAATTCAGAATACGAGTAAACAATTTCCAATTTGAAGTCTACCTACTCACTATATGGTGAGAGGGTTATGTACTTCAACATTGATGAAGTGGCAGTTTGATCTCTAAAATGCAAACTTGTACTCTTTATATTCGTAATCTTGACCATAGGGCTATGTTCATGCAGGAGTTATGATATAAAAAAGAAAAACGTATATCAAAGCACTTGTTCCTCTGATATTGTTCCGTGGAGACAAGGGTTGTGATAGTCAGAATGCCACTATGATGGCATGTCACTACAAAAGCATGATCATCTTTTATTATCATCGTATTGAAAGTTTTTTTCTCAAATGACAAAGATTCAATATCATGCATCAGGTTTTAAAGCTTAATATATCACTTACATATGAATATTCGTGTCTTCTGAACAGAATTTGATCCAGAGGAATGTCCAGCAGACTGTTCACGGCCTTGTGAAAATGTGTGCCCTGCTAATGCAATATCATTCCTTGGGAAATCTTCGGGAATTTCATGTAATACTGAAGCAACAAGTGTACTAAAGGTTTTAACTTGCTTTTACAAACTTCTTCAGAACACACGGCTATGTTTTTAAAAGTTGTAATGTTTAATTGGCTATAACCTGCAGGATGGAGTCATAACAGAACGCTGCTATGGCTGTGGTCGCTGTCTTCCAGTTTGCCCCTATGATAAAATAAGTGGGATCTTTCCCAGTTCCATCTATGACTATATGTTCTTAACTCTGAACTATTTAGTTCAATTGTGTTTAGTTACTATCTCAATGATGTTATTTGATTTTCAACTGTATGTACCTTTTATACTGATGTAGGAGAGGTAACATATGTAAGAGATGCTGTGACAACTGCTGATCTAATCCAGAGAGATGACATTGATGCTATGGAGATACATACAAGTGGAAGGTAATATACAAATTGATAATATCAAATAGCACAATGATCTTTCTAGAATTTTATCAAGCACTTCAAGTAAAAAAGGTATAATTCTCAATTCACGAAATGCCTTCACCAAGCCTTCTGGGCTTTCTTTCTCTTTTCATGATTGAGATACACTATTTCTTTGACGTTTTTGTTTGAATCCATTTCCTTATGTGACCTTTGATCCTTCTATAGACAGAGTAATTTGTTCAAACAACTCTGGAGTGCTCTGGGAGATTCAGTAGGGTATTTGAAGCTTGTAGCTGTAAGGGGTGCCTCCAATCTGTTCTAATATTTTCAAAAAATACTTAGCCTCTTGGCTATTGGGACTTTGAATCGCCAATTTACTATTGAAATAATCCAGGTTAGCTTACCTAATGGTGGTGACTCAACAATATCCTCCATGAACTATATGTTCTCCATCATGAAACCCAATCTTCAAAGCTTCAACTTATGGCAGGTGTACCTTTGAACATTCTCAAGTTTTTATGAGCCAAATTTTCTTCCATATTTCTGTTAACAAGTTCTCCTTTGTTTTTCAAAAACTCAAGTTAGATGGTCGTCCTATGAGTGGAGATATTGGGAGAGGAGCAACAAAAGAATCAATTGCCTTTGCTGTTCAACTGGCTAAGGCAAAAGAAAGGCCTCCTGGTTTGTACTCATAACTCA
This sequence comes from Vigna umbellata, assembly GCF_029865625.1. Taxonomy (NCBI): domain Eukaryota; kingdom Viridiplantae; phylum Streptophyta; class Magnoliopsida; order Fabales; family Fabaceae; genus Vigna; species Vigna umbellata. Next base: position 62,155,327 of record NC_142169.1, read on the forward strand.
TTTTATGGTCCTTTGAAAACCTTCAAGGCTTACATCCATTCTAGATTCTGTTAATGTTAGTGACACTTAACATGGTAGGTTTTCTTCAACTTGCCGGTGGAACCAATGCTCACACAATTGAAGGGTTGAAAAAAGAGGGACTCTTTCAAACAACTATTAATGGTAGTGTCCCTATTTTGTTAGTTTGTATCTCTTTTTCTCCACTTCATTATAACTATACCTTGCTTTTGGTTAACTTTTCCTAGAATATTTGCATGATGATGAATCAGCAATAAACTCATCTGGTTCACCACATGCTTTGATTGGTGGTATAGCATACGGTGGCTACGCACGGAAGGTGAATTATTTATTTATGTAGTTGTTAGATGTACATAGATGTTAGTTGCATCCCTGTGCATTAAGCAACACTGCTAGCAGATTTTTTATTACCCCTACCTAATAACAATATAAGAATTTGTTGGCTTATAGTCATATAACTCTGGCATACCACTTTGTCAAGTCTTACAATGTACATTTTGGTCAGATTGTTGGTAGAGTGTTGAGATCAATGCAATCAGAACATGGTGGAGCTGCTTCAATTGAGGATCATTCTGAGTATCTCTTGATGGCTCTTAAGGAAGCACTTGCTTTGGTGGGACCTGTTAAATGTCTATGATAGCTGTATTTGAAAGTGTAGCGTATACCATAGAAGAATAGAAACTTGTTAAAAAGTAATAAATCAAATCAATTTTAATTTACATTTCTAATCATAGCTTCTCTAAAACTATTTATTTCATAATTTCTTTCAGTCAATTAGTAGCACTAATTGCATATTTATGTATGTATACGTAATCACTCTCCTACTATGAATTACATTGAACTTCTAACAAATAAACATCTTGATTCATTCACTGCTATGTATCACATTTTTTACTTTTAAGGTTGTTAGAGGGAGGATATGTATTATACCCAGATAGAATGTAAACTATTTTACACTGGCTATTTAACTAATATAAAAAGGATAAATTGGTATAAAAAGTCATTTAAAAAAAATATGTTTTTGTACTTATATCTCTTTTAATTTTCTCAATACATTATATATAAAAAGATGGATCATGATATTTTAATAATTTTTTGACAATAAATTAAGTATAATTATTTTATTGATTTATATATTTGAAATAGATTAATCACGAACTACTTTTATCATAAAAAGTTGGTTTAATACGTATTTTGGTCCCTCTTTTCGTAGGGTCTGTTCAAATTGGTCCTACTTTTTTTCAAAAGTTCACTAAGATCCCACTTTTCGCAAAAACGATGCACGTTAGTCCTTTTTTAGGTTTAATACGTATTTTGGTCCCTCTTTTCGTAGGGTCTGTTCAAATTGGTCCTACTTTTTTTCAAAAGTTCCCTATTTTGATCCCTCTTAGTGAACTTTTCGTATTTTGGTGAGCTGTACATTTTGATCCCTCAAAAGTTCACCTCAACGAAAAATGTACAGCTCACCAAAATACGAAAAGTTCACTAAGAGGGATCAAAATAGGGATCAAAATAGGGAACTTTTGAAAAAAAGTAGGACCAATTTGAACAGACCCTACGAAAAGAGGGACCAAAATACGTATTAAACCTAAAAAAGGACTAACGTGCATCGTTTTTGCGAAAAGTGGGATTTTAGTGAACTTTTGAAAAAAAGTAGGACCAATTTGAACAGACCCTACGAAAGAGGGACCAAAATACGTATTAAACCTAAAAAGTTCGTCTAAAAAATTGTTGTCAAAACTACCGTTATTATAAAAAAATTGTTAAAAAAGACATTTTTTTTTTTTTAAAAAGAGGTGGTTGGAAAAAGTTATCTTATAATTTTAGAAATGACATAAAAAGCAACAACGAAAATCTTAAAAAACGACTGAAAATAGGTGATCATTGCGTTTCATGAAATTCCTCAATCATTTTTTTAAGACTTTATCGCTATTGTCGATCTACTCACATAATGTACTGAGATCTATACAGGGAGACAAAATAATCATAACATTGTAACTTATGCATGGTTAAGGTCATACCAATTCCAATTAAGCTCGTCGTAATAATGCCAACGAAGAAAGCTCTCTATGTGAATAAATTATAAATTTGAAAAAATTACAACTTATCTTAATCTTTAATACCTAAAATATTTAGTTGTAATATCTGTTTATGGGATAATGAAGCTAGTGAATATGATATTATAATATTTTAGTACGTGTGTCAACCTTTATTTATATTTATAGTTATTTATTTCAGTTAACTTATATTATACTTTAAATTATATTTTTAATGAAGTATGAAAGTGGTTTTAAATCTCATTAAAAAATAAAGCCACGTGACTTTTTAGGTTGTCCTATAACCACTAAATGATTTTGAATTTTTTTTATGTTTAATTAATCTATTTATTTCACTCTGTCCCACGAAAAGTCACCTTACATGAGATATATTACAGGCAGAATTTTTTCACCTGTTTGTTCATTGTTTAGGATGTTAGAGGGTTCATGGAGCACGAGGGTGGTCCCTCGTTTTTCATGCTATGCATATTTTATTTATAATTGGGTCTCCATTATTATTGTACTACATAGTTCACTCTAACATAGACAATGAGTGTGTTTTTTAATAATTTATCCTTACAGATCACAATGTTCCTTTGCCATTCAAAAAAAAAAAAAAAATTGGACTGCCTTTCAAGGCATCCCAAGTTCCAATCATTTGAGAATGAAAAACACACCAAAGAGAATGCAAGTATAGTTTAGGAGAGCCCATTTACATTTAAACATTGATTTATTGTGTTTATTATTATTGTTTAAGCAAATAGTGTAAAATTTTATTTAATTGTCCAATCAATGCAAGATTGACTTCCAAACATTATAATTTTTTTAATTATTTTAAAAATTATTAAGTTTCTTGTCGTATATTGAAATACAAATCGGTGAACTTCAATTTAGTTCGGATACAATATTTTAAAAATTATTAAGTTTGCAAGCCTCTGATTAAACTACTTAAAATTGCACGTATGTTTAAGATGGGTGCATTAATCGCGCATATATAGTTTAGATAAACCCGTAAGGTTTAAAATTGGTAATGAGGCTATCACACTAGAGCATCATAGTTTTTAATAAACAACATTATAAAAATACAAGTATTACGAGCCCGTGGATTCCGTAGAGATTCCATAATATTGTGGGGGAAGTTTAATTAGTATTAATACGTTTAGCTTGTGTTGCACGAGGATTGAGTGCACCAAAAAACAAACCATAGTTTAATTAGTATTATTATGTTTAACCTGTTTATTTCATTAAGCCAGGAATATTATGGTGGTTATTGGAGAAATTGGATATATCATATTAGCATTGAATTATTGATAGAGATGTAGACATATTTTATTTATAAGAATCGAAAATCTAGAAAGGAAGAAGGAATTCACTAAGATTTTATATATATATATATATATATTAAAAATCTAGAAAGGAAGAAGGAATCACTAATAAGTTATAGGCATGTTAAATAAAAACGAGCACAGTTTGTCATTAAATGTTTTTTATTCTCAATCTAGAATACCATAAATAAATTTAAGTTTGTTTAAAAAACTATGTTTGTATTTTCTTAAAACTTCTTTTAACATATGTCTGAACAAGTTTAAACTTCTTTCATATCTAAAATTTGGCTAAAATTAGAATTGAAACATTTGGTGACCGAAAACATGATCAGGGAAAAACATAAAATTAGGGTTTCCCTATATTGATCATAATTAGGATTTATAAATTCAGAAAATCCCTAAATCCATAATTAGGGTTTGCAGACAGATTTGGGAAAAAAACATAAGTTGGGAGGAAACCTAATAGGAGAACCACAAAACTCACATGCTCTTATACAACTTAAAATATAAAATATTTTTGTAGTTTTCGTAAGTTACTAATTCAATTTAGAAAACTAGGATATTTAAGATTCTCATACCGTAAAACATAATAGGATACTATCATTGATCCATAATAATAAAAATAAGAATATGTTTCTTTTGATGTTCTTGTTCTAACTTCTTCTTTTTTTCAATTTATCTATTTGTCTTTTTTTCTCCTTCACACTTTCTTGATGATTTTCTGAAAAAAAACTTTATAATTAAAAATAAAACCCTAATATCTTTTATAAGCTAACGTCTATCAAGTTGGTTTTTATTTTATCTTTATTTTATTTTTTTATTAGTTTTCATAATAACACAATTTCAAATTTCAAATTTCAAATCACTTATGGATTCAACATAATATTTCAAGTTTACATGATAGAATTAATTGGTCAACAAATTCTAACATGAGCTCTATATACTAAAAAAATAAGACAAATTCCTAATTATATTAAAAAATTTATTATTAACCAATCCTTTGACATTTCAAAAAAATGTCTTTTGGTTTAGAGGATTTAGTATTAATTTTCTATGGTTTAATTTTACAAAGTTTCTTTGTAATTTGAATTGGTCCATCGTCCTCTTCACCGTTAGATTTTTCCCTCTCATAAGCATATACTTCATTTAGAAGCTATTGAGCTATTTTCAATTCCTCCACAAAATGAGACTTCTTATATGTCAAAAGATTGGAAATTGCTACTAGATTCAATTGAATATACTTGTTGTAAATCCTCCAAACTATTCACCAAGAGAGTGACATCCTTTAAAAAATATATATCGACCAAGGAATCAAATTTCACACCATCAAAATTCTTAACAAGAGAATATTCAATCACAAAAAAAATATTATTATGATTAACCACCAGTAGCTCTTTAGTTGTGGTTGAAAAAATGTTTTCAGCTACCAATACTCTAAAAGAAGGTCATGAATATAAATTCAACATTGAGTTTTCATGAGTTTTATAGAAGTTACGACAAAATCTTTAGTATAAGAAGAAACAGCTTTCGGTAAACAAATTTCAAACTCCAACCGCCAAAACTCTTCTTTTATCTTTGAGTGAAGAAAAAACAAATTCATAAAACCCTTTGTCAATAAAATTTTTCCATTGATCCAAATGTTTTCCTACCATATACCACATCAAACTTTATACAAAGATCTAAATACATACGAGAGATTTATCTTTTTTTTTGTCAACAAAATATACCTATGTAAATAATTTTTGCATTTATTCTTCGTAAACACAATAACCACGTATACAGTTAAAAGCTGCTCATCAGGCCTGCACCAAGCCACTACCGCTACCAAGGAGAAGGAGCCATAGGGTTTCTTAAAACTTTTCACACATCTTGTCAAATTATATTTCATAGTTTGAATAACTATGTAATTATCGTCATTTAAAAAAGTTATTATAATTATTCTTTAAAAGTTGTTTGGATTTTATATAATATCCCATTCAAAACACCAACGGGATTGAAAATTATAGTTCGTTTAGTTTTAAGTCTCTTAATTTCATCCCACTCTATCTTTCTGAAAAGTGTGCAACGGCATTCGTTAATGACAATTAACAATACATCAACAATGACCTGACTTAAAGTTCACGCCAGCAACATCGTTTGGGAGCAATAGCTGTGCGCTGTACTTAAATTGATTTGTATGGTTCAACATACTCGCCATTCATTCCCTCCTAATTAAGTTCTTACACATGTTCCAACTACTTTATTTTCAAATATTCATCTAAATCATAACACCTCCAAAATACGTTTAAATATGTTTTGATTTCGCATCAAAATTTTTACTAAAGTGTTACGGATTATTACACATTACCAAAAACACTAGACGTATGTGATGAAATGGAAGGGGTGGGCAAGACTTAACTGATCGTTATCTGATAGGAGAAATAAGTTCACATTATTATCTATGTGTTATTTATTGTTTATATGTAAGAAAGCATTCGAAGAATATTTAATACCCTTAAGTATTATAAGTATTGATATTAGTGAATATTTTTACTTTTAGTTTATAATTTTAAATAAAATTATTTAATTCCCTAAATCCAGTTTTGAATAGAAACACATTCTAAAAATACAATGGTTAAACTCCTCTTTTAGTTATCTTCATATAATAATATATATTTACATATCTGCTTAAATTTTTAAATTGAAATAAATATTAAGATTACTTTTTCTTCCGTGTAAATAGTGTATTATGACTAAATTGTCTTAATCCACCCCTTCTTATCTCCACTCTATCGTAATAGATGACTTTAAACTTCAAAAATTTAAAGAGTCAAAGATATACAATTAAAGAAAAAAAAGTTATAATAAAATAAACAACAAATATTTATAATTTTTTCATTATTTATTTATTTATTTCATTTTTTTGTTTACAAAAAAATAATTTCTTACATTTTTTCAAAAAGAAAAGACCATTAATCAATTAATAATTTGGTGATCTTCAAATTGACATTTATATATATATATATATATATATATATATATATATATATATATATATATATATATATATATATATGTGTGTGTGTGTGTGTGTGTGTGTATGTATGTATAGCACAAAGTAACAATCTGAAACAGAACAATGTATTCTTATTATTCCTAACAATGCACTAACAATCTGAAAAAGAAAATCCTAGCAGATATTTTTGAAAAATAATTATTAAAGCCACAATAATGAAAAAAAAGGGGTTGAAATGGAACTTAAAATAAATTATACCATCATAGGATATGAAACTGGTGACAAGTTGATTTAAACTTCAAAGTTCTGATATCATGATTAAAATGATACTAAATAAATATTTAATTCGACAATGTAATATAAATTGTGTTATAGAAACATAACTAGTACTAAGTAACATTTTGAAAAAAGAACATAAATGTATAATTCTTCAGAGAATGATACATGCTTCAAATACATTATAAAAATTAAATAAGAATTATAAGATGGTCTAATGATCAAAATTGAAAAAAATGTGTAAAAGATTGTAAATTCAATTTTTTTTATTAATATTTGAAAAATATAAAATTAGTTTGAAGAGTTTAAAAAAACGAGAAATATTATAAGTTTAAATGTAAGAGCCAAAACTAATAATTAATATTTATTGATAAAAATAATTATTAAATCATCTTTAAAGACAGAAAAAAAGAGAGTCAAAATTACTAGAAGGTGTAACTTTATAGCTTTCACTGAAAACGCTTGACTTACAAGCGTGATAGTTAGTTACTTAACACAACTTTCTTTTTTTGTGAAAGTTGTTCACTTCTTCCCATTTTACGTATTCATCCTTACATAAAATAAAATTAGTCTAAGTTGTAGTTCTTAAGCAATTTTTAACATTTAGAAAGTTGTTTTAGTAGTGTTATACGAGTAAAATTATCTAGTATTAATGTCGTAAACAGATTACTTTCGGATGAGTTTTTCATTAAGGACAGATATATCTCATAAATATTCGTCGTGGACCTATATGATAATTTTCATAAATTAAAATTAATTCTCATATGAATTTTAATAAATTTTTGTTTTCTATTAAAAAAATTACTCCCTCGTCTAGTTTTTTGGTTTCTGCTACCACATCTTTGTCACTGGGATTGTGAGTGCCATTAACACGACTTCATTTCAGCTATATTTGCTGCTGCACTGTCACGCCACATTGAACCGTTGAGTAGTTGATTTTCCTACTTACTTAACTTTTTCCAGGTCTTCATTAATTTGTCTATTTTTTTATTGACGGAGGTCATTCAATTGATGTTTACAGATTATAACTATGAAAAAAACATATGTAACACACGTAATGAAGTAAGCAACAACATCGACAAAATACCATGACGTACAATGCCATGCTTAGGTCCATTTGCATTTAATCAAATCTCTTTAAAATTAAACTGCAGCATTAAAGAAAACTTCATTGATTAATATTTAGTTCCCCACACTCCCACACATATTTCAATGAAGATTGGTCTTTTTCTAGCATAATTTGTAAAATTTTTCTAATATAATATTTTTAATTTATATGTATTTAATTTTAATTAATAGAAAATGAATTTTAATTTTGTTCATATTCTTCATAAAATTCTTTACAAGCAAGTTCCTCTGAAAGATGATATACTTAACATTGTTATTACCATTTGATACATTTGAAATATATAAAATCATTATTATTTATTATTGTAATATTTTAAACTTTATAAAACTTAATTAAAATTTAAAATATAATTAAAGTTAATGTTTTAAAACTAATCCATTTTTTTGCCTTTTACAAAATGTCTACTGATTTAGTCGATTATTATTTTTTAATATAACAAATCCGACGATTACTTTTAATAAGATATTTTTTTAGTAACTTTTTTAATTTATATTATTCAAATCCGATATCTTATTTAAGAAATTCAATGTCAGTGTCGATTTCGCTAAGCGCACATTAAGTATTAAATTAATATAAAATTAAGTTAGGTAAAACGTTAAGTCAGCATTAAATGATTATATTACATATTTTAGATGATAAAAACTAATATGAACACTTTAACATCTAAAAGTTTAGAAAATAAAAATGAAACTTTGGCTCATATAATTTCTTGTTAATCGTTTTTTTTTTTGGATTATGTAAGCAGAGAGGTGGTCAATTTTCCGTCAAACCAATGAAACAGAATTGATTTCCAAACTATAAAGGTATGTACATGTAATATTTTCATGGTTTTAAAGTTTCATTTTTACAGTCATCATGCATTATAATCCTAGCTTGGTATAAAGGATTATTACCTTTTTATTTTTAATTTCATGACTCGTAATTATTATGTTTCAACGAAGAGTGTATAGCGAGTCTCTTCATCGAAAGACCATTTTCTTTGATTTTTAATTATTATTTTAAAAAATAAAGCAAAATTAGCAATAGCTAGCCACCACACCTAACACGGGCCTCGTTTTCTACAATTGGCTTTGATCTAACTAACATAATCACAAACACAAGTCACCACTTGAAAAAAAGGAACACAACACACAAAATTCAAGTAAATTTTGTACAGCGAGGAAGCTAACTACCACGCCCCACGTGACTCGCGCTATTCAACTCACACATTCTTTCCATCACTATATAAACCCGCTTATATCTTCCCATCATTTTTCATTTCCCCTCCAACTCGCTCTTGACTCACTTCCTCTCCGATTCCGCGAGCGAGGCGAGTGCATCAGGTGAGGTAAGCTACTCACTCTCCAACTAACTTCCACCAACCAAATCCTAGATCTCCATTTCTCCTTCTGTTCACTTCCCTCTGCGCTTCCAATTTTCAATTCTGCGCGATTTAGGGAAACTATCGCTTCTTATTCTAGAATATTCTGTTCCGCTTTTCGCTGTGTGTTGTTCGATTATTGTACATTCGGCTCGAACTTGTGCTGGTAGTGGATCTACTTCGCTCGCTAGTTTCCTTTGTTTAATTTTCAAATCGAATCGCGCAAATCGTCTTTTCAGTTGCTGTGGTGACGGTGTGTTTCGTTTTTTGTTGTTGAATGAAACATCGATTCTGGTTTCGTTCTCTTACTTATATTGTAACAGATTTCAAACTCTGGCTTGCTTTTCATTGAGATTGTAACTTCATTCTCCTCAGTTGCGAAGTTTTGGTCGTTAAACGACTCTGCTTTGGTTGGTTTTTATTTCTTCCTCTTGGTCAGTTCCTAGAATGAGGTTGTTTTATGGACCTTGTTTACTACTGTCTTGTTTGATGTTTTATTTTTCCTCTTTATTTGGATCACGAGGATCACATGGCTATAGTTGTAAATGATATATAATTATTTAATCTTGTTAAATCTATGTTTGGAGCATGAGCCTGACGTAATAGTTAAGTTGCGCCTTGGTGACTGCTTGGGGGTGAATCTATGGTTGCTTAAGATAGATCATTAATGTTTATACCTAGATAGATATATCAACTCTGTGTTTCATTTCAACTGATATGGAGAATATAGTACATTATTAATTATGTGATCATTTTTTTGGTTTATATTACGTTTTAAATATAACTTTTGGTACGGTAACGGTTCAACTATTTCTTTGCAACTTTTCTTCTGTGATATAGAAAGTAACGCACTTGTTTGTTGCCAGGTCGATCTGTTTCTTCATCATGGCCACTGGACAACTATTCTCCCGCACTACACAAGCTTTATTTTACAACTACAAGCAGCTGCCCATCCAGCGGATGCTTGATTTTGACTTCCTCTGTGGTTTGTATAGGCTCTATCATCTTGATTTTCTTCTTGGTAGATTACAGAAAATGATACGTTGACATTAATATGTTCTTAAAACTAATGGAAGTACTAATTTTGTGTTCACAGGCAGGGAAACCCCATCAGTTGCTGGAATAATTAATCCTGGTTCTGAGGGATTTCAGAAACTCTTTTTTGGTCAGGAGGAAATTGCCATCCCGGTTCATTCTGCGTATGTGTTCTTCATCCATTTGTCTACACAAACTTCCTCTATTTTTGTTTGAATTTGGGATTCGGTTTGTCGTTGTGGCCAAGAGAAAATTTTCCCTTTCCCATCTGTCTCCTTACCGTTTCAACAAACCATTCAATACAAAGTGACCAACTTTCAAACATGACATTCTTGTTTGTGTGGGGTGATTTGTCTTAGCCTTATGCTGACTTCTTTTGCAGCATCGAAGCAGCATGTGCTGCACATCCTACTGCCGATGTCTTCATCAACTTTGCTTCATTTAGAAGGTCAGCAAATTATTTACTATTATTTGGAGTCTGTGGTATCTTGTTGCCCAAAATAGTTCATGAATATCTGGAAAACAATTCATGATATCATTTTAGATCAGAGAATATTTTATAGTATCTTCATTGATCTTTCAGGAGTGGCTACGTATTTCTTGAGTTATTTTCTTATTTAATTAGGATTGGATGTCTAGTACTAAAATATATAATTGTTAGTGGTAGTACTTAGTCTGTCTTTCATATCATATTATGTCAAATCAAATCAATATCAATATCAATTTCAATTATTCAGTCCCTATTTATTTTTCTTTTTCTTTTTTCCCTACCTAAATCCTTATGATGTCAACATTTTCAAATTGATCTACATGCAGTGCAGCAGCATCATCCATGGCTGCTTTGAAGCAGCCAACAATTAGAGTTGTTGCTATCATTGCTGAGGGGGTACCTGAGTCAGACACTAAGCAATTGATTGCATACGCCCGTGCAAACAATAAGGTGGAAGTTGAAATATATATTGATCAAATTAATAGCTATAAAATAACATGGAAAGACTTATCAATTGCTCTTGATTTGCTAGGTTGTTATTGGTCCAGCTACTGTTGGAGGCATTCAAGCAGGTGCTTTTAAAATTGGTGACACAGCTGGAACAATTGACAATATAATTCAGTGCAAGCTCTACAGGCCCGGATCTGTTGGATTTGTTTCTAAATCTGTATGTATTCATTCACTTCCTGCTTATGTTGATGTCATCTTCAAATTGTAGATCCACTTTTTCTTCTAACATCACTATAAAGTTTTTGATAATCCCAACTTGCTTGTGTTACGAACGTGCAGAATTTGATTAATGTCTCAGCCAGTGCATGCATTTTACTTCTTTGGCTTTAGATACGATACTCTGTTATGCATACTCGTTTTGTGCCCAGAAAAATATTCCACCACCAGGAGCTAATTCAAGTCCCAAATTACAGCTTCGAGAAATTTAATAATAATCCTTGAAAAGAAAAACATGAACCGTACCTTTTGCCTGTTTATAATTGTTTATCATGGCTTAGTTCATTTAGATTCTTGACATATAGTATAGTTATTAGACTGTCTCTCAAATACCTTATTGATTTGCTAGCTTATTCAGTACCTTCAGCTTGTGTACATACAAAATAGTGTTCCAGGACAAATTTGCAATTTTGTGTAGCTCAATTCCTTATCTTTGAGTTTATTTCTCTATCATTTAAATTTTGCTTCTTTCTGAAAGAACGAAAGAGATAGCCTTAATATATTTTTGTGAAGATTGAACTCAATCTTTATATTAGATTTCAGAATGGATGGTGAGATTATAATAATTACTGTGGAGTACAGATGTATCGAATTCTAACTAGAGAAAGGTACAACATAACATGAATTGTTAGTTTACTTGCATGATATGTTTTTGAGCATCAATAAGCACTCTTTCCCTCCCTATGCTCTCTACAGTGCTAAATAATGGAAATAGCTGCTTTAGTTAATATCACATGTTCAATGGAATTGCTTATTCGAAGCCAAGTAGCAAATAGTGTTGTATGGAAATTTATAATTTCAGATTTGTGAATTTTTTGACATGATATAATGTATGAACGGATGGTTCTAAAGGAAAACAACTTTTTGAATTACAGGGTGGGATGTCCAATGAACTATACAACACTATTGCCCGTGTAACTGATGGGATTTATGAAGGTAATTATCTGCTGATTTTATCTTTTCGATTTTGTCAATACCATATTGAGTTATATCTTGTTTAACTGTAGGCATTGCCATTGGAGGGGATGTTTTCCCAGGTTCCACACTTTCTGACCATGTTTTACGGTTTAACAACATACCCCAGGTAAATTTTTTCTTTATTCTTGGGGAGCTACCTAAGATATATGCATCTTATAAATATCCGACTAGAATTTAGACCATATAATTTTTTTTCTTGTTATTGACCAGTCTAGGTTTGTCTTAAATATCAGGTTAAAATGATGGTAGTACTTGGGGAACTTGGTGGGCGTGATGAGTATTCCCTAGTGGAAGCTCTAAAACAAGGGAAAATATCAAAACCAGTTGTTGCCTGGGTTAGTGGGACATGTGCGCGACTATTCAAATCTGAAGTACAATTTGGTCATGCAGTATGTCCCAGCTCCTTTAACCTTGACTAAATTGTAAATCATTCATCATAGCACCACATTCTTAATCTATGTTGGCTCTTACATAAATCAGGGAGCTAAAAGTGGCGGTGAGTTAGAATCTGCTCAAGCAAAGAATCAAGCACTAAAGGATGCCGGAGCTGTTGTTCCCACATCATTTGAAGCTTTTGAAGCTACAATTAAGGAAACATTTGACAAATTGGTTAGTATACATATATATTAAAAATTTTCATATGTTTAATTGAATTTACTCCCCTCTCCAAATCTTGGAAATGCACGATATTGCAAAGAAATTTCTTTCTTTTCCTTAATTAGTTGTAAATGGTTTGCCCATCTCAGGTTGAAGAAGGGAAGGTCACGCCAGTCAAGGAAATCACTCCTCCACCAATCCCTGAAGACCTTAGCTCTGCAATTAAGAGTGGAAAAGTCCGTGCTCCAACTCATATTATTTCCACCATTTCTGATGACAGAGGTATATTGGAATCCATTGATGTTGTAATTTAGAGATAACCATCTCATTTTCTGGCTGAGACACTCTCAATCGATAGTTCAACTGAAGTTTTGTATTCCAATATTTTCTGAAGGTGAGGAGCCATGCTATGCTGGTGTACCCATGTCTTCCATTGTTGAAAAAGGTTTTGGTGTTGGTGATGTTATCTCTCTTCTGTGGTTTAAACGCAGCCTTCCACGATACTGTACTCAATTTATTGAGGTAGACTGATCAACAGTACAGAGCTTTCCTTGAATATTTTCCTCCTTTCCTTTCTCTTTGTCTTGATTATGTAAAAATGTTCTACACTTACAGTGAAACTTATTTTGTGTTGTCAGTTTCTGTCTTAGATTTTTTTCCCATAACAAACTATTGATATTATCTCCCACCTTCTATCTTATTAATCCGTTTCATTGGTCAGATATGCATCATGCTATGTGCCGACCATGGTCCTTGTGTTTCTGGTGCTCACAATACTATTGTGACAGCAAGGGCTGGGAAGGATCTAGTTTCCAGTCTTGTATCAGGTATATATATGCCTAATTCTATCAATTACTGGTGTAGGCATAATATCTCTTTGGGAAAACAAAACTTTGTATGCTGATAAATAATGCCATAAAACGGTTAGTAATGAGCTTCTGAATCAGGTTTGCTTACGATTGGTCCTCGATTTGGGGGTGCCATTGATGATGCTGCTCGCTACTTCAAGGATGCTCATGACAGGGTATGATTTGTACTTTTGCTGTGAATCTGGTTGGAACTAATGAGAATATTTGGGAGAGGTGGGATGAAATCACAATGGGTTAAAGAATTATTTTATAATTTATACAATAAACTTAGAAACAGAGGAAATTTTCAAAAATTTTCAGAGGCCCTGCCTTACTAAAAAATACACTGCAAACTTTGGCTTTTATCTATAACATTTTTTCTGTGTCTCTTGTAGGGGCTTACACCTTATGAGTTTGTGGAAAGTATGAAGAAGAAGGGAATCCGTGTGCCAGGAATAGGGCACAGGTAGCCTATTTCGTTGTTCATTTAATTAAGCAATGAATATGCTATAATTTCCTGCTGCTGCTGTAGTGTCATAAAAGTATAAATCTAAGGCTTAATTTTTCCCTATGAAACAGGATCAAGAATAGGGACAACAAAGATAAGAGAGTTGAGCTGCTACAGAAGTTTGCACGCACACATTTTCCTTCTGTTAAATACATGGAATATGCTGTTCAAGTTGAAACCTACACCCTCACAAAGGCAAATAATTTAGTTCTTAACGTAGATGGTGCAATTGGGTCTCTTTTCTTGGATCTTCTTGCGGGTAGTGGGATGTTCAGCAAACAAGAGATTGATGAAATTGTGGAGATTGGTTATCTGAATGGGCTCTTTGTGCTGGCACGCTCCATTGGTCTGATTGGGTGAGTTTCAATTAATAATATACGTATTTCATCTGAAAAGCATTTTTTGGATTATTTTATTTTTGGGTCTTTGTGGCATTTTTTAAGGGATGGCAATGGTTGGGGAGGGTTTAGGGATGACTATATTTTAGGGTTAGACGTCTTTCCTCAAACTAAAATTTTGTGCCTATCCTCTTTTTATATCCTATGGGAATTTCATTCCTTCGTATATTCAAATATTTCTTAAATTATTTTTTTACAAAAAGTAAAAATAAAAGCAAAAGAAGCATGGTATTATAAACTTTTGAGTGTCAGACTGACATTTTTTTTTTCAATTTCAAATAAAATTAAAAAAAGTATAATTGTATAAATTTTAAGATAGAATATAATATTCATCTCTTCCCCTGTGTTCGTACCTCTGTCTAATTAATCCAAGTATTTTCTTACAACACTGAGAGAATTTCAAATACTAACTTTAAATATATGTGTATGTGTGGGGTTATTTCTCTGTCAAATTTTCATAGTATTATGATCCAAACAAAGTTTTTTTTTATCAGCATGATGTCCTCGTAGCCGACTGGATGTGCATATAGCATGTCTTTTATGAACCTATTGAATTGAGATTTCCTATATCCTCCAAAATATATTATGCATGGCTTGGTCTTATTTATTGTTATTTAAAATTTCAGGCACACCTTTGACCAAAAGCGATTGAAGCAACCTCTTTACCGTCACCCATGGGAGGATGTTCTCTACACAAAGTGAGAAAAAACTTGTAATTGTAAGAACTTTGCAATGCATTAGCAATCTTTTGGGAAATCATGCATCTGAAATATGCTGGAGTTAGACTAGTGTTGTACGGTTTATTGGTGAGGATAAATTTCATAAAGAGAGGTCATTGATGAACATTGATGAATGTGAATTTAATAGGAAATTATCACATAAATTGAAGCTCATGTGTTGGCCAAGTTGGGGGAAATGTTTGTGTTATTAACTATAAAAGTTTTAAAACTTGGTAGGCTGTTTGTCATGCACAAATTATAACAGAGGTTATATATGTGTATGTGTTGTCTTTATAATTTGGAAAATGTTTGTTTCAGTCCTTTTTATCCTAATATAATTAATATTTCACTTATAATATTAACCATAGCAAATCATGTATATAAGAAAATTATTTTTGATTGCATGTTCGTAATTTCAACTGTTCGTTTTTTTAAGTATTCATGTTGGTTGTATATAAGTATCAAGTGTTTCAATAGCGAAATTATTCTAACACTTTAATAATTAAACTATCAAGTATACTGTGTAAACTTATCAAAGCTTTTTATCAAGATTATGTCTATAAACTTACTCAATTATACATATATACAAATATTTATGAAAGTTAAATCAAAATAAAATCTCCCTCGTTCCAATGTTTTTCCTTGTCTTTGCACCTATATTTGTTTATGTACATGGTGCGATCAACATAAGTTAGACCACACCAATATGCAAGGATAAGTTAATAAAACACACTAATATGCAAGCGTAAGTTATTAAAAGCAAATTTTTATCTTAATAAGATATATAAGAATAGATATATTTTAATTAATAAGTTAGAATAATTCACTTTCATTCAAATTCAAATTTTCTTTTATGCATGGATTAAGATTGAATTTGTCTTTTTTTAGTAATTAGAGTATTCTCTAATTTACGTTCTGCATGCCAAATTTTTTACAACTTTTTTAACATAACTCTTATAATACCTTGAGATGGATTTTGGGTGTATTTGAATTCCTAACACGAAAAGAGAGATTACCAAGATCTTTCATTTCAAAAATTTTAGATAGAAATCTATCATTTTTATGTAATATGTTTACATTATTGGTGACAAGTCGTATGTCATCAACATACAAGATCAGAAAAATATATTGCTTATATTGAATTTGTGATACACACAGTCACTAACAACATTCATCTTGAAATCAAATAAGAGAATCACTTGATGAAATTTATGATACCATTGGCGAGATGTCTCTTTTATCCCATAAATGGATTTTTTTTTCAGTTTGCAAACTATATTTTTTAGGTCTCCTGACACACAATTTTTTGATTGCACCATATAAATTGTTATATCAATGTTGTCATTGAAAAATAACATCTTGACATTAATTTGATGAAACTTCAAATCATAATGTTCAACAAGAATTATGATTGTCCTAAAAGAGTTAATCCATTTCTTTTGAGTATAGTCATTTGCCACAAGACAAGCCTTATACATCTTCACATTACCTTTGGAATCTCTCTTGGTGTTAAATATCCACTTACAACTAATGAGTTTCACACCTTCTAGTAATGGGATAAATTCTCAAACCTTATTATCTTGCATGGATTTAGACTCCTCATTCATTGCTTCAATCAATTTTTCTAAATTAAGAACTTGCATGGTTGGACGGAAGTTGACTGGATCATCTTCCATCATATCATTATTTTACTCATTTTCTTGAAGAAATATCACATAATCATTTGAAATTGCACTTCTCCTTTCTCTCATGGATATTTGCATAGATATTGACTCATGAGGCATAGGTTCTTGAGGATCTTGTGTTTGTTCTTCATAACCAACCAAATTATCTTAAGTGGAAGATTCAACAACAATATCTTGTAGAGGTTCTGAATTTGCTCCATCAAAATCAACTGTATGAATCAAATATGGAATTTCCATTGACTCTTCCTCTAAGACAAAGTCTATAACCTTATTCTTCCCCTCCAAACTCAATATCATCAAAGAATGTGGAAGTTTTCATCTAAAATATTTTCTTTAATTAGGATCTTAGAACTTATAGCCTTTGATCTCATTGTTTTGGTTCGTTTACCTTTAACACATTCAACACAAACATCAAAGTTTGTGAAGTCAATGGAATCCAAAATCTCATTTGACACAAGTCATTCAACTCTATTTTTAGAGATGTGACCTAGACGTCTCTACCACAATGCTCATGAATTAGTATCGTCAATTTTATGCTCAATATCAAACGATTCCGTATTTGAGGATTCATTATAGGAAGCCACCATATCAAGCGTATGTAGATTATCATCAGGCAAAACTGAACTAATTCCAACAACATTTGAATTTAAAGACAATATGAATTCATTGTTTCCAAACGAACACAAATAACCTAATTTGTCCAAATAGGAAAGTTCAAATAGGAAAGTGAAACCAAATTCCATCCAAATGACAATACAACAAAAGTTTCTTTTAAATCTAAAAAAAACAACACACAATAATAATCTAAAATGTCTTATAGCTTCCACCTTCATCAATTTTCCATCTCTAATATATATTCTTCTTTCATAATCAATTGACTTCTGATAGCTTAGACAATCCTTTATTGAAACAATGATGTTAGTAGTGCACCAAAATCTAACCACCCAGTGTTTCTTAGTATTGAAACTAAATTAACCTCAAAACAGACCAAAGCAGACCGCACTTAAGACTCATGTGATTTGAGTAATCTCACTTTTCATAATATTTTCTCTCCTTAGAGGTACTAGAGTTCGTAGGAGAAATGTATTTCTCTATCCTTAGTGTAAAGTTAAGATCCATACAACGAAGAACAATTTTCATGTTCTCATTTGAGTCCTTAAAAAATGTTCCATTAAGAACCAAAAGTAGTTCAAATTAGCAAATATTGAAGCAACAATAACTATAATTAAACTCATCATAAAAAATATTACAAAAAAATTCAAATAATAGTTTGTCTCATCTCAAAACACCTAATGCACATTTATATCAAGTCTTTAAACAATAATATTAATTGCTAGATGTATCTTGATATAATAATTAAACATTAATGACAAAACATGTTTAAGAACAAATATGTCTTTAGATTAATCTATCATTGACAAACAAAATCTTATAATTATAACACGTTTATCATATATATATATATATCATCTCTTATATAAAGCTCATTATAGTCATCTTCTTCATTCACCTTTATAAATCTTCTCACACTTATATGATCTATCCACACTAATCTCCCTCTTTCATTCACACACATTCATCTATTTTTTTTTCGACAATTTTTTTACAATAACTTACGTAGCAGCTTGTGATTGATTTATTTCAAATATATGTATCAATAAAGAAAAATGTTTTTTTAACAACTTTATTTAACAATTTTTTCACAACTTATATAGTAATTTGTGATTGGTCTATTTTAAATATATAGACCAATAAAATAGTGACACATAATTTATTATTAAAAAAATTATTAAAAATAATTAATTATATATCATCATCGATCAATAAAATAATACCACATAATCTATTATTAAAAAGTTATTAATATAATTGTTCACGTAAAAAAACACATAATGGCTCTTTAATAAAAAAATACATAATGATTCTTTAATAAAAAATTGAAAAAGAAGAATCGTTAATATATCGAGATCCTTTTCCTTTATAAAAACTTCCCAAAGTTGGGATTCCAGCTACCCGTTTTGCATGTGCTTTTCTAGATATTTTTTATCTGTCACTTTTTTATCTGTCACTGTCACTAAACACCGTAAAAATCACTTGTTGGCCCGACCCAACTCCAACCACACAAAATAAAATAAAATCAGCACACACAAAAAATTAAAACGAATGTCCAACAATAATTAACCAATTACATAAGTAAGTCACGAAAGAGGGTCACCCGCCGGTTTTATTACTCAATTGGGAAAATCGGATAAGGATAGATTAAATACATGAAAATTTTAAATTTTAAACTTGTTATTATATATCTCTCTATAATTTTATTATTTTTAAAAAGACCAAAATATGTATTGTTATTATTGTTAATTTATTTTATAAATTTAATCTTTTAATACTAATACAAAGTATTATTATTTAAATAATGTTTAAAATTTAAAGGATCATGTTATTTTTATGCTTAAAATTTTTTACATCACATTTATTATTTTACTTTTTAATTTCTTTTATAAACATAAATTTTTTTTTTTTAGTAATCATTTTATTTCTAAAATAAGTTCTGAAGTAACTCTTTTAATATTAAAAAATCATTTTCCTTTATCCAAAACTGGTAATTTATAACAAAATAAGAATAACACGTAAAAATACTATTCAAAATAAAAATAATACTTTAACACCTCTCCAAAAATAAATGGCAACTCATTTTAATAATATAATAATATATACTAAAAATTTAAATTAAAAAATAAAATAAATAAAAATAAAATATTATCATTTTTACATCTAAATACATTATTTATCATTTTTAAGTTACAGGACATAAAATTTAGACTTCAATCATTACATAGACCGTGAGTTTCTTCTTCCTCTCTGCTTCAAAATTTTGTACAACCACCACCATGTACAGTTCCATCTTCTCTTCGGTGGTGTCACCCACCATCCTTGCCCATTCCTCCGCCCCGCCACGAATTCACCCCTCCACCCAAACCTTAACCACCACATCGTCGTTTCCACCACCAAATCCGTCGCACCCTCCACCCAAACTGCCACACTCCACACACTCTTCCACCACCCTCAACAGCTTCGCAACACCACGGAATCGGTCCCGCAACACCAAATCCTTAACAGTGGTTTCACCCAAATGTTTGGCTCCACCATTGTGGTCGATCCACTCTCCTTCCGCATCCTCGCTCACTCAGAAAACACGTGCAAAATTCTCGGCATTTCTCCGTTCGATCTCTGCGGCGCCGACGCGCTCTCTCTCTTCACTCGCTCCAGTGCCCTACTCCTCGAGAAAGCCTTCAAAGCACGCGAAGTGAACCTGAAGAACCCTGTGTTGATTCAGTCTCGAACCTCCGGAGAAGCTTTCTACGGCATCCTCCACCGAATCAACGCAGGAATCGTGGTGGATTTGGAGCCAGCATCACGGACTGAGAACCCCGTACTTTCAAGCTTTGAATGTGGTGGTAGTGATGTTAAGCTTCTCTGCAACAGCGTTGTTGAAACCGTAAGCGAAATGACAGGGTACGATAGGGTTATGGTGTACAAGTTTCATGAGGATGAGCACGGAGAGGTGGTTGCAGAGAGAAAGAGGCCGGATCTGAAGCCCTACATGGGCCTACATTTTCCCGCCGGAGATATTCCAGAGGCTTCAAGGGTTTCATTTCTGCATAACAGGGTGAGGATGATTGTGGATCGTGACGCTTCTCCCGTGAGGGTGGTGCATGATGAGACTCTGGTGGAGGCTGTGTGTTTGACAGGGTCAACCCTCCGTGCACCTCATGGGTGTCACGTTGAGTACATGGCTAACATGGGGTGTGTCGCTTCTTTGGTGATAAGTGTTGTTGTTGACGGTGGCGATGGTTCCATGAAACTCTGGGGACTCATTATATGCCACCATGCTTCTCCTAAGTGTCTTTCTTTTCCTCTGAGACGTGCTTGTGAGTCTCTGGTGCAGGCCTTTGGGAAAGGGTTGAAGATGGAGAAATCTTCTGCTTTGTGCTTCCGTTGATTGCTTTTCCTTCTCTTCGTTTTCTAATAATGTCAATCGCCATTAACGTGGTTGATGTACTCTGGTGTTTGGTGGCTTAATTATTCGCACGTCCCCGATACGGCAACAGGCTCAACTTCTTTATTTGCTTTTAATTTTCTGTTGAATTTGTTCCTAAT
The DNA here is from genome assembly GCF_029865625.1 of Vigna umbellata. Taxonomy (NCBI): domain Eukaryota; kingdom Viridiplantae; phylum Streptophyta; class Magnoliopsida; order Fabales; family Fabaceae; genus Vigna; species Vigna umbellata. The sequence goes on from NC_142169.1 coordinate 62,176,611, forward strand.
TAATCAAGTTATTATTATTATTATTATTGTTTTAGAAATTATCCTAAAAAATATGGTGATACGATAAAAAGAAGAAAAGTTTGTAATTGTAGAGATTAGTAAGACATTTCCAGAATTAGACTAAGAACACGTACAACTCAAATAGTTCAATCAGAAATTCGGATAATTCAGGTAAGAATATGACAAACTTAGATAACTATAAAACATCTTAAGAGTTTGACCAAGTGTACGGAGAACTCAAATAATTCTCTATCAATATCTTAGAACTTGGGAAGTCAAACCGAATTATTTCAACTTTCCACTGAATTACTAAGTTATCTAACTTCTTATGCATTTTACCAAGATCTAGGGATGTTTTACTAAGTTATTTGACTTTTTCATATACTTTACACAACTCTCTCCATATCTATTTAAACTATTTTAGTTTTTTACGCACCCAAATATCTTCTTGAATTATTTGAGTTTTTCATACATTTAGCCGAATGCTCTTACTAACCTTTACATACTTCAATTAATTATTACGTGGTGCACCACTTCATATAATTAATACATATGTCAAGATATTCATTATTTGATTTTTCTTACTGGTCTAAATTTTTACATCATAATTTTTTTATGTTTGACATCGACATAAATTATCGCAAGAACATGTTTAATAAATTAATATTAAGTGTCAATAAAATAAAATAAAAACTTAATTTATACATATTAACAAATTTATTAACAAAATTAAAAATAAAGATCAACTTGACACACTTCTTCAAAATAAGAATTGAATAATTAAACATTTATTTATCTAAGAGTTAAACAAATCAGATAAAATTTATTCAATTTAATTTAAATAGAAATCTTAACATTACTTCAACATCAAATTATTTTTAAATTTTAAAACTATCTTTTATATTTTAAAATATCCTACACCACCGTCTCTTTTCTTAAACGAATGTCGATATCCGTTGAAGAAAAAATTCTTCAACGAATGTGTCACATCCGTTGAGGTTTTTTTATTTTTTTTAGTTTTTAGTTTTTTAATTTATTATATTTTAAATTAATATATAAATATTATTTAATTATTTTAAAATTATTACTTAATTATTTATTAATTAATTTTACTTTATTTAATAAAATAATTATTATTAATTTAATTTATGTATTATTATTTAAATAATAATTAAAATATTTTTTTAGTTTTTAGTTTTTTAATTTATTATATTTTAAGTTAATATATAAATATTATTTAATTTTTTAAAATTTATTACTTAATTATTTATAAATTTATTTTATTTTATTTAATAAAATAATAATTATTATTATTAATTTAATTTACGTATTTTTATTTAAATAATAATTAAAATATTTTTGAAAAATCTATTAAACGGATGTACTACATCGTTGAAAGTTTTTTTTTAAATAAAAACAATAAACTAAAATATAAAATATGTAAACGGATGTCAACATTCGTTGAAGGTGAAACTGATGTTGACATCCGTTTTATAACAAGGACAAAATAGGTATGAGATGGTGCATGGAGCATTTGGTGGTGGTGGAGGGAACAACACTCTCAATATTTTGATAAAAGTTTGACTACCTTATTAATTTTAAGTTTACTCAAATAAATCATTCTCAATTAATTTAATTTTTTTGATAAAATTTGAAAATCATTAAAAAGGTATAATTTTAACTAAAGTAACAAAATCATATTTCACTTACATAAATATTTTTTATATTATAAAAAATATGTAATATTTAAAAAATATATTTACATTATTTTATTTACTTTTAATTTTCTAATAAATTAAATAATTTAAACTTACTTGTTGCAATAATTATAAATATAAATAGATATAAGATAACATGTTAAATAAAAAATTAAGATATAGATATTATTATATTTATCAATGAAAATGCATATAAAATTTTATTTTTATTTACTCAGTTGTATTTCTAAAATTACAAATAAATCAAAGAAGTTTTATAAAATAACTATTATGATTTAAAAAAAAGCATTAAACAGGTTTTTAATTTATAAATTTGGACAATAAATTAAAATTTGTCCAGACTTTGATTATTATTATTTTTTTCATAAATCTTAAAAACAAATAGATACAGTCTTATAATATTAACTTTTTGAACTTGCTAAACGATATTTTATATTAATATAGTTCAAATTTTCTTCTAAAATATATTTTAGATATCAAAATTATAATTGGATTAAAAAAACCATATTTATTAATTTTAATAAAATTTAAAATAAGACGTATTAAAATTTGGATATAAACAACTTTGTATTTATTTTGTATGTCTGTGTTAAGTTACTAAAATATATTCAATTTTTATAAATATTTGAATAAGTTTTTATTTTCTATTTTTAGAGAAAAGGTCGAAGATGGAAAGAGAAAAAGGAGAGAACTTTCTTGGGTTTATCAAAAGAGAAGATATTACACAAACACCAATATTGAATCAATTATACAAAAATCAACATTACTCGTAACGAATTAATAAGTCTTTTAACTTATATACTGCTCTACCTTATAAAGAAACTTATTTTATATCGATGAACCTACCGAAAATTTAACTTATGTAACAAACAGCAAATAGTTACATCTTTTAGCAGTGTTTTTCAGTTAAAGTTGAAGTTTCACTTTAACAGTCAGCTCCAATAAACTATTTTATTAAACATAATTACTTATTACGAAGATGAGACTGTAGATTTGAAACTTGATTAATAAATTATAAGAAAAATATAAGACTGTGTCTAAGTTTTCTGCTACTTTCTCAAATTTATTTATTTTTCTGAAACATAAAATAGTTTTTTTTTTTGTGGTAATAATTTAAAATTTTACCATGTCCGTCCTGGCTTCGTAAGGACACGTAGGGTCAGAAAAGAAAAATAGGGGTCAGATAGCATTATTGCTCTGTATTATTTAGCCTCATCAAATTCAAAACATACCCTTCAATTTGGTACTAAATCTTCAGTTTTTTGTCTGCTTCTTAAAAGCGTTTTCGAATTGGTCGTACAATTATTTAGAAGAGGCACAGGTAACAGTAACGGCTCTTGAAAACATTTGAGGGAGGGATTCACATTTTAATTAATATGCACGATGCTATTTATCGCCATCCATGCTGAGAACTAGATTTCAGTGAAACTCAGACTTCCTACACCAGAATTCTCTTCTGGTTTGTGTTTCTCTTCATCCTTCTACTGTCCTATTCAATCTATGGTTGCTTAAATGCTTCTCGTAGCAATCTCTGTTTCATTTCAACTCATTATCTCATCCTTTCTTCTTTTTGTTGCATATTACGTTTTGAATGTAACTTTCTGTATGTTAATGCTGCAAATGTCTTTCCTTCTGCGATGTAGAAAGATTTATCGCTTTCTTCGTCATGGCCACTGGACAACTTTTCTCACGTACTACACAAGCTTTATTTTACAACTACAAGCAACTTCCCCTCCAGCAGATGCTTGATTTTGACTTCCTTTCTCGTTAGTATCACTTCCGGAATCCTTTTCTTCTATCAGGATCACTGAAAATGATAAACTGACACTATTATTTGTTCTTATAATTTTCTGATTTTGTGTTCATGTATAGGAAGGGAAACACCATCAGTTGCTGGAATCATTAACCCTGGTTCTGAAGGACTTCAAAAGATCTTCTTTGGTCAGAAGGAAATTGTCATCCCAGTTCATGCAACGTATGTGCTGCTCGTATACACAAATTGCATGACCTTTTGTAGCTTCAGTTTTGGATTTGCTTTATTTTAGTTGTTTTCTTACTATTTTGCAGCATTGAAGGAGCTTGTGCTGCACATCCTACCGCTGATGTCTTCGTCAACTTTGCTTCACACGGGTCAGGAAATTATTTACTATTACTATTTTGGAAAAAACTTTAAAAACTGGGATATTTTATTCCGTAAATTACAAAAACAGGACACTTGATTTAAAATTTACAGATTTAAGTTAAGTTTGTGGGATACAAGTCCCACGTCAAATAAAAAAAAGTTGAACATAGATTTATAGAGATTTATATACAAATAAAAAAAATGATATCTTCATATTATTTTGTTGCACAATTATACATGATAACTAGGAAATATTTTAATAGAATAAAATTTGGTACATGCAGTGGTGGTGGATCGTCGATGTGTGCATTGAAGCAGGCAACAATTAGAGTTGTTGCTGTGATGGGTGAAGGATTGGCTGAGGCAGACACTAAGCAATTGATTGCGTATGCCAGTGCAAATAATAAGGTGAAAGTTGAAAAAAAGGAATGATATTATGACATATTTTGTATTCATTTTATATATTTTATATATAGTATAATATAAAAATATAAATTTTTAAGAAATAAAAGAATAGAAAGTAAATAATGATAATGTTAAAAAATTTTGCTACGTGAAAGAATATTTTTCTTGATAAAATGAATATATAGCTATAAAATAACTTATTTTGGTGTTGTTGATTTGGTAGGTTGTTATTGGTCCAGGAACTGTTGGAAGCATGCAAGCAGGTGCTTTTAAAATTGGTGACACAGCTGTAACAATTGACAATATAATTCACTGCAAACTCTACAGACCCGGATCTGTTGGATTTGTTTCTAAATCTGTATGTATCTATTCACTTTTTCCATAGCTTTTGATAATCTTGTGCCAAATTGGATTTTTTTACAAAGATTTAATTAAGATTTAAATTCTTTATAAATTTAAATATTTTCAATTAATTCTTTCTGTTTATTGGATATTTAAATTTTTTTTTATATATTTCGATTAAGTTATTGTTGTTTATTCTTTTAGTTAATAAATTATCTAATTGTTATATTATTATACTATTATCTTGTTTTTTTTTTTAAAATGTGATATTTTAGTAATTAATAAAGTAATATTATTTTATATTAATCATAAAATTTTATATATTTTTTTAAAATAGCATAATAAAATAATAGTCACGTTATCTAATTCAGAGAAAGAATAAATGACAGACTTAAAAGTATACAAATTTTAAGTACCAAATATATAATTTTTTTTAAATAAAAATTAAGTTAAAAATATAAGATTTTATGAGAAAGTTAATTTAATTAAATATTAAAAAATCACATACATAATAGAAAAACAACGTCATATTTTATCCTAATAATAATGGGTAGAACACACGTGTATGGAATTAAGGTTAAAAGTGTTTTTAATCTTTAAATATAGATATGAAATTGAAATTTTGTTATGTTTCAAATTTTGAAATATTTTGATTTTCAAACTTAAATAAATAAATGGATATAATTTTTATTAATATATTAAAATTGTTTTCTTTTACGTTTTAAAAAATGTTCTAATATTATGAATTAGAATATATAAAATTATATAAATAGTTTAAATATTAATTTAAAATATCGTTAAACAAAAGTTTCACATAATTAAAAATTAAGTATGTTTATTTATTTTTAAACTTTGAAGAAACGAATTCCTTCCTCTTGCTATTAATGGCTATTACTTTTCGGCAAATATAGCGTCTTCAATGAAATTGCTTTGAATTGAAATCGAGTTATAGAAATTCAGAATATGAGCTTTTTTTTTTTTGGCATGGTAATAAATGGTTTTGACAGAAAACAAGTTTTTGAATTACAGGGTGAGACATTCAATGAATTATGCAACACTATTTCTCGTGTAACTGATGGGATTTATGAAGGTATTTATATGCTCATTTTCGCTTTTATTATATGTTCATCATAGCATTTAAGTGGTCCAAAATTACATTTATTTGATATACAGTACAAAAGTAAAATTATTATAAATAAATAAAATTTTATCATTTTTTTTAAAAGAACAATATTAAATGAATATAAAAATTTATGCATTTTAAAATATTTCTTTTTTATGTATATGATGTATTATTGAGTGTTTTTTTAATGCTTCTTCTTCATCAAATGTACTTCATCAAATTGGATTTTTGCTTTTCCGAAAACACTAAACTAATTTCAGAAATATCTTTCTGAAAGACACTCATTCCATCAAAACTTTCAAATTCCTGTGATGGGGTGTAAGAAGAAACTTGATGGAGTACAAGAAGAAAAACCCATGTTTTATTGGACAAGTTTATTTTTGGCCCAAAGGCTTTAGAGATGGTTAAACCAAAGACAAAATGTTAAATTTAATAAAATACTTCAAAATGTTCTCTCATCTAAATTGTAAAGACAAAAATATTAACTACAAAAAATAAATTACCTCATGAATCCATCCAACTCAACAAGACCAAGTCCAATAATTTCAAAAGTGAGTCTCTTCTTGAAAACATAATAAAAACAACTCAGCATTTTGTTTTTTCACACAATAAGAGACAAGAAAATATTTACTCATCCGAATCTTCTTAATAAGTAAATGTGTTTTATGAGAACCACTTCTAACGAAAAACAACGAGATTAATTAATGCATTAAGAATGACACTACATCTTGATTTATTAAGAATAATTAAGCACCCAATAAAAATAAATAAATATAATATTCAATTAATTCTTTGTCACATATGTTTTAAAAAACATAAGAAAAAACACAAAAACAATAAATTATTATAAATCAAAATAATTGATGGCTCACATTATGAATATTAATTTCTGTTTTTCAACTCAAACTAATAATGCAACTCACACCATACATATTAAGACAAACAACTAATAATACTCGATTTTACAATAGAAGACACTATTATTATGATATATTAAGAACCGAAATTATAACTTGAATATTGTCTTTATTATGCTTTTATAACTTATAAGTTACACCTCTCTCCTGCATAATTACCATTATATAAACTGATGTAAATTAAAATAAATAAATAGAATGATACGTTTTAATGGTAAAAAAATAAAGTCTTTTTTAAAGATTTTAACCTGATAATATATTAAGAAATAAATTTTAAATCTAACTTAACATTATAAAACTGACTTATAATATTATATTTGTCTCTACTTATATATTATAAATTAATTTTATTTTTAGTCCATACTAAATATATAACAACAAAACAGGAAATAAAACTTCTTTAGCAAACAAATAATTAAAACCTGAAATAACAAGAGTGTTTTCTTTGGCAGCAGATATGAGTTTCATAAAAGAACCTGAAAGGGATCAAAATTAACAATCTTAGGTTTAGATTTTGGTTTAAAGTTGAACGAACGACCAATTAACTAATTAGTGTTTAAATTTGTTGATTCACCTAATCAACTTAAGACTTGTTGAAATAAAAACTGAAAGAAGACCTTTGATCTAGTGAAGGAGACATGATTTCAAGCTATGTTGTTTCTCTTTTTCAGAAGGGTAGCAGGAGTTACATCATTTGCTATCATATCTGAACCTGTATTGAGTGATATATTGTTTCACTGTAGCCATTGCCATTGGAGGAGATGTTTGCCCTGGTTCCACACTTTTTGACCATGTTTTACGGTTTAACAACATACCACAGGTAATGCTTTTCTTATTCCTTAGGAGTAACCTAAAATATGTTCCAATAAGCAATTTAGTAGAGTCCAGAGGATACTAGGATTTTTCATATTCTCTTACCAAACATTGATGCTATAATTTGTTTCATTATACTGTAAGATGAGGTTTACATTAAAGTATATAAAGTATAAAAGTTTTAAAAAATATATTAAAAAGTTAATTATTTGATGTGTTTTTACAAGAATGTTATAGATTATGACTAAAAAGTATTTATATGTTAGATTAAAATTATGGTAGTAGTTGGAGAGCATGATGGGTGTGATGAGTATTCCATAGTGGAAGCCCTAAAACAGGGGAAAGTATCAAAGCCTGTGGTTGCCTGGGTTAGTGGGAGATGTGCAGGGCCCTTCAAATCTGCAGCAGAATTTGGTGAAGCAGTATGTTTCAGGTCCTTTCACTTTGTTAAATTTCTCAATTAAAGCATTGTTCATTCATTGAAGGATAACATTCTTAGTTTCCAATGGCTCTTGCATGATAATCAGGGAGATAAAAGTGGTTGTGAGTTGGAGTTTGCTCGAGCAAAGAATCAGGCACTAAAGGACGCTGGAGCTGTTGTTCCCACATCATATCAAACTTTTGAAACTGCACTTAAGGAAACATTTCACAAATTGGTTAGTATGCATTAATATTGAAATCACAGTAATGTATATTAACAATCTTTATATTTTAGACAATAGAGATTAGACCATAAAAATTGTATACATGCATAAATTAAACAAGTAATTAATAATATGATTAAATATAATTAACTTCATTGAATTTCGATTGATTTCAAAGTATTTATACTAATTCTAAGTATTTGAATGCATTGAAATTCTATCCTATGCTGATCCTGGAAATAGGTAGCATGTTGTTGTTATTAGTTGTAATATTCATGGTTAGATAATCTTTCTTAGGTTGAAGAAGGTAAAATCACACCAGTCAAGGAAATCACTCCTCCTCCAATCCCTGAGGACCTCAGCTCTGCAATTAAGAGTGGAAAAGTCCGTGCTCCAACTCATATTATTTCCACCATTTCTGATGAGAGGGGTACGCTGGAATCCACTGATGTTAATTTAGAATTGAGCTGCATTTCATGTTCTGGACAGATCTGGTTGCTAAACTAAGGTTTTTCTTGCAATGTTTTACTGAAGGAGAGGATCAATGCTATGGTGGTGTATCCATGTCTTCCATTATCGAAAAAGGATATGGTGTCGGTGGTGTTATCTCTCTTTTGTGGTTTAAACGCAGCCTTCCTCATTACTGTACTCAATTTATTGAGGTAGGCTATTCAATTGTACAGAGCTTTCTATGAATATTTTCATGCTTTACTTTCACTACTCATTTCAGTTCTTACATTTATATATACAGCGACTACAGAAATCAATTTTAAGTATAGAACTAAAATGCAAAAATGGGAGCAAGTAAAAAGTTAAACCATTTTTTTCGAAAGCAACTATTGATATATATCATCCACCTTGAATCTTGATGATACATCACATTGGTCAGATGTGCATAATGCTATGTGCCGACCATGGTCCTTGTGCCTCCGGAGCTCATAATACAATCGTGACAGCAAGGGCAGGGAAGGACCTAATTTCCTGTCTTGTATCAGGTAAATTCATCATACATAAAAGCATGCATGCATCCTTTTAATCTGCAAATTACTGATCTAGTAAATGCATCTGATAGGGTGAACAAAACTGATAAAGAATGAGCTTCTGAATCAGGTTTGCTTACGATTGGTCCTCGATTTGGGGGTGCCATTGATGACGCTGCTCGCTACTTTAAGGATGCTCATGACAGTGTATGTATGATCCGTGTTTTCCTGTGAAATCCTTATGGGTTAAAAAACCACTTTATAAAATATATATTGAATGTTTTAATTGAGAAAAAGGTTTTTACAGGGACTTACACCTTATGAGTTTGTTGAAGGTATGAAGAAAAAGGGGATTCGTGTGCCAGGAATAGGACACAGGTAACATGTTGATTCTATTGATTGAATTAAGCAAAACGAAACTTATAAATCTGAGGCTTTTTTGAAACAGGGTAAAGAATAGGGACAGGAAAGACAAGCGAGTTGAGCTGCTACAAAAGTTTGCACGGACACATTTTCCTTCTGTTAAATACATGGAATACGCCGTTGAGGTTGAAGCCTACACCCTCTCAAAGGCAAAAAATTTAATTCTTAACATCGATGGCGCCATTGGGTCTATTTTCTTGGATCTTTTTGCTGGCAGTGGAATGTTCACTGAGCAAGAGATTGATGAAATTGTGAAGATTGGGTATCTGAATGGCTTCTTTGTGCTGGCACGCTCCATTGGTCTGATTGGGTGAGTTTTTACGTTAACTGTCATTCATAGCTTCTTCACTTCTTGGACATTATTGCAGTTTTGGACCTTTCTGGCTTCTTTATCTCATGCACTTATGGTCCAAAGAGTTCCATTTTGAGTGGTCCTCGTATGTGAACACTGCATGTCTTTTTGTGAATCAATAGAACTCCGCACAAAATTAATGTAACATGGCTTCTTCTCATAATAACCCCTTCATCATTGTTTGTGTGAAATTTCAGGCACACCTTTGACCAAAAGAGACTAAAGCAACCTCTTTATCGACACCCATGGGAGGATGTTGTCTACACAACGTGAGCAAGTTTTTCGAGACTGCAATTACTCTGTCATGCTTTTCAAATTACCTCTCTTTTCTGAAATCTTAAATATTCTCAAACGATTATGCAAATGTTTGAATGGTGTTGTACCATCTAAAATCTATGTTAATTCACCACATAAATCTAAAATGTCTGCTAAATTAGTTAGTTTTGTAACATTTGCTAACAAATCTCATTATTTTGTGAGACATTCCATAAAGATAACACCAATTTCACTTACTAAAGGCAGATACCAAATATCAAAATTTATCTTTAAAGTTATTAAAACCCATTATCTAGTTATTTATATTCCATTATTTTCTACCTTACTTATATAATACAAATATTCATGGAAAATTTTAACTATAATATTATAAATATATATATATATATATATATATATATATATATATATAATTACATAAAATTAACAATTATCTTCATTATTTTCAAATAAATTCATATCAAATATAATTATAAGTTTTGATATTTTAAATATTATTTTGGATGTGAGGTCCAAAATCATAATTAAAATTCATTCACACTCTTTTATCAACAATCATGTTATCCGTTACAAAGTTATCCTAAATTATTTCTCTATCAAACTTTAAGCCAAGTAAGTTGATTATTTGTCAAAGGTACTCGGAAGTTCAAGTTATATATATTTGATTGGTTATTACAATAAAATCTTAAATTCGCAATAAATAGAATAACTTACTTGATTATCTTATCTCTGTATTTATATGTTTCGAAGTGAATTTTTAATTAAAGTTGGTCTAATCATTGCACAAAAGATCCAAAAGTCAATAAATGTGTTTTATTAGTAAATATATTAAATTTGTAAGACTCGTGTTTAATTGACATTCTGATAAACCAATTTACATAAACTTGGAATTAAAAATGATCTTTTTCTAACATTTTTTTAGAAATATTGATGGTCCAAACAACGAGAAATCGTTCCACGGTACAACTATCATGACACTTCAAAGTCATCAAATTATTTATTATTATAAAAATTTATTAAAAAGTTAATTATAAGTTTGTGCATGTTTGTTAATAGTTTGAACAGTTAAACTCAAACGATAAAATAACTTAGTAGACTTTTCAATTTGTTGCAATCACACCATAGTTTTCGATGTCTGAACTGCAACAGTAATGGATACAAATTCTGCAGAATGGTGTTCACTATTAAATTACTTTTAAATGAAAAGAAAACTTACACCCTCTGAGTTACTTTTAGAACCACATCATTAAATCATACTCTGACATCCTTAAATAAATGCAACATTATTGGTGGTGAGTTTTTTTGACATTTAGATGCTTTGAATAATTTTGAAGTTTCACTGCACATGAAAACCTTGTACAAACAACATAAACAAAGCTGTGAAAGGATTGGAGAGTTATCCTTTCTAAGACAGCCTTACGAATATTGCTGTCTCGTCATGATCACTGTCTTTTTGGTTTTCTGAAAAAAATGAAAATTAATAGTCCTAATACATTGTAACTATTAAAACAAAAAAAGTAAATAATAAAAGTAAAACTCTGGCTACAATAATAAATGGTACTATGGCTATTGGGATTTGTTAGAACCCTATGATTTTTGTTGTTGATAAAATTATTCTCTTCTTTACCACTGTTTTTGTTCGTAGAATCTTAACTAGTACTGGAATTATATTTATTCCATTACCTTCTCCAATGCTACTTTTTATCACTCATCTATCTATCTTCAACAATTGACTCCAGATCACCTTTTTTCACATGGCATTATTTGCTTTTTTTTCTCACTGTTCCTTCATTCATCTCCTCTTGCCCCCACCCTATACCAAACTTAGCTTAAATATCGTACCATGTCATAAAAAAGCATCTCTCCATTAATCATCCAATCTAAAACAATCTTATATAGATACTCATCTTTATTTTGTACATACTAATCAAACACTTACTCTATTTTTTCACATTTTTCTCACTTTCATTTTTCTAATGATATATATATATATATATATATATCAAATGTTGATCATTGTATCTTGCGTACATAAATTATTTTATACATTTTAAGCTATAGTTAATTTGAAAATAGTAAAGATTAGAACATAAGATGAAAGATTGATTTGTTCATACAAGTTTAAGAGAAAGGAAAAAGAAATGAGATTGAGTTTTTGTAATGATAAGCCAAAATAATAATACAATTCGACCTAATTTCTATCCAATTTTCACTTAAATTTTTTTTTCTAAAATTCTTTTCTTTTTCATTAATTTGTTTGAAAATTTCAATTGGACCATTAATTTTATTTGGTTCAATTAAACTTTTTAGTTCTTAAAAATTATTTAAGTAGCTCATTTATGTTACACCATGTTAATGTTAATGTCGTATCTATACATACCATCAATCAGTTTATGATATTTTTAATTTTTTTAATTATTTTTTCATTTTATATTAAAATAATTATTAGTGTTAGGTCATTGTCAATGTCATGTGACCATGTCGATGTCATGTTTAATGTCACGTGTGAATATTTTATATTGAATTTAGTTTCTATATTTGAATTTTTAACTTAATTAAGCTTTAATTTTTTTTAAATTGAGTAATGTTATTTCTTTCTAAAATGGAATCAAATTAATATATATATATATATATATATATATATATATATATATATATAATTTGTAAATTTGTATATCACATCACTCCACCATAATATTTATAATAATTTTATGTTTTATATTTTCAATTTCAAAAGAAAATCCTATTTTAAACTTATAATTTCTTTAAATTATTAAAAGTGAGTATAAAATGACACTTGTAATTTTAAATAAGTTAACAAAGCAAAAATACATTTTTTCTAAATTACTTCAAATTTTAAAATTTTAAAATTACAAATTTCATTTTACATTTACATTTTTAATATTGTAAAAAAAAGTATTAATTCATTATAATATTTTAACATGAATATATAAGTTGTAACTAGATTTATTATAATTTGGTCATGTTTTAGAGAGTTTCATTTTAAAAAAATGAACTCAATTGAGTCAAAATTTTAAATATAAAAATTAAATTAAATACAAGATATTATCACGTGACATTGACATGTAGCACTATACAGACACATGTCATCGATGCCACGTTGCATTGTCACTACCACACATATATTGCATCTTTTTTTAAAAATATTATGAACTGACATGTGACATGTACAAACACAACGTTAAAATCAAATTGAATGAAAAAACTTAATTCGATCATGTTTAAAAACTAGGAGACTTAATTGAACCAAATAAAACTTAGGGTTCTACTTGGATTTTTCAAACCAAACAGAGAAAACAAAAAAAAAAAGTTAACTTTCTTTTTGTCTCTTATTTGACTCATTGAATGTACATATTTTTATAATTGTAAATTCTTATATATGATTTGTTCATGATTATATTTAAATGAGTTATATTGAATAGTTATGATTATTTATATTAATGAAATTTGAATGTTATGTAAATATGGTTATAATGATAACTATGTAAATTTGTATATAAGATTATATGTGAATTGTGATTTGATTTTATGTATTTAGTATTGTCACATATATTCTACTAGATATCTAAGTCACATAAACCAATATATGAAGTGGTGAGAAATTGGGAGAGAAGTTCTTACACAACACAGTATGAGTAAATGTGTGACATGAATTTATCCTGATTTTATGATTTGCAAAGTTTATTTATAATTATACTTATAGGATTGTAATACACACCCTTTTAGAAAACATGAATGTGTTTGGAATATCTTTGATGAATAAATTTATGTGTATTTTATGTAATTACTAAATATTAAATTTTAAATGAAAGTAAAATTTTGTGATTTATTAATTGAAATGTACTTTTTTTTATATATTTTAAGATAAAAATTCGTTTTTAATAACTTAATCATGAGTTATAATAATTGATATTTGTTATTATGGATTAATTTTTTTTTGTTTTTATATATATTTTAGGTAAATTTATGTTGTATTCTGTATTCATATTTTTTTGTACAAATCCTTTAATATAGATGATAGTGATTCCTATAAATTAAAATAAAAAGAATAAGAAGCATAAATTCAATTTCAACTTGCTAACTTATTTATTAAATTTTAATAACATACTTTTAAATTATGGTATATTTATAAATATATTTATAATGTTATTAATCATTTTTTTAATAATAATTTTATTATGAATCAATTTATATATAACAATAATAAGTTGACTAGTTAGTAATTTTAATACGACATAAATTTTTAATAACTTTTTAAATTTAAATTAACATTATTTTTGTTGGATTGGGATGAGAATGAATTATGTTAACTTCTCCTACCTCAATGAAGGTTCGCTCCTCTCACTGCTTTGAGTGATCAATCGGTTTGAAGGGATTCACATTAATTGGTTGGTTTGACTCACCACACAGTAACAAACAACATAAATTTATTTAATAACAGTGTATTTGAATTAAAAAATTACTTGTATTAAATAATTAGTTTTAATATAATAATAAAATGAAGATATTTTAAAATATATCTTTGGAACGCTTTTTGAAAGACGGGAAAAACATAGCACAGCTAGATCTATGGAGAGATGAATTGTGACGTCATAAAGAAAAGAATTGGCGATGTTTGATGGAGACACGAGTTAGTTCTTGTAATTGAATTAAAAAAAATGGTTTTATTGGGAAAAGAATTGACAAAGTTTGATCCTCCACCAGTCACTTTGACTCACTACCCTTCTCAATTATGTCGCACGACTCAATCTCTGCCACAAGAAATTCCACAAAACCAAAACAGGAAAAAAATAGTAAGATTTTTTTAGAGAAAGAACAAAAAAGTAACTCTACAGAGTTACTATATGCAACAGTAACGTGACATGTTTGACCATGCGTTTGCTAAGAATTACTTATATTTAAGTACAATTATGAGTTAAAGTCAAGATGTTATCAAGGAGTTAAGAAGATAAGAAGAGTGTTAATTAGAAAAGAAAAAAAAGGTGATATAAGTATATATTTTAATCAGGTTTAAATTTTGCGAGGGTTTTCATTTTAATGTATAAAGTTAACTTTAGTTTCAGACCACATAGAGGCAGGCTATCGAGCAATCGCGTCGCGTGCACGAGAAACGCCAAACAACAAAAGCAGCGTTACTTTGCGAAAAATGCTGAAGCTGCCACTGTCACTCTGAGCTTCTTCTTCTCTCTTTTGTTTATTTATTTTATCTTATTTTCTTTCGCTCTTGCTTCAGGTCTCACTCACTGTCTTTTGTTAAGAGAGTTTCACACACCAAACATAACCTTATGAGAAAAAATAATTAACAAAAAGAGGAAAAAGAAAACAAGTGATAGAGGCAATTTTTGCGTGCGCGTTGTCGACTTCAATGGCTTCAGCAAGCGGAGCAGAGAACTCGTCGGTTCCGCCGCAGCCACAAATTCACAATTCGCGAACGAAGCCGAGCCACCAGAACATCGACTCCATGAGCAAAGCCATCGCCCAGTACACGGAGGACGCGAGGCTGCACGCGGTGTTCGAGCAGTCCGGCGAGTCTGGGAGGTCATTCGATTACTCCCAATCGGTTCGCATCACGTCGGAATCGGTTCGGGAGCAGCAGATAACGGCGTATCTCCTCAAAATCCAGCGCGGCGGCTTCATCCAGCCGTTCGGCTGCATGATCGCGGTCGACGAGCCCTCCTTCCGAATCCTGGGATACTCAGAGAACGCGCGCGACATGCTCGGCATTACGCCGCAGTCCGTTCCCTCTATCGACGACAAGCTCGAGGCCTTTGCGCTAGGCGCGGACGTCCGCACGCTATTCACTCACTCCAGTGCCCTTCTTCTCGAGAAGGCCTTCGCCGCGCGTGAAATTAGCCTCACGAACCCTATCTGGATCCATTCCCGAACCTCCGGTAAGCCTTTTTATGGCATCCTTCACCGGATTGACGTCGGAATCGTCATCGATTTGGAGCCCGCGCGCACGGAGGACCCAGCGCTTTCTATCGCCGGTGCCGTTCAGTCGCAGAAGCTCGCCGTGCGCGCGATTTCGCAGTTGCAGTCTCTCCCCGGCGGTGATGTTAAGCTTCTGTGTGACACTGTTGTTGAGAGTGTTAGGGAATTGACAAGGTACGATAGGGTTATGGTTTATAAGTTTCACGAGGATGAGCACGGGGAGGTTGTTGCCGAGAGTAAGAGGCCTGATTTGGAGCCTTACATTGGTTTGCATTATCCTGCCACTGATATTCCTCAGGCTTCTAGGTTTTTGTTTAAGCAGAATAGGGTTAGGATGATTGTGGATTGTCATGCTTCTCCTGTGAGGGTGGTGCAGGATGAGGCTCTTGTGCAGCCTCTCTGTTTGGTTGGGTCAACGCTCAGGGCCCCCCATGGTTGTCATGCGCAGTACATGGCTAACATGGGGTCTATTGCGTCTTTGGTCATGGCTGTTATTATTAATGGAAATGACGAGGAAGCTGTTGGTGGCCGGAGTCCGATGAGGCTCTGGGGGCTTGTTGTTTGCCATCACACTTCTGCTAGGTGTATTCCTTTTCCCTTGAGGTATGCTTGTGAGTTTCTCATGCAGGCCTTTGGGCTGCAGTTAAACATGGAGCTTCAGTTGGCCGCACAATCGTTGGAGAAACGGGTTTTGAGGACGCAGACTCTGTTGTGCGATATGCTTCTTAGGGACTCGCCTACTGGCATTGTTACTCAGAGTCCTAGCATTATGGACTTGGTGAAGTGTGATGGGGCTGCTCTTTACTGCCAAGGGAATTATTATCCGTTAGGTGTGACTCCGACTGAGGCTCAGATAAGGGATATCATTGAGTGGTTATTGGCCTTCCATGGAGATTCGACTGGTTTAAGTACCGATAGTCTTGCTGATGCTGGGTATCCTGGTGCTGCCTTGCTCGGGGATGCGGTTTGCGGGATGGCAGTTGCTTATATCACCGAGAAGGATTTTCTTTTCTGGTTCAGGTCGCACACGGGAAAAGAGATCAAGTGGGGTGGTGCAAAGCATCATCCCGAGGACAAGGATGATGGGCAGAGAATGCATCCCCGTTCTTCTTTCAAGGCATTTTTAGAAGTGGTGAAAAGCCGTAGCTTGCCATGGGAGAATGCGGAAATGGATGCAATTCACTCGTTGCAACTTATTCTACGTGACTCGTTTAGAGATACTGAGCATAGCAATTCTAAGGCTGTTGTGGATCCCCGTGTGGCAGAACTAGAGTTGCAAGGGGTTGATGAACTAAGTTCTGTGGCGAGAGAGATGGTTAGATTGATAGAAACAGCCACCGCTCCTATATTTGCGGTTGATATTGATGGCCACATAAATGGTTGGAATGCAAAGGTTTCAGAATTGACAGGACTTGCTGTTGAGGAGGCTATGGGGAAGTCCTTGGTTCATGATCTTGTGTTTAAGGAGTCTGAAGAAACTGTGGACAAGCTTCTTTCTCGTGCTTTAAAAGGTGCTGTTTCTAGTACTCTGCCTTTCTGGTCCATTTATTGGGTATGTTAGATAACTAGGTTGGAGAACCCTGTACCATTTGGGAGAGCATGCCAATCTAACCATTTTTGTTTGGCAAAGTTGTATTGTAAATATGATAGCCTGAATTTTAGCGGGTGCTCATATACTTAACGGTATTCAGCAGCACCCCAAAAGTAATACTTCATATCACGATAATAACTAACTTTTCTTTTCCGAATATTCAAGCACGAACTATCCGTTGTTCTGCACAATTTGCACTTAATGGTTCATTTATTAGAATTTCAATAACAACTGCAACCTAGGGAGGGAAGGCGTAAAATTAAACTGTGTAACAATGCAAAGCTTGTTAAAGGGAAAAAGAAGAAAATATTTACAGTCCAATTCAGTGTCATCCTATTTTGGTTAGCAGTCTGTCCTTTAGGATTTAGGTTATGCTTCGTTTGTGTAAGGGGTTACTTTGGGAAGGTGTGATTCTAGAATGAAAATCTTTACTCTTGCTTGATATAAAAAAAGTTAAGATGTTTTATAAAATAAAATGTACTCAATTTCTCATTTCCACATTCCTACTTTCTAACTACTGATTGAGGCAGAATGTATTTCAATGAGCTTAGAAGTAAACTGTTACCTATTCCTATAAACTACATCCAGTTTGGCTTTAGGAGAAATGAGGTATTCAGAATTGGTTGCACAATGACATAACTTGAATTTAATTAGTGCAGGTGAAGAAGATAAGAATGTTGAGATAAAAATGAAGACGTTTCGCCCTGAACATCAAAATAAGGCAGTTTTTGTTGTGGTGAATGCTTGCTCCAGCAAGGATTATACAAATAATATAGTTGGAGTGTGCTTTGTTGGTCAGGATGTTACTGGTCAAAAAATTGTGATGGACAAATTCATCAACATACAAGGTGACTACAAGGCTATTATGCACAGTCCAAATCCCTTGATCCCTCCCATTTTTGCATCGGACGATAATGCATGTTGCCTAGAGTGGAACACTGCCATGGAAAAACTTACAGGTTGGGGACGTGGGGATGTCATTGGGAAAATGTTAGTGGGAGAGGTTTTTGGTAGTTGCTGTCCGTTGAAGGGTTCAGATTCAATTACAAAGTTTATGATTGTCTTACACAATGCACTTGGTGGACAAGATACAGACAAATTCCCTTTCTCATTTCTTGATCGGCATGGAAAGTATATACAAACTTTCCTGACTGCCAATAAGAGAGTTAACATGGATGGTCAGATCATTGGGGCTTTTTGCTTTTTGCAAATTGTGAGTCCTGAACTTCAACAGGCTCTGAAGGCACAGAGACAACAAGAGAAAACTTCCTTTGCTAGGATGAAAGAGTTAGCTTATATTAGTCAAGGAGTGAAGAATCCTTTAAGTGGCATACGCTTTACGAATTCTCTTTTAGAGGCTACAAGCTTGACCGATGAGCAAAAGCAGTTTCTTGAGACCAGTGCTGCCTGTGAGAAGCAAATGTTAAAGATAATACGCGACATTGATCTTGAAAGCATCGAGGATGGGTAAGTTTTCTAAGTAATCCTTTAAAACCTTTTGGTTTTCTTGAAAGCCAATGTAAAGAGTTACACAATTTTGCTATATAAATTCAACATCCCTCACATGAAAGCTTGCAATGTGCTGAACTAGATGCTAACAATAAAAGCTGAATCATACTGAAATGTGATAGCTTAATTTTCAGAACAAATGGTATTTAGACACGGGTCTAGGGGACCGAGTTAATCTTAATGTTGAATATTGTTACCCCACAGTATTGTAACTAAAATGTCAATAGGCCTGTTTGGATTTGATTTTTTCAGGATTACTGCAGTAAGAGAAAAATAAGAAGAAAATAAAATTAATTTCTCTATAAACTAAAACTAAAACTAAAATTAGCTTACTAGACAAAAGTAAGATTTTGAAAAAGCTAATAGGAAATCAATTTTATAAATTAGTTCATAATTTAAAATATAGGAAAGTTTATTTCATCTCTCTTATATATCCCCTTTAAAAGACCCAACAGGACTATGTACTTTGATAAATCTTTTCTGTTTTCAATTATTTTTATAAGAAACAACATAAACGATTAGAAAACAGGTTAAAATATGCTTTTATTTTCAATAAAATAAATGTTTGAATTGTGCTGCCTATAATTTTTTTTTGTTTTTAATCTTATTAAATCATTATTATTTAAATTATTTTTATTTTTCATCCTTCCAAATTTTAAATCATTAATGTTTATCTCTAACATTCATTTCAAAATATAAACATTCGTTTTATGAAAAAAAGCTTGGAGGTGTCAGACATTATATCCCATGCACCAGGATGCCAAATGAGATGCTCACTTTAAAAATGTAGAGAGATAAAAAATGAAGAATCTTTTAATGTCGGAATGAAGCTGAAAACTCCTGTGTTATTTAAGGTAATATATTAGTATTAAAAGTTGTTTTCGAGTTAACTTTGACCATATGTGTTTTACCAATATGCTTTGAAGTTTTCAATTTTTTGTTTTATCTGCTAACGTAAAACATCTTGTAGTTTGTGAATACTTTCTATTACATGTTCATCAATAATGTATATCAACTTCATTTGTCTTCTATGACGCTGTAAATAGATTACGTCAGACAACAAAGCACATGTTTGTCATGTAAACATGTTCACTACCTTCTCACTAGGATGTGCAAATATGGGGAATTGGCCTATTTGAATGTCAATAATTAGTTCTTTCTCCATATACCATACTTTGCCAGTGGGTTGATACTTTCATTTCATGTTTAGCTGTCTCAGTTTCCTTTAGTATGCTTACTTTCTTTAATATCCCTATAAACTTACTGTGTTGATTTTATTTAGAGAAAGTCAAGATCATGTTTTTTTATCCTTTTGGGGTTAGGTCCCTGGAGCTTGAAAAGGGGGAATTCTTGCTTGGGAATGTCATGAATGCAGTTGTTAGCCAAGTAATGTTACTGTTAAGAGAAAGAACTTTACAGTTGATTTGTGATATTCCAGAAGAAATCAAGACATTGGCTGTTTATGGTGATCAATTGAGGATTCAACAAGTTTTGGCTGATTTCTTATTGAATATAGTGCGCTATGCACCATCTCCAGATGGTTGGGTAGAGATTCATGTGCATCCAAGAATAAAACAAATATCGGATGGGCTCACTCTTCTCCATGCTGAATTTAGGTACTGTAGTGTGATCATGTTATTTTCATTATTTTTGTTTTCAAGTAAGTGTTTACAGACGATAAGCAACACCTCAACTAAATGTTTACAGGAGCCTCAACCCTGTCTCAATCTCAATATGACTTCAATAATTGAATTTTTTGGCCTTGGTAGATTGATGTCTTAGAATCTTAGTTTCCCATCTAAACTAACTGACAATCTGACTACTAATTTATGGGTTACTGAAAAAAATAATCCCTATGTTTTTTTACTTCCCTTTTGATCTGTTGTCATTCCACATATTTTTTGGGAAAGAGATTTCGCAGAAGAAGAAAACAATGTTCTTATCCAACAAAAAGAAAGAGGAAAAAAAAAATAAAAAGTGCAAATGCTGGTATTAGCTAAATACTTATTGAATGTATACTTGTAGCAAGCAACTTGTAAATGAGTACTGACCTTATGGTGCATTTCCATATATTCAATTTTTACGTGGCTATTATTATTTTCGAGTAGATAGTATCTAATCGACTGTGTGCTATTTTTTCTTTTGTGAAGAATGGTATGTCCTGGTGAAGGTCTTCCTCCTGAACTGATTCAGGACATGTTCAATAACAGTCGGTGGGTGAGTCAAGAAGGTTTAGGGTTGAGCATGAGCAGGAAGATTCTAAAGGTAATGAACGGAGAAGTCCAGTATATCAGGGAAGCAGAACGGTGCTACTTTTTTATTCTTCTTGAACTCCCTGTGACGCGGAAAAACTCTAAAAAGGGTTAAACAGGTATTCTGTAGCTATAAGATTAAAGAAAAAGCCCTGGCCTGCCCCCTCATGCTGACCGTTAGATAGTTTGTTGGCGAAAGTTGTGCTCTCACCTAACAAGGCAACATATGGGACGAGAATTTGAACAGGCTGATTTGTGTAGTTATCCCAAATTGGACTGTTGCACCTGACAAAACCTGTTCGGTACAGCAAGAGTGGCTTCTTCTTATGTAGCTAAATGTAACCTTAGTCTTACTGATAAAGTTATTGCAGAGTGGATGAAATGCACACCTTGATGATGGTCAAGTGGAATCCCTTGTGAAAATTTTCAAGCAAATGCTTTGATGATAAGCAGCTGCAGTGAACTCCAATCTGTTGTTGGATTGAACTGCAATCATCTCCTGCATTGTGGTCTGTTCTAATAGTAACTGCTTACACGGAATGAGTTTCAAAGTCTGCATATAATTGTAAAATTATAGTCTCCCAAGAGGGTTGCCCTCTACGTGTTGCTTTCCAACTCTCCATTTTTTTTTTTTATCTTTGCCTGTAAATCCCTTCCTACTCCCTAATAAAAGCTGGGTTATTTATCCTCTATTTTTGGAAATTTCCTGTGAGCTAGCTTTTCTTTTATAAAAAAATATTGGCATCTATCTATCTTTATTATCTAAATTTTTGTTTCTGTTTCTGCATCTGCAATTTATTTTATTCCAGGATACATGCTTTAAACTGAGAGTAAAAAAGGAAAAGAAAAGATTATTAAAAGAGTAGAAAAAAGGATTATTTGGATGGAAGAATTATAAAATAAAAGTTTGTAATAAATTTAATGTATGTGATAGAATAAATTTAGTTGTATATTAATATATTTAAAAATTAAAATTTATAAATAATTTAAAGTAAAAATTAAAAATTAAAAATTAAAGTTAAAATAAATTTAAAATTAAAGTAAAAATTGTCTTATAAATTTAATAAATAAAAATTTATATTTCAGAATAAAAATATATTACAATAAATAATCAAAATTTAAATAAATTATTATTTTTATTTGTTACTTTTAATATTTTTTATTTTGATTATGTATTTTTTAATATAAAACATATATTAATTAAATATTAAATTTATTTCTTGTTACTACTTTAATATTTTTAATTATTCGTTTTATTAAATTATAATATATTTGTGAATATTTAATAATTATTTATGTTTACATATTTTAATAATTTATTATGTCACAATAAAAATTAAATATTTTATTTAAAGTTAATGAATTAAATTTTTTGTTTAAAAGAGTAATATTCTCTCTGTGGAACTCTTTTTCAAAGTTGTTTCGTTTTTTCTTCAACTTAAACATTTTGTTTTTATCACTACATTCATTTATTCGCTTCCTAACTTTCAGTTGTCATAAGCGGAAAAAAAAGGCCTAATAATGGGTGAACTTGTCGCCAAAGAAATTTTTATTATCTTAACTTTTTAAATTAAAAAATTAAATTATATTTATTGTATACAAGTGACTCATAATTCAAGACTGTCAAAATTTAAAACTTTGATTTACTATATACTTATAAACACGTATTAAATGTTTTCATAAACATTTGAAATAAAAAACTTCATATGAATACATGAGTATTTTTTAAATAAATATTAAAATAATATTTAAGTTAGATAAATAAAATATTACAAATAGCAAACAAGATCTTAATCAATTTGATTTCTTATAAGACAGATACAACTTGAAATCTAAAACTTTTTTCAAAACTATCACTGAAGAGAAACTAAAGTACATATTCATGAAATGAAATAGATTTAGTCCTAAAATAATTTAAGATTTAATTTTTATTCATACAGATATTTTACCTCTAAAATAGAGTAATAGTTATAAAAAGGGTAAAAGCAAATAAATAAATATATAGTGGAGATGAATTTGATTCACACAGTTAAATGGTTGAATTTTGAAATTTGCTGATCTTTCTCTTGATGTGATGTGGTATACATGTAGCGTTTGTAAGATGTTTTTTTTATAATGATTTTTGACAACATTTTAATATCATTTATGTGTCATTAATAAACACTAACATGAACCAATCACAGAATCATATGTAGATGATGTTAAAATGTTGTTAAAGTATTATTATTTTTTTATTTAAAGATATGGGAAAGAGACGGTGAAATTAAAACTCTTAAAATTGTATATCAAAGAAAATAATCATACATTAGGTACACAATGTAAATTGTTGTAAATCAATATCCTAATTAAGGATTTAGTTATAAGTCATGAAAAAATTGAAAAGAAAAACCAAATAAAGAGAGGAATTCATTAATGACTTCACGAGAAAAAGAGAGAATTAACTTTTGGTCCCTCAAGCTTCTGTAATGAAGCTCAGAAAGTGTACTTCATTTTTAAGTGTGAGTTAATTGATCGGAGGGTAACTAAATCTAATATACTAAAAAACAACAAATATTTTAGATATTTATTAATGTATTAAAAAGTATCTTAAGCACTTTTTAATTGAAATATAAACAAATTTTTTTACCAGTTTTTCTGTTTTTTGATCGATTTTTCTAAGTTGGCTTTGAAGTTTCTTTGAACAAATTATTTGGTTGATTTAAAAATCAGGTTCAGTTTTCGAAATAAAAGATTTTAGAATAAAAAATGATTAACATTATTTAATTTGTATATTAAAGAAAAGTGAGTTGAATATCACCTAAGAATTTTGAATAATATGATATGGTATGTAATAAATTATTGTTAATATTTAATAGTTTAATTTTTGTAGTAGATTTGAAGAGATTAATTGGAAATAGTGGTCCTTGATCATGATGATTTTTTTTGCCTAACATAAGAGAAAGAAGCGAAAACAGCAACAGATAAAAAGAAGAGGTTGTTGTTTTTTGTCTGTTGACTCTAGATAGTTGCAAACCGCTTGTTTATGTGTTCTTCTTCTTTCTTAAACCCTGAATGTGAAGTTTATCAAGCCTCAATCTTTTTGTAGCATTCCCAGAATAAGAATTGCTGAAATGGGAACCCCAGAAGAAGAAGATGAAGAAAAGCTTCTCAGAAAGATAGAACGGCTAGAAGCGGGTCACGCACACCTCAAGCAAGAAATGTCCAATTTCCAGCTCCTCCAAAACCACAGGTCTCATTCCAGGTTTGGTGCTGCTACGTCTAACCAACCCTCTTCTTCTTCTCTGCATCAAAATGGAAACAAGTATCTCAATATCTTGCAGTCAATGGGCCACTCTGTTCATGTTTTGGATCTTCAATGTCGCGTCATGTACTGGTGAGTGCTTATTTTTATACCTCGTCAACTGTGGTCATGTGGGGTGTTTGTTTTTGCTGCATATCTGAAGTAAAAGTTGTTTTTTTTTTTGTGGGGTTGTGTGATGATCATCATCTTGCAGGAACCCTAGTGCTGAGAATCTGTATGGTTATGCAGCAGAAGAGGTTCTTGGGCGGGATGGGATTGAGATGCTTGTGGATCCCAGGGATTTTGGTTTGGCCAATGATGTGTTCAACCATGTCAAAATGGGAGAGAGTTGGAGAGGGCAGTTCCCTGTTAAGAATAAGAAAGGCGATAGGTTCTATGCTGTGTCAACCAATACACCTTTCTATGATGAAGATGGAAGCTTGGTTGGGGTTATTTGTGTCTCCTGTGATTCACGGCCCTTTCTTGAATCCAGAATTCCCTTTCTAGGAGCAGAGAGTGCAGAACCTGTATCGAGTTCCAATGGTCGTAGGAGTAGCATTTCAGATAAACTTGGCCTTGACTCTCAGCAGCCACTTCAAGTTGCTCTGGCTTCGAAAATTTCAAATTTGGTTAGTTTTTTGCCTTTTGTGTTTCTGTCTTTGTGTATAGTTTAGCATGTCTTGATGTTTCTAACTGGAAAATCAGGCTTCAAAGGTGAGTAACAAAGTTAAGTCTAGAATGAGGACAGGAGAATTTAGTGTCAATCGTGAAGGTGGGAGCGGAGAAAGTCGTCATTCTGAGCATAGTTTGTCGGACTCTGCTGTTTCTGACCAGAGAGAAGATGGTAATTCCAGTGGAGCTAGCACTCCCAGAGGAGATGTGCTAAAATCTCCTTTTGGTTTATTTTCTCATGCTGAAGAGAAATCCCAAGGGAAAACCATGAGGGACTCCAATGATCAGAGTGAAGGAAAACCTATTCACAAGATCATAACTTCTAAGGCTGAAACATGGATCCAAAAGAAAACATTGTCATGGCCTTGGAAGGCAAACGATCAGGAAGGATCTGAGGCAAGGAATGTTCAAGCTGCTTCACCTTGGTTGCAGGCTGACCAAGAGAATGAGTTGATTAATCAGAAGAATCTGTCTTCTGGGTTGAAGCCAGAAAGCCAAGCAGGCGAAAGCAATGGACCTGTTAATAATGAGGCTTCAGGATCCTGGTCCTCGTTTGTTAATGTTAACAGCACAAGTAGTACCAGCAGCTGCGGGAGTGGTAGTAGTTCTGCACCCAATAATAAAGTGGATGTTGACTCCGATTGCTTGGATTATGAAATTTTGTGGGAGGACTTGACAGTTGGAGAACAAATTGGGCAAGGTACTCATGTTTTTTACTAAAGCGGCATGCTTGAGAGAATAAGCTTTTCTCTATTGACAATATCCATGCATCAATCGAAATACATGCATTTGTTAGTAATGCTGATATATCTATCTAAATACGGAATTTCTACTTTTGAAATTTGTTTGCTTCTTTATTAGGCCCCTCACCTTAATTTAATGCTCTTGTGAAACCAAAAATATATAGTGATCAGTAGTTATTGTCCATTGGCATGCTATATCAGCTTGAGTGTTTTCTATTTACCTTTCTGTTGTTGGTTTGCAGGTTCTTGTGGAACTGTTTATCATGCTCTGTGGTATGGATCGGTATGTTCTTTTCTCTTCCTGTAATTTCTGTTTTAAATTTCATCTTGTTTAACATGTTTAAGTTATTTGTATGCATTACACTATTGGTCATGTTGCAGTTCAAATTACTGTCGTTTAAAGTCCTTTTTAAAGTGTTCAATTGAAATTTAGTTTGTGCATCATCAGACAAAAATATATTCATGTTTCTGCAGGATGTTGCTGTCAAGGTTT
Source organism: Vigna umbellata (assembly GCF_029865625.1). Lineage (NCBI taxonomy): Eukaryota > Viridiplantae > Streptophyta > Magnoliopsida > Fabales > Fabaceae > Vigna > Vigna umbellata. Next base: position 62,203,218 of record NC_142169.1, read on the forward strand.
TCTCAAAGCAAGAATATTCAGATGATTTGGTACTGTCCTTCAGACAAGAGGTAATGTCTAGAAGTCTAATTTACTTGTTACGTTAGGAAATGAAAAATGAGCTAAAGTTTATCCATATGATGAAGTCAGCTTGTGTATAAAGAATGCTATGGTGACCCAAACGTAGGAGAGAAAATTTGATTAGACCATAATAGACTATCTTCTGTTGATTTTACCTTAACGAATTTTACACAATGAGATCATCTTTATTAGATTTGGAAAACCTGATACGAGACTTGGCTGATTTGAATCACTTGAGGAATAACCCCTTAACTATGCAGATTGATAACACTTTACTTTCAATCAAATTAATTCTAAAATTCCTTACTTCCAGTGACTAATTGAACGTCCCTTAAAATAATGTTGTATGCCATTGATTTAACAATGTATTCTGTAATCAGGTTTCTGTCATGAAAAGACTTCGCCATCCAAATATTATTCTATTTATGGGGGCTGTGACTTCACCTCAACATTTATGCATCGTGACAGAGTTTCTCCCACGGTTTGTCTTGTGCACTATTTCTGATTTACTCAGTATCATGAGCATTCTGATTCAAATTGTTGTGTCACATAATGTTGTTTTGTGCTGATAACTGTTGCATCCATTTATGTTTTATCTATTCAGGGGAAGCTTATTTCGTTTGCTTCAGAGAAACACATCCAAACTAGAGCGGAGACGGAGAGTTCATATGGCCGTGGATATTGTGAGTACTTAAAAGCAGTATTATATTCAACATCTCTTCCTGTATCAATGTATCTTATTTGCTTTAAGTATTTACATTTTATTCTTGTGATGTTGATGTTTGGTGAGGAATAGCAGCATGTTCATTTTTGTTTCCCTATTTTCCTTTTTCAATATTATTAATCATTTCAGACATCTATTCTTGGGAGCAATACTAGTAGATTTTGACATCAACTTCAATTTGTTACCCTAGAAAGGATCTCTATCACTGTGATTGAAGCAATGGTGTATGCTTACTCTTTCTATAGGCACGAGGTGTAAATTATCTTCATCATTGCAACCCCCCGATCATCCATCGAGATTTGAAGTCTTCAAATATTCTAGTTGATAAGAATTGGACTGTGAAGGTTTCGTTACTTATTCTTTTACTTTCCTTATGATTGGTTCTATTCATTCAGTTGAGGGCTTAAGGAATTACGGCTTGTTTTTGTTCTTACTTAGCCAGGCTATCCTAATTTTTGTTGGCAAAACAGGTTGGTGATTTTGGGCTTTCCCGTCTTAAACATGAAACATATCTCACTACTAAGACAGGGAAAGGCACGGTAAGCTTTCATTTGTAATTTAAGGTTTGGGGTTTAGTGTCGAAAGTGTTTCTGATTCTCCACTTTGCATTCTGCTTTGTAGCCTCAATGGATGGCACCAGAAGTTCTTCGTAATGAACTGTCTGATGAGAAGTAAGTGTGCTTTACGCTCTCTGTGACTCTCTCTTTTTATCTTCCTCCCTCCCTCTCCCCTTCTCTCATATTCTTACTATAATCCCACTTCGATTTTTTTTTTTGCTGCTTCATGGGACCATTAGGTCTGATGTTTACAGCTTTGGGGTGATATTGTGGGAACTCACAACTGAAAAGATTCCTTGGGATACTCTCAACCCAATGCAGGTATAGTTTTAATGTGTACATGAACCATGAAAGTTTATGAAAGTTAACAGATATAAAAAATGATGTGATAGTTAAAAACTGCTATTTTCTCAGTTGAAATATTTAATATTGTTATGTTTGTTATTCAACTAAATGTAGTGCTTGTTGATAAACCATTTTACCATAGTATTCGAATTAGGTTTTTGAACTTTGAATTTATTTATGTCGACACTAATTTAGTTTTTAATTTACAAATAATCTTAGAAGACAACAGTGAGTGACAGTCTTTATCATCATCATTTTGTCCAATGCCTGTTATTATGTTTCACTGTCTACTAGTCATGCCCAGTGAGTCCATATATGAACAGTTCCAGTTGGATTCTTGTAGGTTATTGGAGCTGTAGGGTTTATGAACCATCGACTAGAAATTCCAGAAGATGTTGATCCACAGTGGGCTTCTATAATTGAGAGCTGCTGGCACAGGTGTTCATCTTTTCTACTCTGTCATACACTTTTTTAATTTCCTCCCAGTAGCCCTGAATTTCCATGGCAAAATTATTGTCATAATCAGATGCTATTGCACTATTTGAGAAATGGAGATCATTTAGTTGTAGAGAGTGACAATATGCTAAATATTATGTTTAAGTACTGCATAGCAGCATTCTATTTCTCTCATATTCCACTTATTCTTCTTTATTGGCATTTCTGAGACTGCCCTGCCCCGTATCTACATAATGGTTACAGGCTGAAAGTCTGTGGCCATGAATTCTGAAAAACATTTTACTCACTTCACTTGTTAGAGTTTTCATATTAGACATTAGTGATTAGCAGTTATGATTCGTTGTGTTTTTGAAGCAAAGTGTGGTGCAATTGCCAACTCATGCTGACTTTTTAGTTTGTTCATTAACACCAGTGATCCAGCTTGCCGACCAACATTCCAGGAACTGGTGGAAAGACTTAGAGAACTGCAGAGACAGTATGCAATTCAATTCCAGGCAGCTCGATCTGCCGAGGAAGGAACTCAAAAGGAGTTCTCTAGCAAATAGCCACAATCTTTGAGCTTCTTTCTTCTTTATCTCTACAAGCTGGTGCATAAGGACCTTTTGGCATATATAATGCAGAGCATTCATGATGAGTAAACCTGTTGGTACAAATACCTGGTTTTGGAGTCTGGCAGCGTTGTTGGTTCATCAGTTTTTGTCCAGTTATCATCATACAAGTAGGAAAATGATTACCAAACTATTTTTAGTCATTTGATATTTCCTTGATGGCACCTTAGAAGTTCTTAAACTTGCTAGTAATTCTTTATATGCTTGAAGTATTGTGGATAGGTTTGTATTTTATATGGAAAATGTTTGTACCGCAAATAGTTGTATAGAAGTTCTGGGAGAAAGAACAATACAAATCAGTGTAGGAAGCAGCAGGGAAATGAGAGAAAATAGTGGAAAGAGAATTTTAGAAACTATTGTGTATCAGAGTTTTTTGATTATTGTTGAAGTAGCACTCTCTACGTCTCATGACGACTTTGTTTGACCAAAATGGCCACAATAAATATTAGAATCGAATATCAATTTATTCAACATTAGACCCAATTCGCTTGATAGATAAACTATATATACTTCATAATGTTTGACTGCAATTTTCATCTTCCAAGAAAACAACCAACTTTGTATTCTTCAAACGTTAGTTTGGCTATTCAGCCACTTTTGTGAACATAAGAAAACATACTGGTCTGACTATACAATACAATTGTATACGAATGTTCAAATGTTAGATTAAAAAGTCACTCATAAGTATACTTTTTTTTAATAGATGAGTTCAATTTCTCTTTCACATTGATTTTGTATATCATCAATAGAAATTATATTAAGTATAATTGCTAAGATGACTACAATAAAAACAAATACGGTGAATGATTTATTTTTGAATAAAATAATATTAAAATTTATAATGAGTTCATTTAAATAAAAAGTTTAATCATTCTCCAATTTATTCTGTCCCATGGCTGAGCTTATTTTACGAGTGGAAATGTGACGCGACGAATAAAATCACGTGAAGAGGATAACATCCAACTTTCTAAAGCAATTTATAGGATGTCTCAATCATTTTTGTTTCTTATGCCAACTATCATTACGTATCAATTTTAAACATCAGCAGAAAACCTAACCTTTGAATTGAAAATTACCTTTACGATGAAAAATAATTAAAAAATTATGCTGCATAAATTCTCAATGTAAGAAAAAATAAGTAACTGGCCCCTACCTAATCTGAATCGCTACCATTACTGATGCATCGGCCTTTCGTAAATTTACAACGCCTATTGAATGAATATGGTTTGTAACTTCATTACACAAAGTGGTTACAAACAAAAAATGGGACGACAATAACTCTGAAGACATTATTATTATGGCGTATGGACAGTGAAAGGAAAGGTACCATAGAGTGGGGGTGGGGGACCTTGGCATTGTAAGGGGCCAGTAACATAATTTATCGGAATCTTAATGAATAAGCAAAAAGTCAGAGAATGTGGGCACTTCCATCCCATCACTGTCCATTTCAAGAAACAATGGCAAAAATCTGAAATGTAACTTTATCAATTTGAATGTAACAAACAAAACAGAAGATGCCATTCGCACAAGCATTACACACCACAATTTCATAAGAGCACATAAAAGCAAAGCTCTTTTTACCATTTGATTTGAACAAATCACATGCTGGGCTTCAAGTTGACAACTATGTGCTTAACGAGCAAGCATGTGTATGAGACACGCGTGGAGATCTTCATGAAGGACTTCTCCATTAGATAATGGCTACTTTTATAGCACAGGAAAGATTAGGGAGAGGAGAGGTACAGTTAATCAACAATAAATTTATGATTTCTTAATGAATTAGGCCAGAATACAGTTGAGATTCAATTTAAATGAAAAACAATATAAGCTGGTGCATAGTAATTTTCTGAAGCATTGACCCTTGTTCATTATCACGTCTCTAGTGAAGCAAGTGCCGAATGGCAGCAACTGCATCACCTTTGTGCTCGCGCAAAGTTCTTTCCGCAACCTTTTTGTCCAACTGATTGAAACAATAATAAAAGTATGTCAATCCATTGGAATAAAAATTTCTAGATGAATTGATGAACAATCTGATGAAGTTACCTCTAGCTCATTAGCAATTATATCAACATCCGCTGCATTTATCTTAACAGCAGCTAATTCTTTCTCCCTGTGATTGGATAAAAAAATATACTACAGTTAAGAGATTGAAGTTATACAGATTATCAATGCAGGATTAGGAAAGGGGGAATGGAGAATTAAACATACAGCTTTTTAGTTTTTTTATCATTATTCAGGCTTAGTCTTTCAGGTATTTGAAAGTATACGTATTCTTCTCTAGCCAATCTTTAAAAGCATCGAAATTCAAAATTATGTTGGTCCTTCTAAATACTGTTAGTTTGTTTGTGACATATTAAGCCACACGTCAACTACCACCTTGTTCTCAAATTGGCATGATAGGCTAGATATGACATGTCAAGTCAGCTAATAAATCTTAGTTTAGGGCACTAATTTTTTATTTCGATGTTTTTAGGCACTGACTAAAAGGTGACATACAACTTCAAAGACCCAAGAGACTATTTCAGCCTATTATTTATTCACATAGCGCGCGTTTAGATTCAAGTAGAATTACTTAAATCACGTTAAAATATCAGCTAATGTGATTTAGATAATTGTTTACATGTTTCGTCTCAGTTAAGGAATTGAGTTTGAGTACAAAGTTTATGTAGGAACAACTTTAAATAGCTTTTGGTTAGATAAAAAAAGTATAGTAAGTTTTATTACTGAATTGTTTTTAGAATAAAATATCTACATATAAATCACTTCATTTTAAAATCAATTTTGTAAACTCACCCAAAAACACACATAAACACATTTCACTCATTTAAATTATCACTTTAGAACTTAACAAACTCTTCCACACTCTATTTCTGTTAGTAATGCAACTTGATCTTTCAATATATGTAAAAGAATAATAGAAAGACATAAAACAGTATAAAGTGCAGGAAAGCTTAGGAAAATGAACATTAGTAAGCAGCTACAAGTATCCATCCATTATAATGCAGATGACATATAAAACTAGGAACCACATGACTCCTTTAAGATTTCTAACGTTAAAGAGACCATCAGGGTTGTTTTGTCACAAATCACAGTGCCATTTGAGGAAGGGGCGGGGACTATACTAACTCTGAAAATTCAAGGGTAAATTTCAACCGTGCACCTGTCTTCACTTTTTATTGGTCATTTGGGATTTGACCTTGCATTAAGGAGGAGAACACCCATACACCATGCTAATAAGTGTTGTCTAAAAGTGGCCATAGCATTATGATAACAGAATTTCAGCAGTTTGTCACCAAATATTAACAACATTGTGAGCTTATACTGCAGCCTACGGCTTTTGAGATGCACATCTTGGTGGTCATGGAAAAAAGGATTGTATTTTTTAAAAAAAAAATTAAATGACGAGTCTTGACTGTTCAAAAACCGTTTAGTGTTTTCAACAAAGGGACCTGAATAACCTTCACACACAAGCTAAGTTGAATGACCTCTCCACTTCTATATTATTAAACCAAACAGCGATGAACACTGTATCTAGTGAACAAACCATCAAATTTTGTCATGAAACCTCTCTGTTCCTTTCTGCGCTACTTTGTTTCACTCTATTGTCTTTCCTCTCCACCTCTTTTCCATTTCTCTATTCTATTTGAGTCCTTGTTCTCTATGGCCATCATTGCCTCTTTGTTTGAATATTTGTGTTCACTCGTTTTTTCAATTTTGACTCCAGGGTCCTCACTTTGATATATTGCTTCTCAATTGTATGTTACATGTCAGTAGTTTTAATAAAGGCAACTAATGTTGAGGACCATCAAACTTCAAGGCCAGTAACAGTACTGATAAAAGGTGGAAATATTGTCAATCTTTGGAAGAAAACGACCCAAACACTTGTGGGTATTATTTCGATGGAAAAAATGAAAAGCCGACAAATCACCGTGCAAATTTAGTGGATAAGAAGGGAAACATTGTTCAAGTGTCAAATAAGCTCCATATAAGCAACAAAGCTGCATACACCTAATAATGCTTAAGATTTAAGTTGGATGAGGCTTTTAGTTCGTCTGAAAAAAAATCCAAACTTAGCATAGTTAGTAGAATCTTACTATTCATGATTTAAATCCCACAACTTGATACAATTCAATTACCCACATGTTTCTATCATGAGATGTATCTGAAATGACTTTCTCTGTTTCAAGACACAAATGAATCTATATGCAGTTTTGCATCGTCAATACAAATCACACAATCCAGATTTCATTGTTCTTTTTTACTTTTATTCCACAAATTCTCACGGAAAGGTTTGAAAAGTCCTATAAGCTTAAATTGTTAAACGAAACTGGAATTGAAGGAGCAACTTCAGAACTTATTCCATTTGATTAATCCACTAAATTATTCGTCACTCATTTAATGCATCTGACAATTGCAGTTCTACATTTCTCCATACTTCTAAGATAAAAGCTATACACCCCAAATAACTTTGTTTTACAAGACGCATGGTTAAGTTGCTTTATAAGTTTCTACTTCAAAATCATTACATTGAACACCTTACGTCCTCTACATGATATATTTCAAGTAACAACCTTGGGAACAGTACAACACCATCACTTAGTTTCTACTTTCTACGAATCTGATCCTATGTTACTTATAGTTTAGAGTAAAAACTTAACAATCATAATCCCTAGGCCACATAGTATACATTATAATGCATGAAGTCAAAGCTGGCATCGATTTTAGATGCATTGCAAGCATTGAGAATGAAGATGAGGTGACCTGATGCGCATGGCATTGCGATCAGCTTCAGCAGAAGCAGCGATGGAAGCCATTGCCTCCTGGACGCGAGTAGAGTCCAATTGGCGATCCTCGACACGGTCAGTGAGCTTGTCCAAGGCTTTACTCTGTTGCTGTAAGTCCTTCGAGTCCACCACCATCTCCACTCCCTCCTCTCCACCCTCCATTGTTGCTCCAAACCCTAACACCACCCTTCTCTTCTTCCCTTTGCTCTACTATGCCCTAACCCACCCACTCGGACAAAATTCAAAGTCTCCACAATAGGAACAATGGCGCTGCTCCCTCTTCCCTTATTGTGATCGCCCTAAGACCCATGGGCTTCCAGCTAAGAACCTTTACAATAAGGCCCTTGTTATTCTAACGCCCTTATTTTCCTATTGCACCCCCAAATTGTTTTCTGAAAAGACTAATTTGCCCTCATTTTCACCCTCCTGGATCCCATTAGGTAACCTAATTTTGAAAAAACTCTTTATATCAGTATCCTTCAAAGATAACTTTTAGTTTATATGTAAAATAATTTTCTTTTAAATCAGCTTATTCCATTATTTTTCCACCTAAAAAAATTTATGAAGAAACTTATTTTGAACAAATTTCTTGTTAATGTGTTTTATTTTTGTCAAATAATTTGACTAATTATTTGAGGTGAATTTTTTTATTTTGTTTGTTGAGTCTTAACCACATTTGTTGTCATAATCGTCATTTCGTATTACATTTGCTACCATTATCTTCGTGTTGCGTCTGCGTCTTCGCTCTATCTCTCATCGTTCTCCTAACTTTGTTTGGTTTAGTTTGATATACATTATTTATTCTTTCCTTTGCTTTTATAAATTACAAGTTTTAACGAGGACTCCTAAATTGTCATAAATGTTTTTTAACCATCACTAAAACGTCATTTTTTTTTTTAGCAGCGCTAACCATCTTTTTAATTAACATGTCTTAAAAAAACTAATTACCAAATACCAAGATTCTTATTTAAACACTTACTAGAATTTAGAATTTATATTAAATAAATAAATTACGTCGCAAATAAATTTCTTAATAGTTTTAAAAAATATAAAATTAGATTGTAGATTTACAACAAACTATATAAATTAAGATACAATATTATTTTAGCAATCAATAATTAAAAAAAATATATATTAAACTCCAATACATAAGTAAAAAAAATAGATTAAAAATAAAAAAAATAAAAATCAAATATACAAAAGAAAATATTAAAAAAAATTCGTTATTCAAATCTTAATTTATTTTGTCCTAGGAAACTAATCCTTGATAGATCTAAGTAGCGACATTGCTTTTTTTATTTTATGTTAGACTTAATTTCCATTATTGAATGCCTTTTAGTTGGTAAGAAATTATAGTGGATAAATTCTACAATTGTTGTTGTAATAACAAAAAAACTATTATTTGTCATTAAATATTGACTTTTCAACAGTGGTATACATACATACACACACATAAACACACACACACATATATATATATATATATATATATATATATATATATATATATATATATATATATATATATATATATATATATATATATATATTAATAGAGGCAACATCATACAAAGAAAAGGCATAAAAAACTAAAAATTATTCTCAAAACCAGTAAACCACATAAAGCTAATTTGACAATATTTTTTCTTATGTTATGATTTTTATAAATTTATCGTATATCTGAGAAAAAACATTATCATAATATATTGACTGATATATCCATGAATGGCTGTAGCAAACTAACCCTTTACTTTATACGTATTTATACAATTGTAACGGAATTATTACAGCTATTCTCTATTTAAACTACATTTTTTTTCTGTAAATATACATTAAACTGAATGAATTATTTTCCTATAAAAAAGAAAGAGTCGGCGAATACTTAATGGGCCAGAGTATGAAAAAATGCACCAAACTTGTGAAAATCTCGCCATTACTACCCTTATTGTTTTTAACAGATACAAAGAGATCTTAGTTTAGTTTGGAAAAATTACGAAAAAATTGAACAAAAATAGTAAATTTAATTTGAATTGATTTTTCCACTGGAAAAGGGTTAAGCATCTGCGTTTGCTGCCACTTTTTGAGCTCATCAACAGATACTTTATTTGCGGGGAAAATTTTATGAACGAAAGTCAAGGATGAATAAAGAGCCACTAATTTTCATCCATTTTGAGATAAATTGTGGGCAGTTAAATTTGATATTAGTAACCTCATCGTATAACGTGACCAAGCTGGTGGCACTTGTCCCACCATTGTAAAAGCCATTGTGGAATCTGTGTGAAAAGTCAACTGCTACCTAATAAAAAACTATCGGTAACCAGAGAAAAACATATAATGACGCATGGCATTGGTAAGTTTTGCATGATTTAACAACTTATACTTAAACAGTTGAAAATATATTGTATTATTAGATGGCGAAAAAGGAATGGAATTGAAAAATTTGGTTACAGATTTTCCAAAGGAGTTTGAACTTTTTTGGCAAGTGATGGATGGTAGTACCATGGATACGAGAGTGAAAGAGAGATCTGAACTACGTGAATTAATGGCACGCACTGTGGCTTCCACTATAAATACTACTTTCTGTTAGCTTTCAAATCGCAAGCCGCACAAACATTTCTAGTTTGAGTTTGTGTGATTGTTCAGAGAGCGATATGGTACGTAAGAGTGTTGGAACACTTACTGTGTTCATTTTGCTAGTCATAGTGACAGCTGAATGTCGAAAAATCAAAGATGATGAATTGCCTGGGGGCTTTGAAGGTGGTGGTTTTGGCGATGGTGAAGGTTTCGGTGGTGTAGTAGGAAGTGCTGGTGGGGGTTATGGAGTCGGTGAAGGTGTGCCTGGTGGTGGCATAGGAGGAGGAGTTGGTGGTGACGGGGCAGATGGTGGTGTTGGTGGAGGTGGTAAAGGAGGACATGCAGTTCCAGGCGGTGGAGCTGGAGGAGGTGCTGGAGGCGGCACAGGAAGTGGATATGGTGGTGTTGGAGGTGGAGTTGGTAATGGCGGTGGCGTTGGAGATGGTACGGAAAGCGGTGTTGGAGGTGGAGTTGATAATGGCGGCGGCGTTGGAGGTGGACACAAAGGTGGAGTTAGAGGTGGTGGAACCGGGGGCGGTGCTGGAGGTGGTAAAGGAGGAGGTGTAGTAGGTGGTGCTGATGGGGGTTTAGGAGGAGGTAGTGGAGCTGGTGGGATCGGAGGAGAAGCTGGTGGGGGACATGGTGGTGGTGTCGGAGGAGGAAGTGGTGGGGTTCAAGGAGGTGTAGGAGGAGGAGATGGTGGTGCTGGTGGGGGCTCAGGCGGCGGTAAAGATAGAGGTGGTGATGGCGGCATTGGAGGAGGAGGAGGAGGTGCTGGTGGGAGCACAGGAGGTGGTGCTGATGGAGGCTTAGGTGGTGTAGGAGGAGGAGCTGATGATGGCATTGGAGGAGGAGCTGATGATGGCATTGGAGGTGGTGCTGATGGAGGCTTAGGTGGTGTAGGAGGAGGAGCTGATGGTGGCATTGGAGGAGGAGCTGATGGTGGTATTGGAGGAGGAGCTGATGGTGGCATCGGAGGAGGAGCTGATGGTGGCATTGGAGGAGGAGCTGGTGGAGACTGTGGAGGAGAAGCTGAAGGTGGTGATGGTTGGGACTTTGGAGGCATTGGAGTTGGTAGTGGTCATGCAGGTAGCGATGGAGAAATTGGTGGTGGATATTAATATACGATATCTTATGCTATCATGCCTGGATATGTAGCATGCAATGATGATATATATAGTAGTATATTAATTAAATAAATTACTGAATTTTGTGAAATGATGCCCACTCATATGTATGGATGCAAATAAATATAAATATTGCTATAAATTAGCGAAAAAATTTGAGTTTATAATTTAAGTTACGCATATATTTAGCCTTATTATTAAATTTGTTTAATCTATATATTTATTAGGAGCTAGGAATGGTAGTTTTCTTTCTTGAAAAGTGATTTTGTGATAGTTCATATGAACGACTTAATAACTCATTTTTAGAAGTATACAGTATTATTAGGATAATAATATTTTAACAATATTTTTTTGACAATATTTTAACATCATCTATGTGTTATTCGGTTAAAATGTTGTCAAAGTATCATTATAAAATAAATTTCAGTATCTATACAAAAGATAAAATAGAGGATGTAAATATATGTCATCTATGTGTAACTATGGTTTTTAATAGATATAGTTGTAAAGTTGTTAAAACGAATTGAAGAAAGACTCTTGTGTAATTTGTAAGGCATAAACTAATAGGACTTTATATATTAACAATTTTTTTAATAAAAGTTTTTTTTCAATTCAGTTTTAACAAAGGACAAGTTAAGTCTATTGAAAGTAAAATTATCAGCTTCATCTGTCATCCATCCATTGATTCTTCCTAATTTACTTTTGAAAAAAATTCTTTTAAAACTTCAATGAAGATTAACAAGGTTAAGGTTAAAGTTAAGAAAAATTTAATCTTACTACAAGATATTAATTAATTCTTAAAAACAATATAATTTATAGATACATATATAAAATTATATATTTTATTAAATAATTTAATTGTAATTTTATTATATTTGAATCAATACTTTTATATCATGCTTATTATTATGTTATTAAATAAAATATATAATATATAGTTTAATAGTATAATGTTTAATTAATTTTATCGACTTTCTAAAAAAAAAAAAATCACGTAACAAAACATGAATACATTGTAATAAAATTCCAAACAAAACAAAAAATATGAAGTCTAGCAAAATGTAAGAATGTTGAATATTTTAATAAAATTTACACCAATTTTTTTTTATAATTATTAAATATATATATATATATATATATATATATATATATATATATATTATTAAAGAGAAAAGAAATCATTGGTAGAATTTATATAAATTTAAGTCATATATTAAGAAATGAAAAAAATATATATAAAAAAATCCATAAATTTATTATTCATGGATTCATTATTTTAAACTTTTAAATTGAGATGAGTTATTTAATTTCGATTCATATTTAGATGAATTTTTCGCACAACAATATTAAATTACTATTTTATGTACTTTAAAAATATGTTTAGTACATCAAAGTAAATTAAATATATATGGTCAATTAAGATAAAGTAAATATATTTAGTTAGTGAATTTTCTATGTTGCCGTGAATTTTTTTATATAAATAAATAACTAAGTTTATTAAAAACTCTTACAAAGTCTATAGTGTTTGTATATAGTTATTTAACAAATTAAAAATATTTATATTTATAACATATCATAAGTTAATTGTATTTTTTCTTATATTTAAAATAAATATTTTTTTTTTCTAAAATGAAGGTACACGGATTTACCATAATTCACCTAACTTTTATAGATATTTTGGTTTTGTGAACATGAATAGCTTTTTAACCATTTAAGTTTTCCCATATGAGATAAAGACGAAATTTTGTAAAGACCAAATTTACATGTCTAATAGAAAATAAATGGTATGCATATGTATGTATATACAGTATCTATTTTACATTTTTAATAAAGTTAATTAAATTAATATAATATTTTTATTAAATTAGTGTAATTATTAATTAAAATCTAAAGAAATAATATGAAATTGTTGTATACTAATACATGTATGAAGCGTGTATGAAGAAGCGTTTTGCACAACTAACATGATTACAACCATACTGGCAACCAATTTTTGCCATCAATATAATCAATGGATAAAAAGGGCTCAACTTCTTGCTTAGTTAGCTGCAGCGACCAAGGAGCACGTCCATCCTTCACAGAACCAGGTCCACGGGTATTGTACTCCGCATGCACTATATTTCTGCAGTTTCCATTAATTATACCACAATTAATCAACATTCTAATCAACAAATATATATATAATTAAGAATATTAATTAAGCTCAGTTGGTGAATTTTTCTTACTCTGTGCTACCATCATGGCTCCAATTGGTCCACCCCGGAGCGACAATGGTCTTTGACAGATATGTCTCAGCAAAAATCACCCTAGAATAAGAACCCTTCGCCCTTCCTAGGTAAACTAAACCGGTGCCATAAACCCTGCCTTTGATGAAGATATATCCATTCAGCTCATCTGCATTTTCCCTATTATGAGCCGTGATTGAACCTTGCACCTTTAACCTTTTATCATCTATCACGAATATTTCAGGGTTCTGCGCCAAAATCCTTTTATTCAGTGCACCGTTCACTCCATAACCAACGTTAACAAAAGCATGCATGCTACAGACATGTAACCACTTACATAGAAGATTGTTCTGGCACGACCAAATATGAAATCAATTGACCCTTGAATGTAGCAATTAGCATAGTAGTGTCTTCCTCTTTGATCAAACAGAGTGTTGTGAGTACTGTAAAATGAACAATGATAAAATGCCACTTTGTCTGCTGCCACATATACTGCCACCGATTGGTTTTGCGAGGTGTAAGCAATCCCCGTAGGTGCCTCATTCTGCAGTCAAAGGAATCACTCAACAACCGAAACAACTTTTAAGGATGTTTTCTCATTTCCAACATAGGATTAACTACAAATTTTGATTAAGTATATAACAATAATTGACCTGGAAGCTAATTCCAAAGACAATGACGTCATGTGATTCGACTCTGAAGGTGGCAGAAGCCACGTTGTCTGTAGAGCTCTGAGACCAAGTTATGGAAGTTCTTCCTCGCCCATTCCCTCTCAGGAATATATAAGGCCTATTATGTATGCGCACCTTTTCTCTTCACATTATCAAAATGAAAACAAAATTAACAAGTTTATATTAACTAAGTTCCTGATATAATAATGCTTTGTTATGGCTAGGTTATTATGTTATAACAAGTGCGAGCAAAGAATATGGAAATTGCACCTGTATAGTCCTTTCCTGACATGAACGATTACCCACTGAGAATTTTTTTCAGGAATGGAATCTATGGCATCTTGGATACTTGTGAAGTCCCCCTGGCCACTGATGTCTACTTTGATAGTACGATTAATTCCCAACTTGTGCGTCAACATAGGAGAGTCAGCGATTATTTTTCCATGATTACCAGCAAGGGCAGAATGTGAGATGCAAGAAATGAGAATGGCCACCATGAATGATGAAAGAAGAAAAGGAGAAGATGAAGGAAAATTAGGCATGTCTTAAGGAAGAGAATGTGAAGTTAGAATTTGGGGTGGTGGCTTTTGTGTGAGGCATGAAGATGGGGAAATGGAAGGCTCTTATAAAGTTCCCACACTCTTTAATTTTGGAGCTAAGTAAGATGTTACGAAGCTAAAATTCAGCGTTTCTGAATGAAAGGACAGAACGGTTTTGAAGATATATTGTCTATATTAGAGGACGTCCTTAAGTTCCTTTAATTTAGTTCCATAAGCCAAGTGGTTAGTTACTTTCGTTTTCACCTCAATAACCTATAATTATTTACTCATACATATTTTTTATTTATGTATTTTTTTAAAAAGGAATGTCTTGAGTATTGAAAGTTGCAATTCAATAACTGTTTCCTTCTATTTTACTATTCTTAATTAGTAAACAAATTATAGACATCTTTCATGTTTCACATTTGTTTGAAGCATCGTACTCATAATTTGTGGCATGTGAAGACGTTTCAAACTTCATCTTGTGTGCTCAGATAGAAGAAATTTTCCTTTTTTAATACAAAACATTAGAAAAATATTTTATTATTCTAATAGTAACTCATTTAAATTAACTGGAACTTCAAATGACTATTGTAACTCCAACATTATAATGTTATTATTTATTCATCTTAATAACAAAATATCTATTATTTTTTAACTTTATCAATGTTATTTATATAGCAAATAATCTAGGACAAAATATTTAGCATTTTTGTTCTATATAAAATTGTTTTACATAAAATTAATTATTGATCTCTTGGTAGAATTATTAGTTCATTATAATAATTTTTTAATAAAAGAAAAAGTTGTTTGTTTACTCTTTTATAATCAATTAAAATAGGAATAGAGGCATACCTGCTTGTGAAGAAGAATGATATTCATCCTTATAAAAATATTTTTTTTTTCACCAGAACTAATTAATTTCTTAGATTGCTTACAATTTCTCCTTCAATTCAACTGTAAACACCATTACTGAATTAATACTCGGTTGCTTGGCTTACTGGATTAGATACAATAATTGGTTGCTTAAATAACTAAAAATTAAAAGGTAGGGTTGAAAATGAAAAAGAAAATATAATATAAAACTAGAGTTAATTATTAGTTTTTATCAATTGTTCTTAGGTATCATAAATGAATAAGAAAGTTAAAATTGGAAAGCAATAGTTAGTGCATCAGTGTAGCATTATCCATGCAATAAAAAAGAAACCTTTTATTATATATATTAAACCTGTCAAATCGATCAACACAAAAGGCCAACAGAATAAAGTCTACAAGACCTAAATAGCTCCAAAAAGTTTTACGGGTTGGCCTATATAAGTTAGTGTGATATCAAGTGAGATAGGATTAGATAGAGTAAGGTTGACTAGGATTTACTCTTAGTGTGAGCCGATTTGGCTAGATCATTTGAGATTACCAGTTTGGATCGATTTGAGATTACGAGTTTGGATCTATTTTCGGTCTGATTGATTTGGAATGAGTTTTAGTTCGAGTTTGAGTGATTTTGACTTTACCTATGACTTAGCTCAAGTTTCAACCTAAACTTATTTTTCTCCACTTTGATTGGTCATTTATTTTGATATTTAAATTTTTTTGACTTTTTTTTTCTTTTCTTACTTGTCTTTATTTTCAATTATAAGCATAGGTTGATTAGATTCAAATATGGACATGGATAAACTCAATTCAACTATGGACTAAGTCAATTTAGTTTGATTTTTAGTTTGGTAAACTTGATTCGACTTTTGGTCAAAATTGACTTATCTTAATCTTCAATTCGTATTGACTTAACTCAATCATAATTTGAGGCTAACTCAATTTGACTATGAGCCAAGTTGATCAAACTCTATTATAAGTTTCAAGTGATTCAATTTGATTTTTAGTTTCAATTGGTTTAGTCAAACTTTGATCTTGACCGACTTGACTTTGACTATGTTTGTGCCTTGAGCTTACACATCTCAACCTTTATCTCAAACTGACCCATCACAAGTTTCAATCGATGTTGTTTTATATCAACCTTCAATAAAATCAATCATCTCTATTTTTAATTCATCTCAAACTTTGACTTCAATAATTTATTTTTTATTATTGTCTTAACCTAATTTGATTTAAATATCAATTTAAAATAACTCAATTCAATATTTAATTTAATTCGACTCAATTTAAATTTCAATCCAGATCAAATCTACCCATTCTTTAATTCCTTCACACTTTAAAAAAAAATTAACTTTGAATATTAAGACATTTTTTTAACCTACTCATTTAATACAATAAAAAAACAAACTTATTCACTAGTGGATTGGGACTTCCCATAAATAAAATTAACACCTATTTATTCTCCCCTTACCCGTACAAGCAAAAACTCTTACATTTTACCCTTTAACTAATTAATAAAGACTTATATGAATTAGGAAGACTTATTTATTATTATTATTATCTTTTACTAACTAAATAATGGATTGCAGTTGAGAGTAATCAATAATATTAATTGATCATTATCGAATTTAAGAACTATTTTTTTACAATATTAAGAAAAGAAAATTCTCTATTCTTTGTACGTGTGAAGATTTTTTTTTATTAGAAAAAGTTGTTGCTTTTACTTCTGCAATGGTTTTCAAATTATTATCAGTGCTTTTATACATATTTATCTATATAGCCAAAGATATAGTTGAGACCAATATGACAACAGTTTCACCATCATTGTTATTACTAATAGCAGAGAAAAAAACAAAAGCATATTTGTCAGACTGTTATAAAAGTGTTGTTAATTAAGTTCAACCACAAAATTTAAAGGTCTTTAAATTGACCAGCAACTTTATCTTTAATGCTCTATTTGTTTTCACTCATTTACTATTCAACCGGAAGAAAATGCCAAGATTATTTGCTGTTGTTTCTAATTAAAGAAGCGGATGATGCGTTTCTTGTCCCGGTAAGGTGAGACGAAAAGAGGCAAAAATACCTTCGTATTTGTATGTCTTCAATCTTCTACTTTAACCTATGAAAAAATGAACATAGAATTTCATGTTTTATCTTTTCCTTATAACATGGAATTAAGTTTATTTATATAATCTCCCTCTGCTCCATAAAATCGTAACTGAACAAATTGAATGATGAATGTGAAAAATTGGTGAGTGGGAAGGAGATGTTATCTGCATTATTTATTTGGTTCATGCATATAAACATTGAGCAGTGTGTTGTTATTTGCTAATTTAAACTGAGACACTGCATTAAAGACAACCTAGCTACCCCAATTATTTCATTCTGGAAATTCATACTGAACGCCCATACCTCACTGTCAATACTGAATATCAGATAACAAAATTTCACAGACTTTGGAACTTGGTTTGAAACTCCAACACCATCATTAGTAAAAACCAAATTAAGGTTGTTAATAGAGAAACTAATTCAACATTTTAACATCACATTAATAACATTACTAAATATTTAAAATATTCATAGAAATTACGTTAATACTGCATATATTTTATATATCATGCTACTGTTGAGCATGTTCGTCACGAACACAGTTATATAGGATGCATCCTAATTCATTATTCTTTCACGAGTCAGTAAAATCTAACACAATTGATAAAGTTGTTAATAGAAATTTCCTTTTCTTTATTGTATAATATAACAAAGAAGGTTTTGCTGAGAGAGAAAATATCTAATTGGATACCTACTTGCAGAAAAGAAAAGAAAGAAACTTGATAAACACAAATTTTTTAACAAATTTGTGATTCTTTCATATGTTGGGCAGTATTCGTAAAGAAATTGAAAAAGAGATATTACAGGAA
Organism: Vigna umbellata; assembly: GCF_029865625.1. NCBI lineage: Eukaryota > Viridiplantae > Streptophyta > Magnoliopsida > Fabales > Fabaceae > Vigna > Vigna umbellata. Next base: position 62,221,676 of record NC_142169.1, read on the forward strand.
AATATTATATATATTATAGATAAGATTTTATTGAGAATTTCTTTTATCAATAAAATAATATTTATCAACAATTTTTATTAATAAAAAGACTTCATTGATAAAGTAGAATTTCGATCATACAGACGAATTTTAAGATTTTAATTACTAATAAAAATATTTATCAGTCTATTGAAAATTTAAATTTTTTAGTATTAATAAATATTTTTGTTAATAAAATAAATGCTAAAATTTTTACTTTAACTTTAATGATGATGTGGTCAAATTTGTTAATAATAATTTTTTTTAATAATTTATTTTTGTTTATCGATAGACAATTAATCACTGGAATTTTAAGTGTAACTAATTTCAACAACTTTTTTTATTTATTGAAAAAATTTATCAATAAATATTTTATAGACGAATTGTTAGTAACTGGTACAAATTTTATCCATTAATAAATTTGTTTATTTATTTTTATTGAAAATAACAAGTTGACAAGTTATGTTAAATTCAGAGCCCATGAAATTATAAAATTTGATAGTATTACAATATTGCAAAATAACTAAAACAGACTATTAAATTGGTTGTAAAGACTATTAAATCAGTATAATACAAAATGGGATGATAATTTTTAAATGTTGGAAACTATATTAAATCGATTATAGTGTGAATCGATCTAATATATGTAATATTAAATAGATTAAAAAAATAATTAATTTAATAAGCATTTTTTTATCAGATACGAAATCTTTTTTCATTCTTCATGAAATTTCTTCTTTCTTGTTACTCGCATTACTAGTTTTTTTTTTCAACTCTTTTTTCATTAATTTCCGAAGCCTCAAAACATTTTATTTTAATGCAGTCATTTCTCATTCATCACCAATGTTAGTTCGCTTAGCTTCATCCTGAATGTTGTTAACTTCATCCTGAATGTTGTTACCACTAACAGCTAATGTGCCTCATTATCACGAACGTCGTCGGAGTTTCAAGCGTCATCATCAACAACATTGAAAAATACAGCTTGCAAAACAGATCTGCAACATTACGTACCATTCGAACGCCACCTAACCAACGATAAACCTAAAGTTAAAAAGCAACAAAATAGTGTCACGCCATCATCAACCTTCTTCAAAGTAGACGCGACATCATCTCAATCATCGTGAATTATTATAACATATCTATCAATGATGCAACAATTATGTATAAACCATTTTTGAAAATGTTTTTTCTTTCTTTCTTAGGTAAAGACATTAAATTGGTTTGTTCAAAATCAATCTAATATGTGTTCGAGATATAGTTTAGTTATGAAATTAATTTAATGTATGTTCTAGAACTGATATAATATATCTATTATGTGTACTAGTGTTAAGACATGTTTCATGCAAAATTGAAAAATATTTGTAAGGTATATTTTATTAATAAAAGAAATTATTCGTCGTTCTTTAAGTTGTGTTCCCCAAGATACTAAGTCTACATTTAAAATGTAAGATTGCGGCCTTCATCTTGCACGGATTTAGTTTTGCTGCACAGACACCGTGGCATATAGTTGAAGAAGTTCATGGAGAACAGATTGCATTAATGTGTCTTCAGGTTATTAGTTGAGAGGATAATAAATAGACATTTTACTGAAAAAGATGGTGAAGGTCTGTGAAGCATCGTGACTCTCTCTTTCTATATATAATTTTTTTTATTTATAGGAGAGATTGTGAGCAGTTTCGGAAAATATAATCTTAGATATGTTTTAAAAATTATTTTTTCATGTAAAATAAATGAAAGATATCCGCCTTCACCAGTGTTGTAAAGATTATATAAGTATCTTAATTTTAAAATAAAAGATTATCCCTCCTTTCTTTTTACTTGAAAACCAAATAAAAAACTTGATACAGGGAAAAGGACAAACTAATACTAGATATTACAAAAGTTATCTTTCCTCATGGAACTTCTTTATATATCACCATGACCCCATCAACCCCATTAGTATTATCAAAGAAAACCTGCTTCTAAACTTTATATAATGGATATCAAGTTGAATGGACCAGTCTCTGCTGTTGCCATTTTGTTTGAAGTTTTTATAGTCTTATCCTTGTTTAGGATTACGAGTTCAGATGAACAACCAGCAATTTTTGTCTTCGGAGATTCTGTCGTCGATGTGGGGAACAACAATTACATTGCTTCCCTCTCAAAAGCTAATTATCCTCCCTTTGGAATTGACTTTGGAAAACCAACAGGGAGGTTCACAAATGGAAGAACCATAGTTGACATCATTGGCAAGATTAACTTCTGATTTTCTTTTTCTTCTTATTTCAATCATGTGTCACTTTTATCTATCATCTCATAACTTTATCATGATTCATCAGGTCAAGAAATGGGTGCTGATTTCACCCCGCCTTACTTAGCACCAACAGCAGTATTACCAGTGATTATGAAAGGTGTCAACTATGCTTCTGGTGCAGGTGGAATCCTCAATCTCACTGGAAAACTCTTTGTGAGTTTTCTGCTTCAACAATAACTGCTACTGTTTGAGCTCCAACTTAAATGAAATAATAACTTTGTGTTTGCGATTTTGAAGGGTGACAGAATCAACTTCGATGCACAGTTAGATAACTTTGCCAACACCAGGCAAGACATAATTTCTAGCATTGGTGTTCCTGCAACTCTCAGTCTATTCAATAGGTCCATGTTTTCAGTAACAATGGGTTCCAACGATTTCATCAACAACTATTTAGCACCAGCAGTTCTAATTGACGAAATGAATTTGGCATCTCCAGAACTCTTTGTGATCACCTTAATGTCAAAGTTCAGAGAACAACTCACTGTAATGTTCCTCATAAGAAGACCTTAATTCCTAATATTTCATAAGATATTAAAAATCTTTCCTATCTATAATATGTGCAGAGGCTATACAATCTAGGTGCCAGAAAAATTGTTGTGACAAATGTAGGACCTATTGGATGTATACCAAGTCAGAGGGATACAAACCCAGCTGCGGGTGATGGGTGTGTCAGTTTTCCCAATCAGCTAGCACAGTTATTCAATATCCAGTTGAAGGGTCTTATTTCAGAGCTGAATTCAAATCTGAAGGGTTCAATGTTCGTTTATGCAGATGTGTACCACATATTAGAAGACATGCTCAACAATTACCCAGCATATGGTGTGTATCAGAGGTGACAAAGAAAATGTGCAGGAAGCTAAACTTGGCGTGACATTTTTGAACTAATTAGACCCTTATGTTTTTAATGTGGCAGGTTTTGAGAATGCATGTACATCTTGTTGTTCCATGGCTGGGCGTTTTGGAGGTTTGATTCCGTGTGGTCCCACTTCAAGCATTTGCAGGAACAGATCCAAGTATGTTTTCTGGGACCCTTGGCATCCCACTGATGCTGCAAATGCTATCATCGCAAAGCGCCTCTTAGATGGTGATCATAATGACATTTTTCCAATGAATGTTCGCCAACTCATTCAACGTTTAATCTGATTTTTCTGTTAACGTGAATGTTTGAGGATGTTTTTGAGATACTCTCAGATAAACTGGTTTTTGCTGCAGGGAATGTTCAATGTTTCTGGCTCGTGATTAATAGAACGTTATTTGATAGTAAAGATGAAAGGAATCATAATTAACATTACTTGTTCATAAATAATACTGTTCTATTTCGAGAAGAAAATAAATTTAACTGATGTTAGTAAAAAATAATTACGACCAACTTTTCAACTTAAAATTAACCTGAAAATAATTGAAAAAAGTGTACTGAGTGACATCAAGCAAGTTGCTAAGCTCAACCTTATGTATGCTGTTAAATTCTAATTGAATTCAAGCGAATGATGTTCCAATCTTGGTCAAACTGATATCGTGAAGACCAAATTGAAAATACAAGGAGTAAATAAGAGACATAAATATAAAAGAGAAAAAAATTATAATTAAGTCAATACTTTTTAAATAAAATTTAAAGTTTTGTAATTGTAAGTAGCCAAAGTACTCCAATAAATTTTAAAACTTCTGTTTTTATTGTAATAAATATTCAAAAAATATTTTGTAACATAAAAAATTTCATTTTTTTTTATAAAAATAAACTATCTATAAATTTAGTGAAATGCTTTCGCTTCAAAATAAATTAGGAAAATTATGATAATTTCAATACTGCAACGCATTTCCTTATCAACCTATGACTAAATAATTTCCTTCACGGGGCAATGCCTTCGTTCTCACGCAGTGCTACAGAGAAAGTTTGTTTTTGCCAGCCTACTAAAAAGCAAGCTCATTTTCCACACAATATTATGAAATTTTTTGGTGGATCCACAATGTTCATCAACAAGAGTAACAGTACTGGAAACTATTTGGGTGTTTCACCTTAATCTTTGTCACATTATAAAACTCACTCTGTCTCTTCGAGCAGAAAACCAAACCAAAACAGAGTCCTGCTTCAACATTTGATACAATTATATATAGTATCCTCTGATGTCCTTTCTAATGGGTATTTTTCTCATCGGAAGAGTCACTTTTGGAATTATGTTTCGAGCTTTTATGTTGTCGTTATTGTTTCGGTTTGGGTTCTCAAACGATGTACCAGCGTCTTTTGTTTTTGGGGATTCGTTGGTCGATGTGGGTAACAACAACTATATTGTTTCACTGGCCAAAGCAAACCATGACCCCTTTGGGATCGATTTTGGAATGCCCACGGGTCGATTCAGCAATGGAAAAACAGTTGTTGATGTTATAAGTGAGGGTTTCGGATTCCCATTAGGTTTTATATTTCTTTATTTCTTTGTTCAAATGCTTGTATCAATTATTATTTATTTCTCATTGAGCAACGTGTGATGTATGGTACCAGATCAGAAACTGGGTCTTGACTTTTCTCCTCCTTACTTGGCTCCCTCTACTACTGGATCAACAGTGCTAAAGGGTGTTAATTATGCTTCTGGTGCAGGTGGAATTCTTAATAACTCTGGCGAAATTTTTGTAAGTTTTTTTCTTCAAATAGTGAAGTTTTATGTGCAATTATTGTAAGTCATAGTCCTAAATTAGAATAGAATACACTTTTTTTGTAATGTCATTAAAATTAATGTTAAATAACAGGGTGGTCGAATCAACTTCGATGCACAGATTGACAATTTTGCAAACACCAGGGAAGAAATCATCTCTTTAATTGGTGCCCCTGAGGCTCTGAATTTGTTTAAGAAGGCCCTCTTTACGGTAGCACTAGGCTCAAATGATTTCTTGGATAACTATCTGACACCCTTATTCTCAATTCCGGAGAGATTGCTGGTATCGCCAGAATCATTTGTGGCCACATTGATATCAAGACTCAGACTACAACTCACTGTAATTTTGCTAAAAAAGAAAGCTTTGTTTCAATCATGTTTCTATTTTGTTAGTTGATCACATGCAATTGCAATTTTGCAGCGACTTTTCAGTCTAGGGGCTAGAAAAATTGTTGTGGCAAATGTAGGGCCTATTGGGTGTATACCATATATAAGGGATGTAAATTTAAACCTCTATGATGAAGATGAATGTGTCACTTTCCCAAATGAGCTGGCCCAGTTGTTCAACACACAATTGAAGAGCCTTGTTGAAGAGCTTGGGACAAAATTGGAAGGGTCATTATTTGTTTATGCAGATGTTTACCATATTATGGAAGATATCCTCATGAGCTATAAAGACTATGGTTTGTAACATTTTGTTTTTTCGTTTCAGTAGCCAGAACTACGAAGTCATTTTGGGAATAAAAATTGTGATTTCAACGTGCAACAGGTTTTGAGAACCCTGATAGTGCATGCTGTCACGTGGCTGGTCGATTTGGAGGCTTGATTCCTTGCAATCGGAGTTCAAAAGTTTGTGAGGACCGTTCCAAGTATGTTTTCTGGGATACTTACCATCCTAGTGATGCTGCTAGTGTTCTTATCGCTGAGCGTCTCTTGAATTGTGATACTCCTGACATTTCACCTATGAACATTTTTCAGCTTTCCAAAGCCTAGTCTTATCATGGATTCTGGGAAATGGAAATTTTGTTGGAAACTAATAAAGAAATGAGTGCAAGATGTATGCAAAATCAAATCATTTATCTAACCTTTTCGACAGGAATGAGAATGACAAATGATTCTTAGTTATAACTAACACTTCAAAGTTATAAGATTGACTTGGTAAGTTTGGAAGCAAACAAGAGAAGTTATAAATTCAACTTATTCATTAACAAGTATTAACAACTAATATTTGTTGATAAAAAAAATATTTTTTAATATAATAATTAAAAGAGATAACATAAACAAATAACTATTTTTAACAATGATGAGGGAGATAAACAAATGAATATAATACACACTACAAATTAAGAGGAATTTAGAGTCATGTATAAAAACTCAACAATTATGCATAAATGACTTGGAACAATTGCAAAATAAATGATGTCGTTGAAAACTAGGCATTTGAGTTTTACCAATTATCTAATTAAATTTATCATGTCAACATTAATACTAAAGTGAGTATTTTTAACATGGTCAATAATACTTAAGAGAAGAATATAACTTCTTAAAGCTAAGAAAATCCGTGCTTTGTTTTAATTTGACACAACATTTGAGTAGTGACATAAGCTTTTGAATGGATAAACTTCAATATGCTAGAAAACGAATTTAATAATTGTTATACTTTCTTCTACGGTTAAAAGGTAAGAAGTAAATATACTCATTCTGTTTTTGGATAGATAAGAAAGTGACACGATGAAGTATAGCAATTAATTTCAATAGGAGATTACATCAACCATTTATTGTGAGTTATGTGACAATGATAACAAGGATAAGAGGTGTAGAAAATGGTATCCTCATTATTATAGTTCTTGTGAGACCTGAGTGATAAGAAATAATAAAGATGATGGGAAGAAAAAAGGCCATTGACATTACAAGTAAAAATACATTGAGGTAGTGCAATGCACTTATGATAAACCACTACACTGTAAAATTTGCATATGGTAATATTTTGTTTTGTAATTAATAATAAAAATAATATAAATTTTGGTACAGAGGTAATAATACATGACCATATAAAGTCAGCTGTGGAAGATGATGAAGGAGAGAAGTTAGAAAAGAAAAGAAAAATGATGAAAGAATTATTGTAAATGGAAGAGGAAAGTGGAAAAAGAAAATGTAAATAAAAAAGACATTGAAAAGAAAAGCACGCAACAAGAAGGGCTTCCCCACAGCATCCTCACCCAACAAGAGAAGGAACCAGCCCATTCCTGTTCCTCTACCACCGAACACACGCTTTCTTTCACGTTAACCTGCGCCCCTGTTTATCCTGCGCACCCTTTCTTTTTTTCCCTTCCACACCCTTCTTCAGATTCGGAGCACGGCGCCCCCGGTGGGAAAGGTTCGGGTGTTGGGGGCCTAGGGTTAGGGTTTCTGAGAGATGTGGGATGCTCCAGGCATTGATGAGTCTTATCGCGCGCTGTTGGAAACCGTTCGGGCTCGGTGACGACGCCAATGCCGGAAGAGAATGCAAGGACGGCCTCCTCTGGTTCCGCGACATCGGAAGGTTCGCTGCCGGCGATTTCTCCATGGCTGTCGTCCAGGCCAACCAGGTCCTCGAGGACCAGAGCCAGATCGAGTCCGGGCCCTTCGGCACCTTCGTCGGAGTCTACGACGGCCACGGCGGCCCCGATTGTTCGCGTTATGTTTGTGATAACTTGTTCCGTAATCTCCAAGGTTAGCGATTCAATCACTCCTCCTCTCTCTCTGTCGCTCTTTTCTTATATAGTTTCACTTCAATTCTCGATCGTGAGTTTTAACTCTTTTTAGTGATTTCCGCTTTTCTTGAATTTATCTTTGCTTTTAAAAGTAGTTGTGCTTTTCAGTCTTCACAAGAGTCACGAACAGTTGAAAGGTGTGTGCTGGTTCTTATCTGTGTGGGAGCTATGTGTCTCTATCGGCCTCTTTTCTTTTTTCTTTTAATATTGTTACGTGTCTATGTGGAAAGTTGATGATTGTTGTGTGTTTAAGATCTTTTGGAGCCATTTGTATGTTGTTATTGTCTTAGGAGTGGTGTTTGTGCTGCAGCGATATTGGCCGAGTCACATAGTGTTGTGACTTCTGAGGTCATTCAACAGGCGTTCCAGCGGACCGAGGAGGGATTCACGGCGCTTGTTTCAGAGTTGTGGAGCTCTCGGCCGCAAATTGCAACCACTGGAACGTGTTGTTTGGTTGGAGTTATTTGTCGGCAGACGCTGTTTGTGGCGAGTCTTGGAGATTCCCGTGCTGTGTTGGGTAGGAGAGTTGGCAACACTGGTGGGATGGCTGCAATTCAGCTGTCCACCGAGCACAACGCGAATATTGAGGCTATTAGGCAGGAGCTTAAGGAATTGCACCCGGATGACCCCCAGATTGTTGTCCTGAGACATGGAGTGTGGAGAGTCAAGGGCATAATTCAGGTAATTTCTGGAAATCATGCTACATGCCAAATATTAGTTGTGGGAATTCTCTATTGAGTTTTCTGGTTGAACTTCCCTAAAGAAGGAATTTGGTTAGAGTTTTGGGTTTTGATGACTGAACCTTTCTCCTTAGGTCTCAAAAGAGAAGAGGTAGGAATAATATATGTTAACAGAATAATACATGCATAGTTTATGAAAATAATATATGCTAACGGACTCAAAATAATAAGTAAAGTCAGAGCCTCAGGGTATAGTTGTTCGTGTACCGTATGTTTTCTAATTTATCTTTACCTTATATTATTATAAGATATATATTTATTTGTGGCATATTCCTCGTACAATCTATTGTTATTCCCATCCTTTATCTTCTACAACATTGTTACCAGAAATTCCTCCAAATTGCCTAATGTAAACGGAGAATTTTCATTCCGATCCATTAACTTTGCAATTGATGCATAAAAGAATCATGAGATTATTCTTTTTTTTTTTTAAGTGATTCCCACATTCACCCAAGTTTAATCATATTAACTTGCGAAGACATCGTGGCTTACATCTCCTTGAAATAGGAGCAGAGACAGACTTGGGAAGTATAGTTACTGAAGCTAGGTGACAATGTTTTAACATTTTATTAAACAAAAGTTTAATTTTCATATATTTTCATTCAAAATTTTATACTATCAATCAATCAATCAGAAACTACTCTTGAAATGACGTTTAAAGTGAGTATTACAAAATTTGACAATCTTACCATACTAGCTATTTAATCCAGTATAAAAAACTTTAGCGCTGTTAGTGCATTCTAATCAAATTCATTAAACAATCCCATCGAGGATAAACTGTTTTTGTTCCATCTGAAAGTGGAAATATCCTTTTTGCCCCTATAAAAGATGATTGTGGTAGAAAGAAACGTTATGAAGGAAAGAGTTGAATAGAATATCCTCGTAAAGCAAGCAACAAACAAGCCAGAAACCTATAAAAGACAATCAAGGAGATCAAGACAACAAAACTTGCTAAACTCTTTGCATATCTGATTATCTGTCAGCATGCTAACTGCTCCAATTGCTAAACAAGAGTAGGCCGGTAAAGAAATCCTGCCATATGAAATGTGAGGTCTGAGAAGGGTTTTTAAAGATATCATCAGTACAGTAAAAGCAATACAAGCATGATGAGTACCAGAATAGCATAGAGTTTTTCTTCCATAGTTATACCAAATGCCTTGAAACTAGTTGAATCATGAATGGAGTAGCTCCAAGTTGAGCGATTACTCCCAGGATTACTCAGTGGTATGGAGTAACCTATTTCAGATCCAAGTGGCTGTAGGAAAAATGCAATAACAAGTGAACTTTTGAATGGTGAGGCCTAGCTAGTGCTGTATGTCACATATATCAGGCAAAATTGTTCACTTGGTTCTCTAATTACGTGCACAGGTTATGATACTGCCACATGTTAAGAAACACAACAATATATACCCTGTGTACATGTATTTTATGAAGTCTGATTGACATGTGGATCCTTGAAATGTCTGTGCATTATAGGTTTAGTGTCATTAATATCATTGTTAAAAGTTCAGAAAGTGAGAGCTTGCAATATTGATTTCTATGACATGAAAATTTGATTGATAAGAAACAAAACAACGGGACACAGCTTATTGAAATTATACTCACTACAGAGCCTAACATGCACCAAGAACTAATTCTGATGTGTTAGATTAATAGTATATAAAAAAAAACCCAAGAAGAACATATCTTGTTCCTATTTATAGGTCTTGTTTGGATGAACTTTTTTATAAGCATTCGTAGATCGGAAATATGAATGTAAAAATGTATTGAGCTTCTCCCATAAGCTAAAATTAACGTGTTCACTTAACATTTACAGAAGCTATTAATCTTATTCAGAAGCTCAGGCGCATAAGTTTGTTGTGGTTTATGAGAAACTCAATTCAGTGTACCTTTTTGTTTTCTTCTTTTTCAAGTTTTTATGGATAAGTTTATCTAAATAGAGCTTTATTCTTATGACTAAGGATACACTTGTTTGCAAATTAACCTAGATGCATAAATATATTCTGCTCACGGTGCCTATGTTATTTATATTTTATTTGTCTATTGCCAACCATGAGACATTTGAGGCAAGTAGCTTAATTTATGTTTTGTCGCGTCATCCTTGGGGTCGAGGCTGTCAAGCTGCGTTTCGCGGCCATAATTGCGACAGATCATGCAGTTTTACAAAGGTCGATGAACTTGATTTAACCTAAGGGACTATTTTTTTTTTTCGTTAAGGTTGTGGTGGGATTAAAGAATAAAAATGAAGGAGGGAAAAGGGAAAGAAAGGAAGGGTACGAGAGCGGAAAGAATGAATCTTTGAATTAAGGAAAAGAGATTGTGAAGTGAAGGAAAAATGAAGTGAAAATGCGAGATAGTAATTTTTTTAGCAAGATTATAAAATAATATATTTATAAAATGACTGAATTATCTTTATTGTTATAAATTTATTTTAATTAAATATTAAGTTACAATTTTATTATTCTTAATTTCTTTTTGTTGTATTGTTATTCTTCTTCTTATTATTATTATTTTTAATTTATGATTTATTATTATTATTATTTTTAGTATCATTATTATCATTTATGATTGTTTTTATTATTTATTATATTATATAGCATAGTTAATTATGTTACGTTTCATAATCTATTATCCTACATTATAAAAAGTAACACATCTTGCTGTGGATAACATTTGGGGTAGAAAAATAAAAATAAGAGTAAAAATGTAAATCATTTCTCCAGCTGGCTTTCAGCTAGTTGCTTTTCACGACCGCGGGTGTGAAAAACCCACACCCACTGTCCCAAATTCGTGTTCAATGTCTTTTTTAGCAAATCACCGAATACAAACATGTATTATTTGCGGGTATGATCTGCGCCTTTTCTTTGGCTGTAACAATACAATCCCAGAAACAAATAAAGTATAAGGGTAGCTTTCTCTGTTAACCTATAACCCACAATTTTCACTCCCCTCTTTTGCAAATCAGTCCTTACATTTCACATTCTGCCTCTGAACTCCCCTCTCGTCTTTCTGCATTCTGCCTCTATTTCCAGCAGTTTTTCCCTATGAGGTTTCTAGTGACACTTCCGTTGGTGCTACCAACCTAACCTTTTCTTGCTGTTTTGCAGCTTCTGCTTTGGACAACTTGGTCATGAAAGTTATCAGAATATGATTTTAATTTTAGGCGTTTTTCTTTATTTTTAAGCATATATTAAATACACAATGCAATATAAATCTACTTTAGGATCAAAATATGCTACAGCGGTTTTAGAGGCGGGCACTCCGTAGGCTCTCTGCTATTGATTACTATAATTTGATTATTCTACCTTTATTTATCACTCACTTATGTACTCAAATTTAACTACTACTAATAGCTTTTTTGGTTTTCGGATGACTTTTTCTTATGCTGTTTTATCTATTTCTGGTTAATTTTTATTCTGCCTCTAGACTTTAAATCGTTTACTTTTATTGTACCTGAATCTTACTGCTCAAAATTATGACTAAGGATTCAAAAGATAGCTGAGGGATTAGTGATTCGAATCTGAATTTGATAATCTTGGTACATCATCTATATGATATACTTAAAGTACTTTTTTTACTGTACCTAAGTCGTACTATTCGAAATTACGATGCACGGTCCTAAAAAATAGTTTGGCAATTCATTATTTGAATATGGATTTGATAACCTTGACATATATAAGTGTAGCATTGTTAGGCATAGTTTATTTTCTAATCATTCTTTCAGGGTCTTCTGGGGAAAAGATTGCAAAGGAACCCAAAAAAATAGAATTAGTGGGCAGATTGAGAATAAGGAAAGATTGTATGAGGACCAAGGAATAAGAAAGCATGTGTTTCAGAAAAGGGAAGGTGTTTGGCTAATAGGCCGGAGGTTTTTTATGGAAACAATGTTCTCTCTATATTTTGCATGAAGGGGTTGGTTATCCCTAATTAAAGAAATGTATGAGAAAATTATTTTCATTAAAAATAAATTATTATTATTATTATTATTATTATTATCATCATTATTATTATATATGAAAAAGAAAGATGAGTGTTGGGTGCAGGGACCTGAGAAGGAGTGTTTTAAGTTGACTATTTACTAATGTAAAATATTTGGTACTTTACAATACTTTTTTATTCAAAAAATTCCGCATGTACTCAACTTGCTGTTGATTTGTGAATACTCCCTCACTTTCTTTTTAAGGGTAAATTTTTTAACAGACTTTTGTTCTTATTATTTTTTATTTTCAAAGTTCAAGTTAACGCAAATTATTTTTTTGTCAACTATATCCTTGCCACCTGTTTTTAAATTAATTTACTCATTGATCAAGAAATAATAAATGTAAACTTGTATTATATTGCATTTCTTAGGTAATGTATATCCTTAAAAAGACATTAAAAAAGTAATGGAGATAGATAGTATATGTTGAGTTTTTTTGTTGGTTAACTTAGCTTTCTGTGAAAAGAAACTTTTTGCATTGTTATCCTATGATAAAAAAGGAATTCAGTATTCACAAACTGTAGATATGCTTTTTTAATTCAATATTCTGCTGCATTCCTTTATTCAATTTTGTGATATTAATGGTTTGTGTTTTTCCAGATAACTACTGCAACCGTTAACTTATTTTTCAGTGTTACTTTCCACTCTTGTATTAATGGCTATACATACTTCCATGTTATTTGGTGCAGGTTTCTAGATCTATAGGTGACGTATATATGAAACATGCGCAGTTTAACCGGGAACCCATTAATGCGAAATTCAGACTCCCCGAACCAATGAACATGCCTTTCTTGTCTGCTAATCCAACTGTTATTTCTCATCCAATCCAACCAAATGATTCCTTCCTTATATTTGCGTCGGATGGTTTATGGGAGCACCTGAGTAATGATCAAGCAGTGGATATTGTTCACAGCAGTCCACGTGCGGTAAGATTCTTTTTTGCCTTGTGATTTTCTTGTAGTACGTAGTTGTGTACTAGACATCACTTGGTTCATGTCGTCTTTCCGTCATCTAATACGACTACAGAATGCGGGGTTGTATTTTGAACTTGGTTAAACACATAATTCGCTTGTTAAAAGTAATCTCTGGAAATAGAGCACACATACACTGTCACTGTATCTTTTGTTATTTTTATCGAATACAATTAATTACTTAATCGGTACTCCTTTGCTATTTTTTGAGCTTTGTGATGTGTGGCCACTAAGGGTGACGATCAAATAATTTTTTTTTGTATTATATAATATGGATAAAAAGTGCATTAATCCATTTTGAAATATTTAAACCTTTTTCTACAGTACAATATTCAATTGTTCCACGAATATAATATATTCTATAAACTAATTATTGTCTAGTTTTGAAATATTTTTTCTTTCCTTATCCTCTTTGTTTACTTTTTCTCTTCCCTGTCGTGGGACCCAAAAGAATAATTGTTATACTTGTGGTTAAAACAATCACACTGTAAACCAATCTTGGTTAACATAAATGTTAGCAGTCTGGAGTCTTAATTGATTACTGTTGATGCCATTTTTGAGTATGGAATAAACCATATTAGGACAGGATTACCCATTTTTGTGATTAATAATTTTTTTATTGCCTTTAATGCTCTTACAGATTTGGAAAATGAAAATTAAAACAAAGTAGAAACTTGAGAAGATCTGTTAAATATGAAAAAAAAAAGTTGGATTACTTTTGATCATTAAAAGGATTGATGATCCAGAAAAATAGTGGATTGATTATTGATCATCTAGAGGAGTACCAATAAAATAATTGACTGTCATGGTCAAACTATGCTTTTAGCTTTTTTTAGCTTTGTCAACGAGTTGCGAAACTCGAGACCTGTCTTGCCAGTACTGATGGGTAAATGTAGTTCTGTAGCATTAAGTTCTAAAAATGTAATTTTGTGATATGGATTTGCATTTTATTTTTCAGAAAAGCAGAAATTGAGGGGATAATTTTATTGGCTGCTGGTTGTTGATTTTGTATTTTAAACTGTCATGGCATTCTCCATCAGTGCTTATAAATTGTGTGAATAAATGCAGGGTAGTGCCAAGAGACTTATCAAGGCTGCCCTACAAGAAGCGGCAAGAAAACGTGAAATGCGATATTCAGACCTTTATAAGATTGACAAGAAGGTTCGTCGCCATTTTCACGACGATATAACTGTCATTGTTTTATTCTTAAACCACGACCTTATATCCAGAGGCGCAGTTCTAAATTCGCCACTCACAGTTCGAAGTGCACTCGATCACTGACACTCTTATGATTGTAAACACGTACGCTTCTCTTATACGGGTGTTCTGTCAACTGTGCCAAAACCACAAAATACTCATTTGGTACGTTGCTAGAATATACCATTCATAGTGCTCCTACGTATGCTCACTCATACCAGACAACTTATTCATGCTCCAACTTGTAACACTTGTTAGAAATTTATCCATAAAAACGAAAAGAAAAAAAGGGAAAGAAATCAGAAAGTAACTTTTCATTACCAATTCACCAAATCCCTTCCCTAGATTTACGTAATGCTGTCATTGCTAGTGCTTGATCTAATCTTGGTGTAAATTTCGTGGACGAGCAAGGTTGTATGAGTTCATCGATAATCCTCAGTCAGCATCGTGATTGAATGAATTCATATATTTGATCAGAAGTTATATCAGAGCTTCCATGTACAATGAAGCATCCTAGTGTAATTAGGTTTATGAATTATGATTGAATTGTATTATGTTTTTTCAACATTAAGCGGTTTTGTTAAAAGTTGTAAACTATCTAATAAATAGTGAGGTTTATAACACGTATGCGTTGGGTTTATTTGGATTTCTAATTATTTCGTTTACAATTGTTTTGAAAAAAAATTTCTATATTAGGTTGGGAAAATTTATCATTAGTGAAGTATGAGTTTTTTATATAAGAAATTCATCATTATATCTAGCATATTTTATTACAATGAGATATTTATCTCAACTCACGAAATTTTTTTATTGTATTTTATATTTACTAGAATAGATTGAGGAGATTTAATATCAAGGTATAAGTTCATATGAAAAAAGTGATACTCCAATATAAAATTTTAAGTTTGAGGTTTTTTATTTTTTTTATGTCACTCAATTTTTTTGCTTTTATTCAATAAAACTTTCACCACATTGAATTTCTAATATTATAACAGTAAAAGATAATGTATAACTTTATATGTGATTATGAATCATTTTAGACAAACATCTTCATGCATCGCATCACTATATTAATGGACTCATGGACTCAAACTGTCACTGAGTCCTTTTCCCTCATATATGGTTTAAAAAAAAAGCATCAAACTTAAAAGAGAATTTTTTATTGGAATGCATGGAAATTTTTTTTGTAATTTTTCTAGAAACGCTTGCACATTACTTTCAATATAAAAAAAAATCGTTTTTGTTTCTTAAAATCCTTAAAACACTAGTTAATATAGAACAAAAGTAAGGATAGAAAAGAACACAAATTTGAATTTCTCCTTTATTTCATTTCAGTAAATGTGAAAAAAGTACGAGATATTTTATGTCTTACCTATGAAAACTTTCTATCGGGAAAGATGATAGAACAAAGATACTTTTTGTGAAAAGACACAAGATACCTTGACTTTTTACATTTATTTTATTATATTGTGAAGATTTCAATGTCATATACTATTTTCTTTATCACCAAAAAATAGTTTGATAATTTAAAGCGCCTTTTTCTTAATTTTTTTTTGGTTTAATGTCTCGGTAGGTCCCTATTTTCGGCGTGAATCTCAAATAGGTCCCTTTTCTTTTCGGCGTCTCAATTGGGTCCCCATTTTTGTAAAATTGTAACAATTAGGGGTCTGCCGTCAAATTGAACAAACGGCCGTTTAATTGTTTGTTACGTGACATGAACAGTGTTTTCAGTAATCACACGTGGCATGATTCCCATCTCACACTGACTTTGTATCAAACACCTTCTCTTCAACCTTGCCACGTCAGCCCTATCATCTTCCACCCACTGAAACCCTAACCCTAGCCGCCACTGCCGTTCCGCTTCCGCCGCTCCCGCCAATGCCGCAAGTCGTCGCCACGGCTAGAACATCATCTCCTTCCTTTCTCGCCGGCGCATCAACGGACCACAACGGTGCCTCAACCAAGACCGCCGCCACCTTCCTTCTCCTTCGCGCAAGGGTTCGAAGCCACCACGACCGCCATCTGCGAGTTCGTCTTCGCATCACCAACATCTCGCCGCCGTCGCACAAAGTCACAGTCCTCTTCTCCACCACCATCAACCACGCCAGCCGCCGCGACACCACTCTTCTCACACGCAAATCATCGAACACGCACCAGCCACCGCAACCTTCATCGCGCCTCTCCTCCATTGACGAAAGCTTGGCACAACCATCTTCATCTTCTCCATTCTCGGAACCCAATCGCACCTTCATCTCGGATCATCACCTCGCGATCTTCACCAACCATGCCGCGACCACCACTAACCTCCCTCACCTCGCGAGCTTCCTCGCCGTTGCCCAACCTCCATGGCAGCCATCACACGCCACCGCACCTTCCCGCTCTACAATCGAACCTGCATAAAAACCAGACCTGCAAAGAAGAACCCAACAATCACAAATCGCGCACTGTTAGGCGCAGGACCCATGGCTTCCTCAAGCGGAACATGTTCGGGTTCATCCTCTCTGCTTCAGAACTCGGGTTGTGTGTGAGAAGGAGAGGGGAAGATGAAGTGGGAATTACCACTGTGCCCTTTCTCTAAAGCTGATTTAACTTCATAGTTTTTAATACAAAACTCTTTTTTAATTCCACGTATGATTACTGAAAACACTGACCATGCCACGTAATAAACAATTAAACGGTCGTTTGTCCAATTTGACGGTAGGCCTTTAATTGTTACAATTTTACAAAAATGGGGACCCAATTGAGACGCCGAAAAGAAAAGGGACCTATTTGAGATTCACGCCGAAAATAGGGACCTACCGATACATTAAACCTTTTTTTTTTCTATATTCAAACAACCTAAAAGTTATTCTATCTTTCATCCAATCCGTTTCTTTTTTTTAATTAATCTAATTATATATATATAAACAGATTATACCGATATAATTCTTATTAAATATTATCAACTAATAATTTGAAATAAAAATATTTTCATTCAGCTGTTAAATTATAATTTCTTCTGTGATTATTTATGTTGACTAATCATATATTTTAAAATAGATATATTATGTCAATTTTGGTTTGTATAAATAAGATATTGAATCCTTTTAGAATAATATTTTTTTTGTAAATATAATTTATGTGAAATAAATTTGTAATCAGAAGACGAATTTTTAAAAACATATAGTTAAATAAAAAGGTATTAGATGGTATACCATTTAACAAAAAATATATGGTTATAATTTTATCTATCTCAACATATATAATGAAAGCAAACATAAAAGGCATATTCGGTTCTGGCTTATCATGAAGACTTTTTTGTTATGAATGAGAAATTGCTTCAGTTGTGGGTACTGTAAGTAAGAGAATATATACATGATGAACATCAAACAACTGTTGTTAATGCTCTTTCACAATTCTTAGTTCTTGTCATATCAACTTCTTCTTTGTTAGCAGAAAATAAGTTTTGAGTTGTATCTTGTTTTTAAATTATTAAAAAAATTATAATAATTTTAGTCAGGTTTCAAATTTAATTCATCACTTAATCTATATAACACTTTGTTAGTTCTATGTTTTGGTCTAATTTGATGTGAATCACACTAGTAATCCAATTCAGTAATACATGCATTATAAGTAAATTGCAGATTAATTTGCTGTGAAATCTGTGGACTGTCCCAGTTCATGTAGCAGCATATCTGAAAATTTTCCTTGGTTGATGATATGGATGAATAAATTATCCGTACTTTTGCAAGTAAAATTTAAACTTTACCAGTAATTCCAAAACTTAATCGAGGACAATTTAGATTCCTAATTGTTATTTATTTACATTGTTAATTAAATTAATTGGAAAATCACATTGAGTAAGTAGTTAATAAACATTTTCAATTATTAATTTCATGCCATAATTTTGCTTGAAATTTTTTGAGAGATAAAAATATGTCATGGCTTTAAACCCGTCGTGCCACAAAATCCAAGGAACTAAATTTTAACACAGGTCAAGATAGAAGAAGAATAATCAGGTGTTTAATTTACTTCACATCATAGCATGTATAATATATTCACAATTATTAAAACAAATATTCCTCTTACGAAATCAAGTCTCAATATAATTGGTTTTTAGCTTACACATTAATAATAATAATAATATTAATACTTTCTTTTTTTCATTTACTAAATGCACGTACATCGAAGGACAACATAAAATAAGAAAAATATCACACACGCGCATATATATATATATATATATATATATATATAAAGAAACACACGTAATCACGTTAAATTCTAGTAGTTTTATATTGTAAACACGAGATCACATTGAATTTAATAAAAAAAATTAAATCTGAACTGATAAAACTTAATTAGGTTAGGATTGCAAAAAAAATTAACTTTATTGACAATAAATTAAGTCAAATTGAATGGAAAGAAATATAGATAAAGTGATTAGATGAGTAAAGATTTGTGGAGTTTGAGAACAATAACGTTCAAATAACTACTCCGACAAAAACCAAGTTACACTCCTTTTGACGTAAATTTCAGTATCTCAAACTAATTCAATTTTATTATATTAGTTTGCCTTGAGTTATAGTTCACTGGACAGACTTGGTTAAAGAATTCAATATCTTTAACAAATACGTAATTAAATTATGGGTTAAAGAATTCTAACTCTTTAATGGTTTGGTTTGTAAATCGTTTTCATCTCTTCAATAATGGGGTTATGAAAGTCTAAATCTCATCTCCAGAATATATTTGAAGAAGATATTTTGATGCTTAGTGTCTGAATATAAAATATACTGAATGTAACTTAAATACTTCATCTATTCCTTATATTTATACTATTTGTTATAAAATTTTACCTACCAATGCTTTAATTGTGCTCAATCACACCTTAATCCATTTGTTTAGGTTTATTTATGCTAAATCACTTCACAGACTACTCGACTAGTCGTCTTTGACGTGACCAATCACCCTTATAAATCGGTGTTACATTGATCAACTCGAGTTTATTTGTCCTATACAAATTATATTATTATTTTTTTAAAAATTTGGTAAACTTAAATATATGAGATTAGACAGTAGTTCTTAATCACTTAATTTTTTAAAGTTTCTTGATTCTTGAGCTGGGAAACGGAAGGTAGGTATATTTAGTTACTTTGACCAGACATTCCAAACCAATCCAATAGCACATAAAGAAATTAAAAGATGAAACTCTAAAGAACTACCCTAGCTTCTTTCCCAGGCTTTCCCTGTCTTCTTGGCCAAGAAAATCAACCAAAAACACAAAAATCACATGCACATGCAGTTGCCCTAGTATCCAGAGACGCATGCTAATAAGTCATGATAAGAAAAACTAACATACACACATATAGTTAATCGTAGTAAAACTAACATAGACACAAACACAGGCTATATAGTTGCACTTTATTTAACCTTTGTGTTCATTAGTAGATGCAACTCCATCACCATGCACGTATACATGTTCATCAAGCACTTAGAAGAACTAGCCGTGAATGGGTGGAGTGCGAATATGGAAATAGTGATGGCTGTTAAGGACTGGTCCCGAACCATTCCCATTGTTCTCATAACTCTCATTTATGTCATCATTATAACTGGCTTTGTTACCATTCACAGAAGCAGTGTTCGTGTTTGCACTTGCAGAACCCTTACTGGCTGGCTCAATCCTGTCGCTTCTTATGCCCTTTCGACCAAGATCAGTTTCACTCAGTAGATAGCGTTTTCCCTTTGCTCTTTGCTCATCTTCCTCCTTCACTGCACCACCATTCAACATGCTCACCATCATAATCAAGCCAAACAAGAGTGCAACTGATAAGCTCCTCATGCTTCACAGTTTCCCAAAAGCCTGCGTAAAACACCCATCAAAATTAATTGAATGATGAACTTATATAAACTATGTTAGCGATATATTTTATTTTATTTATCACCAAAACATGTACAAGTAATTAACAAAGTTCTTACAAAGATTTCATGCACAAGTAACAAGTTACATAGTTTTAATGAAGTTCAAGAAAAATTAACCTAGTTATAACCGTGAGTTATCAGAACTTAGTGTAATAATTACTGATCCTCGATCACCGATTAATTAACAAGTGTAAACTAAATTTAGAACATGGAAACATGATACACATCTAAGATTTTTTAGACAGTTAGTACCGAATTATACATATGCTAAACGTTTGAAGGCTACGACGATCGTGGTGCAAAATGTGGGAATTTATAGAAAGAGGCGATTGTTGTGACAGTAGTGTTGAAAGAGGTAGATTGGTCCGAGAGAAGCAATATAGATGGCGATGAAATGAGTGGAGTTGCCACTAAATTCATGATGCGCTGCCATTCTACCACTTGGCAAGGCCACCAAAAATGAAATTATTGTTATGATCTTTAAGCAATGCATTTTCCTGATTTTTATGTTCAATTATTCAATCATTAAAGGCAAAATTTCCGCTTCGTGATTAAATAATGGGAGACAAATTGCTATATTTTTACTGTTGGAGTTACTGTGACTAGTTGACTGGCAATTTGTAGGAACAATTAATATCCGTGTGGTAATAAGGTTTAGTTGTGATATTTTGGATGGAAAAAATAGTTGCTTAAGAAGATGGTACAACGTACGTTTGTAAACCATAATTAAGAAGATGTTAAGCATGCAGTGAACATTTGTATAACATAAAGTTTGATATATATAGTGGTGAAAGAGGAGTGTTCTGAGGAGTGAAAAGAATGATGGGATGGTGAAGTTTGTTTTTGAATGACTTTAATGGCAGTGCTTGGAACTTCCCAAGGTCTTGTAGCTTTCACATGTATAAGGTTGCTGATTCTGGATAGATTCCTATATATATATTAAGATGATTTAGACAAAAGAAATATCTCTGTCTGGATTACTCCTCAATGTTTTGTCCATTTAGAAATGATATTCAAGACTCATCTTATTTTCATTCCTGGTCATTGAATGGGAAAACTCACTTCACTAATCATTTGGGTATGGTAAAAGGGAATACTCTTTGGGGAATTAGATGATTTTTTCTTATTGGTTGCTGTTTGGTCTAACCATTAAGATTAGATTCTCGTTTTCGATATCATCCATAAGTTTGAAATTTTCCTTCTTACTGCTTTACACACAGCATAACATATTTTAACACATTATTCTCACCACCTTTCACTTTTTCTTTATAAATGAAAAAAGTTCAATCTTTTTTTTTTTTGTGACTGTATCACTCCTATCATCAATCCCAAATTAATGTTTTTTTTTGTTGAAAAATCATTTTCCTTTACACACACAGAAACTGACATTGCACCATTTTACTTTGAAAATTACCTAACTAGTCATTTCAAGATTTTTAATGGTTATCTTAACAGCAAACTAGAATAATGAGATCTGTGATGAGTAATACAACAAAATATGTACGAAAGAAGTATAAATAATAATAATAATGAAGATACTAATAATAATTAATTATTATTATTATAGTAATATTAATTATAATAATTGAAATAATAAAAAATAATAATATAATAATAATTATTAAAAATATAATATTATTATTAATAATATTAATAAGTATTATTATTATTATTATAATATTAATAATAAAAACAATATAATTATAACAATATTAATAATAAAAAATATAATGAGTGTTATTTTCGTAAATAACATATTTTTATGAATAAGGAAAGATAGTAAAAGTATTTTGTTAGAAAAATGTTTCTTTAATAACTTTTTTTTAACAAATTTTAACAACGTGTGACTTGTGATTAGTCTGTTTCAAATATCTTTTTTAAAAATAAATTCAAATAGATTAATAGAATAATGACAAGTGATCATTGAAAAAGTTGTTATAAAAATATTGTTAACAAGTTCATTTTGTTAATGAGATTTTAGTATATATAACAAAGTAGTATATATATATATATATATATATATATATATATATATATATATATATATATATATATTTTGTTAACTTATGTAACATTTTAAAGTATATTAAAATTTAGTTAACAAAAATACTCTCATATATTAAAAAAAAGGTATACTTCAAACACAAAAGTATTATAATAATTTTTATTTTTAAATCAAAATAAAAAATAAAAGAAAATCAGAAATTATTCAAATATTCTAAATCTTAACACTTATAATCTATAATATATGAGGATATTTTTGTCAACTAAATTTTGATATACTTTAAAAGGTTAGGTAAATTAACAAACTCTTTTATATATATATATATATATATATATATACTTAAAAACACACTTAATTATATTAAAAAAATTAAGTTTTAATTTAATTAACTAATGTATTTAATTAAATAAGTTAAAATGATTATTATCTCTACATAATACATTATTTATTACAACTACAATAATGAAAACATAACTTATAAATAGTAATAGAAGCGTGAACGATGTAATATCATCTTAATAGTAGAATAGTATGAGCAATGATTATGCAAACATGAGAAGATAAATTAAAAACTTGTATTTTGCAATCATACAACCATTGAAGATAAAAAAAAAGAAGATAAAATCATTTAGTCACGTGAAAATGAAGTTGATCGGTAGAATATTAATTAATAACTTTTTTAAATTATAAAAAAAAAGTTATATTTGATGTTTTTGATATGACCAATTTAAGTAGATTATTCAATAAAATTGACAATGATTTAATATATCTTTAAAGTGGAAACTGAATACAGTTACAAATTAAAAATTTCGGATATAAAATTGAGTGAAAAGAAATTTAAGGACAAAACTATCTATAATTAAAAATCAATGAACTAAAATTAGAAAAAAGCCATATTTAAAAAAGATATTGTGAATTTTATACACTGATAAACTAAATTTAGCATTAAAAAACTTATGCAAAATGGTATTCCACTTGCAGAACATGATCAATGAAGAGGAAGAAAGTGATCCCTAGGTAGCTAGCTATACAAATTACATTGAAAAACTAGTCTCTTGGTTTGATATTAATTTTGACTGGTTGGAACAAAAGCATTAGATTTAGCCGCGGATTCGGCCATTATGTTTTCTTCATGCATATTCCACACTTTAGGATGATACACAACATATCTTCTATTGCCAATTAAATCACATAATTTATTTTTCAATAATAAAGTACATATTTTTTTCTTTTATTGGAAGCGATATATACGGTAAAGATGATTTTACAAATATTTAATGAACTTGTGGTTAAATTATGGTGAAATAAAGAAGTAATAAAATAATAAATAAAAGTCATAATTTACATAGATAATTCTGAAATAATATGTCAACTTTAAAAAGGATTTGAGTAAGTTTTGAAGCGTTAGAAAAATATTTTATATGAGTGGACGGACTATAATGAGATAATCTCCTATGTTTTTTTTTTTTATAAAATTAGCTTTCAAAAAAATTTAAAAGTAAATATTTGATAATAAAGTGGGTAATATACACATAGATTTGAAAAAGGTGTGAAAAAAATGAATGCAATAAAATAAGATATGTTTTTGTTGTCTTTGCTCGTATGTGAAGAAATGTTGAGAAAATTATTTGTTAAAATATACATTTACGAACATAGACATGTTTTCACTATGCCTTATGCCTTCATTTTCATCGTGTCATTTATGGAGAAAGTGAGATTCGTGATGTTATGTTGACAAGGACCACTTGATTGTGGTGGTCATGGAGATGATTTGGTGGTGGTTTTAGGAGTGTTTAGAGTATGTATGAATTAGAGAGTGGAAAGACTAAAGCAAATAAGAGAAAGAGTATAAAATATAATTATCTGATTGAGAAAAAGCAAAAGAGGAAAATTTATAGTAAATTTGATTCATATGATAAAACAAGTTTCATTGTAAATTAATATATTTAGAAAATAAATTATAAAATCATTTTTAAAAATAATTTTATGTAAAAAATAAATTTTAAAAAATATAAATTAAAGTTAAATTCAATTAAAATTAAAATATATAATTATTATAAAATTTTAATAAATAATAAATTATATTTCATGATAAAAATATACTGAAATAAATTATTAAAGTTTTTAAATAAATAAATATTATTTATTTGTCACTTAATTTTTTTTTAATTATTTACTTATTTTAATATAAAACTTATATTAATGTTTCATGTTTTCAATATGTTCTTTTCCTTTTTCTCGAATATTTGGAGAGAAAGTTATCAAAATAAAAAATTCTTTTTTTTTTCATTGAAACTTTGATAGATGTGTTTTTCGTGCTTTTCTTTCTTGTCCATGTTTCTATCCTTGAATACAATTAGGAAGTTAGCATTAAAAGGTAAGGGATGAAAATCAATATTCGTTGGTGAACTACGGAAGATAATCGATTTTCTTGTTATTGATAGCACAGAAAATCTATTATCATGGAGGAGAATCGATTCTTTTAATTTTGTATGTACAAGGACAATACAGGGGTAATATTGAGGTTCATCATCTCCCAAACTACTCGAACTAGAGACGCTCTTTTTCGACGAAGATTATGTAATACATATAATATTTCACATATTTTACTTTAACAATTTCAAAACTCTCACAAGTTCGTCCTCTTCTCAAACTTAAATCATTTCTCCAAATTCAATTGCTGGTTATCTAAGTTCCCAAACACAATGCATTTTAAGATTCTTTTTTATTTTGAATTTTTTTTATAATTGAATAATATAAAATTAATAATATTAATAATAAAAATTAGTAATATTAATAATAAACATTAATAACATTAATAATATTAATAATAAAAATTAGTAATATTAATAATAAACATTAATAACATTAATAATATTAATAATAAAAATTAGTAATATTAATAATAAACATTAATAACATTAATAATATTAATAATAAAAATTATTATTAATATTGAGTATAAATAAATAAATAAATTACGTATACTTAATAAAAATGTTGTCTTTTATAAATCACGTAAATATCAATCATTTATTTATAAAATTTCATTGGGATATTTTACCTTTTTTACAGAAGTAAATTTGGTGACTTGGAATATAGTTTTTATGTTAATGATTACTTAAGTATCCACTCATAATTATACAACACTCTCATTTATTCCCCAATTATTAAGATTAACCTAAACAACTTTTAAGCAATTGATAATAAATTTTTCACAAAAATTCACCTTCAAAACAATATCAATTCTCATACTCCACTTAAAATCATACCAAAACATTAATAAATAAAAAATACCATCAACAATATTATATTTTATATAATGTACGTGAAAAAAAAATCAAATTACCATATAAATTTGTGAATCTTTACCAACATAAATATTAACATTGAAATTTTAATCATCATAAACTAGTCAATATTCTTGATCGTTACCCTTTAAAAGAATTATCTATCATATCAATCCATAAAATCTAAGAGGATTACCATGTTTTTGTACATTTCACACTTTCCTAACTCTCCATATAACATATAAAAGCTGCTAGACGAATATATTATATTTAAGTGCTTCCAATAATCACATACAAAATTAGAAGAAATAAAAATTCAATATATAATTTACATTTAAATCCAGTATTATTCAGGCAAAACAACACATGTAAAAAATATTTGTTAATAAAATATGAAAAGGAAAAAATGTAAGCATTTGTAACGTGACAACGGTAGCACTGTTTCCAATTCTCCACCTATATAAAGTTTAAAATAATGAAATTTCCCAGAACACCGTTAAACTCCCGCCAATGAAAGAGAATCAAACACCACACAAGGTTTTCGCGCGCTCCGCAGAGCATCACCATGGCAGAACTAAGGATTTACCGTCCAAGAGGCCTACAAAGGCACACGATTCATGAACCCTAACTTCTCACTTCTCTCGTTTTTCTTTTCTGTTTTCACTTTTAGATTCAATTTCTCGGCGTTCCTTTCCTGTCGCCAGATCGCCGAAAAGAGCTTGAATGCGGCATTTGCATCGGTTTCTAAAGATTCCGTGGATTTATCACCGTTCTCGGAGATCTTAGATACAAATCGCAACGAAGATCTCACAGTAAGTTCAAATCTCACTGTTTTGTTTTTTTCCAATGCTTCTTGTGATGTTTCTTTGTCGCATTCATGCCATACGAGTTGTGTGAGGAAATATATAACTCTACTTAAAGTGCGGCTTATATATATATCCATATTTTTCAACGCAATTCTGGTCGTAATTGCAAAAATCTACTGGAATATTGGATTTACTAGGCATTTTTGTACCATGGTGGAGGCTTAGTCTCATTTGAATGTTTTTAATATGTTTCAGACCTTCTTATTGGAAGAACCTTCATCGGTGACTTTGCTTCCATCTGAATTAACTCCTAAAAAACTGACTGACAAGACGGGAATTATTAGTTCAACTAATTGTACTGGTACAGATGAAATAGACTGTTCTAAGTTTAATTCTGTGGAGGCTGAGATTACTGTGAATTTTCTCAGAAATGTTAAAACTGAGTTCCTCAATTCGGTTAATGCTGCTCCCCAACGTAGAATAGAGCTTTTGGATAGAATAATTGAATATGTCATAAGCGATCTCCAAACCTATACCCTGCCAGAGGAGAGTGATCAGTTTGCTCATTTGATCTCTACGAAAAAGCGCATGTTGTTTCTGTTTACCTTCATTTGGGTAATTGGAGTATCAGCTGTTCTTTTCGTCACTTCAGATACTCGTAGCCCTTACAGAGGACCAAGGCCGACGTGAATCATTATAGCAAAAGGTTTATGTGCTTTTAGATTACGGGGAAAAGGGGTATAAATTTCAGTTATGTATCTAGTAAATGTATCTTTTAACTGTAAATTCTGATGAAATAGATATAGCTCGTTCTTAGTCGTACACTTGATTTAAAGTACTTAGAAATTTAGAATTACCCTGAAGTTGCATTGACTGCCGTTGAAGTTGTAATAAGTACGAATACTAGTATTTGTACGATGTGGTTGATTAATGCTGTTAGCTGAATATATCTATGAAACTATCTGGGTTACTTCAACCGATCCTAATAAAATCTTGATTTTACGTGTGGTTTGTGTTAATGCATTATAAAGGTTTTGTTCGTTGAGTTAAGCTCCCTGTATTATCACATTGTGAGCAATTCTAGAGGGAAAATTACAATATTCACATAGAATAATGTCATTGGCAGTTTTGTTTCGGAAGGGAACCATATTCAGCTGCATATGGTATGACCTTGAAATGGTTTTCTTTGGTCATGGACTCAATGGATTTCACATGCTGGTGAGTTGAGGTTATTTTTACCCACCTTAACCAAGGGAATGTGTGAAATCCGCTTTTTAAAAATATGAACAGAACCGATTTAAATATGCAAACCTCTTTTACGAACCTTAATTGTTGGATTTCGTATTGCTGCTCATTAAAAATTGTACTCATGGAAGTATGAACTTTAAGCCCAAATTTTTTTAATCTAACGGAAAGTGGACAAATAATTGCGTTTATGTGAATAAAAATTGCACCAAAGAACCTTTTACTCAGCCAGCGAAAAGATCTGAAAATAGTTTGTAATTAGGTGGCTTGTGCTTTATTTGAAGTCATAACTGCAAGGTATTGTAGGTACAGTTACTCGTACAGTGTTCATGGTCAAGTTTTATTGATCATCTCCTTACAGTTAGATACTGATTATAGTAATCAAGCGAGGCCACATACTGTTGATCAATTTAGATTCAAATACTTGTCATAACTGAAGGAATAGATGAAAAACTCTCTTCTACCATATGAAAGAGGAAGAACCATACCCATACAACCAATAACTGGCTACGTTCTTAACTTTTGACATTTTTTCTTTTCTTCTTTCTGGAGTTGGTATTCGATTCTATTTTGTATTTGGCGGTCTTGAGAATGTGTATTCAAACATTGCTGCTTTCTTTGACGATGCTATTACTATCTTGCTTATAGTCCATGTCTTCATTCTCTTTTTCTCTCGGCTTTTGCGGGGCGTATCATAAATTCCTTATTGAAGTGTGGAGTCAGTTGATCAACACCTCACTAGGCCATTTCACATCCTCTGGCCCAGTACATGATAGTCTTATTCAGATACATGAGCAACATTTGGAAAACCCTGTATAACATGTTTAATTCCAAAATCATTTACACCGTTGAATTTAATGATAGGACCCACAGGTTGAAACTAGCATAAATTTAACTTTAACATTTTACCAAAACATAAAAAAAAAATGGGAGTTATTTATGAACTTATCTAATAATTTACCTTAGTGGGTGCCACTCCCTGCCAGAATACTCGTCAATATCTAGTCCTTCGAAAACCGATTCCTAATTGTATTAATAAAATCCTGACACGAGTAGTTGATCTACCACATGGTGTGTATTGATACATCTGAGTTAGAAAACATCATTTCCAGCATTTTTCATCCTGCATGATGTTCTGTCTAGTCTGTTTGAAACTTGGGGGAGGCCGGTTCGCATATCCTTGTGTACGGTTTAACCATTCTCCTTTCAATTTGACCATCTATTCTGGATTTTTTTTGTTATCAATGATTATATATATTTTGTTGGGAAAGGCCAGCTGGCGTATCAATGACTATCCCTTTTTCCTTTCAATTTGTTAATCTAGTTTTGACTTTAGAATATGTGTTCTTGGAATAGAAGATAGCGGCATTTTTTTCAAAAGGAGAAGAAAAACATATTAATTCAAACAATGGTGTTAATTTTTGGCCTGGAGTTGTTACAAAGTACGGAGAAAAATAAAAGCTAGGACCGAAGCCAGTCATAATTAAGAAGCTAAAAAGTTTTGATGTCGTTGACGGCTAACGATGTTGGTCATCACTCATTGGTTACATTTTTGTTTATCGGGCAAGAGGGGTTTAACTATGATATAAGTTTATGAAATATAATTGCTGCTAATATATTCACGAGGTTCTAAAAACAGGGGAGAGAATGACAAAGAACGCAGACAAAATAGTGACACCGATCAGATATAAATAGGCCTTGTTAAAGAAAGTCCAATTAGATCTATTTCTTACAGCTAAGATTCATCGGAAACGATTGCTTGAGAAAAAACGGCTTCAATTCACCTGTGTAATCCATGAATGCACTTTTCAAGCCAATGCATGTGAGAGTAAGATATCAAACTAACTTTGCTTAAAGTAGGATTTGGTGCATCAGCATCAGCAAAAATTGCACTATTTCTTTCTTCTTTACCGAAACTCAGGGAGATGACTGGCTGTTATTTACCACTGGCTCGTGCTAGGAGTAGGAGCATAATCATGTGGGAAAGTAAATTTGATTCCCCAGCACTACATCGCATTTAGTGCACACTCTTGTTTCTATGTTCACATGCATGCCACCCACTCATAGTGATTGAGTGAGAACTCGAGATGGTACATGAATTCGATCGAGTTCAAACAGTGAATAAACAGTTTTATATGGAAGTTATATAACTCCTGTGTCGCTCCCGTACCTGTACGGTTATTCCTCTTTCGGGTAACAAAACTCGTGGAATACCATATAAATTTGATTATATGCTTGCCAAATCTGAAAAGGGTCCAATGCATGCATAATAATCTCTAAACTTGGTATTAAGCACGTTTAACGTGGAACTAAAGAATTAAGTAGATCAGCACAAGTATCTGCATTGGGCATTAGAGTTTACACAAACCAAGAAGTCAACAATCGTGGCGTTTCATTAATTAACTGGTCACATTGTCAGGATTTTCTTCCCACTTAATTTTACATTCGAGTTGCCATTTAATTTGGGTGCAATATCCTTAATCTGGTAGAACATATACATCTTACGTAGGATTTGGTCTTCTTCGTGCTCAAGTCCACAGTTTTCTTGATACATATGAATTGAAATAATGATTACATGCACAAAACAAGTACCTGTTGTTGATCCATTCATAATCATTTGACAGAAATGGGATATTATTTTATTATCTGGGATTACCCTTCAGCACTTTTGGTATACTGTTTTACTACTTGTTGTTCATTTAATGCTTAACCCTTTCTTTATTGTGTCGCACAGAAGGAGGCAACCCCTCTGGCACATCATGATGCCCAACAGTGATTTGGCATTATTCTAGGTTTCCTTCTGTCACTTCTCTGTTGACGTGCACATGGTATCTCTATCTCCACCTGTGTGAAGAGTGTCAAATTCTTACCTCAGACTAATATATCCAGTTACCTTTTCTTATTATTTCTCTACAGATCTCGCATTTCATTTTTTTACTGCCTCTTTACTTTTCATGAAATCAACGACATTTTAGTTTGATATATGTTAAGAACACAATATTCATATATCTTTCAAAAGTATGAAATTAATTTTGACGTTTATTGATTGATGCGTGACATTTGTTTTTTCTGTACATCTTTTAAATACATATATCATTTAACTATTTTAAAATGAGTGTTAATGACTAAAAATATATAAAAAATATGTTTAAAAAGATAAAAAAAGTAATAGTTTCATACTTTACAAAAAAAAAATACCAAATTAAAATTGAAACTTATTTAGTTTGTGTGAGTTTAAAACACATTTAAGTATAAAACTTTAGTACATATATAAGCTATTAATTCAATTCTTTATACTATGGGTAACCTACTTTACAATTTCTACAAGGGTATAGCTGTCGCCATGGAACAGAAAAAAAAATATCAAAATCATCTACCATGATATCCGCAATTGTGTTTATATGTGCAGCTAGCAGCCCTCACCTTTTACTTTTGACAACTGTGAATGATTCACACACAACTTGTTATATTAAATTTTTAATTTTTTCATTTTCTTTCTCACTTCCTTTTTTATCACACTAAGTCACTCATTTATCAGATGAAAAAAAATCACATTTAATATTTCCATTAATAATATTATGAGATGAATAACTTGCTAGTTTCTGCTGTGGTGTATTTGGAACCTAAATTTTGACGAAGCATTTCCTGATAGCACAATGCGATTCGGAACTTGGTGGGAAGCAAGGTCTGAAAGAAAATAAAAAAGCAAGACGAGACACCATATTTTGTTTGTAATGGGCTAACAGTGAAATAATTGAGTACTATATATAGATGAAATAGTTGTGGCAGAAGATGCATAAAAGGGGGTCCATTTCAGGTACTGTGGAGCATAACTATCCACAGTCTCAAAGGAGTAAAACTCCAAAGCCACAACCAAAACTCAAAGCATTGCCAAGGCCAGAAAGTGCCACAACAAAGCACATGCATCTATCTATCTATTACTTGTTTATATTTTGGTGTTA
This sequence comes from Vigna umbellata, assembly GCF_029865625.1. Classification (NCBI taxonomy): domain Eukaryota; kingdom Viridiplantae; phylum Streptophyta; class Magnoliopsida; order Fabales; family Fabaceae; genus Vigna; species Vigna umbellata. The sequence continues at coordinate 62,253,478 of NC_142169.1, forward strand.
ACAGATCATCAAACCCAGTAATTAATCATTGCACGGAAATGAATAGAAATAATTTAGGGGGCCTATGTTTTTGGTCAATAGCTGAAAGACAAGTAGTGCATGTCCCACTCCAAAGGAGATGGTTGGATGGAAACTATGAGATACTGATAGTGCTTCAAGAAGACATATAAACAAATAAAATGAGTGTGTTGCATAGGATGGAAAAGTTACGTTGAACTCCTATCTAGACTAAATTTCTAACTAGGATGAGAAAGAATGTAGAATGTGTTTGAACAAAAGTTTTCAGAAAGAAAACTAAAAAAAAAATGGGATTTTCATTTGGTTGAAATTAGTTTATGTATCAGTTGGAAATAAAAAAGTTAGTGAAGTAATGCAAATTTTTGAAACTATAGTGTATAAGCTTTGTGAAGAATTCAATATTATTTTTATTTTGTAAAAAAGGCTTAAAAATACTTTAAAAAATAATTTGTAGGATAAAAATTGTTATATTATGGTTTGACAATAAGTGATAATTGTTGAACTGGTGATGTAATCATGGAAAGAAAAGGTTGGTGGATGATTCAGTATTTCCGAGGCAGCAAAAACGACATTTTTTGAGAGCAGAAAAACGCATTGCTTTCATTCTACTGAAGTTGACAACATAAATAAATGCAAAAAAAGTGTAAGATGAAGAGAGACAACAATCACCCAATTCATGAAAACACAAAAAAATCTCAGAATGTCTTGTTCAAGTAACATGCTTTTGTGTTTGGATTGCATTTCGTTCAAATCAATTCATCATTCAGATTACTATTTCATTCAAAAGTGTAAAATTTACATTCTTTCTCACAAACAGTGCGTGTATGTAATAAATAAATCCTAATTAAATTATGTTGGATTTTTCTAAAGATCCAATTCAACTTAATGTAACCGAGTTTTGATATATAGTTAGATTCACTTAGGTTAATTAGCTTATAACTTTTAATTCTTTAAATTATGTTTTTCTAACTATTGTAAAATATATTCAAACAACTTGCATTGTTTAATATTTAAATAATTTAATATTTTTAAACTATTTATTTATTCAATTAATTAATAAAATAAAATAAAAATATATTACTAAACAAGATCGGGTATCGAGTTAAACTTATAAAACTTATAATCCAATTCATGAAATTTAATCAAAATGGATTGCGCTGGCTTGATTTTAATTTAATTTGTTTAGATTAAATTAGATGGATACATGGACACATATTCTATGTTGTTTTTTATTATCATTTAATTATATAATATATTTTTCAGATTGACAACTATTTCTACTTAAAAAGTTAAATAATAACGTTACTATGTTTTTTTCTCATGATTTCTCTCCTATTTACAATAGTAGTTGAATATAAAAATATTATTCAGAAGAACTAAATTTCATATTATTTATAGAAGTTTTTCACTTATTTTATTATTTCTTTCTTAAAAATTAAAATAAGGACTATTTTTGGTGATTTAATAAATCTAGTTGTTCAATGTCTTATTTTATGTCAAATATAAATTTAATGCAATAAATAAATATTATAAAATGAAATTTATGCTTGTTTATATATTATATATTATAATAAAATATAAATCTTAATATGATAAAACTAATTTATAAAATAAATTTTATATTTATTTATATATTATAAATTAGTCTTAATTTTAGTTAATGTGAATTTTTCAATCCCTAAAATCATTGGATGAAATCCAACACTAAACAATATATATCATCAAAATTATATTATTTTAAACAATATTATAAACCATCTTAAACACATTTTTCCTTTTTTCTTCATCATTTGCTATTGTACAAGAATTATATAAATTTATTTTAGGAAGCCTTATTGTGTCTTTGTTGTGAAAACTTGATGAGTGAGTGGAAATTCATAATAGCTTAGTGAACACATATATCCTTTGGATGTGCTGCCATACCTTTTAGGGAGTTACAAAAACACTAAAATGTTAGCTTTACCAGAATAAAACTCTTTAAATATATGTCTACCAACATCTTTATCACAAAATATAAAGCTTTTCCTCACATAATAATGTTTATATGTTGCTCTCGTAATAAGTAAAAATCAAATTTTATTACATATTTTTGGTTTTTGTTAGTAAAAAAAGTCTTTTACATTATTATTATCTTGTTATAACTTATAAGTTACACTTTAGCTTGATACTAACTTCAACCATCCTTCTTACTCCTTAAATTTTGTATTTAAACTTTACAAAGTTGAAATATGTTAATTCATTTTGGCGAAAGGAAATACTCTTATAAAGAAAATTATTGAAATAGTAGCAAGATGAAATCTGGGAAGAAGAAAAAAGTGGTATTTTTTAATTAAAAAGAAAATTAAAATGTGGCCTAAGAAATATTTAGCAAATTACATTGGTCGGGTAAGCAAAATAATTCCACTGAAGAGATTTGAAATTCTTTCTATTCTGAAGATATGAAGAAGGAAGAAAAAAAAAGTAGAGACAATCTAACGTGAAAAGGCATAAGTGGCAATAATCCATCACAACAACACCACTTAATATGGATAGTAATACTTTATTAGACAAAACCATAAACAATACATAACAAAAGAATCAAAGTTATATCCTTTTTCATGCCTCAACAATTTAATCTTCATTATCGTTAAAATAAGATTAGATTGATGTTAAAACGTAAAGCTCAAAGTAGTTTCGAAACAGCTGCTAGACTTTTATAAATACCTGTTTAAATTAGTATGCATCTTGAGAAGATATGAAAGAAGTAGAAGTGAGGTGCAGGAGAAAGATTTGGAGGTGCAGGAAGTGAGAGAAGGCCCAACAGAAGAAAGCCCAAAAAAGAAAAAAGAAAGAAAAAGAAAATGGTTGATAAAAGGGTTGTGGAGGGTTTCTCTTTCTCTCTCCCTTGAACAGAGGCAGATGCAGAGAGTGAAGGGACACCTCACCCACCCAAACACCATATATTCATTCATTCATTTGTAAAAGTAGACTCAGTGTTAGATTGCATTGCATTACAATAGATCTATATGTATCTATATATGTATCTATATATACCCCCTTCAAACCTCAAACCCCACTCCTCTCACTTCTAGAATCTACGCATAATTTCTGCACTCTATCATCGGAATCTTCCCACATCCATCTGAATCCAACAATTTCCCAGAAATAGAAACCCTTTTCTAACATCGTCCACGATGTCCTCCTCTCTCATGCCAAACCCAACCGATCGCTCGCGTGACTCTCACCGCCCAAAGAAGAAGAAGAAATCCCCCGCCAAACCCCAACCCCACCAAGACCACTCCCACGCCACATGGAAAACCCACGCGCAGCAGAACCTATATTCCTCCAAGCTCCACCAGGCCCTTGCGCGTGTCAACATCTCCGCGGACACGCCCCGCCGTGGCCGGGCCGTCCGTGAGGCCGCCGACAGAGTCCTCGCCGTCGCCGCCCGCGGGAGGACGCGCTGGAGCCGCGCCATCCTCACCAACCGGCTCAAGCTCAAGTTCAGGAAGACACCGCACAGGCGACCCAAGGTGGTTGGCCCGCCCCGCCCCAAGAAGCCCCGCTTCAGCGTCCTCCGCCTCAAGGGAAAAACCCTTCCCTCCGTTCAGCGCAAAGTTAGAGTCCTCGGACGGTTGGTTCCCGGTTGCAGAAAAGAACCCCTTCCGATCATTCTCGAAGAAGCCATCGATTACATACCCGCGCTCGAGATGCAGGTTCGCGCCATGGCGGATCTCGCTCGATTACTCCTGGGCTCATCCTCTTCTTCCGCCGCCGCATCCACCTCCGCGCCGTCGAGTTGATCCACTTTCCGGCGCCTGTGCTACGTGTCATATATTTCTCTCTCTTGATTTTTGTTATTATTTGCCTCGTTTTCACCCTCACTCGACTCAGGCTTATGTTAATTGTCCAGTACATACATATTATATCTTCCTCTACTCTTTTTTTTTTTTTTTTCAATTTTACCTTTCCTCCAATTCAACCTCATGCCTAATTAGCTTGCAAGGTTCATTTAAAAATCGCCTACCGGACTAGCATGATTTAGGGGTCGCGTGAATCTTGGTTCTGCCTCTGTTTTCATTCCTAAAAAACTTAAACACATTTATATATATATTATAATTCATTTTTTTGTCCAAATAAAGTGGTAGGTTGCATAAAGAGCAGGATGCCGATATTTTGATTATGATGATGATGAAGTAGGTGGTAGATTAGAGTTACACGCCCTACAATCGGAGCTATTCTAACGTAGAGAGTAATAACCGATTAATGGAAATTATGTTGTTAAGGTAAGAAAGGAATTAACGGTGTGCAGTGTTAGGAGCAAGGTTTTAAAATTGCCTCTGCCGTGATGGTCGAGTTTTCATTGCTATTTTAATTACTGTGAGAAAATTATGGCCAAGTATAAATGTGTGTTGAGAACTTAGGAAAGTAGTTTTATCTTGGTATAATATGTATTAAAATTTGAAAACATAGTGATATGGGTTTTGGTAGGTGGTGGTGCGTGATGGGCTTGGGGAGTGGTATTGAAAGAGGAACAAAAATGGGGTGCGACAGCTTTTTCTTAATTGGTCTGGTTTTGTGCTACTGAATTTGTGGAAAGAGATTTGTGTGAGTAAGTAAGCAATGGCACATGGAGCAGGATAAGGTTACCCGTTAGTTACCCCGTTGGAGTAGTGTTTTGGAAAGGAAGTTTGTGTCATTGAAATTGCATAGCTAACTGCACTTGTCTAAAGTTTTGCCGAAAGTGCCAAAAAACATGCTTATTCGACACATTACTATGGTCCCATGTGGCTTGTCGCCCCCACCTCGTACGACCCTGCTCACATTTTTACATCACTCTCTCTCTCTCTCTCCTTTTCTTCCACAACCCCACTGATATTATTAACGTCCTCCTCCAACCTCTACCAGCCAAACCCTTCCTTCATCAGAAAACTCACCCCAATTAAATAAGAAAGAAAAAAAAAAGTGATGAATTTAGGCGTATCTGAGAAGCTTAGGTTAATACATGAGATGGCCTTCCACATGGGGGAAATGTCGTGGCCCACTCTGTTTTGAGTCTGAGACAAAAAAACTGCCCCCTCTCACTTTCGGTGGCAGTGAGAGCACACGAGTGCCTGAGTTTGATCGCTATCAATAGTAGTGGCTCTTCCTCCTCCTAGACCCCCATTTCAGGATCATCATTCATGAAGAAAAATGGCTTACAAAAAGCAGAGGATGCCTTTATTATTCAACCACAGGACCACCCACAAACCAAAACCTTTAACATTTCCTGCTACCTCCCTTTAAAGTTTATCACGTGATGCTTCCACTTATTTATTTCATTTTTTTCAGTAATCACTCCCCAGAATTCAATACCTCCCATGTGCCTATTCAATTTTGCTTTTTACATCATGCCAGGGTCTCCCAATTAGGGATTCTGACATCGCCCAAAAAACATGCAAAAAGGAAGACCGAATGTGCTTCTTTTTTTATTTATTTATTTATTAAATAAATCCAAATAGGAATATAAAATACAAGCCCTTGGTTTGGTTCTAGTGTATCTGTCCACATCCTCTGCTCCATCTTCATATAAAAAACTTAGACTATTTTCAAACAAGTGAGAATGGTCATTGGTCAATATGGCGTTTAACACTCCTAACACAGATGCTAGCATCACGGCTAAAACGGGTTCGAGAAAGGGAAAAGTGAATAAGAAATTAACAAATTTATTCCCTTTGTGTTCTTGTCCTCTCCTTTGCTCATTAGTTTCCCCTAAAAATGTTTCTTCTGACAAAGATATTCTCGATTAATTTACCCGAGAATGAACCAATACTTTATTCTACGGGTGTCACTTTTGAACTTTGATCAAATGGTTTCGTCTGATTACGCTGTAAAGGAAAACGACAAGGGCTTTTATGTTGGCCTCTTATAATAATACCACTCAAAAGCAACCGATTCCGATTTCTCTCATGCCACACAAAAAACATTTGTTAAGAGGTAAGAAGCCTCGTTAAGCAATTTTTGGCTTCAAGTTTCAACCACCTCTGTTTATTTAACTGTTAGTAAGCACCATATAATATTGGAAATTTTCCTTCCGTTTCATTTTGCTTCTATTGTGCTTTTACACGTGATCAATAATTCATTTGGTGAAAAAGATGCCCAGATACGGAAGGAGGAAACGAATAGACATCATCATTACTGTCACATTACTTGTGTAAGAGAAAATTATGATAAACTCCATATTATAATCCATAAATCATTACCACAATTAATACTAGATCTTGAAAATGACCTTATAATTTAATTTCATCCATTTCTTTACCAAAAACTCCTGTGAAGTTTTGATCTTGGAGTGCCTTTATTCTCACAATTCATCCATCTTATATTCTTTCATATATCATCAGACTAGTTATTGTCGTGTGCGTGCTAATATAACATTAGACTAATTAATTTACGAGTTATTTAAACACTATTTTCTCCTATAAGTAATTTATAAAAAAATATTTACAATATTAAATACTTCGTTTAGTTATTTACTGGAACAACTATGTAGGTTATGTTCATCTTTATTAGGGTAGGAAAATGTTAAAAAAGTTTAACTAAAATCAAAATAAGAAAATCCTAAATTATCTCCTTCAATCCACATCTAAGAGATAAAGACTCTAAACAATGATTATAGTTGATGATTATGTTTGGATTTTCTGTTTGAAGTGACAAATGAAACAAGACAGGAAAATTCTCACCAGTGACTGCATTCAAAGAGACAACAATGGAAATAAGTTAATTTACACATTTACTTGTGGTTATACAGAAATTACTAATGACTAGAATTCTCTCAAGAGAATTAAAAGGAAACCACTAAAAATTCATTTCATTATTTTCGTTTCAAAATGTCTTTTTATATAATTTGAAACTTAAACATTTTTCTTTCAAACAACATATGATTTTACTTTTTAAATATAAAAGTTAGAAGCTTTTATGTTTTATTTTTTAAATTTTCTTTTTTTTATTTAGATAAAATATGAATGTCAAAACATAAATTAAATACTTTTTAAGGAGTTGTATAATAAGGTCCAATAAAAATAATAAAATTTAAAATAACAAAATTTAAAAAATAATGTAAAAAGCATGTAATAATGATTTTTAATAAAATAAAAATATAATAATATTATCTTTTTAAAAGATAAAAAAATAGAGTAATATTGTGTACTAACGTCAAATAAATAAAGTATTAAATTACTAATATAATTAAAATAAACTTTCTCTCTCTTATTATATATATTTTATGAGTCCCTACCATATCTTTGTCTCTCTCCGTCTCTTTTTCTTCATTTTTTTTCTCTACCCCATACATACATAATTTTAGAAAGCAAAATAATATATTTAAAAATTATATATTTAGTAATTGTAAATAATACAACAAAAATAAACACGTAATTTAGTAAAATTATAATTAAAAAATAAATCATATATGTTTAGAGGATTAACCTCCAATTTTCAAATTATTGAATCAAAACTTATTTTCTAACCATTTCTTTTGGTATTTTTTTATTAGAAATAAAATTGTATTTGATATGGATTCTATTTTAAATAATTTTTTTTAATTTTATTTTTTTGACTTATTGGAAATTTTGATAATATTTTCTTGAATGACATTCAAAATAATCAATACGAAATTTTTTGTTTGTAATTCTTTGAATAATGAGAAATGATTTCACTAACTGAACAATTAACTCACATTATCACAATAAATAAAAAAATGAATTTGTCACTTTTAAAAAATATCTATTATTTTATTTTTATCTGCATACATATTTAAAATAGATTAAAAACCAAACGTAAACTATCAGAATCTAATTAAATATAGATCGTCGTAATTATTTAAAGAAAAAAAATATGATAATCAAACCATAATTAAAAAAAATACTATAAAAATACATAATAAAAAAAAATTATGTTCATAAAATAATTAATATTCAAAACTAGGCTAAGAGATGAAAAAAGATGTGAAATTAATATTTTACTATCAAGTTAGATATAAACACAAACAATAAATAACTTAAGAGGTAAGAAGAGAGAGAGAAAATCTTAATAAGTTTTTATTATTTATTATATTTAATTCTATATTTTATTATTTATTAACGTTAAATAACATATTTTATAGAATAACTTAAAAATGTACCTAATTTAATTCTCATTATACATACACATATTTTAACCCATAGATGACTTAACTTTAATTTTTAAATTACATTAAATATATAAATGTAATAACTTATTTTATTGTAAGCCTTTTATAAATAGACAAAACTATATAACATACATCTATATTTTTTTGTTGAATAATAATCATAAAGATCTAGATTTTTTATACATAGGTGCATCTATAATTAATGTTTCCAATAAGAAGAAAAAACACGCTTTTTTAAATGTTGTTATTATAAGTATTACATGTAGCTGAAACTCAAAAACATTAATGATTTCCAAAGATGATTTCTATTACACAATGCAAAGTTTAGAACCATTTCATAAATTAAACTATGTTTTTTTAGCTGAATGAACGAGTAGTGAACTGTAAAGATGAAGATAGGGAAGAACTAGATTATGTGTGGTTTGCCTATCATTCATGCCCTAATCATGGAGTGCTCAAGGTAATAACTTCCTTTTAGTTTTAAGTTATGGCATACATTTTATGTTACACTTGTTATCATTTTTTTTCCTACTTTTATATCATTTTTATACTATCTATTCTTATTATAATCTGACAATCAAAGAAAGTCCGAAAAGAATAATACCACTTGACCTTTTAAAGGAGGCAATTGATTAAACTAGGGATATGCCTTGATATTTGAGTATCTCTCTCTTTATATTTTTGATTAATTAAATGAAAAGTGATAAATAAATAAATATATCGCTGAAACTTGCAAATTGTGATTTATGACAGGCATATGGTATTAATTAATTATTGGGCAATTAGGTGTAGATTTTGAAATTGTGAAGAAGAATAAAGTTGCAGCACTAACCCTTGGGAACATAATGATAATTAATTAGGAATATACCAACACATCCTCAAAGCATCAAATAATTAGTGCTTAGTTTGTGGCATGGTGCCTCAAATCAATTGTCGTTACTTAAAATAAGTACCCATCACATTCTGCTTTATCACTACACTAACTATATATTAAAGCCAAGTTTAGAGTACCTTTAAGAACATGGATTAAAGAATAGATTGTGTAATGATTTTCGTTTATTTTTATCATCCTCGTAAATTTTGGGTGGGTAATAACGTCGTGCTGATCAGGATTACAAATCTTTGTCCCCGTTAACTCTAACATTAAGCTTCTTCGTTGCTTTCAAATTTCTACTCTATCATTTCTTCTGTGACTTCAATGTCTGCCACGTGAAAATGAAATTCTTTGGGTTTAAAAATACACCAGCCAAAAGAGGAAAAAACTCAATGAAATCGGCAAAAAATAAAGATGAGTGGACATATATGATTTTAGGTTTCTCTAATTCTGAAATAACTAGACTGAAATGAGATATTTCAATTAAATTAATAAAATAACTGATGAAAATAATATGATTAAGTAAATTTGACCTCCTATATATAGTGCCTTTATATCAACCAATTATATATATATTTTTTTCTATAGCTACTATATTAGATTTACCTTAATTAATGGTTGTACCAAATAACACGATGATGATGTCACACACTTTGAAGGTAATAGAAGGTGCACTACAAAAATAATTAATTTTAGGAGAGGTTATTTTCCGGCGGTTCTTAAAACCCCAAAAAATTTCCGGCGGTTTTTGACTAAACCGCAAGTAGCTTTTTTTATTACTTTTTTAAACTTTCCACCCAACTCATATCCCCTCCCCCGCTCCTTCAGTCGTTTATCTAATCTAAAAATGTCTAAACCCTAGACTCCCTCCCCCGCGCCTTCGTCAAAATTTCTCCCAAATCCTTCCCCGCACCACAATCTTCTCATGCTTGTTTCGTGTTCGTCTTCTCCTACTTGGCTTCGTGTTCATCTTCTCCTGCTTGGTTGAGCATCGAAGTGGAGGCGTCGAGGCATTTGCGGGTTGAGCGAGGTCGAGGTGCTCTGGCGCGCTCCCGCACTGACCAAACTTAGGTCAAGGTAAGACTGTGTTCGATCTTGGCTCTTCGGTTTTGGCTCTCTCGTTCGTTGTTCGATCTACTGATCCTTGTTTATCTGATTAGTGATAAATATGCAGAGATTTGAGAGGATAATGCGTGGGACGCAGGGCGCACTTATCGTTGCTTCGACCCTCCAAATTTTTGTTGGATTCAGTGGACTTTGGCGCAATGTAGTGAGGTTGGTTCCTGTCTAGATCCTTGAATTTTTTTTCCTTCCATTTCATCCCAGAGCCCTGTTGGAACTAAGAGCAACCTCGCTGACAATGAGATTTTTTTTTTCCTAAATCAATGATGGAATTTTGGTCTTCTCCAAGGCAAGACCTAATAGTGGACAAACTTTCAGAGTTTGAGAAGGTAGATTCTCACGTTATATCTTGTGCATTTTGTTCAAATTTTAGTAAGTTATGTCCATATATTAATAGTTGTTTATATGTTCTGTTTAATATTGTTTCAAAGATGCAAATCTGGACAATTGTTATTTTTTACCTTTCGTACAATTAAGATTCACAATTTGAATCATATGATTTGATATATATCAAAGACATAGTAGATATTGCTTTGATTCTAATAATATCAAAGCTCAATTGCCTGTGAAGAAAACTTTGAAAGTAAAAGCTCTATTGCCAGGATAATTGAATGATGTTCCTTTCTGTGTCTGTAGTCTAAAATATAGATCCTAATAAAGCTCATACTTTTGTTACTCTTATCTAGGTGACTATATATATGGGGAAGGATGGTTTTATGATTTCAAGCACACACTTTGATCGACTCTTATCCCCTGACTTCTATGCAAGAGTTTATATTCAGATGTCACAACCAGAGTTTTCAGAGGCACATGAATCGTTTCATGTTGGGGGAAGCCTTGTTGAATGCTTCATTTTTTTGTCTTACATCATTCGTTTTTTTTAACTAAAGGCATAAAGTTTTCAAAACAAATTGCAGGTGAGAACTGATCATATGACTCGTGCCTTGTCCAAGACTTATAGATCACCGGTGGTGGATACGATACAATCTTTCCCACATCATCAGCAGGTAACTTGAAAAATGAATGTGCTATGAACTGTACAGCTAAGGCTATAATGATAAAATGGAACTGAAAATACAATATAGTAGTTGAAACTAGACTATATTCCATTCCATTACTAGTTGAAACTAAGTATAGCAGCAAATGAAAATTAATGCATGATAGCCTATTCTAGGATGCAAAGCTGAATCAGAGATTAAAGTCTAAAACTATAATGCATATGTAAATGTAATATTAACTTCTGTGAATGAAAATTGAGTAACATGAAAATCTAGCTACTATGTCGAAGAATAAGAACCTACTATATGCACTATGAGTTGAACTAAAAGATAGTTATGACAACCTAAACTTTATAAATAGGATGAACAAAATTCACTACTTTTCTGATTGTGGAATGAGCTTTCTGATTGTGGAAAAAAGGACTTTCAATTAAGCCAAAGATGCAAGTGTTCATAATGATTGTAAGTGTGTATAGCAGCAACTAGAAGAAGCACCAAAGCTATAAAAAGGAACAGTTTTAAGCAAAAATCTGCAGATAGGTTAGTTTTAAGCAAAAATCTGCAGGTAGTTTAAGCAAAAATTATTCTTGCTGATATATATATATATATATATATATATATATATATATATATATATATATATATCTGTAGTCTTTGTTTGCATGTCTCTGATAGAGTGCAGATTCAATCTTTTGATAAAGAAAGTAACAAATAATGTATAGAAATATGTAGCATTTCTCTTTTTTATTAGGAACCCTTAAGTGAATAGTTTTTTTCTTGGCCATCTGGTTTCTTATGTAGTTAATGAGTTTATATCAACTTATCTTTTTCAAGTTTTAACAGAGATTATTGAGAATGTTGTCTTATACAGAGATTGAGCAGTTGAAGGTTGATTTGCAGAAGCAAGAATTTGCTGTTTCTGAATACAGGGATGAGATCAACAGATTGTCCAGTGATGTGGAAAGCATCCCAAAGGTTGAGGCTGATCTTCTGGAAATGAAAAGGGAAGGGAATCAGTTAGAACAATTCTTAACTGAGAGCAATAACATGTTACAGAAAGTGATGGTATATTTTCAATCTTATGCCCTACTCATCTCTTCAAATGTCTTAATTCATTGCAATACTCTATCAGATACATTTTCAAGTATCATCACGTCAAAAAATTATGTTTTGTATATATACATTAATGTAAATTTTACTATAATTCATAAAAGAAAAAACAAAATAAAACTTTATAATTATGTTTAAGCTTGCAATCGCAAATAACTATAGACAAAATTATTAATAATAACAAATATATATATATATATATATATATATATATATATATATATATATATATATATATAAGAGACGAATATTAAATAACAATAAAAAAATATAGGAAAGGTATATATTGTATATTTGATAATTATTGTAATTAGGGAGATATTTTACTTGATATATTTTGTTTTTCTCTTTTAAGACTGAGAACGATACCGAATAAAGGATATAAAGCATATTGTAGAGTTTATATTTATAGAAAAAGGACTCTTTAAGTTTGAAATTATTTCTATTTCATTAAAAATAAAGGAGTATATGATATATATATATACCCCTGAAAATTATAGAAGTTTTGAAACAGTTGGTTTTAAAACTAAAGTTATTAAGTTCCAATCATAAATTTTCTCAGTGTAATTTGCAAGTAAAACCCATTAGAAAAACTTGATATGTTGTGTAATTTGCAAGTACTAGCTTACTTTGTGAGGGTAGAAGAGATATTAGTGAATTGAACCGTTTTAAAATATTAACTAATTATTGTTTTATATTTTAGGTATTTGAAAAAGGAAGCATATCAAATGATGGAAAAAATGAAGAAGTACCAAATGATGAAGACGATGAAAAAGTATCAAATGATGAAGACAATTGAAGCAGTACAAAACTATAATTATTATTCATAACATGTTAATTTTAATTTTTAAGAAACATTAATTGTATTTCTAATATTTACAATTTATATAATAATATTTTTGTTTATATTTAATGTTTACATTTAATTTTGGTTTCATATTATTTAATTTTGGTTTATTAATGATAATCAAGTCATTTGAATAATAAAAAAATTAAATTATTTACATTTCCGACGGTTTTGGAAAACCCTCAAAAGTACCGGCGGTTTTCATAAACCCTCACAAATTACCGGCGGTTTTGCTTAACCCCGGTTATTTCCGGCGGTTTTAGTAAAACCCCTACTACTACCGGCGGTTTTTCAAAACCCCGGTTATTTCCGGCGGTTTTAGTAAAACCCCTACTATTACCGGCGGTTTTTCAAAACCCCCGCTAATTGCGGCGGTTTTTAAAAAAACCGCCGGTAATTACTTAGCGACGCAGGTTTTCCCAACGGTTTTCCTAACCGCGGGTAACATATTTTCCGGGGGTTAAAACCGCCGGAAACGGAAAAAATAACCCCGATAAAAATCTAATTTTTTGTAGTGGTGATGGTGATGATGATGTATCTGTTCCCTCCTGGTGTTTCTTTTGTTTCCCTGAAGCCTCTTTGAGGATGTAATTTATATATACGTGCTGAAAATGGAAAAGAAGAGATTATAATTAATATATGAGAACAGAAAGAGTTGAAATATGAAAAAAAAAAAGTATATCCGAAGACACAGTGGAAGACCATGAACGATGTTGCTGGCCACTTCTCTTTGGCATGTGATGTTCAGAAACGAACAGTTATTCTTGTATGTTTACTTTTGCAATGTAAAATGCTTTTTTCATATGGCCTGCTCCATGTGAGTAGAACAAAAGCTAAGGTAAAGAAAAGGACAAGCATTTCAAAGATCTGAATAATTTATTTAAAAGCTTTCCCTAAACCACATGGAGGGGTCATGGCTTGTCCATCAAACTCAAGAAAATAAATAAATAAAGTGGGAAAAGAGAAAAAGAAAAAGGTGGCTATAGTGTATGTAGAGATGGCAACCCCATATGTGTCTGTTTATGCATATATGTCTCAAGCTTCATCCCTTAAATATTGCACATTTCCATCGTCTTCTTCCTTGCCGACAAAATATCCAGATTTTGGAACACATACTAGCTCTTTTTTCCTACAATTATGTAACCAATCGCCTTTCCACACATATTTCTAGTATCACCCATGTCTATTCTTTTTATGCTATTCTTCTTTTCTATTCATATTTATTCATACAATTTTTCTATTGCTTTTCCTATCAATAATACTCATTACAAATCCTTTTCTTCTATTACATTTGCGTTTGAAAATTTATTCACATTAAGATTTGCCTTTGAAAGTAATTTCCCTTCCATTTGAGTGTGGGATTTACAGAAGAAACAACCAATACAGAAGGAGTGGTGAGAAAAGAAAGAAAATAAAAGCAATCCTTAGCTTGATTTGGATGAATTGTTATCATTTAAAGGAAAAACAGACACACACACTAAGGAATTAGATATTTGAAGAAACAACAATTAAATTAACATAGTATGTCTTTCTAAATCCTTCGAGATAACTAGGAAATAGTATAATTTGAGGGAACGGTTTAGGAAATTTATAAAAGAAATTATTTTTACGCTGTATGTTTTAAATAAAATATATATATCAACTTTCTTTCTTTCTTCTTTGACAAGCAAATTATATGTAAAGACTTTATAACAAATTATAATCAAATAATAGGGTACTTTATGGTCACCCAGTCAGCTAAGGACTGGGCCGTCTAGCGAACAAATGACCGATCGGTCTAGAAATTATTCTAAGCAATAATAGTTATTAATGGATAGTTAATGAGAATAATAGTTATTGATTGAAGTCACTTATTGGTAATTAATGAGTCAAACCTAATGGTAAACTCATTATAATATTTATAAATATATGTTTAACACAAAAGATAGATGATGTGAATTATGATTACTCATCTTTATTATATTTGAGTAAATCACTCTCTTGAGTATCAGAGTGTCTTTGACAGGTACCCACCCCCACGCCAAAGGCAAAGAGAAGAGAGAGGATAGTATAAATTGGAAGATCATCATAAAACTCATCCGGTCTTTAGGACAACTTTGATTGCTTAAAAGACCTCAACACCTTCCCCGAAACAAATAACTATGTCTCTTAGCAACATGAGATTGTATGTTCTAATACACCTAACTTGCTAAGTTAAAGAAATTTTTATGTATGTAGATTTGATGGCTTAAATTTTGTTGTATAAAAATAAAATGATTTTAATATACTAATTCAAAGAGGTTGAAATTGGAATCCTATCAAACATTTCTAGTTGATAATTAATTTCTTAATTAAAATAAATAAAATAAGTGTGATTAAGCTACAAGATCCTTCGGTAATGGTGATATTTAAGAAACATAAAATTATGGAAATATCCATATTCAGAAGAAGATTGTTAAATTTTCGAGTTTGAACTGCTAATATATAAGAAAGTTCAACAGCATAAAATATGAAAGATAAAAATGAAGCGAGAAAAAAAAACATATAAACAATACAAAAAAACTAATATCAAAATAAAAAATATTTTAAATTTAATTTTCATATTTATCTTTCATTTCTTTTTAATAAACTACTCATTAAAAGCATTACATTAAAAATATTAAAAGTGATATTTAAAGGTACTTTTAAAATCATTCATATTAAATGACAATGTAAAGATATATATATTGTTAATGCATGTCAATTAAATTATAAAATTGTATTATCAGTTGCAGCCATAATTATCAGAACTACCTTATCCCAAATAAAAAATAATAATTTAAAAGTTACCTGCGTTATATTATAACTCTTGCATATGGTGATAGTTATTGTTGCCACATAAAGTCATTATTTGTACACTTATATTAACAGTAAATATTTTTGGGAAAAGCTCTCGATTTAAATACAGAGGTTTACGAATTTCATCAGAGTAAAATAAAAGTTTGATGGCTTTCTCATTAATCAGCTGCTCTTTTTATTTCAGTTTTTATTTTTTATTTTTTTGTATTCTAACAATTGAAGGTTTAAATATAGAAAAAAAAAATCTACGTTATGTAAGCAAAATTATCATCGTAAGGAAAAAACCTAAAAAAATATTTGAAAAAAAAATTATTCAATATTTGCCAGTGAAATATACGGATTTTTTTATGTGAATGGAACAGAGCCCAAATTTCATAAAAGCCTTCTAAATATTTTTACCTAATTTTCATTCATGACAAAACTTACTTACTAAATTATGCATAAATACAATTGCTACTAAAAACTTCACCAATATACGATAATCGAAAAAAATTATTTCATAAAAAGCGTTTAAAATAGGTTAAAATAATTGCCGCACTAAGAAAAAAAATTATCGATGGGTTTCATTTGTAATTTGATCAACATATATTTAATGATAATTAATAAGTACTATATATATATAATTTAAAGCATATCAGTTATAAATAGTACTGATTTTTTTAATTAATAATTTTATATGGTTATTTTACACCTTTTTTTATAATTTATATTTTAAAAGGCGTATAATTATACAATCTTTTAACTTCTCCCTGCCAGCCAGAAGGTATGCAAGTAGGGATATACTAATCTCATTTTGGACAAATTGCAAATTTTTATAGCTAGTCCTTATGTGCTACATGTCATTGTCTACTGTATACAAAGTCATGCAACTTGCATTTAATTAATTAGTTGGTGAATACATTAATTAAATAATTAGATAAATTACCGTCTCACTAACTAATTAAGATTAGTTGTAAGATTTAAGAGATAATTAAGATGCATACATGATTGTGATGATGTTGAATTTGACTTGCACAATAACAACTTGCATGTATAAAGCCATGAAATTAAAAAGAGGTGCATATATATATATATATATCATACTCTATCTTATTAATTATGAAGTACTAAAGTAGAAAAAAAAAGGTAGAGGTATATAAAAGTTAATATTGATCTATTGAAGTCTTAAAATTGAATATAGTGTTTAAAAAGCATAAATTAGTATAAAAGTTGTGGAAATTAAAAATTAAAAATTAATTAAAAGTTATAGGAATCCATTTTATATATTTTTGAGTGAAAGAAAACCCGAAAAGACAACCTAACGATTGTACGATGGTGGCTGCCATTATGTGAGGTCTAAATTAAAAGAGTTTTAATATAGATGAATTTAAATCCTTTTATTAAAAGGATAAATGCAAGTAACCTAATTTTGCCAAACATAAAATTGTCTTCGAGATGTGAGGATAAATTGACTTTCATTTTCAAGTCACTAGATAGCACCCAATACTTTTTCAAAGGAAATAAAAGAAAATCTAATTTACCCTAAATTGTGGTAATATTGATGGTAAGCACGTACATGATATGACAAGTAAAAACTTTAACCTTTAAATCACTTCCAAAGATAAACAGTTTCACCTAGTTACATCCAAATACATAGGCGCTATCAGCTGCATCTCCATGGTTAAAAATTAACCATTATCATTCATACAGAACTATAGGTATTAAGATCATACATAATGTATTTAAAAATAAATTTAAATCTAATTTTTTTTATAAAATTAAGTTCTCTGATGATTATTTCTCCTTATTTGTTATAAAGTAATCTTATTTTTAATTAATATAAATTCTTTTACTTGTTGACTGACAAATATATAATAAAAAGTTTGAATACGAGTAAAAATATGTAAGTTAGTTTTTTAAATAGATTTTAAAATTTTACTAAGTTAGTGTTGCTCGGGTTATTTAGTTTATCATATAAAAATTATTTTTACAAGGTTATTTAGTTGATCATATAAAAATTATTTTTACAAGGTGAAACTAAAGTCGTAATTTTTCTATAAACTAATTTCAAGTTATAATAGAGTTTTTGTTAAAGATCTCACATTAATTAAAAATAAAATAATTTTACAATATACAAACAAGTACAAATATCATCTTATAAGTTGAGTGAAATTTAAATATTATTCCTTAAAATATTTGTTAATTAGATTTTAAGTCTAGGTCAATCTTATATAACCACTTTGTAAAATAAAGTTTGTACTCACTTATATTTTATAAATTAGTTTTATCTCTAATCTATGTGAAACTTCTAACACACTCCTCTCATGCTAAGGTACATAATAAACATAAATCTTGATATAATAGACTCTAATTCATGATTCTGATAAAATGTTAAGAAGTGAACTTTAAACCTAACTCAATCCCACAACTTGTAAAGTGAGATTTGCACCCACTTATATATATATATATATATATATATATATATATATATATATATATATATATATATATATATATATTATAAATTGACATTATA
The DNA here is from genome assembly GCF_029865625.1 of Vigna umbellata. NCBI lineage: Eukaryota > Viridiplantae > Streptophyta > Magnoliopsida > Fabales > Fabaceae > Vigna > Vigna umbellata. The sequence continues at coordinate 62,271,928 of NC_142169.1, forward strand.
TCTAGTCGATGTGAGACTTATAACAATACTATTAAAGTCATTTGAAACTTATCTAAAGAAAATTTGTTGTTTCTTGAACTTATCATATTACTGCAATCGGATTGTAATCAAATTACTTATTAATGTTTAATTTCACACTCAAAATATACCTGATTGTGAGAAAAATGCATTGAAAATATTATATAAATTAAAGATAAAACAAACTTATGATATACAAATAAATGTAAATATCATCTTAAAAATTAATTTTATAAAATTAAATTAGACTTTAAATTTCCTTCTTAATACTCATGAGTAACTTGCCCAAAAATGAAGCAATAATTTAAGTGATAATTAATAAAATGAAATTATTATGTTTTGCTACATCGTAGAGAAAGAAATGGCAAAGGGCAGGATCGGCTCATAACCTAAGAAATAAAATCACCGATTTAGGCCACACAAAAAATATCAAATTTCTTTCAGTACTAATTATTTTAAGTAAAAAAGAAAACCTTAAAGAATTCAAAAAATAAATTTTAAACAAAATTATGCTAAAAATATTTTATTTTAAAAATTTTAAGTTGCGTTACTTCCTAAATAGTTTTATAGTTAATTAGAAACACTACATTGGATGGAGGCCGACCTCTCCTAAACTCAGGCCAATCAGTATAACCTTTTCACCCAACCACTTGTTCCACTAACACACATTTGAAAAAGAAATCCACTTTCTAAACAAACATTAAACCTAGTTTTCCCCTTCATCCAACAAAAGTCAAGAGAATATTTCCCATTTTAATAACAACATTTTTTTCTTCATACGTGCTGCCCTTCCTTGCGTTTCGACCGATTTAGAAGATGTTATATTGCATTTATCATCATATAAATTTTGAAAATAAATTTTGGCATACTATATATATTGTTTTTTTTTTCTTTTTATTTCGTATTTAAAAGGAGACTTGTATTAAAATCCAACCATGATATTACTGGTTTCATAATTACACATGAATAGCATAGCCAGAAAAGATGATATTAGTGGTTTGATATAGATTAATTGAGAGAGGACATTAAATTGGGGAGTCATACATCATTTTCTGTGGGTAGGATAAGAGTTTATCTTACTTAAAGATGATAGTAGCATGATTAGTATGTTTTGTGAGTTTGTGAACAGATTGATTGGCCTCTATTTTCCATCTTATCCTTCTAAGTGCCCAAACTCTATTTTCTATTGGCTACACTTAATTCACACATGCCTAATGCAATCACAATGTAAACTTCTTCGCATCAACCTTTTCAAATCATTATCATTACTTTTCCCTAATCAATTTATCTCTCAAAATTCCCAATACTAATAACATATTCTTATCCATCTTTTTGTACATCTTCTGCTTCCTTCTTCACATTTCAACTTCATATACATACATCACTGTTTTTAAATATTATCAAAACTAATTCACGTTTATCTTATATAAAAATTTGGCGAATTCCTTTGTCGAAGTGTAGTTATTCACAATTTGTTAAAAAGAACAAAAAAACGTTCAGTCAATCGGATAATATTAGTTAAAATATGTTTCTTAGTTTATGAAACTTTTTCTTTTATAATGGAATCCGACGAAAGAATAAAATTATGGTGCAAATTGAGATACTAGTGAATCCGACGAAAGAATTTAAAGTCATTTTGGTTCCTTCTTTCAGGCATTTTGCGTAATGTAGTTTTTGTGAAAGGAATAAACATGAAGAATTAAGTACCATACGTCAGTTTCCAATGAATGTGCTGGTAATGTTAAGAGAATATGTTACAATAAGGACATGTGAATGTTCAGGTGAAGAAAAGAATATACAACTTAGATATATATAGGAAATGTTGTACAATATCAATAAATATATATATATATATATATATATATATATATATATATATATATATATATATATATATATATATATTATTTGGGGTTATTTTTTAGGATAAATTAGGAGAGTTATGATTAGATATGTTGGTTTGTAATATAAAGATGAAATATAGCTATAATGATAATCTTGGAAACCATAATTAAATTGTGAGATTCTCAATGATTAAGTACTTGCTTATATAGTAAAACAGTTTATTATTATAAAAACAATTGAGAGACATGAAAGTACTCTAATTTTTGAATATTTTAGTCGAAAAAATTACTTAAAAAATATAACATTAATGAAACACTTAAATTTTTAGACAAAAAATTTTAAATTTTAAATTTTTGTTTTTATATAATATTTATCTTTTTCATCTTTATTTTAAGTTATATTTTGACTTACACTTAAATTTTTCATAACTTTTTTTTTTTAATTTGAAAACACTTAGATCAAATATATAATGGAAATGAGAAAGACGAGGATCATATTGTCAGAGAAATACAACACCCTACAGTGTTGAAGAAGCATAACAATCACCTTTTTAATAATTGGATTGATGCTATATATGATGTTCATAATTTGGTTTGGTTTGTTTAGGATAACATCAAATCTAAACGAATTATATTTAGATTGGTTTTTGGTTTTAAATGCGATCCTGTTCAACCATGAAAGCTCAGTTAAATCAAACTCGAACCTAAACTTATGAAGCACCCTTTTATTCACTAAGAATAGTGTTGTTCGTGAAGCATTATAGTCTCATTTGATCATTATAGTCTCATTTGATTGTGACATTTTCGAAAGCTTTAACAACATATTTTAAATGTTTTTTCATGTGTTACACGAATTATTTTTCTTACAAAACTTAACTACTGCTCTTTCTATTGGCTCAGCCCCATTTCCTTGACAAAACCCATATAGAATGGTTTTGGCATAGCAAGTATTTAAGAATTGAACCCAATTTATAAAGCCACATTCCTGTACCTGTAGCATTATGATCTCTTGATCATGACGTTTTCAAAAGCTTTTATTACAACATATTAAAAAAAATTTAAATAGTACACACAACGTTTATCTTACAACCTGAAAAAAAAAATTAATCATTATTTATGTTCTATATATCTCTCTATCATTTCACATCATTGTTCACCCACCTACTTAAATTCTAAGATACTGTATGTGTACGTTACGTTGATACACTCTTTTTTTGTACAACAAAAAATAAGACAGTAAGAAAATAAAAGGTAATTTAAAATAAGAAGATCACTGTGATAGACAAGAAAGGTGAGAAAGTTTTGTTAACTATATAAACAACATAACTCTTTAGCCTGATTCAAAAGTGACATGTCCAAATAAATTTCATTGTTGCTAGAGCAATAGTCAATGTTGTGTTGGCTGACCTTTGGAAGAAGATCCATGTTCATCCCCATTGATGACACTGTAGACAAGGGTTCATGAGAAGACACATTATCAATAAAATTTAACTTTATTTCACATAAAGACTTATTATAACTTGTAATTTAAAATCTTAAAGATATTAAAGATAATAAATTTATAGCTTTTTTATTTTATGTGTTGTTAAATTTTCTTATTTCAATAAAATATGAGACTTAAATTTATATTTAAATTCTGAAAAAAAAATTATTTAAGATTGAATTTCATCGTATTAGTATATTTTTCTCAAATGAAAACATTATAACTAAGTACCCATTTGTATATTGTTCATTTTAGCAATTCACACTCACCAAACTCCTTTTCATAAAAGACTTTTGATATAATGATTATATATTATATTCAAATTAATAAGCCACAAGATTAATTATCAACTTTGATACTATTAATTGAATTTAGAAAGAGAAGTTTTACTCGAGAAACACAAACATAATATTAATAAGAGTTAAGCTTAACTCACATAAAATATTTACATTACTTTCAACTAAACTTTAAAATAATAAATTTATAAATCTTTTATCTTGTACGTTCAACTTTTTTATTTTTACTAAAAATAAAACTCAAAAATTCACACATGTACTTTTCAACTTATATCATTAAGTTTTAAAAAGAAAATTAAAAAAAAAAACGGAATTTGTGACCATTGATATAATATAAACATATGGAGACAATAAAACATGCATGTTAATTATGTTGGACAACACTTAAAATTCACCCAATTCTTTAACAACATGATTTATTCTTTAACCACTTGTTCTAACTATGACTTGGAAAAATTAATAAAAAAAAATAGGTGGAATCATTGATGGAGAATATGATGGTAGAGTTGATGTGCATGTGGGAGGGTGATTAGCCGCCGCTGTCAACTCATAAAGTGTGAAATTATTAGGTTATGATCCTTTTCACTTACCCATTACTTGGTTAAGCAAAGAGTGTAGTCTTGGAGGCTACGTTTGTGCAATGAATTCAACACATGGTCCAAGAGAAGATGTCCATTAAACTACTGTAAACCAAATCCAACACCAGATATCAGACTATTCCCTATTGCTAGGTAAGCCATGGACAGATTTATGCTTTAATTTTAAGTCTTATCATTTTTCAACCACATCATCACGCCACCTTATTGCAAATGATGCACCAATCTTACAAATATAATCTCAATTCTGCTTCTTAATGCATATTCCTTTCTTTAATTACGCTCTCAGATTAGACAGAAGACGGAGGATTAGGTTGAATTGTGTTTAGTATAAAAATCAGAATCTCAACCCAATCATGATAATTTTTTATATTTGTCAAAATCCTATCAAATTTAACTCATAGAAAACTTTTATTATTTATAGTATTTGTTAGTGGATAAGCTTTGTATAAATTTGGGGAAGATGAAATTCATATCATTTAATGAGATCATGTAGATTTTACTCAATGATAACCATAATATTTTTTGAAGCTCTACATTGTTGATTTCTCAAGCAATATTTGAACCACTTTCTTCAGTAAAAGAAACTATGTTTTGCTGTGAGTTTTTTTTGTTGGTTCCAACTCAACAATTCTAAAAAGTTTCTCTAATTAACAACACAATGCATCTCACTTTTATATTTTGCTATTCATTTCACTCTAATTTAACATATTTCACGCAAACGTGATACTTAACAAAAATTGTGCAAAGAAAGTAAATTTTACATGGGATGGAAGTACAAGTTATATGGGTTGCTGATTTGACATAAAGTGGGAGATAAAATTCCATTAAAAATTGCCTCATTGGGCAATCTTGAGAGCAATCAATAATTATTGGAGAGCAATTCGAGTTCTCCACGTGATAGTGTCATTGTTTTCTTCTTCAACTCACTTTTCATTTCAAATTGTTCCAATAATATATTTTTAATTGCTTTCGGCTAATTTCTTAGATTAAATGATTGAAATAGCAAAAAGTATTATTGTTGGATAGGCTATGGGGTTGCTTTGAAAACAAGTTTTTTTTTTAACCCTTGCATTAGATTAAAGATAATAGAGTTATCTAAAAGAGAGAAAATGACATGGAGAAGTATAAAAATTTATATTTTTAGGAATTCATGAGAGTTACTACTAGTGGGAATGTTCCATTTAGTATTGAGATTTATTTATTGGATTTGCTTGAAGGGCTTCAGTACACTAAGGAAGGAATTTCTGATGGGCTAGAAGGCCCATTAATGCTGTAATTCTGATATAGAAATACGTGGCCTTCTCAAATGCATTGCGTAGTTTTTTTGTAATTTACTATACCAAAAAAGAAAAGAGAACTGCCACTTTTCTATTTAATAAAAACATAGCTATATGGAAAATTTATGGAAAAAATATAATTTTATTGAAAATTTCATACTTTTACCCTGAATGTTTGATAAACAAAACATAGGCAATTGGTAAACTCTTTGTAGGCTTAGATACATATAAATAAATGCTTATATTTATTTTTACTCTTAATTTTAATATTTAACTAAATATTTTTTATAAATTACTGACGTCAGACAAACCTGTTTAAAAATTACTCTTTTAGGGATATATTTGAATTTAAAGTGAAATTTACCAAAAAAGGATGATGCTAGTATAAAATAGGTGGTGTGAAAAGTAACTTTAAGAAAAGAAAAAGAACCAAACTTGAGCATGGGCTTTGGTCGTAGCCTAATAGAGAAGTCCACTGATGGACCCAAACTTAAACGACAACTGATAAAGCGTCGTGTGGTGTATTGCGGCGTGTGAGCGTCAACCATGGCTTCTTCGTCTTCAACATCGGGTTCAGGTTCAGGTTCAGGTTCAGGTTCGGCCCTGACGGAGCGAAGAGGAATACCAGGGGCACAATTCGTGGAGGATGTCCAAACTTACCTCACTCAATCGAGCCTCGATGTTGGCTCAGCCCTCGCTTTTCTCCAAGAAAGGTTTTCATCTTCATTTTTCTCTTTTATTCTCTCATTTTCGAAATTCTCGAAACCTAAAATTTTAAGGATCTGCTTGTTATTTGTCTCTGGTTGTCTTGATCGTAATATTTTTCGTTCGTAGAGTTTTGTGATTATATCAGTGTGGTAATTATATCTAAGTTTCAGTTAGTTCTTAGCTAGGTTAATCTGCATTTTTGCGGTGCCTTGTAATTTTTCTTTATAAATTGAGTATGGAACTGGAGGAAATGTGCTAATATTCGACTCTGAGAAATGTGTGGGGTTTGTGATCTAATGATAGTCAATTTTGCCAATAAAAGTTTTAAAAGAATGTGATAGAGTAAATGATGTGAGTTTATAAGTGGTGAAGTTGGTAGGTATTTCTAAAATTGATTCAGTGTGAAATGACCTTTTTTTATGCAAAGGTGGGAATAGGGATGACAGAACAAGCTGAGCTGAATGTGAGCTGAAGAAGATCAATATGGTTGATTTTTAGGCTGGATCTTTTGGTCTGGATTTTGGAATGGGTAGAATTTTTGCATACAACAACAAGAGCCTCCAGTTGGTCAAGTTGGCTACATGGGGAAAAACTTGAACAACATTAAATGAATTATTACCTCGAAATGAGGAAAGGCTGAATGGCGTAGAAGTTATTTTGGATAAACAATCTCTGTTAGGCTACCTGAAATTATAGTCTGTTTTTATTTTTGTTTCTGTGATTTGAATAGTGGTTAATGAACTATGCAGCTTTTCATGTGATTTTGAGGTTGCAATAAACGTGATTCCTTTCTAGATCTTTGAAACATGTCAATGCATGATGCTTAAATATTGTCATTCTTTAGATTCATTAATAAGTGTGCAATTTGTATGATCAACCCATTTGTTAGGAGATCCACATTGAGTAGGATAAGTTATCTAATTATATATTTGAACTTTGAGGCTCTTTCATCTAAAGAACTAGTTTTTCGGGTTAGGCTTTCCTTTTGTGCTTAAGTCCTAGCAATTGATACGTTTATTGAGAATTAGTGTATGGAAAGTGATACCTTTAATCTGGATTAAGGTGCAAACTGAATACTAATAGGTGAGTGAAACAATCAGAGATAAATGAACTTGGATTAAGTTAGTGTCGACTGTGTCTAAGCTGTTGCAGATGTTGGTCCTTCAGGGAGGTGACAGTGTTAAGTGTCTCACACTAAGTGGGATAAGCTACTTGATGTCATATTTAAGTCTCTTGACTCTCTCCCCTTATGGATTAGTGTTTTGTTTTGAGTTGTACTCTTCTCTTGTGCTTTTGTCGTAACAAATGTTATTAAATGGAGTTTATGTCATGAACCTCCTTCCATCATTATTATTTCAATATGATGTGTTTGACTATTGAACTGAATGGTATGTATGGTAGTGATCTAAACTATTCTCCTTGGTTTCTAACCTTTTAGTTATACCAAAATTGTACCAGACATGGAAAAGGAACTAAATGCCCCCATCATTGCTAAATGACAGTGGGTTTTTCTGCAAATTCCCATAGGCAATTTGTGAAGGAAGGCCTGCAATGGAAGATCCATAGCCTGTAATTACATGCTTATTTGTCAGAAATTTGGCCATCCACAATTTGTAACACTGGTCTCCATTCTAAATTGTCTACCAAATGCTGCCAATGTGTTAATTATACTATGAAAAATTAAGTTTCTCTAGCTCTGAAAGAGGCTTTCAAAACCAAAAGTTCATTTGGAAACTGAAAGAAACACTCTTATGTGTGAATTTATTTCCTGTTTCGTGTAAATGCACTCTTATTAGTGTTTGTATGAATTAGGATCCATCATGTTTTCCTTGCAGACTTCAGCAATACAAGGTAGTAGAAATGAAGCTTCTTGCTCAGCAAAGGGATCTTCAGGTTTAATTTCCCTATAAATCTAAAATAGATAATACTTTACGATATTTCTAGATAAGACACAATGAGACATACTTATAATTTTATGTTATTATTCTTTTGTTGGTGTTTTGTTTGAGGGCTAGAAACATGAAATGAAGAAACACCTATTGTATTTTAAGTTAGAATTAGCAGCACCAATTAAAACTTTAACTTGTCAAAGATCAAGTGTGAATTTGACATTGTTATGCCTGTTTAGGTGTCTGCTGGATGGGATCAAGAAAGCTCTTTTTTCTGTAACACATGATTAATATTACTCATCGTGGGACTTGTGTCATGGTTCTAATTCTATAGCTTTTGAAACATATATGGGATTTAACCAGAACAAACAGTTGGGTTCACGTCTAGTGGCTTAGTTGAGTTGCATTGACGCCATGTAGAATGGTAGGTTTAACCTCCAAACTAAGTTGTATATATTTTTAATTTTGGCGATTCCTAATTGTCTAGGCTTCATATTTGAAGTAGAATGCTGGTATAGGATGGACTTAAAACAATCTTATTGATTTATTACCAATTGCTAGTTTTAAAATTTCAACTAAAACAAGAAAATGTTCCGGTTTTATTCTATTTTGGAAAAAATATGCAAACCTAAAATGATTCATCTAAAGTTACTCTAAGGTGAGTATATCCAATATTTTTTTCTTTAGTAATCTAACCTGCCTATTGCAGTGACACTTTTTTTCTGTGGTTGTTGTGTCAGGCAAAGATACCGGATATTGAAAAGTGCTTAGATGTTGTTGCTACATTGCAAGCTAAGAAGGGTACTGGTGAGGTTCGTCTTGAGCCTGATTTTCTATAACAAACTATATCTAAACAAGTAATAATTGTAAAAATTTAGGTAAAATATACTTGTAGTTATTATCTTGCAAAGTGTCAAGATATTATTGGTCGTTAACTTTTATCAGACAGCTGAACTCTGAAATTGTATGTATATTATTCTTCAATACATATATTTATCCGGAAAAAATATGCCATCATTTTTTCTGTTGTTACATCCTCCAGACTTCCTGATTCCTCAATAGTATGTAAGCATAGCACTAGTTTTGTGGTCGTGACCTTTGTTTTAGATATATATCCTTTTATTTTTTTTCTTGTTGCCAGCTAGCGTGTAGTTTCCTTCTTTCCATGAAAAGTTGCCGGTTCAGGTCCACATGTTTAATTCTCGGGCTTCATTGCTGCTGCTTATCTCAATTTTCTAGTTATATGGAATCTATTTGTACACGTTCTTTTGATTTATTTTTTATTTTTTGGTTATAGTTTTATGTCAGGTTTATACTATATGATAAAGTTCTTTCTGTCTGTTGGGATTTGCGTATCATCATCCCCTATAGTTGATTCCAAGTCTCAATCTATTGGACTCTGCTTTTGTGTTAATGCCTTCACATTGTGCACAATTTGGTGGGTCTAAAACAACAAGGATGTACATATACTTTCATATATGTAAAATCTGGCAGGTCGGAAACAAGGATGTGCAAAATTTGTGTACAACAAGGATGTGCTAAATTTGTGCTTAGTTGTGTAACTTTTGGATTGGGAAGACTACAGTAGAGGAAACAAAGGAATAAAAGAAAAAAAGATATATAAAATACAACAAGAAGCTTTTGTTCATTATATGCTAGGTTTTCATTTGTATTTGTGAGATTGTCTCCTGAACACATATATCTACCACTCAGCATATCTGCACATGCACAATAGTAAAGAACTCAGAATAATAAAGCATTATTAATAAATGCTTGTTTGGTCCATCATTGAATAGTCTCTTACACATGTTCATGTAAACTCTGTATAACTTGGTCTGTGTCCAGTCCACTCTGATGAGATTTTGGAATGCAGTTTTGGATATCACTTTCCCTTCAGTCCCAGTCACCTCCCTGCCACCCAAATTTCAGGCTCAGTTGTTGCTATGGAGTCCTTAGTTGTTATTGTAAATCAATTTCTCATCATATTGCATGTCATTAATAGTTTAATATTGAGCATTTGTTCATACGACCTTTGTATTTCTAGTAAACTGTTTAAAGATTTTACTGCAAGTGAAAAGCGTTAGTTATGTTACAAACTTGTATTTGAATTTAAATACAGGAACTACTTACTGATTTTGAAGTATCAGAAGGCATATATTCACGAGCACGCATAGAAGAAACTGATTCGGTGTGCTTGTGGCTGGGAGCAAATGTTATGCTTGAATATTCATTAGAAGAGGTACTTGTATGTTAGTTTTTAGGTGTTATTTCTGTTCTGTTTCTTTCCCACCCACCACCCCCCTATATAAATAAAGCATATATTTCTGTTTCAGGCTACAGGTCTTCTACAGAAGAACCTGGATAATGCTAGAGCCAGTTTAGAAGTTCTGATTGCTGATCTTCAGTTCTTGAGGGACCAGGTGACAATCACTCAGGTCAGCTTGCTAACTATGGGTTCCATACGCCTCTGCATTTTCCACACCTTCCCATTTAAAACAAATATACATAAGAACATTGAGCTTGTATAGCAGCATGGCGAAAGGCCGTTTAATGCCTTTAGGGGAAGTTTTCAGCAGGAGGGATAGACTGTAGGAAGGTAGAACATAAAAAAGGAATTGAAAATTGAGATAAAATGTTTTATTTCACTGGTCAGTTTTCGGCAAAGAAAATGAGAAATTTTGATTTGGAATGGAAAAACAAGCGAGTGAAAATGATTTAATTTGGACCTTCATATTGAATATGGAAAAGTACACTCACAAACAAACAATGAAAAACAGTGATTCATTTCCATTCATTCCCTCGTTTTCTTAAAAAACAAGCATACAAAGATGCCCAGTCAGCATTTTCTAGACTCTCATTTTCGCATCTTTCATGCACATCTTATCTTTTATATCACGCATTTGAGACACTTGAACCGCCGCTTTTTGTATATTTCACAAAGGTGGTTGAGAATGTGTATCGGTAATCTATCATCCAATCTTTTCACAGGGTTCTTGGAAATAATTAATTCTAGTTATTGATATATATGTATTTTATCAGGTTACAATTGCTCGCGTGTATAATTGGGATGTGCATCAACGGAGAATTCAACAGGCTGCTGCTCCAACTGCTCAAGAGTAAAATGGATAATTTATTCACACCTAGATCTAAAATGTAGCACTTATACATTTTCTTTAGAGTTTGATTTTTATCTCTAGCCAATTTATAATTTAGATAAATTGCGGTTTTCTCTGTCTCCGGTTCGGTTTCACCACAGTAGACTAAGAGGAACTATATTTATGTTGGCTGTTGTCTTGGTCTCTTGTAAAATGCCCATATATTAGGTTGATGGGAAAGTTTTGTTCGGTGTGATCATATGGCTGTAATGTGGTTTTACTTGTTTATGTTTCTATTGCTGATGCTAATTTTAGTTGTCTCTGAGAGCCGAGTTTGAGTCCAAATTCTGCATCAGATAGATAATCATAAAGGCCCCACTGAAAGCTTCGATTGTGAATGAAATCCATCGGACTAAACAACGCTGAATAAAACGGGACAAGACATCGCTATCGATTGCTCTCTAGTGATGTCAGTGTCATCTTATCTTTCCTCGTAGATCTGGACGGTTTCTAATGAAATATTAAATTTCTAATCTTAGTCAGGAGTGAGATGATGCCAGGTTTGATTTATGATCCAGTCAACTGGTCTACTGACACAGTTCATGAAAGTAACGGAATAATAGAAAACTGAGATATTCAGGATCTATTCTCAAAGCTCTACCTGTTTGAATGACATGATATGAGAGTTTGGTTGAGTGGTGCTGTTCATTTCCCCAAACAGGTTTCTGTGCTGCTTTCAAGCGTTCACATGAAGTTCATATTCATACTAAGTAGTCAATTTTTTTGCGTAGACTTTACATGGGGAACCATTGATAATGGGTATCTGCATTCTAAACATACCCTATCCATGTAAAGTGTGAACCAGAAAACCCAATAAGTTTAATAAGGTCAGCCTTTACTCATTGGGGTGAACTGAACCACCTGCACTTATTGTCTAATAGCTTGTGTGAAATGGTCCTGTTTGATTTATTAAGGTAATCATAAATTGTGATTTTAGAGTAAAATTGGTTTTAAGAGATAAATTTTTTTTATCTAACACTAATATGTTAAACTAATTTTAGCTCAACTACTCTCAGTGTGTATGGCATCAATGAATGAAAGATGTGAAATGGTATGCATTTGAAAATATAGTCAAAGTTTAAACTGCTGAATAAAAAGCACGTCAGTATCTTAAAATAATCGTTTCCTGTTCCAAGCTATACCAATTGTCTAACCATATAATCTTATACTGTATCTCTTTTTTAAGTTTAAAGCCAACTTATCTTGCTTTCAGTTTACAGTGTAACAGTTGAAGTGTTGTCTTGATGACGATGCCGGGTAAAAAAATATAGCAGTCTTGGTGGCCAAAATATGGGTCACAGCTAATGTATGAATTTGGTAAGTAGGGTTTTTGTAGCTTGAATAAAATATATTGGCAGGGTCAAACCTAAATATTTTTCCAAGAACACTTCAAGGTATAGCTATGGTTGACCTCGTTAGATGGGACCCTTCCCTATTTATTGGCTGGTCCCAGACCTTAACTGAAGTCGTATCATAGTCAATACCACCCTTCCACACGAGTTTCCATAAGTGAAATGAATCGAGTTAGTTGAAATTTTAAGTTCTGATTTATTTTGGGAAAAGAAAAAAAGGTTTTGAAGATTGATTCATTTGCCCAAAAGAATCACAAAGGTTGAGCTCACCTTGTTGCTGTAAGTTTCTCTCTACCTATCTTTGATAATGAAATCTCCGCAGAACATTATTGAGCACAATTTCGAGTTGAGAAAGTTATAAATGTGTAAAAGATCAACTTTTCTTTTTCTTTTTTTCTTCTGAACTTCACTTTCATACACTAAAAATTTCACAACATAGTAATTGAGAATAAACATAATTTATAGACATTTTACTCTGTTCATCCATTAAGATATACATAGACATTAGAGAAAGGGGTTTAAGTCACTCTTATGCTAATCTATAAAAGTGTTTCACATACCTTAGACATCAAATAATAGTACATAAAGACCCTCATTAACCCATCATTTGCCAATAATAAGAAAATCATGATAGACCATTTAACATAAAAAAAACAAATAAAATCAATTAACAATGGCAAGGAATTCAAATTTAAGAATATAACAAAAATTAGACAATTTCTCCAAGAACAATGATCTAAACTAAGTTAAATTTTGGTTAACTAAATTTAAATTCATATTTACCTAAGTGATATTCTTTAAAAGGAAGTTAAGTTTTAAATCATTCAGTTACTACTGTGATCCACATGCAACAAATAACAAAATAAAAAACTGAAAATATGAGAAGAAATATGAAAATTCACTTAATAGATCAATTACCTGTCAAATGTGAAAGAGAAAATTATAAAAGATTCTCTTAGGATATTAGAATAAATTAGGAAAAAATAAATTTTAAAGAAATAGTGCTTTACAAAGAATTATTTTTTTAATAATCTTATAAATTTAATTTAATTAAAATATTTTTAATTAACATTAAATATTTTTTCTCTGAATCCATAAAAATAAGTTTTTACGTAGCCACGCTTGAACTTTTCTAAAGTGAATATTTACTTTAGAAAGAAAATAATTTTATTAAAAAAAGTAAGCATATAAAAACTATAGATGTTGCGTCCCTTTCTTTAATTTCGCCCCCCAATTTTCATACTTTCTTTCTAAGAAAATATTCCCTCTTCTATTATTTATAACTCTCAAATTTAAAAGGAATGCATATTTATTATTATTATTATTATTATTATTATTATTATTATTATTATTATTATTATTATTATTATTATAAGCCACAAATCTTAACGTGGCTTGTATTAATTATTTTAGCCAAAATAACCTAACTAATATGATATGAAAGAGTCCATTGACAAATATCTAAAAGAGCATTAATAGCAAACACAATTAAAAAAATATAAATTTAGGACAAATTTATTGCTAACAACTAAACTAACCACTCTTGAGAAAAAAAAACTTAATTAACTACTTTCTTTTAGAGCTGTCAAAATGGGTCACTGCGAGCAACTTGGCCCACCACAGGTTCGAACCGGGTTGGATTTGAAAAAATTGTATTTTTTTTGTATGGGTCAAATTTAAACCCGGCTCATTTAAACCCAATTCATGCGGGTTGAACCCGTGGTGGGCCGGGTTGATCCACTAACCCATCTACCTAATTTTATTTTATTAAAATTTAATTTTAATTTTATAAAAAAATATTTATTATTTTTTTGCTTGAAAAAATTATTTAAATTTCTTATTTTCAAAATTAATTAAACACTCTTATTGGGAGTGAAATTTTGGATGAAATTTGTTTAGATTTGAATTATAGAAATTTTGTAAATCTTTTTTATTTGAAAAAAATTATAATTAAGTAAGCTAGTGAGTCAACCCGTTTACCCACCAACCCGTGGTGGGTCAGGCCGGGTTCGAATGTTTTTGACTCACTAATAAATGAGTCGGGTTGGGTTGGCTCACTAAGTGACCAATCCGTAGTGGGCCGGGTCGGATAACCTGTTTTAACAGCTATATATAATTGAGAAGTAAAGAGTGAGTATTAAATAAAAATAAGCAGAACTAATGCTTTAAAACTATAAATTATATTTAACACTTGTATATTAAGAAAATATGAGGATTGAAGAAGAATATTATAATAGAAATATTAAAATTATATAATATTTTATAAATGAAATTATTTAATATGTCCTTTTAAATATACTTTATTACGTAAAAGAAGATCTACATTACTTTTTAAAATGTTCCTGGAATGAAAATATTGTTTGCTTTTAACTTTTTGTTTGTAGTGTGAGATTTTCATATGATTTTATAATTTTTGCATCTTTATGGATAGTTTTAAAATTTTAATAAGCAGTAAATATCTTTCTAAACTTAATATAGAATAATAAATTTTAACTATTTTTTCTAGTGGCGTCCCTAGAAAAATATTTTCCAATTAACTTGGGATACAATTTCTAATGATTCTATTTATTATTATTTTAATTCTACGGAAAAAGTTCCTTTTTGATTTTTTTTATTATCAAAAATGGCATAATTAATTGCTATTAGTTAACTATTTCAATTGGACTATACGTTATTATTATTATTATTTGTCGTGGTATTTGAGTATGGAATAGAAGTGTATTATCTACACTTGTAAAATATTTTTATGGTTCAGAAAGAGTCAAATGATTTTGAACGGAAACACTTTGTTTTTAGATTCCAAAGGAAATGACAAAAAGATAACTAAAACCTTCTCCAATTTCTAGAAAACAACCGTTGACTGTGCCATTTTCCAATTTATTTATTTATTTTATTCTTTTGTGGTTACGTATATATTCCTCAATTCTCGGTCTAATAAAAACATTCACATTAATTTTAAAGAAAAATCTAAGTCAGGAAAAAAAATGAGAATACAATAAATTCAAAGTTATTTTCTGATTTTCAATTTTACCTGAAAATGAGGTTTTCTTAATCTTAGGCATTCCAAAGTCAATTGGTGTATTTAATTTTTATTATGGTTAAATACTGGTGACCAAACAATTGTTTTAATTTTATAGTGTATTGGAAAATAATAGTTAAGTTTGGATTTGGTCATCTTCTCTAGTAAATGAATTAAAAAAAAGTTTATTTGAATAGATACATAAATATTCGCACGTAATGCCATCTAAATCATCATATTTGTGGCATTTTTTAGTTTTTTCCTGGTTGCTGCTATTTCACTAACTTTATTCTCTTTTTTTTGGTATTTTTTTCTGACTCATTCGTTATTGAATCAAATTATATCAAAGTTGTTATTGAATAGTGTTTACGTTGAAATGAGACCAAGATAACCGTTTGAAGAGTTTGTGTCTATCGAACGTCTTCCTCGCTTCCTGCTCCAGATAACCGATCGATGTAAGAAAGTGACTTGCAGAATACACTCCGACGTTCAAGTCAAAAATTTTCTAAACCCTTATTTATAGAGTTTAAAAGAATCTAATCAATTAATTTACCTCTTAATGATCATTAATGTAAAAATTAATCCCTAGCCGTTGTGACATTTATAGAGCCTTAACTCTGCTCAACGGTTGTCGAGACCGAACGGTCATGATATGTTTTCCTGACATGTCAACAGTTCGGTCCTTTCCATCTATCCTACCACCGGTAAGTTATAAGCTCATTGTAACAAATTATATTATTTATCTATATATTTATTCTTAGTTTTGTAGTTTTACTTTTGTTATCTAATTTTGTCTAATTTTAAAATTCTTAAGATAAATTTTTATCAAAAAATTAAGTTGGATTGACACCTAACTATTTTATTAAGAAAAAAAATTATATATATATATATATATATATATATATATATATATATATATATATATATATATTGTTTTTTTTAATCGAATCCTATAAACACTTCTTCCTGTTAACAATTTTTTTACTATTGGATATTCATTTTTCAAGTCTCTTTTTTTCTCTATCGAAAGGTGAGATGTATGTGAAAAATTCTCCCACGTTAATACTTTGCTGGAAATTCTAGTCAAATTTAAATTGATTTTAAAAATAAAGTCAAGGTATGGTTAAAATAATATTTATAAGTGTATTTTGTTGATCTTGGACCCATCTGAATGGGTCATAGTTACGAGCCGATTGGTCCAAAGATACTGATAAATGATACTCCATCTAATTATACAATCCTATATATTTAATCATAATTCATAAAATATCTAATAATCGACCTATCAATTATACTAGCTACAAATTACCTACTTGATAAACAATGTCATATCCTTATCTTTAAAAACTATAATTAGCAAAATTGAAAAATCTTCAACGGCACATACAAAAATATATACATAGTTCTTAGTTCACTTACAGTGTAGTCGGTAAAAATTTAAACATTTCTTAACATTTAATCACATTTCATTTTTTATATAGGACTCTTTAATGTTTTTTAAATGATAGTTTATATACTTTTTTATTCTATTGCTTTAATTAAATTATTCACAGTTTTTTTATATTATTTATTTTTACTTCTCACTCTCTTTCTTTTAATTCAACCAATTTCACTTCCCACTTTATTTATTTCCTTTTCCTTCACTTATTCATCCATTTTCTACTTTCTTTTCTTTTTGAAAGAAGGAAGTAAATAAATAATAAAATAAGTTTTTTCATAAAACCAAAATTAGCTTATAACAAGTTCGAAAATAAAAATAAAAAATAAAAATATTATATAAGAAAACTTTTACAAATTATTTTAAATATAAATTAACTTTAATTTATAAATATGACACTTCAAAATATATAATTTTAAGTATAGTAAAACATTCAAATTTGACAAAATGTTAGTTTTGCATAATCAACTTATATTACATAGTTCAAATTTATAGAACTACAACAAAGACACATAGCACAAAACATATTGAGAAATCAATAGCTTCTTTCTTGCTTTAGTTCTTAAAAAATTACCTAAACAAGGTCATATAGCGTGATCACAAAATACAGATAGAATGCAAGAATGATCAATTATTAAAGTAACACACAATAATCCGTAATAATACATATATAATCACACATCACGGTTGTAAATGGTTATTTAAATGAAAACAATATTATTTAAGTTTGGTTATTTAAGGCGACTGTTACTTTAAACGATTTTACTTCATTTTTTTATATGATTCTAAGTTTACTTTAATAAACAGTTGTGATTATTATGACAAATAGTTTAGTAACAAATTTTTAATGTTACAAACTTCTGTCACAAAAACAACATTAATTCTTTTTTGACTAATTTTGTGATAGCTTTTTTTAAAAAAAAATTATAACAAAATTAATAATATCGTCACAAAACCTATCGCAGTTTATAATGATTTCATAAAAGAAAATTATAATAGTAAACCAATACCAGCGTAGAGCCACACTCGTTTTTAGTTAAAAAAATTAAATACTTTTGTTCTATATTATTTCTTATGACCAATCTAAATTTCCACATACTAATCTATGAATATTGGGGATTGTTCTATTGATTAAAGGGTTTAAGTACTCATTGTTTATTAATGTGATTTGGTGCATAAACTAGTGATATTTAAAAGAAAAAGTGAAGTATCCTGAATTTAAAATCATCCAATAATCCTCGTGCATGTTATAAAAGAAAAATTATAACAATTTGATGCACGTGTACTTAAAATATTTATTATATCAGTGGTCTTAAAAAAATTGAATAGGAAGATAAATTTTTTGTTATATAATTTGGAGGTAGTCTAAACCAAGATTTTGATGAGCATGCCACTTTAATTAGTGGCTCTAATTGATTCTTGCAAGAAATTCTAGAAACCATCAATGGAGAAAAGAGAGTCTATATACCTTTTTTGTTTCATGTTCTATTTGTTCTAACCCAGGTAAATACTTTATTTAGTGGTCAACTGCTTATAAATTGGACCAAATCAATCACCTTAAATTGCTCTTAAATGCCAACTTGCCGACAACAATGTAATAATTCAACTCACCCTCTTTATAATACACCCTTAAAAGTTTCTACATCATTATATAAAACTATAAAAAGTAGCATGGATCAAAATGTTAAGCATATAAAATAAAATGAAATAATCTTTTAACTTCAATAACCCCAGTAATAAACAAAACAACGGTTTAAAGATGAATTCGAGTATATTATTTTAGAGATCTTTTACATCAAGTAAAAATAAGAATTACTATATATAACCCAATCTTAAAATATAAATTTCTCTTGTTTTTATTCGGTGTGGAATTTTCAACATGATACTTATTCGATCTTATTACGTCTTCTTATCTTCTTTAAATAAAGTTGAAAAGAATAATTAAAATTAATTAAGATCAATTATATTAATAAAAAAAATACATGCTTTTATTAAAAAAAGAAGTCATAAAACATATACTCTGGTACAAAACACTTTTAAAAAAATATCGATGGAAATGAAGTAGACATGAAATAAAACTATAATATTTTCATATTATCTTAATATAAAAAGCATACCATGCGCCATAAAATAGGGATATCTGGCAGACCGACAACACAACGTACTGATTAGGCTCAGGAACAGAATAATAAAACTAGGAAACAAGTTGAAACAGTGTTTCTTTTCTTTTCTTTTCTTTATTTTCTTTGTTTTCGGTAATATGTAAGTTAATTTGAATTCCATAATCACGTAATTAAATTCAAATTTTGTAATTAAAGAAAACACGATTGAAAGAGAAACTTTATTAAAAATAACGTATTAAGTTTTTTTATCATAAAAGAAACAATTATAATATATTATTGACGTAAAATTCCCTTGTACCTTGTATATTAGTGATTGATAGAAGAAGAAAAAATGTTGAGAGGGTTTGACTGTTGAATAAGGTGTGCATGGGTAATCTCACATCACTCGAGACGGCGACATATCGGTTGTTCTTGTTAAAACCACCAAACACGACCTTGGATTTTCTGTCGGTTGTTCCCATGTGGTTGCGCTGACACAGCACAGGTCAGAGAGAGAATGAAGTGGCAACCACCGACAACGCCGCCGATACCCGTTGCCTTAACGTTCCCCTTCTTCTTCTTCTCCAGCTAAGACCTGCGACACTGCCCTACGCTTCGCACGTGAATAGCATGTGCACTGAACTTAACCTCATGCGATCAAATCAAATGATTAAATCTAATCTATTTCTTTTAGTACTGTTAGCGTCGTTTATTACGTGCCCTGCATGTGTTTGTCTCCACTGCCTCTGTACTGCACAATCATCCATAACACGATATACACGAACTCATCATACCTCTTTGAACCATCTCTTCTCTTCCCACTCTTCTAAATCATGCCGTTTCAAATCGTGTTACAGAAGTTCTTTCCTCAAAAGTTTTTTCATTGCTGAAACTCTTGTCAAAATTTTGCAACTACATCTTTGTCGCGCACTGTTACGAAACCTAAAATGGAAGTATATACAAACTTTCTAAACAGAAAGCACTCTAATCAGACTCTGCAACTTCATAACTCAAATATTCAATATCACTGGTTAAGCAACCATGATTAAATATGAGTTGATTCGGGTGTTCATGATATGTATAATATTTATTATTTAAGAACTTGTCTAATTATACACAACAAAAAATGATAAATATATAATTGCTACTTATGAAGGATTTTTCTGTATGTAAACAAGAAAAAACATAGACACTCGGTGAGATTTGTGCGAAGGTCGGTTGTCTTCCACTTGTGTGCTTCGCTTGTACGCTTTCAGTTTAGACCGCTCGGTTGTCGCTTTGGATCGAAGGGGAGGTGCCTACAAAAGACACTCTGATGCTTTAGGACGGTTTTATGAACTGTTTGTTACAGTTAAATATTGAACTCCTAATAGGACATAAATAGGGCGTATTATAGTATGAGTTGAATGTCCTTGTACCTCAAGCCTAAACTCTTTTTTATAGAGTTTAAAGAAATCTGACCAATTAATTTACCTTTTAATGGTCATTAATGCAAACCTTAATTGTCTAACGACAGCCGTTATCACATTTATTTGTACATTAAATCTGCTCAACAACTGTCGAGACCGAACGACAAGAGGATTGCCGAGACCGAACGACAAGAGGATTGCCGAGACCAACCGGCTGAGAAGCTGATAGACCAATACCGATCGTTGCCTGCAAGTCCATAGTAACATAAGCCCCTCAAGTCCGAGTTAATCGTTCGGCTTTAGCCGAACGGTTAACTATAGGACTTATGAGTTTCAGGGAGATTGTTCTCGTTGTATTGAGCATATTGTTCTCCGTGTGCTTCAAGTCGTTATAAGAGCTTCTCGGTTGATGAGAGTAAAAATCGTTCGGTTGAGAGGGATTTTCCTCTCGGTCTTTGGCTTCAACTTTGACGAGAGGGTTTTACCTCTCGGCCAAGTGGGATTTACCGCTCGGTCTTTGTTTTCAACTTTGACAAGATGGATTTACCTCTCGGTTGTGATTTGCAGGATCCTATTACCTGTACTGAAGAAATATAACAACTCGAAATTTGATATGGTGAGAAATAGAGTAGCCAAACAAACCAATGCATTAATGTGAGAATAGGTTGTTATAAGACCGGTGGGCCAATCAAATAAGATCGTTCGGTCTTTAATCTTTATAGAGGATTTTACCTCTTCGCCGAGTGGGATTTATCGCTCGGTCTTCAATCTTTATAGAAGAATTTACCTCTTGGCCGAGTGGGATTTACCGCTCGGTCTTCAATCTTTATAGAGGAATTTACCTCTTCGCCGAGTGGTATTTACCGCTCGGTCTTAATCTTTATAGAGGAATTTACCTCTTCGCCGAGTGGAATTTATCGCTCGGTCTTCAATCTTTATAGAGGAATTTACCTCTTCACCTAGTGCGATTTACCGTTCGGTCTTCAATCTTTATAGAGGAATTTACCTCTTGGCCGAGTGGGATTTACCACTCGGTCTTTAGCTTCAAATTATTCCTATAATAAAAAATGGAACCAGTCAAGGTTGAATGTAGGACTGAACCTTCCTGAAAGTTCTCAAAATAAAAGAAATGCCTTTAGAAATTATTATGGAATTTTGTACTCTTGTTTCAAAACCTGGTAATAGCAATGTCGAGGCCGAGCGCACGTCTACATGTCTGGTTCCTTGTGGTTTCATGGGATATCGCTTGGCCCCACGGTGGGCGTCAAAATGTTTCGGTGAGATTTGTCCGAGGGTTGGTTGCCTTCCACTTGTGTGCTCCGCTTGTACGCTTCCAGTTTAGACCGCTCGGTTGTCGCTTTGGATCGGAGGGGGAGGTACCTGCAAAAGACACTCCGATGCTCAAGTTAGGAGCGGTTTTATGAACTGTTTGTTAAATATTGAAGTCCTAATATGACGTAAATAGGGAATATTGTAGTATGAGTTGAATGTCTCTGTAGTTCAAGCCTAAACTTTTTTTTTATAAAATTTAAAAGAATTTAACATTAATTTATCTGGTCATTAACCTTGCATGGAAGTCCATAGTAACAATAGAAACAGAGGAAAGACGTGCTAAATTAACGCTTGATTGTCTCGTATTATCCCAACAAGTAACAACGTATAATATGTTCACGCGATTCACAATTTAGAAAAAATAAAGGGAATCATCATCGTGTAATTAAAATAGTAACAAATAGAAATGATATTGAATACATTGATGGGACTGAATGAGTGAAAAGTAGAAAAAAAGAACAAGTTATTATGCATTAGAAAGTCTGAACTCTACAATTTTACACTGGTATTTAATTACATAATATTAATTTATTATAATTATCGTAAAAATTATAATAATGTTATTTTATAAATATTAAAGGAAAAATAAATAAAGAAAGAGAAGAAAAAGGCACTCCCAATAAGGAACATATAGCAAAGGTCGTTGAACTGTTGGTGTTCTACAGTTACGAGCTATACAAAGCGTGAGTTAGAAGCGAAGGCAGAATATTCCACAACCGCGTAAAGTACGTTTGCTTTCATATTTATATTATAAAGCCAACTGGTCGTGAACTTTTAACTTTTCAAAATAAATATATCAATTTCTATAAAATTTAATAACTTTTCGGAAAACAAAAAAGTTAACGCGTCAAAATAATATTATAAACACAAATATTTATATACATTAAAAATTGTTCTGATATTACTACTTAATTGAAATCGATTCTGAAAATAAAATAAGGGTCTATTTGTGACGTTGTCTTTTTAGTTTTGTGCGCAAGGAATGCAATAATCCATGAAAACTTTACAACAGCTCTAACTATTGTCAGTCACCTCGGGTGTGGTTGAAAAGTGGAGAGAGAAGCAAAGTGAATAAGTTAGAAATATTGGGTTTGGATAAAAAAGAAGAAACTTTAATAATATGGGATTTTGCTTTTTAGTTTGTAAAGGGAAAGATATTAGTGTATCTTTATTTTTCTAAATTACACTAATCTAACCTTTTTGCACTCAATGGTCTTATATCATAATTATAAATATAGAAGACGATATAATAACATACCTTTTGTATTTAGATGTATTGATCTAGTATAATGCCTAAAATCTACTTTAAGATTATTTTGTGAGAATGTTAAAATTAGATTAAACGCAAAGAAAAAGAGTAAAATACTTGTATTGTCATCCTGGTGGAGGGAATTATCCAATATTGGCTCAAATGGTTATAGTTGGGCAAATAATTGAAATACAATATAATTTTTTTATTGTAGCATTAAATGATGATCACATAAAGACTGAATGTGTTAGTAGATTATGTATATGATGACGAAGGATGACATGTACATGTTGGCTACAAGACGAAGTAATTAAGTGGACCAAGGAATATAATATTTTGTAACAGAGTGTTACTATAAATACTTAAATTATTGAAGTATGAAAATCTTAACGTCGTAAAAATGGATTGAAATTGTGAGTCAACTCGGCTCATTATGAATTTGAGTTGAAAAAAAATATAATTTTTTTTATTCGAGTCAATTTTGATCCGGCTCACACGGGTTGAATTCATGGTGGGTCGGGTTGGCTTACCAACCCACCTATTTTTTTAATTAAATTAAATTAATTATTTAAATTCTATTTTTTTATTGAAATTAAATTAATTATTCAAAATGCATAATCTTTACTTAGCAACATAGCCTCTTGCGCTGCTGTCTTTCCAAAAGTTTGCCTCTGCAAATTAAACCCTAAGATTATAGATTGGATAATATTATAGACGGAGATAAAGAAGAAGATGCTTCAAGAGAGCATAATACTGTGGATTTATCCATTTAGGACTCCAATTTAGTAGATGAATAATATTATAGATTGGATAATTCAGGAATATATCATTTGTTTTATCTTGTTTTTAGACCTATCTACAAACATGACAGTTTTATTTTGTTAACGACTATATGTAGTTTTTTGGTCAAACGGTTGTGTATGTCTCAGTAAATTAAATTGGCAAAATTTTATGCTTCATAGCTTAGAATATATATAACAATATATGTCTTTTGTTTTATTTTCTTTTATATCAATTGGTCCAGTTATTATTGTTTCAATTTGGTCGATCAATGTAACATGTTATAAGAATCTGAGAAGAGAAGGGTGAAAAAAAAGTTAATTAAGTGAGCCAATGAGCAAACCCGTTTAACCCACCAACCCGTGATGAGTCGGGTCGGGTTTAAATTTTTTTGGCTCGCTAATAAATGAGTCGGGTTGGGTTGACTCACTGAGTGGCCAAATTCGTGGTGGGTTGGTCGAGTCGGGTCAGACCGGATTACCCATTTTGATAGCTTTAGAAAATCTGATAGTGATATTACATTATCAAATAAAATTACTAATAGATTTTGATATTTTATTTATTGATGGGAGTTTTGGTAGGTTAGTGAGGTGAGTTATTGTGGTTTAATTATTTGTTGATAGAATTTATCGATAAAGTTACACTGGTTGTTTATTAATAGATGTTGAATGTTGATAATTCAATAGAAAAATTAAAATAAAATTTCAAAATTCAAAACAAGAGTTGAGCCTTGTTTTTTCTTATTCTCAGTCTCTAAAATTAAGAACGACAATAATAAGGAATCAAAATAAAAAGTTTCATTATGTCATACTCCTTTATATTTATTTGTAAAGTAAAAATCAATATTCATCCTCATTATATATTTAATGAATATACGATTTTTTCTCATTTCAATCTTTTTTGAGTAACAGATATACTCCATACTTGTGCTCATTTACTATTTTAATATTAATTACTTATTTTTTATAAAAAATAAAAATCATATTAATGAATATATAATATTATAGAATATTTAATATAAAAATGACATATTTTTATATAAATATTTAGAAATAAATTATCATATTATAAATTTCAAATTAAAAGTGAAAGAGTTATATAAAATATTTTACAATTATATATAAATAAAATTTGATGAGAATCAAAATATGTATATACTTTCACTTCTTACCAACTGAATGTTTTCATACTTATTTTTTATAATAAAGTGTAATTGTAATTATTTAAAAATGACAGAGTATATATATGATTATCAGTGACAAAAACATATACTACACTTATATGATTGTTAAATGGAATAAGTAAAGAAGACATCAATTAATTATAATACTTATTTGTACTTTTATAATAAAGACTATATACATTTTTTTCAATTCAATGTATAGTTTTAAGTTTGTGAAAGAGTTGAATATTTTTAGGATTTCTCATATTTAATATATTTTTTTTTATTGATAAAAATAGAAGATAATGTCAAAGTATATAGATATTTTGACAAAATTAATTGAAACAGCTTAAAAAAAGCAATTTATTTTCCTCCCTGTATATTCTTTAATATTAGGAGATAAGGAGAAAAGAATGATTACTTATTTTGTTGTCATATTATAAGTTTGATTATTTATTGACACTGTTAATAAATAATATCAATTATTAAATTTGGTGGGTACTTTGAGTGAATTATAAACTTGATCCTCTTAAGCTCTCCTCTCTAAGCACATTTCGGCTATCTTCCCTAACATTATTATTCAATTTTTTTGTCATATAAACATGGAAGGTGTGTTTGGGTAGAATTTAGCCTCCTCTTTATAACGTATTAGATTCAAACCCACAATTTTAATTGAAAAGTTCAAATCTATTTTTTCTCAATATTTTTTTTATTTACTCAACTATAGCTTAATTAATGAGTGCAATTAAAAAATAAATAAAATTATTGCTTTAAATCACGTGTAGAAAAATGAGCTGGCAATCTGTTTGTTTGTTTGTTTTTTTCTGAAATGCTACTGAATTCTCACTCTTCAGGCTTTCCAAAAGAAGCATAGTGTCCTATGGCGCATATAGGCCGAATGAGAAAATATATGGTTATTAGTTTTTCTCTTATTTTTAGAGAATCACCGATGAGATATATCCAATATCTTAGATTATGACTTTCTTCTCATACAGAAACTTTCCATTTTTTCTTTTCATTTTTATGGTTTTTTACTAAATGGATATACCGATCACGGTTTTGGTCAAACTAATCTGTCCAAATAGAATAATTATTATTAATGGACAATTAATAAGTATGTTAACAAATAATAATTAATTAATTAATTTGATTCCTATAAATTCTATAAACATGCCGTTAATATTGAGGTAAAGACACATTTTCTTAATTTAATTAAGATTTTTATAAAATATATATCTTACTTGTTGAAGTGTTTTCTGTATATTCACTATATATTGATTAAGAATAATTCTCTCAGAAAAGCTCCTTAGGATCGTGACACAAAGCAGATCAAGGTAAGACTTATACAACCGAAACAATTTTATATGAGTTTTTGTGCGTTTTCTTATAATTAAAAGAATGTTAGTGGGGATAATTTTTAAACGCTAATTCCAATACTCAATTCAAAATTACATTTAATTCAATATTATTTGTAACCAAATATTTAAAATAGATAACAAGGCGTGGCGTCAAAAGACTGTACCGAAGCTTCTTTGGATAAAATGAAGGTCTCAAGCTTCTGCTGCATCCAATAATCAAAAGAGAAACACGGAAAACAAATACACAAACACAAACTACACATTTTCCACCACTATCAATGACCTTATCAACATTTTTACAAAAATAAAAATTATAATTAAAATTAGTCTTTTGATAAGATAATTAGAAAGATTCTTCCACATTATTTTTTTATATCAGATTTTTAATTTTTTTTACTAAATACATTTTGATAAACGTTATATTTTTTCTAAAAGTGAATATATAAATGTATTTGTTCTTAAACATATTAAAAAACACGTTCACGTTCGAATGAGTTTCTCATCTTTGGAATAACCTATATTTATGTTTATATAATATCTATATATAATTACTAATTTTAACCGTTTGATATTATAATTATTATGATTTAATTATTCGGGAGATCCTTATTTGGGATGAGAATTTTAAATTTTCTTTTTGAGTTTCAATTAAATTTTTATTTTGTGAAAATTATAATAATTATACCCCTGTCATCATTAAATTGGGCCAAAAACACCGTTATAATTAGGTTGAAATGGCATAGTCATCTTAGTTTTTAAATGACCTAGAAGACATAGGGTATTATGTGGATTTTAGTTGTTTTCAAATAAAAAAATTAGAAAAAAGTTGGGAAAACTTCTATTTTTTTATGAATCCTTAATTGCTTCAATCCCTAATAAAAGAGGAAAATTTTGTTCTGCCTCTTCTTAAAAGGTGTTAGTTGTTTTGAAGTAAAAGAGGTTTGAAGATGATCCATGTTCGTCTTACTCATGTATTAGGGATTGAATTTGTTTGTCTTGCGCAAGGAAAATGAACTGATGCTAACTGTGATCTTGAACTTTCTCTGTTTCTAAGTTTATGATTGGGTCCTTTGCAGGTTTCCATGGCTGCAATTTGGTTGGCGTCACGTGGAGAATGGAAGACGAAAGGGTTCCTCGTGGTTGCTCTTGTAGCGTGATTTCAGTGTTGCGAACAGATCTCAACTTTAAGGTTTAATTAGGTTTCTAAAATTTGGGGGTTGCAATGTGAAAATGTTCGCAATCTCGGTTCTTTGAATGTCTCGATTAGGGCTCGCGAAGGCTACTCGCTTAATTTTCCTGCAGTTTGCCATAGAGATGAACAAGGATGAACAAACATGGTTCTAGATTAAGGTTCCATGATGGACTTGTGGTTGTGGTTTATGCTCGCACAATTATTGTGACTTGGACGAATTGGGTTTCGAGTGGATTATTTTCGGGTTTTCTTCTTTCTATCCTCTACAGGTTGATGAAGATGGTGAAGATGGAGAAGAAGCAATGGCACAATGAGATGAACAACACGAGGTGGGGGTTGCCAATCACTAATTGCTCAATACCTTTTTCCCAATTCCTAATTCGAATAAATTCAATTTCTAATTTGAACAAATTCAATCCCTAATTTGAACAAATTCAATCCCCAATTTCTAAATTCATTCCCCATGTTTAATTCATTTTTTCAAATTTCTTTTTAAAAAAAATAAAAAAGACGCATCAAAGTCAGAATCACTTACACAGAATCACGTACACCAAATAATGAAGTCTATGTCATTTAAAAACGATCATGTCACATCAACCTAATTATAATATCGTTTGATGCAATTTGGGGTGTAATTGTTGTAATTTTCACATAATAAGAATGCAATAGAGACATTAAAAAAGAAAAAGACCAATTTGAGATTTTCATTCAAAATAGAAACTTTGAAAATGATTAAACCAATTATTATTTATAATGAAATATTATTATGTTATTATTAACTACACCATTATTATATATTTTGATGTAAGTATTGTAACATAAATTTATGATTTATGTTAACTCTATAAATATAACTAGTTTATAAAAAAAAAAATTGAACTATCGTTGAAATCTCATCACCGAATCCAACTCAAAATTCCAATAAAATTATTATTATTATTATTACTTTTGCTCTTTTATATATATATATATATATATATATATATATATATATATATATATATATATATATATATATATATATATATATATATATATAAAAGTTCACATTAAATTATTTTATGAGAGTAATTTTTGGAACAACATGCAAGTTAATCTTTTCTGTAATTGTAGAGGTACCTTCCACCTGATCCAATTTTTAATTTCTTTTACCACGAAACTTCCAATTGGATTCCTGTCAACGAATAGAAACTGTGGTGAGAAACTACTAAGATATCACACAGTAATAATCTAACCCTATTTTATATGAAAAAAATGAATTAGTTTAAATTAATTTATATATATTTATTAAAATGATCACTTCCCTTATTTAAGATTGTTAATTTTAAACTAATTTTAATTCATGAAAAAACTTTATTTTATATTTTATTATAAGTGTTTATTGAAAAATGCATTTAAACATGAGGACTAACTATATTATCAAAACTTTATGCAGAATTTGGTTTTTATAGATCTAACAACTGAATATCTGAAGTTAAAGATATTTTAAAAACTATCATTAAACAAAGCAAAAGTACTAAAATATTTGTGTATATTTAAGAATATAAAAAGTGTATTTATTTTCTTGTTACAGACACCCACATGCATTAGAATATATAGTACATGGAAAAAAGGTTGTAGTATGAACGGAGAAAGCCTCAATATTTGATTTTTGAGACTATAAATGATGGCAATTCAGAATATTTCTTTCACACACAACTTCAAAGTATTCTCAATCTGAAATAATTGTCTCCATCACTTACAAATTATAGTTGTTGGATTTTGTTATGAATTTAGAATTGAATGCCTGGTTGAGTATATACAGAGTTGAATCACTTTTTGTTTCAACTTTTACAGTATTCTGAAATGAATGCTTGAAAAACAATAACCCTTATTACTAAATAGAATTACAAATGTAGAGTAATGAAATTCAACATTAATTAGTGTAGGCTAAACCATGTGATTTGGTAATGCACTCATTATCGTCCAACAAACCTCATCAATTCTTAGTGATTAGACATTTCAAGTTCATAAGATTTATAAGATCATCCATATACTAAATCATCTATGTTTACTTTTTCTTACATATATAAATTCATCAAATCAAGAACAATACCACAAATAGAATTATTGATTGACTTATCATAAAATAAACTTGTAACAAGAAATAATATATATATATATATATATATATATTATCCAACACTTCTTCTGTTTGGTTTGCGGGGTAAAAAGGAAATGCAGATTGTATAGCTATAAAATTTGTGTGGAAACTTATGGGTAGCAAAATTAGCTATAGGATAATAGGTTTGGCCAATGAGGAACTCATTGAATGAAATTAATTTATTTCAGTGATATCAATATATTAAATCGTTTATATGAATATAGTTTTATGAAATTTGCAATCTAATTACCGAATCACGTGATATCATTTCGATTATTATTTATGTAAAATTGTAAATAATTGAAATATTTATGGGGATTGATTGTATAGTTAATTAAAATTTACTTATATTTAAAAATCAATTGTAGTACATCTATTTGTAAAAGACGTAGGTTCTAAGGATTAAATTTTATAAAAATGAACTTAATAAATCTATGTTTTAAATCAGTTAAGATTAAAATAAGTTTTAAAATATTTAGCGATTAAAAAATGATTAAGGATGATTCAAGGAATTGCGTTTTTTTTTTACTTGGATGGGTATCTCGTAATAATTCACTAGAATATATATTTAGAAGTTGAGGGCTTGAAGATGGGCAGTATTTTCTTACTTCTATTAAATATTCTTCAAATTAGTAATTTTTAAATTACTATAAAGTTAATTTCTTAATATTATTTGCTATATAATCTTTAAAAAAATGTGGGCAGACATGAAAGTTATATTTTCTTAATTAAAATGATTATACTTTCTATGTTAGAAATGAAGATATTTTACCTTAACCAAAAATGGAACAACTACGTTTTATTACCTTAAAAATAAGCTCTTTTTGTATTCTTTTTTTCAATTTTTATCCGATCAAATTTCGTCTGGCACGGGACAACACGACTTCGCCCATGATCTTTTCTCATAATATATTTGACAGCCCAATGTTTAAAATAAATTAATATTAATTAGTTAAAAATATATTCCTAATCTCTAATAAAAATATCTTTCCTAATAATATTTTCACACAGGGCACGGATTTAACCTTTTAAAATATATTTTTAACTTAAATTAAAAGAGTTTTGATTTTGATGGCTAAAAAAATCAGATTTAATTATTCATGGTTGAACGGGATCGAATATGATTACCTTATTTACATCAATTAAAAATCAGTCAAATAAATTTTATTTATTTTTAAATGTAAATATCAATGTCTAAAGCAACTATTTCAAATTTTAACTATGACAATTTTAAGAAAAATTGTGAACAAAATTAAAATTAACTTATTTTATAAAAAAAAAAATAAAGAACAACATAAAATCTATTATTTTAGCTATTATTTTAGATACTAAAGTTTTATATAAACGTACCATCTCATTTTAAAAGTATAAAACTATTAAAATATAACGTTACTAATATGATAATGAAATTACTTGGATGAAAACAAAGTTACAAGAAGATAATGGATCTATCCCTATAGATTCATTTACCAACTCATATGTTTCGCCCTAATCCCTTGCTGTAACAACGAAAAAGATTATCTTCCTAAACTCACACCATTTAAGTGATTATCGCAAAAGAGAAAACAACACATAACAAACAACAAAAGCAAAAGTAAACTAGAATCCAAAAAATTAACTATATATATATATATATATATATATATATATATATGTATATATATATATATAAACATTTAAACATTATACACATGATATACATATCACACCAACAAACTAAACATTTTATGCATGATCATACTTTGACCAGACTGTCCGAACTTAGAATGAATGTCGAGCTATGGCGGCTTATGCATTTGTGGTGGCTTATACTACTTTGCTAAGTCATTATCAATGGGTTTCACCCTCCACTCTCACGAGGTTAGTCTGTTTCACGCCTTGGATCAAACTGGAAGCACCCAAGACTAAGACCTCCTACTACTCTCACCACATGTGTCAAACCTTTCTATTTGAGAATGTATGACCATTAGAGTGTCAAGATAACCCCCAATACTGAGCTCTCTGCATTCAGTCTAATGATACTTGAAACTACGCCACGAAGTTCCACCTTGAAACTAACTTTCATAACTTTGAAACCATTGATATCACTTTCATACCTATTTTCAATTCATATTATAAATCAATTCATACTTCACAATAACTATTATAAACCAATCATTCAAACAATCGCATATATTCAATACACCTTAAGAACTTTATAAAAACTTACTTGAAAATATGATATTTTAGCTCAATCACCAAGTTTGTTCGCTAAGTTAAAAGTGTTTGTCAGCCCACTCGCTTAGCTACCATGACCCGCTCTACGAATACAGAAACAGTGAGTTTTGCTCGCTTAGCGGATACACTCGCTCAACTAGATTTCATAATTCTATAGCACAAAAATTGCAGAATTTTCACCCTTCAACCACTCATGACCTATCTTATGTTTCTTTCTCAACTTCTAACACTCCTAGATTATATTCTAAACTAAAATGGATCTAAACAAATGTGTATCATCCAACTTAAACTAGTTCTTAACTGTTTTACAACAAAATTTTAACTTAAAAACTTAAACAACTAAAACCTTACCTTATAGATCAAAATTTAATACTACAAGTTCTAGCTCATTTTTTATCAACTTAAGGACTCTAACAAGTCATAAATGACTTACCAATACTCTCAAGAATGACCATTTTGACACAGAATTTAAAATTCAAAATCTCACTAGTTCAAACCCCTAAAATATACTTAAACAACTTTGCAAATACTCCAAAATGACTACCACTCAATTCTAACACATATGTCAACTAATTTTTCTAATTTAAATATTGCATTTATAAGCTAATTATGTATTGTATCTGTTTCTAACATTGTGTAAGAAGTTTTATCTAACTCTAGGTGGAAGGATTTTATGAATGAGGAAATGAGATATTTATAAAGAGTGAGAATTTATAGATAGTTTAGTTGGAAAGAAACCAGTAGGATGTTGATGGGTGTATACTATGAAATTTAATCTAAATAGTGTAGTTAAGAGTTTTAAAGCTAAATTAGGGGTAAAGAGTTTCAATAATAAAATTAACACAATTTTAGTATTGTTATATCTATTTGTAAATATTAGTTGGTCCTTAAAACAATTTAAGGTGAAAAATATCTTCTTACACTAGGAATTATTTGATGAAGTTTATAAGCAGTTGCCAAAATGACGTGGAATCCCAAATACACGCAAAAAAAAAAAAAGGTATGCAAGTTTAAAAAAATTGTATAGACTAGAGCAATAACTAAAAGTATGATTTGGTAGATTCACTGAGACAACATTTGTTTTTGGATGTAATCACTATCATACATTGTTTCTAAAGAAAAAACAAGTAAATTTTACAACTTTTATTTTAAAAGGAATTTGATATGAAAGATCTTAGATGTTTGAAGAACTTTTTTGGAATTAAGACCTCGAGATTAATATCGACTATTCTTTTCTCTATAAAGAAATGTATGTAATGAATTTATTGAAAGAAACTTCGATGACAATTAATAAAACAATAATTTTTTTAATTGAAGGAGAATTGAAGTTGTGTATTAAAAAATATTAGACTTCAACCAACATGGAAATATGTCAAAGATTTATAGAGAGATTGACGTATCTGCCACATACTAAACCAAATTTAAGTTATGATCTTAGTTTGGTTAGTTAATTCAAACACAATTTAGGTGAAAAATATATGAACGTTATTATACAAATTTTAAGATACATAAAAGTTAATTTTAAAAAAGGAGTTTTGTTCAAGAAGAACTCTAATAATAAGAATGTGATAATTTAGTGATACAAACTAAAATCTGGATGATAAAAGATCAAATTCTCTATACTTCACTTTTGTAGAAGATAATCTAACTGTTAAACTGAACTTATAGCAATAATTGGTGAATAATGTAAATACAAAAAATTTAAATTTAGAATTTGTGTATATGAAAATTTTTAAATTCTATCTTTTGGTTAGATTGAAATTTTTCTTATTTTAAAAAATTTAATTACTTTAATAAAATTTTAATTTCTTTAAACTCTTTATCCAAGAGAAATATACTTTCACATAACATTTAAAAATCTTGAAAAAAAATAAATTTTTATTATATTTCATATTACGATGTATATGACCTTATTTTACATTTTAGATAGAGGATCTAATGTCAAAGAGCTATTTCCTTTTTTATCATCATGTCATATATAATAACAATATTTAACCATAATTTAAAGTTGGGTGACCATGTTTTTGTTTTAATTATGACTACTTTTTTATATCTTATTATTGATTTAATTAAGTTATAAATCATTTATAAACTTAACTGTTTTTTATTACATAATTATTAAATAATTTTTATTTATAAGATATTTTAAATATTTATATTTTTTAATTAATATTCGTCATTTATTTTATTTAGTTGGATAATGTATTTGTCGGTGATATTGTTTCGTATGTTAAAAAATGTGAAGACTAACATTTTATATAAAATGGTATTACAATGTGAGATGATAAGTGATTTTTATTGTTTTAATTGAAAAATATTAGATAGTATAATTGTTACCATACTCTTTTAATAACTTTTATGTTTTACAATGATCAAGAGATTTTTGTTATCATTATCACTAATATAAGTAACCACGTTGATTCCTTATTGTACAACATGTTTGCAATGAAAACAATTAAAATAATTCAACAATTTATATTAATCTTATATAATTTTATATTAAATACAAAACCTCTTACTTTTTTAATGTATGAAAACAATGCTAAAAAATATGACTGTATAACAATCACATCAATAGATTAGTGAATAAATTAAACTATAAATATTCAATTAAAAATATTAAAAATTAGGATTCTTAATATATCAAATTTTTTCAGTAAAAATTCAATTAGCAATAATTATTAAATTTATAAGAGACTTAAAACTTAATTAATTCCGATTATTTAATATTTAATATTTTTATCTTCCTTTTAAATTTAAATATATTTCTAAAAAATTAGACACTATAACTGAATTTTATATTATGAACTATAAAAAGAAAGTAAATAATGAACTATATTTCTAGATTTTTTTTTTCTTAAAAAGGAAAGTAAATAATGAACTATAAAAAGATAGTAAGATAAAAATTAAAAAAAGTAGAAACTAATAAATTCAAATGCTATATAAAGCAATAAATTTCTAATATAAAAAAGAAAAACAACATTAAGATTACGCACCAAAAATAATATACTTAAATTTGATGAAAATATTAATTAATTAATTGTTAATAGTATCTTATGAAACACACCAAAAAGTAGTACCCACGTGTACAGTAGGGAGAATGCTTGGTTCACACGCTAAGCCGGTTACCAGTCAAATATCCGCGTCAAGAAGCAGTGGGGCCCTATGGCGGTCCTCTTTTGTGGTAAATGCCATCAACATCTTGCTGCCATTCTTCGTACGCTTCGTAACTGACAGGTGCCCGTCGTCTCAAGCTGCAAATTCCAAACCCTCTCACTCTCTTCATACATACATACCTGTTCTCCAAATTCCCAACCCTATCAAGCTTTCTTTTCACACAACAACGACCTAATTATATTCTACTCACTCGCTTTTTTTATTTTATTTTCTAAGCCTTCAAATAAAACCAACAAACTTTTTCTCTTCATACATATCATTTTTCTAATCAATGTTTTCTTTTTCTCTAATACTCACACAAAAATATTAATATTCTTTGCACTGACTCATGATAAAAATATTCATTAGAGCACTAACCATAAGTTAAAATATGTAATTTTTTACCGAGTATATATATCCCATGCATTAAAAAATCGGTACTATTAACACTGTATAAAACCTTTAACCTTATTTAAATACGTGTTTTATTATTTTATGTAATTTAAAAAAAAAGTAATAAAATTAACTAATTTTCCACAGATTTTTCTCATAGATTTTGACCAGTTTTAGATATTGTCATGGACTATGAAATGTTTTGATTTGTGATAGTTACTTATAGACGAATCAAATAATAAGTTAGTCCAGTTCGATTTTATAAATTATGGTGGAAACATTGAAGAATAAAATTATTTAACAATTTTTGAAATAGTACTTCTATTTAAAGAAACATAGAATGCCTCTAATTATTATTGATTATTTAAGAAAATAGTATATTTAAAAATTGAATAATAATTTAACAGTAATTATGATGACATTGGTTAAGAAATCTCAAATTTGAATCTATGGAGAGAGTACTCTCCTAATCCCCAAACTATCCCTTTCTCTCTCTTCCTTTCTGTCTCTTTTTATATCTTTTGTAATAATAACAAGTGGTAGAATTTAGAGGCACACTTCCTTTTGAGTTCGCAGCACAAAAGCAAGATCTCCAAAAAAAAAAAATTAAAAAAAGGAAGAATATGTGCCACGCTGATATATAGCCGAAGCAATCCACGAAAATCAATGGCGGAGGAGAAAAGAGAGGAAGAAGCGCACCCCAACAACGAACCATCCACCACCATGGCATTCTCCGACGAGATTCCCAACAACTTCACTTTCCCTTCCCAACCACTCACCATCTTCGACGCCATGCCGCCGCCGCCCTTCTCTTCTTCCTGCGACCACAAGGCCTCGCCCTTCGGCTTCCTCGACCTGCTCGGCGTGCACGACTACCACGCTCCGCTATTCGATTGGCCCCCCTCCGCTGCGCCGTCGCGGGCGAGCTCCAACGTGCCGGACTCCTCCGAGGTGCTGAACACTCCCGCGTCGCCCAACCTGTCGTCGATTTCGTCGTCTTCGAATGAGGCCACCGCCACCGCCACGACCGCCAGCAGGGCGGAGCAGAGTGGTAAAGGTGGGTTTGAACACGAGGAAGCCGAAGCAGAGGAGGAAGAAGAAGGTGGTAATGGAGGCAGAGAGGACCAGGATCAAGACAAGACTAAGAAACAGTAAGTATTGGGTAAGGAAAATGACAAGTGCACAGTTGAATTCTGATTTTTTAATGTTATTTCGCTGCAATGTATAAAAATTAAACTTTTATCCGAGAACAGCTCAAGAAAGTAACACTTTCTTAAGAAAGAACTGGGTTTACGTTTTGTTGAAATGTTTAGAATGAATGAACGAAAAATGAAAAAAGAAAACAGAAAGAAGAATAGTAAGAGTGAAAAATATAATGGAATATTTAATGTTAACATAAGGTGAAAAATAGATGAAAATAGCGAAAGACGCGTGGGTATACAGTGGATTATTAATTTTTATATGCTTTTCCTTTTTTGATTATTGAGAATTTACATTTATGTTTTGTTTAATGGCTTAATGGCAAAGTAAAAAGGAAAGGGGAGGTAAAGTCCGTTTGGGGAAAGTGATGAGACAGTTTGTGACGAAGGAACTTAAAATGGGTTTGTGGTTTTATCTTTGTTAGTGTCCTCTTTTGACTCTGTTTTTCATTTGATGTATATTTTTTCCGATTTGTTATCGTTGTTGACTCTGTAATGAAAATCCAACAGGTTGAAACCGAAGAAGAAGAACCAAAAGAAGCAAAGAGAACCGAGATTTGCGTTCATGACAAAGAGCGAGGTTGATCACCTAGACGATGGTTATAAGTGGCGCAAGTACGGCCAAAAAGCTGTGAAAAACAGCCCTTATCCCAGGTAGCATATTACTGTCATTTCATTTTTTTTTTCATTTTTCAATATTCACTCGTCATATTCTCTCTCTCTATCTCTATTATATATATATATTCATCCATCGCTCTCTTTCGCTTGTCCCTAGCGAACGGTCTAGTTGACAAAATAGCACTAGAGTTTCCCACTAATTTTCCTCTTTCCATCTAAATTAATTTTTTCTTGCGGAACACGCAACCGTCGTGCCACGTCACCTTTTAGGAGCTACTACCGTTGCACCACCACCGGTTGCGGCGTAAAGAAGCGAGTCGAGCGTTCCTCCGACGACCCTTCCATCGTGGTTACCACTTACGAGGGGCAGCACACGCACCCTTGCCCTGCTTCGTCTCGGGCCAGCTTCGGGTTCGTGAACGAGCCTGGTGGGTTGGGACATTCCGGCTCCTCACACTTCGTCCTGCCACATCAACACCAACACCAACACCAACACCAAGCTTCGCCTTTGATATATAACTCCAACCCTCCTTTTGTAAACTCCGCCAGTAACTTCATGAACACGACGTCGTTTGGTGGGTTTGGTCAGGACCACGCGAACCGTCAAGGATTCGGGCATGAGGCTTTGTTGAGGGACAATGGGTTGCTTCAGGACATTATTGTGCCATCGCAGGTGAGGAAGGAGGAGAAGGATTGAGTTAAATGATAGGCTAGTTACGAATTTTGATGATGTTTATACTTATATTGGGCTGGGGAAATTGATAATACTAGATAGTCATTGCTTATATGGTCTGTAATCACTGCACCTTGACGTTGTCTGTGATGGTCTCTAACTCGTTTGGTGCTGCCGTTGGGGGAGTTTCTGTGCAGAAAACTACCTCACGTAGATTTGAGTTCATATCAAACCTTTTAGAGTTTACATTTTATATCAGTATTTTCCTTGTAGCTTATGGAGGACCTCAGGTTCTGATTTTGTTAATTTCATTTTTTTTCTTAACTTGATATGCCTATTCTTTGTAACTAGAGATTTTGTTGGATGATCAGACATTTGATTTCAGACTTTTGTTCATTAGGGTTGTTTTATGATGAGAGGAGAGAATCTGAGTTAGGGAGATGGATGATGAATGGTTGGAATTTGGTCCTTGAGTTAAGGGTATATGAGAAAAAGGGGTAAGAAAAAGAAGGTTGATAAAAACTTCGTATATGGTAAGAAGAAAGAGTGTTATAATTGGCCCATAACTTAGAAACAATGAATGCACGAGGTGTGGAAAAAGTTGGGATATTATTTTTTGAGCATAGTACCGTTTAGCTTTTCTGTACTATGGCTTTTACTATCATCATTCTTCACCCTACAAGCTTACATAAAAAGATGGAGCCATTCAATGATGATGTGCGTTTCCTGGGACGAAAATAGCTAGCGCATAAATAATTTCATATTGATAGCTAAAGATGGATAATGCAATATGTTGGTGTCAGTGCCAAAGATACACATGATTCTCATGCTCTACCACTGCCTTCAATACCTTTCCTTCATTACTGCTACTTTCTCATAATATCACAACCCAGCATACTATACTGCTACTTTCTTCATTACTCTATTTCACTATTTCCCATGACACAAAGCTAGAATTTAAGACCAAGTCATATATAGGATTTCGCTTTTTATTTTGTATGTTTTATAAGGTCTGAAAGTTGACGCAAATAACCTGATTTTTCTTTTTGCTTGATCTAACGCTGAATTTATTTTAAATAATAGTGAATATTGAGAAGTCAATTGAACAGCGATATGAAAGAAGGAAACTAAATGGAAAATTGGTTAGGTGGACTACTTAGCCTGATTTGGGTTGACTGGAATTCTACTCCATTAGCCTAAATGCCCCTGGTTTAGAATAGTTAGTTAGTTTATTGTTCTGCTCGTACTAGTAAAAAAACCAGCAAAAACTATTTCCATGAAAAAAAAATGATAGATACTATGAAAAATAATTAGCCTTCACTGTGTTTTTATTTTTTAAAACTATTTAGCTCTCATTTTCAATTGTACAATAATATTGATTTCGTGGTAATACTTGTATTATGTTAAAACAATGATAAAAGGACTATTAATAATTATTTATATGTTTATTTGACATATAAGTAGTTAATTAGTATTAGATAAGATAAGTCAGAAAGAAAATTAAAAAAAGAGAGGAATGTTTAACCCATGCAAAAAAATAAAAACATATTTAAATGAAAAATAAGTGTTTTTTGTAATAAAAGTTTAGTACGTTGTTGTAAGAAGAGTAATTAATAGGGCCGTGAATAATTGATTCTGGTTCAGCAACGGGCTTATTATAAACTTTTTGTCAGAGATTCTGTTGCACAGAATCAGTTGCCCAGAAATGGTTATACTTGGTAAACTCTTTTGCTTGGGTTGAAGAGCCACTATTGAATGATTTAATCATCGTAATATTTAATTTGATATATTTAATTATTTTCATCACTTTACGATCGATTTGACGTTGAAGCTAGATTAATGACGACAGTAATAAACAGGTTTTACTTTCTCCAATATTTGGAAATTTGGAAGTTCAATTTTATAAAATTTGAAATTAAAAATTAAAGCGTTCAAGCATTGATTGAATGTGTAGTTATTTATTTAAAAAGGAAAGAAATTAAGAAAATGGGCATGGTGAATAATAGTGGATAATAATTTAGCGCAGTAGTACTGCAGCATCCAGGCACGTACAGAGGGAAGGGAAACAATCAATAATTCATGAAAGAATGAATGAAAATAAAGAAAAAGAGGGTGTTATTTGAATTTAGGTTTTATAATTACGAAATTGTAAACTTGTTAGGAGCTTTAGGAGTATGGGAAAAAGTTAGGTTCTTGGAAGGACGAAGATATGGGTTTGAAAATTTTGCGAGTTAAAGATAAGGTTTTGGGTAAAGTTTATAAATTTATGAAAAATTTCTCTCTCTTTCCCTTTCTATTTATGGCCCATTGTTAGTAGAAAGGTATCGATTGAAAAGACAGTTGATAAATGGCAATAACTTAATAAAAGCATTGCACGTACAGTAGCCACTAGAAAGGAGGGAAGTGGTTTGGTTTGGTGTAATGCAAAATATTGAATTATGCAGTTCCATGATTGCTTCCCAATAGGCATGCAAGTTCAGTTTCTGGTACAATCAACACAACAGAAGCAGATGAAGAAGAAGAAATGTGATAGAGAAGCTTCAGAAAAAGAAAAAAGGTCATGAATATTTTTCACCCATGTGAATATTCTTATCTTCAAATCACGTAGATTTTTATTTATTTCTGACTGATGATGAATAAAAAGATGATTTAGATTTTGGGGTGTGACTTTTTCCACATTCTGAAACTTTCCAGCCATTGTAAAGTATATATAATGATCCAGAAAAGTCGCATCTTCGTGTAATTTGAATTGATGCCAATTGTGGTTTGATGCTTAAACAAAATCAAATCCAAAAAGGATAGATAGCATGTCTTGTCATTTGTTGACAATCCCAATGATTTTTTATTTGGAGGCAATGAATCCAAATTTCAGAAAGAACAGATGGTTCTCATGAAAGTGAGTCAAGTTGGTACCTGTGTTTAAAAATATTTCAGTTATATTCTAATTTCTTAAAAGATTGCCTCCATTAAGTTCTTTTTCAAAAAAATTTTTATTAATGGGTGTGAATAGAGGTTTCTTTATTTTTTTAATTTATTTTTCAATTTTTTAATTTCTTTTTAAAAAATTTCCTTATTACTTGAAAGGATATTTTCAAAAGTTATTGTCTAATGTTATTGTTTTCATTTCAATTCAATTTTTATATATGTTTTTTTGCTTAAATTTAGTTTTTATTATTTTTAAAATAAAACAATATGGTCTTTATCCAAATTCAAATAAAATTTATGATTTTTATAAATATTATATTGATATTTTTAATAAAAATAACCTTTTAATATATTATATTTTTAATATATATTACATTACGGTGTATTATTAATTTATAATTTTGGTAATCGTAACTTTAATAACTAAATTTTAATATAAATATTAATATAACATTTTAATAAATTTGATAAAAAGAAGAACAAATTTATTATTTATATAAATAATATTAATTAATTTATTCTTATAAAAAATATTTATTAGTTAATCTTTTTTTGTAAAAATTATGAATTAATAATATATTAGTTTTAAATACTTATTTTTTTTTTGTAAAAATAATTATATTTAATTAGTTTTAATCTTATAAAAAAACATATGAAATAAAAAATATGAATTAATAATATACAATAATATAATATGTTAAAAAATTATTTTTAATAAAAATATCGTTATAACATTTATATAAATAATAAATTTTGTTAGAGATAATATTACTTCATTTTGAAATTATTTATATTAAATTGAATAAAAAAACATATATATACACCTGACAATACTATCACGTGACATTGATAGTGTCATCAAGTGTTACACTACATGTGACAATAATTTTTTTTACAAAAAATTTAAAATAACATAATACGTGTGACATGTTGTTAATAATATTTTCATGTAAAATGATACTCTTCAAAAGTTAGAACATAATTAAAAAGATTTTAAAACTGGATATATCAACTTGACGTATACTCTTATCAAAGTGGAAACCATTCAAATAATTAAGTTTAAAAAAATTAAGAAAACTTTTTAAAACATATTATTAAAAAATATTTATTCTTTTTTATAAGCTAAATATTTTATTAGTATGTGAAAAGATTTGTATATGATGTAAAATCTTTAAAGCATCAAAGAATTTTTAATATATTTATTAACTTTAAGAAAAATCTTGTATGAGAAAAAGTATAATAAATGTCTTGAAGAATAATATAAAAGTGCATGCAGGTTAAAAAAAAAAAACTTAAATTGATATGGTGTTGAAATTTCGAAAACAAATTAAAAAAATTGGTTGACAAAGGAATTATTATATTTGACTATAAGTAAAATTTGTAGATGTACAATGACAACATAGACGTCAGAAGCTCAGAACTTTTGATTGGATTAATTTGACTTTTCTAGTACTTGATGGTCAGAATCCACAATCTTATTATGTTAAATCCGATTAAAATGTTCGTAATTGATTTAAAATATTAAAGATTAGGCAGTGTTAGAAAAATTATGTATATAAATTTTAATTATATCATATAAAAGTCAAAAGTTTATGCAATGTTATGGATATAACTTTGAATGTAATTATAGAGTTGAATTACTTTTTGCTAAGTCCAAGCTTGGAATGTAGGTTCCTTAGTATGTTATAATTGCAAGAAATCTTAATCATGTGAAGAAACGTAATATGTTTAACTATAATAATTAAATATATAAAACGAGGCAAATCATTAACATATTCCTGAGAGCAAGTATAGGTAATTCCTTCAACAATTTCTTTATTGTTTGCTTGCTCTGAAAGTTTAAGAACGCGTCGGACAAAAGCATGTGTTAGAAATGTGCCAAAATCTTATATACCCAACATGTGAGCATCTTGTTGAAGGAATTTAAAAGGTTATAGAAAGTTATTATGGTCAGTAGAAAACAGAAATTAGATAACGATTGCTCACTATTTTTTTTTTTCAGGAAAGAAGTTATTTTCAAAACTGAAATCTTATAAAAAG
Organism: Vigna umbellata; assembly: GCF_029865625.1. NCBI lineage: Eukaryota > Viridiplantae > Streptophyta > Magnoliopsida > Fabales > Fabaceae > Vigna > Vigna umbellata. The sequence goes on from NC_142169.1 coordinate 62,314,954, forward strand.
AATTATTAAAATAAAGTAATGTGAAATATTAAAGGTCTTAAAATTAATATAAGTTTTCCGTGAGAGTTTAAATCTTATATAGTTTCTATAATTTATTAGGTGATGTCGTGTTCTTATGTGTTTCGTAGCTATTTGGAAATGAAAAATGATTAATTGAAGATGTTATTGGAAACATTTGATTTGACTTAAGTAGCGTGATTGCTCATTGACTAGTGAATCACATTTATTATAGTTGACGTCGTTATTGGTATTTCTTCTAATTAATTTGGCTTTTAATTCAATGTAATAGTTGAGATGGATGAGGCGTAAAGATGGAATAGAAAGCTATTATTATCAGGATATATAAGAAGGAAGAATGCTTAGATCAATGTAGAAAGGAAATGAAGAAGCTACATCTTCTATTATTTTCGTGATAGAAAGAAATTTGTGTGATGTCTGTGTTATATTAATGAATGAAATAGTTGTTGGAGATATACACCAACCAACTACGAATAAGATTAACAATTTATTTATTTATGATATATAAATGAGGTGTAATTCTCATTTTATAAATTAATTTTATAAAATTCAATCAGAAATTGGTTATTAATATTTGGTTCACACGATTCTTTAGGCCATAAAGGTGGTTGGACACATAAAAAGAATTCTCCACGCAGTTTCTTTTGCAATTGTACAAAATATCACCAACTCCACCTAATATAATTTTTTTTAACGTTATAAAAGCAAAATGAAAATACACAACAGAGAGAAAAATAAAAGAAGTCACTAAAAGTGTTATGGTGAGATTAAAGAGGCAGAATGATCAGTTTGTTTAGATAAATATTCAGTGCGATTGTTTTAGTGGGTCGTCTGAGTTTTTCTCTTGGAGTATTTTATAATAAAAGTTTTAATATTTCCTCATTTCTATCCTCCTTATTTTTGTGCTCCTTATTATTTATTGGAAAAGATTTAATCTGAGGTTTTGTTTTGCTTATTATTTGTAATTTTTGTCATATTTCCAAACTACTATCAGAGTTTTAGTTAGGAGCTTTGGTTACTCATCTACATATGAAAATTTTGAATGAAAGATCTATTATTTTGCAAAGATCTATATGATCCTATTAAGCATCCGGTGTCAAACCAACAAATAAATTCAAGAGAGATTAAAAGAAAATAAACTGGAAGACTATTAATGTGATCTGGCAATGGATAGATGAATTTGTTTACCATGTATCAGGTGAGACTTTAAAATTTGTGGAAAAGATTAGGTGAATAGTTTAAATCTAAAAATTCCTACATTCCTTATTCAAATATTATTCTTCTTTCACGGAATATAACTTTGCATCCAACCACTAACAGCATGCAAACAAATATTATTATTTTTGTAACATAGATTCATTTTTATACTTGGACGAATCCATATTCTTTATTATGATTTTTTATATTGTCCTCTAAATATTAAACATATTTGTTGATGTATCAAAATTCCTTTTAAAGTACTTCACCACTAACTTAATATAAGTCACAAGATTCCTATTTATTTAGGAACCGATCAAACAACAATCTTTCTGGTTATATAGCCATAAGTCGAACTAAGACACATAAAAAGGATAATATATATTGTGACTAAAATCATTAACATTAAGATAATTGATTTCCTTGAGTTCATAAGCACACAGTAGAAGGTATGTATTTTAATACTTTTAATATTGTGTCTAAGTAATTAATTGGTTGTTAGGCTTAATAATCTGCTGCATTAAGCCAAGATAGCAAAGTGAATCCTCATGTGGCCATTATGAATAACAACCCAATTAATCGTAAACTCAATTAATTGGTTTTTGGGGCTAATGTTAATTTGTGATGCGTACAAAAGTTATTTGCATCACTTAAGAAAACACGTCTTTCAGAGTTCCAAGGCTCACAAACCAAAAGTATGATTGGGTTATTGAATTTGCCTTTACACCCCCACCGTGATTATTTCACAACCTATATTAGTGGAGATTTTGGACATGTGAAAATGAGAAACCAGGGAATGAGAAAGCTTTTTGGCATTAAAGAAATCTTGTTGGAGACAAATATCGGATGTAAGTTGCATTTGAAGAACGTTAGACATATTCTTTTGACATTCATCTTAGCCTGATCTCTATTCAAGTACTTGATGAAGAAGGTTATTACAAATTCCTTTCGTGACGGAAAATGGGGTACACTAAAGGAAATGGTGGTTGAAAAAGGAGAGAAAAAAAAAACTTTCTATTGGACATCAACAAAATTGTCTATGCCTCAAGTGAATGTAGTAAAGGATTGTTCCATGAAACTCTGGCAGAAACGACTTGGTCACTTGAACTTGAAAAGTCTCGCTACACTTTCGAGACAGGGGTTGCTTTCTATTAAAGGCAATCTCTTGAAACTTGTTCTGAGTGCCTTTTGGTAAGTAACAAAGTTTCCTTTCGCACATATCCAAAAATGGAAAACAATCATGAATGAAGAAGACCAAATAGGAGTGCGAGAGGTTCCCAACACTCCTAACAACCTCCAAAAGGTTCTCCCAAACACCAAAATGTGATTTATATTCGTGCAAGTGAGGAATGCCCAAAACTTTTGTTAAAGACATGTATAAATATCCATTTTTGACATGTTAGCATTGCTACTGTCTGGCACAACCAAATAAAACAATGGCCTCTGCAAAACCACCACCCAAAGCCACATTTGTATTGCTCGGCGCCAACAACTTCCTTGCATGTGGCGCTCAACGCCATGTATCCACTACCCGACACTGAGCTCCCTTACAACACTTGTTGCTTGCTGATTTTGCAGCGTGGGTCTCAATTTCAGCGGCGCCCGGTGCGAGTATTTGCTCTATAAATTAATATTTTCTTGTCTTTTCCTTGAGTCTTATATTCTTCTACGGTTCCAAAAATGTTTTTATTCACTTGTTTGACGCACTCAAAATAAATATTAGGATAACGTTACTTTAATAATATTTTTTTACAATATTTTAACATCTATATTATATAATTGATCTAAAATTACTTCATAATCAATGATAATAATTATAACATCAATATAAACCAATCAAAAATAACACGTAAATGATATTAAAATATTATCAAAAAATATTATCAAAGTATCGTTATTCTAATAATTAGAAGTAAAAATACATAAAATAAATAGAATACAAAATAATGCAAAAACACATTAATTTAAGAATTAAACAAGATAAAAACTGGTAGTTGATTTTATTTACTAAGACCAATACACCAAAACACATAAAAATCAATTATATCACATATCAGACACTAACCTTATTTTTTATAATATTTTAGTTATTTAAGTTAGTATCGGCTTAGCAAATTGTAACTATAAAAAAAGCAAAAAAATGTGAACATAGATTCAACGTGTGCGCACTTCATATTGAATATGAATAGTAGATTATACTCATATTTAAATATAACAAATCTTCTCACTCATTTTTTCTCCTTTATATATATCATCTTATATAAAAGCTCATCACACTCATCTTCTTCATTCATCTTTATAAATCTTCTCACACTTATATGATCTATCCACACTAATCTCTCCTCATGTCCTTTGTCCACACTTATCTTTCATTCACACACATTCTTCTAATTTTTTTTCACATCCTCATTCATATTATTCTTCTCTTCTACTTCATCCAGATTATTTTCCTGTTCTCCTTCTTTCATACTCACTTCTTCCTTCCACATTCAACTTTCTTCTACACATTTATCTATTTCATCCTTTATAATTCTTTTATTTGTATTTATTAAATATGGAGGTATTATACCAATTTTTCTTTTTGTTTCGGTGAGATTTGTCCGAGGGTTGGTCGTCCTTTTTTGCTCTACTCTCTTTTTATCTTCAATCCTCTCCGAAAACGTAATCTACTCCAATGGGTGGTTGACTTTCAAAAGACATTCCGACGCTCAAGTAAGATATGTTTCATAAAGAGGTCTATATTTTATTATTACAGGTCTTTACCTGGGCATTAACCCTGTATTCATAGGACGTACATTAAGCCCCCCAAGTCCGAGTTAACCATGCGGCTTTAGCCAAGGTGAACTGTAGAACTTATGATTTTGAGGGAGGTTGTTATATCTTATTTGAGTCGAACGGTCTCAACGAGAGGAATTTACCGCTCGGTCTTCAATCTTTATAGAGGAATTTACCTCTTCGTCAAGTGGGATTTACTGCTCGGTCTTCAATCTTTATAGAGGAATTTACCTCTTCGTCGAATGGGATTTACCGCTCGGTCTTCAATCTTTATAGAGGAATTTACCTCTTCGCCGAGTGGGATTTACCGCTCGGTCTTCAATCTTTATAGAGGAATTTACCTTTTCGTCGAGTGGGATTTACCGCTCGGTCTTGAATCTTTATAGAGGAATTTACCTCTTCGCCGAGTGGGATTTATCGCTCGGTCTTCAATCTTTATAGAGGGATTTACCTCTTCGCCGAATGGGATTTACCCCTCAGTCTTCAATCTTTATAGAGGAATTTACCTCTTCGCTGAGTGGGATTTACCGCTCGGTCTTTAGCTTCAAATTCTTCCTGAGAGACTGTTAAGGTTGAACGTAAGACTGAACCTTCCTGAAAGTTCTCAAAATAAAAGAAATGCCTTTAGAAATTATTATGGAATTTTGTACTCTTGTTGCAAAACCTGGTAATAGCAATGTCGAGGTCGAGCGCACGTCTACACGTCTGGTTCATAGTGGTTTCATGGGGATGTCGCTCGGCCCCACGGTGGGCGCCAAAATGTTTCGGTGAGATTTGTCCTAGGGTCGGTCGTCCTTCCTTGCTCTACTCTCTTTTGATCTTCAATCCTCTCCGAAAACATAATCCACCCGGATGGGTGGTTGACCTGCAAGACACTCCGACGCTCAAGTCAGATATGTTTCATAAAGAGATTTATATTTTATTATTACAGAGTCAGGTCTTTTACCTGGGCATTAACCCTATATTCAAAACGTACAACAATTAAGCTCATTAATTCATATTTGATAGGACAATAATTCCAATAATACCTTCTAACTGTCCATTAATATCATATTCTTTTGTAATATGACCTGTCAATCACTCCTAAATAGCGTATATTCGCATTTAATATGGTCATTAAACATATTAATTGGCTATTAATGATATTGACCTTTCCTGATTAATATTTGTCCGGTCGGTTGCCTGTTTTGACTTTTGATTCTCCTTAGCCGATGATCACAATGTATAGTACACTTTTTAATTTGTCATTGTGCCAACACTAATTTACTTTGATAAAACATCAATTTAAAAAATAGTTATAACTTAGTGTAGTAAAGCCGACACTATATGGAATCAGCTTTAAAAGGTTATTAATTAATAATATCCATACATATATGATGTAAATCCAACCGTAACAATTATTTAGTATCAAGCTTGTTATCATCATCTAACATTATAAACAAATTATCTCTTGAGTGAATTAAATTTTTTTAAAAGATTACATTTAATTTAAAATTATTCAAAAATGTATTGGACTAGTTAATTTTAACATATATGTGTAACTTTGTGTAAATATTTATTATTAGTTAAGATTTTTATAAAAATGTAAGTGAAATCATTATCATTAAAATAATATTATGAAGTTAAATTGATTAAATTTGTGTTTGCAAATTTATTAAAGATGTAATTTATCTATAACTTTTACATTAAGGTATGTCTCATATACGTATGTAGTTAGTTGAAGCCATAGGATCTCTCAGCAGGACACAAGAATGAATCTATAACATCCCATAATCTCACGCTTGAAAAATTCATAATTTATATATTGTAACATTATATATTGTAACATTATATTTATGGTAGCATCTCGTAATCTCACACTTAAAAATTCATAGTTGATATATGTCTATACATGTTTTAAACTCAGATTTCAACTACAAAATTATAACTTGAGTTCTTCTACTTTATTCTTCTATCTTTCTCTTCATTGGCAGTGAGTCAGACGACATTCCTTCATCAGCTCCCATATAACGAATTATACGATCATCGCACATACCCAAACACAAACACAAACAAGTAGGGTGAGTTAACATGCAACCAATCATTTATAAAACATGCATATTTACTTTGACGCACTCAACAAACCTCATATAGTAATTATGTGAGACACACTCATACCATCATACAACAATCGCATCATAGATACTCATCCCACAATACCATAATTACTAATCGACACTCATCCCACAATACTTAATGGACACTCGTTCCACAATACTCAATAGACATTCGTTCCACAATACTCAATGAACACCCATTCCACAATACCCAATAGACACTTATCTCGATGATATGTTGATGAGCGGTCAACGGGAGGTTACGCACTTGTGATGCCTTCTTAGTCCTCAACAGTATGTCCAAAACCGACACATAGACCAGGACCTCCTGCCCCTCTCACCACATAATTCATCCTTTTTGGATGATTATTAGAGTATCAGGATAACCTCCAACTTCAGGACCCTCAACATCAACATATACACACATACCATGGCATTACAGAATCTCTCCGCGAGACTCATATCATGCTCACATTCCTCAACTCATATTATACCATTACAAAATATCCCTATAATACTCATATCATGTTCACATGCATAACTTCAAATCCAATATAATAAATTACAATCATCACATAAATCATACAAACTGAATATATCACAAAATAAATTAACAATACTAAAATATCACCATAAATGGTCACCGGAGAAGAATCAAATGTTTGACGAATCAAACTCACCATAAACGCCAGTATATATGACTAGTCACAACTTATTGGATTGGACCAGAGCTACTCTATGATCAGGGATGTACCAACTCTAGTTTTTAAGATTCCTCTATCTTACCATCACAATTATAATTCATAATTTCATATCTACCACAATAACATGAATCCATCAGACATTTTCATTCCAACGAGATATATTGCATAATAATTTAACAGTACTCAATCTGTACAACAAGATTTAAGTTAAAAACATATCGAGTAGACTTCCAAGAAAGAGAGGTGTGTCACAATGGACAACTTAAGTACCAAGTCTTTCCTTAGCCAAAGTGTTCCTTAACTAGTTTTTAACAAATTTCTTATTTACAAATTCAAAACAACATCATATAATATTAACACCGAAATTCAATATAGATAGATATACAGTAAGCATTAACAGTATTCACACAGAATTCTAAGACATGAATAGTAATAAAACAATACTAAATCATAATATAAAAGCTTAGAAAGGTTAGCTCCCCTACCTCTATTCCAGACTTCTCTTGCTCCGAATTTGTTTCCCCGAAAAATCCTCCAGAGTCTCTACTCTTCTTGCAACTAAAAATTTCTTCCTAACTCTCTCTTCTCTATTTCTCAAGGTTTCTCACTTGATTTTTCCTCTCTTTTGTGCAAAATAGCTTCTCCTCTCATGGCTATTTATAGTCCAAAAATTTTACTATTCATCAATTTTTTAATATTATTTATTATTTTAATATTATTTTATTATATTAATATCTTAATCACCACTTACATAATGGATTCCTCAATAATGCCTTCAAATCTGAATGCTTTCTCCATTATCAATATTTTAAATTTTATTTTACTTTTTCGTTTTTTTTTAATTTTTTTTAAACAAAAAGGTAGAAAAGAGTTTGAACCCATCACCAAAATTTTCTACCAGTTAAGCTACCAAAATTTCTTATTTAACTTTCCACATTTTATAAACTTATTATATTTTCCATTCACAAAGAAATTTATTACTACAAGTAATAAAATTGTTACTATTAAGGTAAATATTTTTCATGGGTCTTACAGACTCTGCCTTCCTTTGGCTTTTTGGTCTCACATGCATGTTATAATTCATTAAATATGGGAGTGTTACGCTCTCCACCAGTCCATCTTCTCTTTACACCTTCTTAACTTTTTTTAAATTCTAAATTTATCGTTTTTACTTTTTATTTTTATTAATTTTATTTGTTATTTTCTAAAACCCGAATTTCATTTCCACTTTTTCTTTCACTCTTAGGAGTCCCTCCTTGCAATGTTACTTTCTCTCTTTCTTTAATTTTCACTTCCGTTGACACAAAATTTGATAGAAAAAACAAATTCTGCATGATATAAATTTAAAACATTTATAACTTCTGATGAGTTTTGAAGTATCATGATTCCATAATATAATATGCTAAAAATTTCTTCCCCACTTCCTTTTCTTTAAATAACCAAACTTGAAAATCTATGCTTAAACTTGAAACTCTGAACCACCAGGAGATAACTCTTGTCGTTGTAAACCAAACTGTTTAGGCCGCAGGAGCTGAACTTCTCTTCGATAATCACTGGGTGTTCGGTGAATCTCGCTAAATTTGAAAGGAAATGAAAAATGTTTTGGTAACAGAAGTGAAAATTAAGAGAAAGAGAGAAAATGACAATGGGAGTAAGGGCTTGCGGCTGAGAGTGAAAGTGAGAGGAGATTGAGATTAGGGTTTTAAAAATTAAAAAGTAAAATTAGTAAAAGTAAAAAGTAAAAAGAATAAATTTGGAATTTAAAAAAAAAAATTGGAAAGGTGTAGGGAGAAGCTAGGGTGATGGAGGAAGCATCACTCTAAATATGGAAATGATGATTTTGGAAAGAGAAAAAAAAGTCAAACAAACTCACATGAGAAAAAAAATACATACGGTTGATATAACTAAATTATTTTTAAATATATTTTAAAACATAAAAATTAATGTACACGGCATGTTGATGATAATAAAGAAAAACACAAGAGAATCACACAAAAAAAATCTAAATTCTTAAAGCATCTTGATCATTAAGAATAGTAGAAAATATTTTTTTTATACTGTGTTTAACTTGCTATTTCTATATAGTGTGAGTATTAAATTTATATTAACCATTTTTTCTTAAGAGAATATGTATGTTTTTTTTTCTCTAAAAGATGACATGTTTATATATATATATATATATATATATATATATATATATATATATATATATATATATATATATATATATATTATATGTAGTATATGTAGGATGAGCGGCTTTCGTTGTTATAGTTGTAGTTTTGTTATGTTGTAGTTACAATGATCTCTAAGTTGGTTATCAAGACGAAACACAGACTTAGATTATGAGTTTTCATATGTATATTTTTTTTCTCTATGTAGGATGGCGTGTTTCGTCTTTATATTTTCTCTATGTGTAGGATGACTTATCGTTATTATAGTTGTAGTGTTATTATGTTGTAGTTATAATAGTTTAAGTTGGTCACCAAGACAGAACAAACTTTGATTATGAATTTTCATATGTATATTTTTTCTCTGTGTAGGATGACATGTTCACATGTATATTTTCTCTCTATGTAGGAAGACTTGTCGTTACTATGATCTTACTGTTATTATGTTGTAGTTACAATGGTCTATGTTGGTCATCTTGATAAAACATCAATTCTAATTATGAGTTTTCATATGTATATTTTTCTTTGTGTAGGATGACCTGTATATATCTATATATATTTTCTTTATGTGTAGGATGACTTGTCGTTATTATGGTTATAGTGTTGCTATGTTGCACTTACAATGGTCTAAGTTAGTCATCAAGACGAAACATCGACTCTAATGATGAATTTTAATATGTATATTTTTTCCATGTGTAGGATGACTTGTCCATATGTATATTTTTTCTCCGTGTAGAATGACTTGTCGTTATTATGGTTGTAGTGTTACTATGTTGTAGTTATAATGGTTTAAGTTATTCATTAAGACAAAATATCGACTCTAATAAAAAAATTTCGTATGTATATTTTTTCTATGTATAAGATGACCTGTCCATATATATATTTTCTCTCTATGTATAATGACTTGTCCTCATTATAGTTTTAGTATTATGACTTGTCGTTGTCGTTATTATAGTTTTAGTGTTGCTATGTTCTAATTACAATGGTTTAAGTTAGTCATCAAGACAAAACATCACTTGATAATGAATTTTCATATATATATTTTTTCTTTGTATAACGTGTCTATATGTATACTTTCTCTTTGTATATAGAATAACTTGTAATTTCTAAAGATTTTTAACGGGAATAGGTTATAGATTTGTGATATGAATTGAACAAATTAATCACTTTTAACTAAAATTCTCATGAGATTGGACTTTTGGATTGTTTTTTTTTACATTACTTTTAACTGTCATTTTTGTTGGATAAGTGACTGAAACTCGATTCTTAACCAGCATTACCGAGGGACTTAGACTCAATTATTCTTGACCGTGACCGAGAGCAAAATTAAACACAATATACTGAAATCCAAATTTCAAAATCACCACTTTATTCAGACGGCATAGAATCAGAAAAAGAATCCATGGCTACAACTGAGATAAAAAGAAAAAAAAAAGCCTAGGTACTGAAGGAAAAAATTATTTTATGGTCCGGGATCAAATGGTTGATCCCAGTAGACTAATATATAGCAGGCTAATATATATATTTGTTTTGGGTTTAAACTAAAATAGATGACTGCTTGTGAAGAAGAGATCAAGTATGGTTCCGGACCATACGATAATTTTTTCTCGTACCCGGAACACGTACGATCAAAAATCGAAGCATTCAGACGCAAACTGTCTGGAGAGTCCTGAATAGGCGATATAAACCAGGTGGTTTTTTGAAGCAGTTCTATGGTTTTTGGTGTGCTTGCAAAAATACTTTAGTTGTTTAATGGTGCAACAGCCCAGCGTCTGAGAGAGAAACAAGAACAACCAATTGATGGCCTTCTTCTTCACACCGGCAAGGACGGGTGTCACACTATTTTCTCGGCCACAATGCTCACATTTTGGCAACACTGGCTTCATCCACTCAACGGGTGCCCTATTTTTCATGTCCTCTTTTTGCCCCTCGGTGAATCTCCTCAACTCAGATAATTTCTTCCTCACATCAATCTCCATCTCGAACACGTTCAAGCACCTCTTGCACTGAACGGTCCCGCTGATCCTATTAATCTTGTTTAGCATCAGGTATCTGAAACTGTGGATCCTCGCTCTCTGATTCGTGGCCCATGGAAAAGGTGGAGGAATGGTTCCCTTTGTTGTTTTTTCAGGAGCAGGAACAGGAGCACCACCGTAGTCATCTGAGTTGTTGTTGCTGCTGCTGCTGCCGGACGCTGTATGTGGTGATAACACGGGACTTGTTGCGAGTAACAAAGCTGTCACAGGGTCATTTTCATGACCACCATCGTCGGTGTAACCTGCTAGGGAGAGTGTTAGGAAATCTTTTTGGAATTCCATTATTCCGTGTCTTTGGGAGGTTTTCATGAATGTGGAGAAGAATAGTATGTATTTATAAAAACTTCAATTTGATTCCGAATATTAAGTGTTAAAAACGTCCATGGTCGAAATCAATGAAGAGGATATGCGGAGATAGGTAGAACTGGGTCAGATATTATCCTTCTTTCACGGAAGATAACTTTGTATCCAACAACTAACAGTTTTCCTATAAAATTCTCTTTTTCTCTCTCTACATGGAAACAAATATTATTTTAAAATTCCTTTTAAAGTACTCCACCACTAACTTAATATAAGTCACAAGAAAGTCCAATTCCTGTTTATTTAGGAACCTATCAAACAACAATCTTCCTGGTTATATAGCCATAAGTCGAACTAAGAAACATAAAAAGGATAATATATATTGTGACTAAAATCATTAACATTAAGAGAATTGATTTCCTTGAGTTCATAAGCACACAGTAGAAGGTATGTATTTTAATACTTTTAATATTGTGTCTTAATAATTAATTGGTTCTTAGGCTTAATAATCTGCAGAACTGCATAAGGCCAAGATAGCAAAGTGAATCCTCATGGCCGTTGTGAATAACAACCCAATTAATTGAGAAGTCAATTAATTGGTTGTTGGGGCTAGTGTTAATTTGTGATGCTGACAAAAGTTATTCAGAACTTTCCGGCTTCCAATTAGAACAAAGAAAAAAAAGTTGTTTATAGATCTAAGCTTAAACTGATATCAGAGTGTATACAGCTAACTAATATAAATATTTATATATAATATTGTAGCCATCATCACAGAAGTTTGAACCTCATGATGTTATGATGTATGAGGTTTTTCGTTTATGGGTTCTCAGTTTTTGAGAAATCATGTTCGAGAGTTTAATAGGAGAAGTCGAATGAGAATGAAAATTTCATAAGAAAGCAGAAAAAGGTTTGAGCAATGCTCTCAGAACTCTAACGTTATATGTGAACCTTTCTTCTGCTCTGATGAAGACCCGTAGGAATAGTAGGGAAAGATGAAAGATACAAAGAAGCCTCCATTTCTAGGCATAGTAATTAACCCAAGAAGTTAATAAAATTTCTTAACTAGTTTCTTTATGTTGTTTTGGGATGTTCTATGAGTGAAATGAAGAAGAAAGGGTGATACTTATATTAGTACTGTTAGGAAAACTGTAACTAAAAGCTCATATTTTCGTGTGCGGAAAGCTGAGGTTCATGGCCAAATGAGGGCAAAGTCTGAAATGGAAGAGTGCTTAAAATATCTTATATGGCAAAAGGAAAAAAAGGGAATAACTCAGTAGAATAAGATTGATCCATTACAGTGTTTATCTAAACGGTTTTATATGTTCCTTGTAAGACCAACTAAACGGTTGTCTTTGTAACATTGTTTCATATTTTCCTTTGCATTAGACTCAGCTCCTGATGCTTAATATCAGAGTGGAGGGATAGTTTTATCAGAGCTCGTGAAGTTCAATGAGAAACAAACACCAAACTTCATTGATAATTCATATATGTATATATCATATGGCTTCTGTTAAAGCAAGTCATTGTAGTTTGAAACACTTGGAGCACAGGTAGACTAAAACTTCTCACTCGCTCATGCATTACAGAACCTATCAAAACATATCCATTAATTAAGATATTTGTAAGTGTCATGGTTTGGAATACTCATTAATCTACTGATCCCAATAGCTCCAGCAGGAACAGATATTTCTGGCTATCTGTCATATTTTTTCTCAATTTTATAGGGAAAAGAGTGAGTCAGATTTTAAAAATTAATTAAATTAATATATGTTTTATATTATGTGGAAAGTTATACATTATCATTATTTTTATATATTACGTATCTCAAGAAAGTGTTCTTAATAAAAATAAATAAATTATTAACATCAAACATTGTATTATTAATTTTTCATTATGTTTATTTTTCTTATTTAGAACAAATGACATTGTAATGATTTATTAATTTACATTATTTGATATTAAAATTGTTGAATTTGTTCTTTGTTCCTTTTATAAATGTTATATGCAAATTATAAATACTAAAAATTTAAAAATACATAATCAGATTACACCTTTGTATCATTCTCCTCTTTCTCTTTCTTCTCCGCCTTCGTTACACCTCTGCGTCATCGTCGCATTTCTATAAGTTTTCCACAAATCTAATTCAAAAGTTTCATTAAGAGATTTATTATTCACAAAAATTTTGTTAATAATTTAAATTTTAAAATTCATTAATAAAAAATTTATTAATAAAATTCGTCAACAATTTTATATTTACAATATATATATATATATATATATATATATATATATATATATATATATATATATATATATATATATATATATATATAATCTGTGATTATTATTAAAATACGATTAATTACTATATATTTTTAATATTTATTGAAGTGCGTTTAATTCTATAAAAGATTAATTATAATAATTATTATTGTTTTATATTTTAATATTAGATTATGTTTAACTTTTTTTCACTTAATTATATTTTAATATTTATTTATTTATTTGTGATTCGATTATTGGATTATATTTAAATTGACAAAAAAGTTTAGTTTCAATAATTATTTATATTATATATTTTGATAAATATTAGATTATGTTTAACTTATATTTCTATTTTCTATTTTAATTCATTTTTTTTATTGTTTATGTTTATTTTTTAAGTAATATACATCAAAGTTTATTTATTATTTAATTATTACATTAATACTGTTAACTTTATTCAAACATTATAATTAAATATTTTACATAATTTCAAATTTTAAATACAATTTTAAAAAAATATGTAGCAAATTAATAAAAATGAAATAAACATATTAATCAAATTTGACAAAAAGAAAAAGAAAAAAAAACCCGAATTTACAAAAGAGTCTCATACCAATTTTTTTTCATTTTAATTATTTAATTAGCCGACCATTACTGAAAATAAATTCATGAACCTATTAATACAATTAAATACTTTATATATAAAATTGTTTTTTTGTACGTCTTTAAATTCAAAGCTTATTTATTCAAAGACATGTTGATTATATAACCTTAAAAGATATAAAATAATTTACAAAAAGAAAAACGAGTCGGTGCGTACGCATAAGTTTCATGCTAGTTGATATGAAACAATGTAGTTTGTTATTTACTTTCTAGGTTATTTTGAATTTTCATTCATGATGAGTTGATAGAATGCTTTAATATAAATGTAGAGATAATTAGTCTTTTCCTTTTATGCTTTAATATAATATATATATATATATATATATATATATATATATATATATATATATATATATATATATATATATATATATATATATATATGGTTTGCTAATCTACTTATGCTCTTTTTTCAGTTGATTTTAATAAAGTGTACCTGATTTTAATAGATAAAAATATTTTAAGGTTAAGGATATTTGAATAAATTTCATTCTCAAAACTAAAAAAAAACAAAAAACCTCCAAACCCTTATTCACTTCTCTCTTATCCCTCATTTCTCTCAACCATTTCTTTTTCATCTCTGACTCTAATCTTTTCTCTGACATCCTACAGTAGCCCCAATTTACAAAATCAGAAACATTCGCCTAACCTTAATCCACATTCCTCCTCGTTTATTCAATTAGGGTTAGGTGGGTGTTTTCTATTTTTTTTCGGTTGGAATTACTATAGAATGAAAGAAGGTTGGAGTAAGAGAGATGAAAGAGAAAGAATTAAAGGGATGAGAGAAAGGTAAGTAAGAGTTTGAGAGTTTTTTATTTTTTTATTTTTTGAGAATGAAAATTATTCAAATACCTTTGACCTTAAAATTTAGAATCCATGATATATGAAGATATTTTTGTCTACTAAACCCGATACACTTTACTAAACAAAATTTACTAAAATATTCTAACTGAAAAAAGAGTTCAAATATATATATATATATATATATATATATATATATATATATATATATATATATATATGGTATAAAATTATAACAAAAACACCGAAATTAAATTAAACTCTAATAGTTATCAAAAGACTATGATAAAAACATATATGTAATAAAAATATTGAAATTAAAACTGAAAATATATAAAAAATATGTTTATATAAAATTTCTTTATGTTTTTATTTAATCGATTTAATTTATTTTTAATGAGTTTACTGGAAAAGTTTTAGTTAATTTTTGTTTTCACAAAAGTATTTTATTTATTTATTAAATTAAACTACTGATAAACTAAATTTATTTTTTATAAATTTTATTATTCTTAATTTTAAGTCAGTGTCCCATAATTAAATACATGTTAATTTAATTTGTATTGTTAATGTTTTTGTAATTTAAAATGTTGAAAAATTGATAATAAAAATGTATTAAAATATAAAAGATGGTCAATTAAGTAAACTATAGGTTAAAAGTCAGCTAAAATAATATATATTTTATAAATTAGAAACTCTTAAGATAACTTAACATAAAATATTTAACATTTTTTTATTTATTTCAAATAAAGAAGTGTTAGTTTATTGTTTTACTTAATACGCATTAAGTATTATATATGTCTTTTTTGAGAAAATGTCCATTTGTGAACGGAGCAACTGGAGATGATTCTCTGTATTTGGTCCTATGATTGGATTGAAAGGGTCTTATTATGATTTTGCATTTTTTTTGGAAAGAATTTTTGCAAAAAGTAATTTTGTTGGTGGAACATGTCATTTAAATAATTTTGATTTCCATATTTTTAAATTTTCCTAGTTTAATTTATTTGTTACCTTGATACTTTTATATTTTAACTTGTTCCTTGGAAACTTTATTTCATTTATTTCACATTTTTTTTCAGGAAAATATATCAATTTTTTTAAAGAAAAATTAAATTTTATCACATTTAATTTATTTTAAAAAATTTGTAGGTAAAATGTGTCAACAATTTTAAATTTATAGACAAATTTATTTAGTCTATAAAAACTCGTTGGTAAGAGATAGCGAGAAGTGTAAACAAATAAAATAAATGAACATTTGTAAATAATTTAATTAATAAATTATTATATTTAAATAATAGTTAATAAAATATTTTTTAAAAAATATTCTAATTTAATATTTTTTGAAAAATGTAAATTTACTTAAAATATGTTAAAATAAATTATCAAGATTTAAATTAATTAATTTTAACTTGTTTTTATGATATCGATTATTTGATTATTTTAATCAATTATGTCTGTATTGTGTTGAATTTCACGACTTTATTAGCATCTTACAGAGTTTTTCAAAAAAAGAAAATACATTGTTTTCGTGCTTTTGCACATTGATTTTCCCACTTTCATTACAAATCTACACAGGAGTTTCCAATCGTTGTGAACAAAGACGCCGTGAGTGAAATCTGAAAAAACGCTGCCAGATTTACTGCAGTCTCCGAGAACTTAACCACTTCTACCTTCATCACTGTGTTTAACCGGAAAATTTCAAAAGCATGCATGAATTAAACTACAATACGCTGCCTGCAATCGATGTATCACTAGTTAAGAAATTAATGAAAAAAAAGTTAGTTACCTGTAATGAAGTATTATTGTTGTTGACATTAATTGAAATTCCGGACTTTGAAATTCCTAGCGATGAGGAACGCACAGTAAACGTCAACTGCGGCGTAAGTAACTTGTTTGTCACTGAGAACAAAATCATACCACATGCTCCAGCTATTCTCCCTCCGTTGGGATACTTCGTAACCGAGACACATCATCACGATCTCTTCAACCGAAGCCTGTGTAAGGTTCGGGAAGAACAGCCTCAGATCTAGAGGATCGCTGTGCATCTCCAACTCAAACTTCGAAAGCTTGAGCTTCCGCCGGTCAGACTGGTTCCAGAATCCGACGAAAGTGTGGTTAGGATTGTTCAACAAGGTGCGGAGGTTACTCGGTACGCGGTTGGCGTGCTCCAGTTGGAAGATGAGGCACCGGCTGCCGACGCAGAGTTGCAGCGTTTCCGCCGGCGGGTCGTCGGGGCCAGGAGTCCAATGAACGCCGAGGCCGACGACAAGGCAGTTACGGTAGACGTATTTGCGGCTGAAGTAGAGCGTGGAGTCTAGCCAGCGCTTTACGATGGAAGCGCTGGCGGTGACGGTGGCGTTGAAGTAACGGCCGCCGAGGAAAAGGGAGTAGAATTGGTGAGTTGTGCAGTGTGTTTTGGAAAGGAGTATAGCCATGGTTTATATTTCAGTGCTTCTGCTATACTGTTTTGGCTCCAGTGAGCGGAGGTTTGTAAGTGACCTTATTTCAATTATATAGGGCTTGATAAAGGCCCGGATAGGAAAATAATACATGCACAGTTCTATGCAAAAAGAAAAAAAAAATGAAAGAATGTAATTATATGACATTCTTTCATTATATTCTCATGCTTATTCTTTTTCTACTCAAACCTTCACTCCATAATATATTAATTATAAAAATTGGTTATCATGTTAAATAATACAATAGATTAATAATACTAATAGTAAAATCATAAAATTATAAGTAATAATAAATAAATGTCAAAATAATAATAATAAGAAGTGTGAAATCATTTAAATGCCCTCCTTAGGAGCACATTACGCAACAAAAGGGAGTTCTTCCTTTTCTTTATAAAAAACACTCTACTCTCAATCTCCATTTCCTTGCTAACTTACATAAATTCTATATTCTCTTCAAACATAAGTTGTCTTTGGAGTCCATATTCTCTTCAAACATAAGTTTATAGTAATTTAGATCGTTAACATTTTTACCTTTGTTACTTAGTGCATAACATTTTTCACAGTTATCTAATTAGGTTGGTTCTTTTTGCATTACGTTCTTGATTTAATTATCTTTAATTTGAATTTAAAAATATAATTTTCTAAGTTTTTTTGAAGCTGCAATTTTATTTTTTTAAAATCTCAAACCATTTGTATATGTGTTGTTAAATTTGTGCAATACACTTGAAAATGTATGATATGGAATGTAAAGTGTGTATGATGATGAGTTATGAATAGATGAGAATGTAATGGATTTCATAGAGTAAATCCTTTTGATGTATGTTTCATTAGTGCATGCATTAATGTATAGATTCAAACAAGGAGATATCTTGGCACTCTAATAAGTATTCACACTCATATAAAGTAGAATAAGTTATGTTGTGAGAGGAGTGACAAGTCATAATATAAAGACATAATAATGGCCTAAGACACGAACGAAACTAATCTTGTGAATAATAAAGCAAAACACATTGACAATGACTTTGTAGAGTAATAGAGGTCACCACAAGCACATATCTCTAATGAATTTGGCGTCAATGCATTGTATATGGATAATTTAGTATAATTTTACCTTGTTTGTGAAATGTATGTTTTATGAATGTTTTGTGGTTAGTTTAGGTTGAATTGCAATTATGATATGACTTAACTTAGTGCATTGTATTGTAATACAACTTTATTTATTAATGTATAATATTTCTTTTAAAACTGGTTTACCCTCGTATATGTTTGTGCTTTTTGTAGGTTGTGCATTTTTCTTGTGCAATAATCATCATTCATTGGTTTGAGTAGATGAGGATGTAGGGGTTGAGCTACTTAGAAAGAATATGATGTAATTATGTAGATGTATGACTATAGAAACTACGTTTTTTTTTTAACCTTTTGGAAAACTAATACTCGTTTTCAAATCCTTAAGGTCTTGATGTAAGAGAATTTATATATACTAGCATGATTATTTTGGATGATTTAATAATGTAGTCATGTGTTATTTTAACTTTTATCAATTATCACATTTGTAATGTTTTATTTATTAGTTTTACACTATTAAATGAGATATTACAACAAGATCCAAAATAATAAATATTTGTATTAAAAATAAATAAAATCATAAAATAGTATAATTAAAAGTGGTTGTAATTAAAATAAATTCATACAAAATAAATTAATATAATTATAATTTAATCTTTAACTAAAATTAATTTATAACAGAAAGATATTTTAATCACATAATAATATATCACTTTATAACTCTCTTTTTTAATTTTATCACAACAATATAACTTACAGTTTTTCAGCTTGCACCTTTTGCTCTCTTTTTTCCCTTTCTTTAGTTTTTTTTTTCACACTCAATTTCACTCCTCAATCTAAACACAATCTAAAAAAAAAAAAAAACTTTAAAAGAGAATATCTCTTAACATGTTTTTGTTGTAGTTTTCAATCTTATTCTACTGTAATTCTTTTAAGCATTTCAATACATACGTTCTTAATAATGGAATTGAATACTGATTAGGAAATGAAATTATCGTAATCAGTGACGTATTTTATATAATCGATCATATATGTTTTGTTGGTATTTAATAATTTCAAATAATTTAAATTTTATATATATATATATATATATATATATATATATATATATATATATATATATATATGACCACGGAAAACACAAGACAAATGAATATGAATATTTATGTTTATTAAATAAAATAATAGTTTAAATCTAACATAAAAACTGATACTATTTATAATGTAAGATATATAATTATATCTACCATAAATAAATTTAAGAGTGGTAGAAGTGATTGTAAATTTTAAAACATAATGTTTGAACACATGTCATGTAATGAGCTTTATAAGAAATGTGGGAAGTAACGACTGATAATTAGTAAGAAAAGGGAAAGCATTAAAAAACGTGAGACCTAAGACAAGTTAATCGGATTTTCAGTTGCTTCATATGAACCAAATCCATTATTTAATAAGGAAATTTCAATTTTTTGGTTCAATTTTTTTTGAAACTATCATGTTACATAGTTGATCAAGAATCGTGCCTACCTTGTTATAATATAGTGAAAGATACAAACAGAATAAAATAAACGAAAATAGTGTTTGGATCTTAGTTCTTGTTAACGAGATCAGTCTTAACGTCTGTCGTGAACATGGATTCGGAATATGGATTAGTCTTAGCGTCTCGTGTAAAAAGGACTATAGTGTTTCTTTATGTGAGATGATGCAAGTCAAGATTATGGAATGTTTAGCTAGGTTAACATTTTAATAGAACTTTACAAATGATTACTTAAAAAATTAATGAAAACAATAATATACATTAAATTGTTTTTATTTAATTAATACACACTTTAAATAAAGGTGGTAAACAAAAGGTTACTTTGTTTCATGCTTTTTTTTAACTATGTCTAAATATAAATTATGGTAGGTCTTTCACCCAAAAACACATTACTTAAAAAATATAATCTTTTTAGTTGCTCATCCAAAATTATGTATAAAAGGTTAGCTTATGATATTTTTCGAAGTTGAGGTACAAAATGTAGTAGCATGCATGTTTTTCAAATTAATTCAAAACAAACAGTCATTTAGTGTTGTTGTAAAATTTATTTTGAAATAAAAAATGTAAACATGAATTACATCTCTTCAAAATTAATTTTCCCGACCCCCAACACATACATACTGTCTTTATTATTTGAAAATGCGGAGTTTCTTTCTTTTGTAATAATGTTCTCTTAAATGTCTATAGTTCCTACTTGAGCAAGCTTTCTTTTCTATATACTTAGTTGATCAAGTAATAACATAAAGAAAGCCCTTGAAAAATGAACCGTTTTAGTATTCGAAATCAATAATGAAAGCAAAGAATCCTACATTTTGGTTAGAATATTTTTAAAGAAAGATTTTCTTTTAGAAGATGTATATATGATAATATCTTGTAATGAGGGACGGTGGTAAAATATATATTTATTAGATTGCAGAAAAAATAAAGTAGTATAAAAAAAGAAGATTGAAATTAAAAAAAAAAACTCTTACTTATTTTCTGTACAAATCAAATTTCAAATTTCCTTTCTTCTTCAGCCATGGTAATAAAAGCAGTCGTATGATCAGAAGTCCTACCTATTTAGTAAAAATTCAGCGATTCCAATGAGAAAAAAGCATCAAACCGAATGCCGTTCGAAAGTAGTGAACGCAATATACATGCCTAAAATGGAGAAATAAACCCTCTCATGCTAACATATCCAAAATAAGGAAACACCATAATACTGTGAAATGAGTAAAGTAAGAAATGAACCAGAAGCATTCGTGCTATAGTAAGAAAGTAGCATGAGTTACCTAATACCTAACGGGCTTCCACGTTCCACACTCTGCTGTTTCTTCCAACGAGGAACGCACAGTAGGCATCAACGGTAGCATAAGCAATTTGCTCGTTGCTAAGATGTTTTCTATACCAATTGCTCATGCTGATCTCCCTCCTCTGCTCCACTATGTAACCAAGGCATTTCTCCACTATCTCCTCCACCGAATCTTGAACGAGATAGTCATCGTTCTCAGTTTCCGCAAAATACCTCAGATCCAGAGGATCGCGACACATATCCAAACAGTGCTCCGAATTCTCCAGCTTCCGGCGGTCCGAATGGTTCCAGAATCCGACGAAGGTGTGAGACCTATGATTCAGGAACGTGCGGAGGTTCCTCGGCACGCGGTCGGCGTGAGCGAGTTGGAAGATGAGGCAGCGACGACCAACGCAGAGCTGCAACGTATCCGCCGGAGGATCTGAACCGCCGGGAGACCACTGGACTCCGAGGCCGACAACAAGGCGCCGCAGGTAAACGTGGCGGCGATGTTGGTTGACAATGGAGGTGATCCAACGGCGCACGACAGAGGCGGTGGATGTGACAGTGACCTTGACAGGGTCTCCGTCAACGTCGATGGTGTAGAAGTCGTGCCCGGAAACGTGCGTGTGGCTTATGACTCTGGCCATGTTTGGAAACGTGTGAGGGAAGAAATTGGGGAAAATGAATGAAAGGGTTTATTTATGCTGAGAATTAGCAGCAGCTTGTCGTGTCTGCATGACTGCACACTGTGCTCAGTACTGCCACTCAGTGGTGTACGACCCTACGCATGGAAGCAGATATGTAGAGTCTAATGATTACGAAGCTTTTTTATTTACAAGTTAATAAACAATATTTAACAATTTTGTTTTTATCAAAATTTTGTATTTAATTTCTAATCATTATTTAATTTTTTTTACATTTACTTTTTATTTAATTGATTTTTTATAATAAGAAAAACTTAATGTGATTTTTTCTTTTAAATTAACATTGATATTATTTAGAGAATTTTGATTAAAAAATTAAAATGCACATGTGATATTATTGTATTAGATTTAAATAATGCTTTAGTTCTAATATTCAAGTATTTAATTATCTTTTAATATAATTTTATTTAATTGAGTTTTAATGTTTAAAATTATATTATGGTGTTAATATCTTTAAATACTTATCAATATCTTGAATTTCTGTTTTTTTTCTCTCAAAATTAACTTAAAATTCAAAAAATATATATATTAAGTAGACTTAAAAGTATGTATTTTTCATTGAGATTTACAAGAATTATAATTACATATCAAAGTCAAACAACTTTCTTTTCCACAACTTTACAAAGTGAATTCGATATTTAAAAATTTGGTATTTTATCAAAATTTCAAATATAAATCTTATACTGTTTGACCACCTAATGAGTCAAGATCAGGTAATCGATTGTTCAGTAACGAAATAATTGATTGATCCAAAATAATAATTAATTGATAATTAATCTAAACAATAACAATTATTAATGGACAATTAATAAGAATGATAGCCACTAATTGGAAATTAATAAAAATAGTACAAATAATTTATTAATGGATCACATAATTATTTCTGATTATCCATTTTTATCACAGAAATATTAAGTAAAATATCTGACATGACTAACTTAAGCCTCAGAGTGCTCTCTGTAGCTAATTCCCACATGGAACAAATAGTTCGAAAGGATTTATAGATTATTTGACGATCAAGTTTAGAGGCAGAAGATCAGTTGAGTAAGAAGGCATATCCTCAACCCCTTAAACTGAAACAAATTTTTTTCAATTCTCATAACTAGATATATATTCATCTAAGTAAGTATGATAGTAAAGACATAATAATTTGTATAGAAAATCAATATTCAATAAACTCTAACTTAAGATCAACGTAGCAACTCCTTGAAAATCTCTACACAAGCATCATCCATACAATAAAACACCTTTTTATGTTAAAATCAACAATTATTAACCATATATCAATATATATGCTTAAAAGAAAACATAAAAATTTGAATTACACACAAATAGAGGTTGGTGCCTAGTGAACGTTCTCGAGCGAGTCCTAAGAATAGTTGGAATTGAAGTCAGGTCTCCTTGATGCCCATTGTTAAGTGAGTGTCCAGTGGTTCCAAAATGTTACCAATGAGGAGCATTGGTATCTTGAAAGCTACTGTAAAGTTTTGATGATGATAAAAGCTGAAGAATTGAAGACTCTAAATGCATATTTGTTAAACGCATTTTGTAGAAACAAATGTACAGGATAAAATGTAATGATGTAAAAACTCTTAGAAGTTTTCGTATGTAGTGAGTCATTGCACAAATAATCGATTATCAAGAGGTATAATCGATTATCACGAGCCAGTTTAAAAGAGAGTTGCTTGCGCAAATAATCGATTATTACACAGAATAATCGATTATCACTGTTTCATTTAATTTTGTCCAAGTCTCTGGAATAATCGATTATTGCTCAGGATAATCGATTATCACCATTTTGAAAACCCCATAACGGACACAAATAATCGATTATCACTTATGATAATCGATTATCAGTGGCAGTTGGGAGATGTCTTTTCAGTTTTTGACCCTGCACGAAACTAGGCTTATAAATAAAGGTCTTCACAACTCTTAGAAGTAACTTTTCAATTGAGAGTATTAGAGCTTTGTGCCTAAGGGAAGCTCTCTGTGAGTGAAAAGGATCTATGCCATTTTGAGAATACAGTTTGTCTGAGGAAGTTCTCAAAGTGATAGAGTGCTCTTGCCTGGTCTTGTGAATAGGAGAAGCTCGCGTTTTGTGTGTCAAAGGTCGGAGCAGTTCTCTTCAAGTTGGTTGAGCAGGTTCTTCCGTTCGTTTGTCGAAGGAAGGTGTTTTCTATTCTTTGCTTATTTTGATTATCTGATTGTAATCTGCAAACCATATTTTAGTGAAAAAAGGTTAATCACTATTCATAGTGATTAACGACTGGACGTAGAATCTTTTGATTCGAACCAGGATAAAAATTCTGTCTTGATCTTCTTATTCCCTACACTCATTTTATTTTACGTATATCAACTGTTTGATTAATTTTCTGAAAGAAAATTATTTTTACTAAAAGGACCAAATTAAGTTTAATTGTGATCGAATACGCTTTCCACTCTCTGAGTGTTAATTCCGCTGCGGTATATTCTTCAAAAAATACCCCCTCCGATACCATCACAAAATGGTGCCCAAAGTCTTGGACTATTGGAAGTGATTGACTTATGAGAATCCAACGACCCCAAAGTAATGTCCGACACCCTAGACCATTAAAGCTCGCTAACTTGGGTCTTGGGAATAGCACCCAACAGTTTGGTAGTACGTATCAGATTCTCAACTTCTAATTTGACTGAGATAAATTTTTGAACTTGACTATCTAAGCAATTCTATCTATTTCTTAGTTTTATAATACCTTATTTTAGTTCAAAATAACCCTTTGATAAAGCAAATTAGACACTCATAACCAGGTCAAATTGACTCCATAAATAATGACTTCAATTCAATAAAAAAAATCAACAATTCAAACAAGAAAACCATAGCATTTCATCACCATACTCAATTCATCAATGTAAAAACAATTCAATAATTATAAATAAACTAGTCCCTCTTACCTTAGATAAGAGTCTTCCCTCCTAAGGATTTCGTATAGACTAAAACTCTCATGAAGTTCTAATTTCATACAGAAAGCTTAGATTAATGATTTCAACATACCTTATGATCACAAAAGAGTAAAAAAATAACTACAACTACCTAAAGAACATGCAAATATCTTAGAGGTCTCATGCAACAATATTTAAAATTGACTCAAGAAAAGAATAAAAGAAAACTTATTTAATAAACAAATATGATTGAACAAATTTGTTTTTCTTAATACCAAAAGTTATAAGATAGGCCGAAATTTTCAAACAAATAAGAGGAGAGGTTATGATCTAAAGAAAAAGTTACACGAGGTTTAGATAAAAAAGTTCTATAGAAATGAAGTTTTTTATAAAATGCATCTAGTTTTATTGAAATTTTATGTATAATTTGACTTTTTAATAATGAAACACTAACACACAAAAAATACTTTTTACCTATATTATTTTAAGTTTTTTCATGTTTATTTGTAGGTCAATCATAATTACGGAAGACATAAATTTATATTGATTGATTTTATAACTAACATAAATAATTTATTTATTTTTTCTTAAATTAGCGTCAAATTCTTGTCCATCCTCCATTCATACATAATAATTCGCTTAGGGGAGAAAATGAGGAGAAATGAATGTTTTAGGTGTTTTTAAACATTTACTTCTTTCTATGAGCATAAAACATAAAAAAAATTACATAAAATATTTATAGGTCAAATATAAATATTGACCATTTAATTATAAAATGTTTACCACATGTACTATATGAAATATATCGATGGAGTATTAATAGGTTAGATTACCTTACGCTTTATAAATATACGGTATTAATTATTGATTATTGAGTTTGATTCCCTAAAAATATACTGATAATTAATCAATCGACTTCACTGCTACAAACTCTATAAATAATACAACTGATGACAGGTACAATCATCTTTTACTATCCCAATAAAATATAGATCTTTTTATGAAACATATCTGACTTGAGCGTCAGATTGTCTTCCGCATGTCAACAACCCATTGGAGTGGATCGCGTTCTCGGAGAGGATTGAAGATCAAAAGAGAGCAGAGCAAGGAAAGACGACAGACCCTCGAACCAATTCAATCGAAACATTTTGGAACCGTGGGACTGAGCAATATCCCCATGAAACCACGAGAAACCAGACGTGTAGACGTGCGCTCGGCCTCGACATTGTTGCTTCGGATCAATACCTGGTTTTGCAACAAGAGTACAAAATTCCGTAATAATTTCTAAAGGCATTTCTTTTGTTTTGAGAACTTTCAGAAAGTTCAGCCCTACATCCAACCTTGTGAGATTCCAATACTTTTTATTATAATTTATAAATTATAATTTTTATTTTGTTTAACTCATATTTTTGTGAGTAAAAATATCCTGCACAAGAACCTTTAGAAATGTGTTCAACCTGGTCAGCTTCTACCAACTCTTAATTTTAAATTATAAATTATAAAATATTATGCACACGATGGTTCAGAAATGCGTTCAACTTGGTCAAGTTCTACCAACTTTTAATTTTAAATTATAAAATATTATGCACAAGATGGTTAAGAGCTGCACATTCTACCAACTCTTAATTTTAAATTATAAAATATTATGCAGAAGAGTTGCGTTCAATCTTACCAGGTTCTACCGACTCTTAGTTTTAAATTATAAATTATAAAATATTATGTGCATGAAAGGTTCATACCTTAAATTGGTCAGGTTCTACCAACTCTTAATTATAAATTATAAAATATTATGCATATAGGATGGTTCAGAGATGCGTTCAACCTTGTCAGGTTCTACAGGTTCTACCGACTCTTAGTTTTAAATTATAAATTATAAAATATTATGTGCAGGAAGGTTCATACCTCAAATTGGTCAGATACTACCAACTCTTAATTTTAAATTATAAAATATCATGTGCAGAAAGGTTCAGATGTACCTTCAACTGTATCAGGTTATAATGGCCGCTTGGTGGAAGTCAGAAAAATGACCTCAGAAATCCCTACTCAATTTAGGAAGTCAGAAAAATGACTCCTGCCTCAAGACCGCTCATGAGAAGTGAGAAAAATAACTTCAGAAATCCCAGCTCAACCCAAGAAGTCAGAAAAATGACTATTGCCTCAAGCTGCTCGGGAGAAGTCAGAAAAATGACTTCAGAAATTCCCACTCAACGCAAGAAATCAGAAAAATGACTCTTGCCTCAAGCCGCTCGGGGAAAAGTCAGAAAAATGATTTCAGAAATCGCCGCTCAACGCAGGAAGTCAGAAAAATGACTCCTACTTCAAGACCGCTCGGGGGAAGTCAGAAAAATGACTTCAGAAATTCCCGCTCAACGTAGGAAGTTAGAAAAATAACTCCTGTCTCAAGCCGAATGCCTTTTCATTATAAAAATAAATTATAAAATATTGAAGCTTTTACTTTATTTTATTTAAAAACATATTTTTTGGAGTGAAAATCTCTTGCATTGGAAAAAGTGTCAAAAGAAGATCCAAAGAAAACTCCTAGAGTTGGCCGCTGGGTACAGAGAGCAATGAAGACTTAAAGCATCGAAGATAGGCTCCTTAAATACAATGTGAGCGACCTCTTTTAAAGTTCATAATAATCCCTACGCACCTCTTTCGAATAAAAGAGCTTGCTTGGGCTTGGGAGACTTATGTACTACATGAAATATAGCGATCGGAGTTAATGGTTATTCATGGACAATTATGAGATATTAATAGGTCAGATTACCTTAGGCTTTACCAATATATGGTATTAATTATTGATTATTGGGTTTGTTTGCTTAAAAATATACTATAACTAATCAATGAACATGACTGCCACAAACTCTATAAATAATACAATTACTATCCCAATAAAATATAGACCTCTTTATGAAACATATCTGAGTATCAGAGTATCTTTCGCAGGTCAGTAACCCATTAGAGTGGATCGCGTTCTAAGAAAGAATGAAAGATCAAAAGAGAGCAGAGCAAAAAAGGACGACCGACCCTCATACCAATTTAATTGAAACACCACACATTTTTTATATATACTACTTGCATACATAAATTTACGGATGTAATAAGTTATTTTTTTTTTGTGTTAATGAAATATATAAATTTGATTTATAAAACTTTTACTCTTAATTGATTTTCTAAAATTTCACAAATCTTCTTTTAATGATTTGATTGATAAATAAAAATAAAGAATTTATATTTTTCTTTAATTTTTTCTTTTTTTAGTCTTTATATTATATGTATATATATATTTAAAGTTTTAAATTATTAAATTTTATATGTGATTCTTTTTATTATATACATATGTTTGAACATTTTGAAAAACAAATACCTAATAATGTTTATAATTAAATTTTAATTTATCAATCAAGAAATTTAAGAGAAAAATTTAAAATAAGAAGCTATCTATAACAAAATAAATAATTTTTCAATATAAAATAACAAACAGGTAAGATTTTACTCATTTTCCATAAATTAAAAAAATTACACCATTTTTGGAAAACCTCCAATAGTGAGTGTATTTCGGCGCATTCCTGTCCCGTCTTGACTGGAAACTATTTTTTGTGGGACCCATGTTTGTTTTTTCTGTTTCTTCCATATCTTCCCTTCCAAATCATTCTTTCACTTTTCTCCCTATATCTTATTCTCTCTCTTTTCATGCACACTGCTTATATTAAAATATAAGTATTTTAACATATTTTTGAAAGTAACTAAATTTGTCTAGAAACTATATTTCTTCATCGTTTTTCCTCATTCCTTCCAACAATATCATTTTCATCACATCACCATTTTCAACTCCTATATTTTCGTTTCTTTACCATAGTTTTTACCATCCAAATACACAAAGAGATTCAGAACCTATTACTCTCCACTTTTATGTTTGTTTTGTGAGAAACAAGGATAATGACGTTCGGATGCTTCTGGCATTAGACACTTCACATCTAATTACTGTGTTTTTCTTAGTAACAACTACATCTCGTGACTGTGTTTTTATCACGCGTAAACATAATATAATATTATATTTAACCCATTAAAATTTTACCAAAAGCATTACAAATGTGGTTTGGAGACGGTGACCGTGTCCATCCTTAGGAAACGTGCGAGGGAAGAAACAAAGCAGGTAACAGAAATAAACGCTTGAAAGATTTTGCACTCCTTTTCCTTCCATCAACTAATTGAAGGCATATATAATAATATTAGGAATGTATAATTAGATTTTGTTCTCGTCAAAGTCAAAGGGAACTTTAATTAATCCATTAAGATCTTTTATTTGACTCTCTTTTTTTAAATTTTTTTATTTGTAGACAAAGACTTTGTAACCAAGGTCTTCGTATATTAGTGGGACAGGTATAATATTTTCTTCTCTGGTTGTAAGTTTCACTGAATCATGTTACATCACTTGCTGTTATCTAGCATGTTCAATAAACATTTATATATTAAGGAAAATAAGTAGTAATTCTATAAAGATTTTGGATAATATATTTTTGGTGTTTATTGGAAGATAGATAAAACCATTCACACAAAAATTTGAACCAAACAAGTAAGAAACTTGAAGAATATTCCGTGATCAGAGAAAGATGACACCTCTATTATGCAAAAGATCATGTCTATAATGAATTATCAGAGACAACAAAATCAAGAGAAGAATCAAAGAGCTAATGTGGCATGATCACAAGCACAGAAAGTATTACGTTAAGAAACAAAAGAATTTGGCCAACGAATGAAAGATGATATCAGAGCGCAAGAAGAGCTTCAATGGAAGAATGAAGAACTTCAACAAGTCTAATATTCTTAATTTCATTGAATTTATTTGTTATGACAGTTTTACTAGTTTTTTTTGAGAAGTCTCATTCTCTGAACTAATTTATCCTTTTATTTATGTTTTGGGTGATTCGATGATGCTTCATTTAAACCACCAAAAGCTTTTTAGTGTCATTTTAACTGTTTTTTCCCCTATTACATGAGACATAAGCAATGGTCAAATATAGCCTTAGTTACCATGTTGTAGATTGAATGAGGGATAGTTAGCAAACTCTATTTTAAGAGAGTATTGTTCAAGTGATAGCTACTTGCTCATACCACCTAACATTTAATCTACCGTGTGTAATATTTAATGGTGTAATGGTGTAATGGTGTAGCATTTAATCTACTTTGTTTGCAATTGAATAATTACAAAATGCATTAAATTCAGCATGCTGTGTTGGTTTGAGATCAAACACATAAGGTAATATAGCAAATCAATATATAGTTTGTAGTATTAAATACATTCACACATTAATGAAAAGAAATATTCTTACTGATAATTTAAATTACATATATGGATATCAACATCAGACATTAAGAAATGCATGTGGATAGTTTTTCATCATTGTTAAATATTACTAATTGTATATAATTATTTGTATAACGAACTTACCCAGCCTTTAGATAAAAAATTGTTTAAATAAGTTAGGTATTGCTTTCTAAAAAACCATACCCAAACTAAATATTCCACATAAAAATATTTATACATTATTGTGTATTCATTGAAGTTACATTTCTAAAGAAATAGTGTTGTAAAATGTGTAGATAATATTGATTTGAGTTGGTGTAACTGAACCATAGTTTACATTATAGTTATTGTAACTTTCTAAAGTACATTGATTATATCAATTTCTATTATTGGATATATATTTCATATAGAACTTTAGATTCATCTGAATAATTAAGATAGTATGAGTGTTACAAAATTCATAAAAGTTAGGTTAACTGAAATTGGGGACATCTATACAAAATATAATGCCATTGAATTCGGGACCACAGTTTATTGGTTTAGGAAAATCCAGAAACGAAGTGTCGTTTTAAAAAGACTCCGTTTTAGAAAAAGATTGCGGATTAGATGTTCCTGTGTTTCATTGGAAGAGAAGGAAACAAAGGCATAAAAGTTGTTTCTGGGTTCCTTCTTCCTTTTTTGGTTCAATGGTAGTTACAACATACTCATTAATTATTTAAATAACAAGAAAATATATATTTCGTTAAAAAGATTGTGCTCAGAATTATTAAAGAAACTACATCCAATTAAGCAGTCTATTTAATATATATAT
The DNA here is from genome assembly GCF_029865625.1 of Vigna umbellata. Lineage (NCBI taxonomy): Eukaryota > Viridiplantae > Streptophyta > Magnoliopsida > Fabales > Fabaceae > Vigna > Vigna umbellata. The sequence continues at coordinate 62,346,053 of NC_142169.1, forward strand.
ATATATATATATATATATATATATATATATATATATATATATATATATATATATATATATATATATATATAACTATAATTATAATTATAAAAGTTTAATTGGGTCACATCTTGTCATTTATAAATATTAATGATGAAATTATTTCACTTTTTTAATTATTAAACATGTACATTTATATAATTGTGAAACTCGAAAATAATTTTATTTTATTTTGAATAAGTTTTTAAATAACTAATTTATTATGTCATATTATATATAATTGTAATTATGTATATATAATAGATATACTATATATCATGATAGTATAAACAAATTATAAAACTAATCTATTAAACCTAAAAACTTTCGCGCATACATATGGAACATTTAAAAAATATCTACGGTAAATGTCAATAATTTATTTTTTTGATGAAAGTTAAACTCAAACCTTTCAAAATCCGGTCTAACATGTTTTGAGGGATAGCCTACTTAATTAAATAAAATTTTAATTTTTTTTATGGAAAAGTTTATACACATTTGTATGAACAAAGTGTAACACATTCTAACGAAGAGAATGGAATCCAATTGAGCTGATTAAATAGAATATTGTTATTATAAACTTTGTAACGTTGAATGGCATAAAAGAGGGAAGCACGAATGGCGAAAAAGTGTAAAGAAAAAGGACAGAAAACAGTACATAGGAGGGGCCACTGTGAAATTTGGAGTTGCCAACTGTCTACAAGTGTTGTCTATAATGGTTACATCACCTCCTCAATCTCCGCTCTATAAATACACAGTTTTTGAAGACAGCACATACATGAAATCAACAGAGGGAGATTTTTGTTTGAACAAATCTTAATTTTGCTGTAATTTTGGCTCCTTTTCCCTATTCTTTCGCTATCTGTTGTATTTTCTCATACCTTATCTCTCGCTCTCTGTAATTACAAACTCTTCCGCCATTGGATCTATCCTTCCTTCCCCTTCAGGTAAAGGTATTATTTCCACTTTCTTTTTCTTCTGTTTACTTCTTTCTATTATATTATTTATGTTGCCATGGCTGTGACTACTTTAAAGTTGTTGACTTTCTTCGTTTTCATGGGTGCCCATTTTTAATCATATGTGGTCGCACGTTGCGGTGTAAGTTTATATGTATATGTATATGTAATGTGGGTGGGTATTAATGTATGAATATAATCTTTCTGGGGATAATTTGTTGTGTTGCCGTTGCTTCTTTCCTGCCTGAGAACCATTCGTGTATTTCCCTTGCTTAGATTTCCTCCACCTTTTTTTGTGCCCTAAAGCTTTTTATGTTTTTTTTTATCTCAATGATTGTTTCTTTGTCTGTTCTGTTTAAAAGTTTGAATCGGGGATTTCGGTTGCTTAAAGGTGTATCATTATAGTAAGATTGCTAATTTGGTTAGGTTCAGCTGATTGAATTTTTGTCTCTAATTTATGATGCAGGGTCTGTCTGTTCCTGGGATTACATTCTTTTATCTTTAGATCTTGAAAGAGTGGTATTGCTTGTGGAAAATAGACCCTGGGAAGGAAAAGAAAAACTTTTGCTGGGCAATTATTGCTTGGATCTGTGTAATGTTAGGAAAAGCCAGAGAAGCAGAGAAAGGTATCCGAATCGGAGTTGACATGTATTGAAAACTGCCTTCTTGATGATTTACGAGCAATTAAACCCTTAGTACATAATATCCGATTAGGAGGTCATTTTGTATGATGGGTTGAGTTCAAGCATTGAATTTGTGGAGGCAGTTTCAAGTATATTTGTGATTTATAGGATAACAAGCAAGGAGAAGTTAAATTGGTTTTGTGGTTCTTGGATGGATAGTAAAAGTGTAAAAAATAGGAATATCGAAGTTGATCTTGAAAGTGGATTGCCACTAATTGGAGACGATTCAAAGAAAGTCTCTGTCCCAAGTGATGCAAAACAAGGAAAGACATTATTTGCTAAGGTTTCTGGTGGGATTGTTGGAGGTTCTATCAAAGGTGATGATGTGCCAAGTTTAATCCACAACGAATCAAGTTTTAGTGAAGTTTCCGGCGATTTGATGAAAGTAACAAGCACGCCATTGATGGGGAAAGATTCGGGGAACCGTGCACTGCAAACCCCAACGAAGGAGAAACGGAAAAAGGCCTCTAATAAGAAGGCTCCGAAACCTCCAAGATCTCCACAAGCTCCTTCATTGGATGCAGCTGACCTTAAGCTAATCAGAGAGATATCTGAACTTGCCATGTTGAAACGCGCAAGGATAGAGCGAATGAAAGCCTTGAAGAAGATGAAAATTGCTAAATCACGATCATCATCATCTTCCAGTACCAGCTTTTTGGCTATGGTTTTCACTGTTGTCTTCTTTGTTGTGATAATATTCCAAGGTAACTTTTGGGATGAAAGTAGATTTGTAACGGCTGTGGCTATATTATAAGCATGCACTTTACAACATGTAGGAGGGGTTTAGCATTTGCTACCTAAGCCAGGCGATTCCTAATTTTCAGATTGATATTTACGTACTATTTTGTGATAAAACTTCCATTTAAAACATGGTTCTGTCAGACATCAAGACAATCGTTAACTTAATTGAAAATCTTGTGGAACCTGAACTGTTTAGAAATTTTTTTACATACTCTACAGAACTTGTTTCTTTTCCACATTATGTACTGCATATGGATTTTATTCTTCTGGCTAACCAGACAAGGTTTTAGCACTTACCTTTTAACTATGGTTGCATGTACTTTTAATGCTTTCACGATCTTCATCAATCTGCTTCTTTTTGGTCTAAATTAATCACATTTTGCCCAACTAGTTGCTGAGATAATGAAGGTCACATGATTTTGCTTTCTCATTCCAGTTGCCTGGAATGAAACTGTTCAAATTTCTCCTTTTTATTACTAGTATGCAGCAAGGCTCCCAGCTGTTCAGTTTCCTTCATCTCTCTATATGTTGATAATAGTTGATCCTCTTGAAGTTTGTGTAGTCTATAAATTCCATGACACACCATGAATCAATCATCTATTACTTTTTTGTTTAAGTTAGAGGTTGATTAGATGGAATAAAAAAACTCCCAATAGTCATGTTTCTTTGATTTTCTGTCGAGTGACAACATTTTAGCTTTCTTGATTTTCTTTAATTAGACGTTGGTTTTGCAGGCGTGCCATCTAGAACAAGCTCAGTGGCAAGTTTCCAGGGATCTCCTGTGTCTACGGTAGAATCAGAGGGAGGTCTAATTTCAGTTGAGTACCAACTCAATCCTTCTGCAAGCAACTCAAATGTTCCTGGTTCAGAATCTCACGAGTAAGCTCAAATGCATCATATTTGAACCCTTCTTTAGCCTCATAAAAACACATTGCTGGTTCATTTTTCTTCCCCAATATCAATTTTGCTCATTGCTGGTATTCGAAAATGGTACACCTTGCAGTTTTGTACAGCAGGTGGTCGGTTCAGATTTGCCTGAAAAATGGAGAAGAGGTTCAGGATAATGCACTTCTATCATAACAAGGAATATAATTTTCCTGTATTCAAACCAAAGATGACAAACGGTAGTATTGTTTCTCCTACAGCCTCTTTGTCTTGACTTTTAGAACATATATTTATTTATATATTGTTAATTTATCCCTATTATGTATATTAATCAATGTTGGGGTGAATTAAATAACCAGAACGTTGCTGCTAGAATTTTCCATTGCCTTGGGCCAAACACGTGTTACTTTTCTTGTCAGCAACTTTCTTTTGCTTATTCTCAATGAGAGTTGGAGATTATTCTTTTGAAGCCGCGACCAAGCTAATGAATGATTCTATTTATTTGTTCTGGTTTCTTTTGTTATCACAAAGACAACTGGTATGTAATCATGTGCTTTTTGTGACAAATATTTTACGTACAACAAGCATATTACACAACAGAAGGGGCTTCATCAATTACTTATCTTTTCAGAAAGAAAAATTCTGGTTCAGCCGTGTGGCACTCTAACTTTCAATTAATAATAAAAAGGTGTCAGATGTGGCCCTCTTTATGCGATTCCAGTTTGACTTTTATTTGCATAAACACGTGAAATTGCTTCATATGGGATCCCAACAACAGAAATAAAGTAAAGTTTATCTTCAAATGGGAGACGTTTAACGTGCTTCTAGTAAGTGCTCATAGTTGGACTTGTTTTTGAAAGAAATAAGGATGAGCTAGCTGTATTCATCAGTTTTATATTATAAAGCTGGTTTCCCAAAAATTTCAAATTACTACAATCTGTGTTTGAAGGAAAGTCCTTTGCTAATTATTATCTCAGGTCCAATTACATGGCCACACAAGGTTAGATATTGTAAAATATAAAACGCAATAAAAAATTTATTTGTGTTTTAAGATACAATATTAATATTATTTTTTTCTATAGAAAGAAAAGATATCAATCCAACTGACCTTATTCTCATGAGTAACGTACGTTTTTATTCTCCGTATTTGCATATCAATCAAACAGAAAGTAACTTTTGACTTGCACATTCTAAATCTCCTCCATTCATTTCCCTCTTAATGTGCAATAAAAGAGAGGACTGACTAGCAATCAAACAAGAAGTTAGGGGCTGAAAGTTAAATAATAATAAACAGAGAAGGATGCTCTGAGTTTGTCAGCATAGAACATTGACACTTGTGACAGCTCTCAATCTGTGGAAGAAGAAACTTCTGAAATAGTGAAAGAAAATGTTTTGGTTTATGTAATGTGAGTTGCATTCATATGCTTGTTGCACAGCACTTTCTTTGTGGAGAAGTAATCGTATGGTTTATCAAGAGCTGCTTCGAAGTACACAAACAATGAATCGATGAAGCATACACTATGCAAAATCAACCATCTAAATGCCTTTACTGAATAAGAATAACAAGAGCCTACTGCTAGTATAGTACGATTCTAAGTGCTACTACCTACAACTGCAAGCAATGGAAGACAAAGCAGAGATGAACAAGTCAACCCTTTAGCAGCAGTTTGATTATAGCGGAGGCCACATCCACAAGCTTCTGGACGATGTTGTTTCTGTCCCCCAAGGGTGCCTGAGTTGTGGCAGAGAATTTCTTGTCGCAGCTACTCACTTCTTTGAGAGCATCAGAAATGCAGTAACTGGCAAAGGCAAAACGGCCTTGGCTTATAGCATCAGCAGCTTGTGGGAGAATGTATTTGATAAGAGGGATATATGACTCGGCACAGAAGGCCAAGGCTTGCTCCAACTCACGGTCTCCGGTCTGCTTGATGAGGCCCTCGATGTAACTCAGTGTATCAGTTGCATTTGCCACAATGTTGTTCACCATCAAGAGGGCCACCGCTTTGAGATCAGGTTTTGGACTCAGTGGGTTTGAGTGGAGGATGGAGCTGCAGAGGTCGTAAAAGGGTGTTTTTCTGCATATTTGGTCTACCAAGTCACCATCCCCATGGAAAGATGGTTGGGATAGTGTGAAGGGAACAGAAATAGAAGCTACAAGAATAATTTGAATTGCAAAAGAAGACACACAACTTGAGATCCTCTTCATTTTCTCTTGTGGTGATGGTGTAGGCTCTTTCTTGGCTCCTATATTTAGGGTCACAATGATCATTGGGAGTATATACCTCACATGGGAACAGAGAGAAATGGATTTCTAATAGGGTAAAACAAAAGAGAGAAAAATAACATGAAGTGGATGTAAGAATTTTAGTGTAAAACAACAGGGTTCTACAAGCATACTTTATTGTGGTTGACAGAGTTTTCTTCAACATAAAGATGTGATCACAAGTTTTATATTCAAGATTTTGTATATAAAGAAAGCACATTAGAAGATGCCAATGCCTTAGATTGATTTCTACATCTAAAAAATAAGATTGTTGGACCTTCAATGCTATTGAAATGTTGCAGTTTTTTTTTATGTTAAATACTGATATATCTGTTGCTTAAAGTGACTTAGGCAATGGTTCACGGGTGTCTTATTCTCTTGGCTTTTATGGTGAACGCCACGTGTTCTTTTGTGTCCCCTGCTTTACCACAAGAAGCCAAACTTGAGAACTTTCTAGAGGATGCTTTCTTCATTGAACCATTCTTTTGGAACTAAAGAAAGAAAAGAGGGCCTGAGACAGACACGACCACTGTTTTGCTAGCAGATTTCATTCATTAAAACAAAGCAGCCCCATGTTTCTCTGTTTTTCTAAGATCGAAGCCGAATCATGAAGTAGGCACCAAAGACATGTGCTAGTTAACAAGAATAACCGACATTGTCGTCTGCTTCTCTCCTTGAGACTTTCAATTCTTGTTAGTTCTAACTCATTTAAGCTATTCTCATGTTGTTGCCATGAAATTATTGTTTCAATAAAAGAAAGAAACTTTAATACTCTACCTTGGAGGGTGCACTGATTATGTATTCTCAACTTGAATAATAACCAAAATAAACAAAAAGTTGGATTAATTAAGAAAGGTAATTAATACTATTTCATTTTATTCATTGAAACTTGATATCATAAATAAAAAATTAATAAGAATATAATTGCAATTAAATAAAAAGGGTTTTGGAATGATATCATGAAAAAACATTAATTAATTTTTTTTACAATCGAATTCATCATGTATCTATTTTGTGCTTAATTTAAGTCAAATTTGGTTTATATAAATTTTCTTTAATTAATTTTCTTTAAATCCTTTTTTTGACATTTGCTCATGCTGATGCTCTCTAATTATGATAGGCAGAATTTTCATTTGCCAAAGACAAATAGTTCTTCATAAATATCTGTAATATAGATAATTTTTTTTATAAATTAAAATGATTTTTCAAAGAGGTTAACGTAATATATAAATATTTTACAAATTAATTTATATAAACCAAATTTGACTTATAAAGAAAAAAAAAACTGAAAATTGAACCCGACGTGAATCGAACACGCAACCTTCTGATCTGGAGTCAGACGCGCTACCATTGCGCCACGGATCCACATATAATATTTGGAAAATATATTATATGATGACTTATGCTATATACTATTAATAAATTTCTTTTTGGTACTTGACAAACTGAGAGTGGACGCTGGAAATGAAATTCCAAATTCACTTTAAAATTATGATATGATAATATGTTAGTCGCTCATATTAAAAGAATTGCACATTAAATCATAAAAAAATTTGGACCGTCCAATTTTATCACACTAGCATAATAAGAAACACACAAGTCGATAATTTCCAATAGCTTTGATATCTATACACTTCATTTTCATACAATAATTTGGAGATGTGTTATAAAAAAGGTGTAATTATTATTTGGTATGTCAAAAAATTAAAATTGAATATAAAAAATAATATATAAGAGGTATGATGCAGCAGTAAGATATTTCTCAATGAAAATGAGACAACATTTTAATTGATTTTATCACATATTTGTCAAAATGTGTGCATGGATAGGATGCACTGTGGACGATAGTAGATAAACTGACAAAAAATACTCACTTTTTGACACTACAAAAATTGAGATCAATTGACGATACTCTTAGTCCTTTATTGGACTCATTTTTGTTTAATTTATAAATTTTCTTTTCTTTTCCTCTTATTACATATTCTCCTGGTTGATTAATATATATTTCATTTTTCAAAGTACTATGACAAATTTAATATTTATTTTATATATCTTCTAATTATTTTTGAGTCAAAAGATAAATAATGCAGTGAAGTCTAGAGTATAAGAAATATAAATAATTGTCTCTTGCTCAATAAATTGTGTTGGGTTTAGTTCATAAAAAACATCAAAAAAATAAAAATTTGGGAATCATCTTTCTGTTTGATAATAATTTTTCATTTTTTTTTCAATATTATGATCATTATACTTATACGGGGAAACTTGATTACTGGAATCATTACATGATCAAACTTCATCACATTGCTTATGAATTTTTTCTATCAATTTACTATTTGAAATATACACTTATCTTGTTTACGTGATCTATAGAACATTAAAAATATTGTTATATAAATTTTGAACTGCACATTTCTTACCTTTCGTATTCTCTTCGTTGAGACCTGTTTATGATTTTAGGGAAGAAAACTTTAAGATTTCTCATGCTCTTTGGCATTTGCTATTTTGCCAAATATTGAGTAGCTGATTTCTCTTATTAGTGATATCATCAATTGCTAATTGTAATTAACATCCAAAGTTTCTCAATAATTAAAAACTTAACTTTTCATTTAGTTTGGACCGAACCATTTTACGTTATAACTTGTTTAGAAAATGTAAAAAGGAAATTGAACCTGACGTGAATCGAACACGCAACCTTCTGATCTGGAGTCAGACGCGCTACCATTGCGCCACAGATCCACTGATGTTATTTTTATCGTTTGTTTATAATATATTCAAATTTCACATACATATGTCAGCAAACAACAGGCACTACATGGTTGATAATGGAATTTAGAGTTTATCAGAAGTTACTAAGTGAAATGAGTTAAAGAAAACAACAAATAAATTTGTTATATATATATATATATATAGATAATATTCAATGATGAGTTAACACATTCATAACAAAATAGGTTAATTAACATTTTTAATTAATGACGCAATATAAATATATATGCATCAAACCATATTGATGACCGACAACGCAAAGAATTTATACCTCGGGATAAATTATGTGACCTGTTTATGTTCTTCTGAGCTTTCATACTACAGCCAAAACGAGTTGATAAAGAGCTTTTTTCATTTTTTGTATATTTTATACTTAATTTATGTTTATTTTATTTGATTAAAAAATAATTTTCACTTTAATATTTCAAATATAGAAAACAAAATGATCAATACATATATTATATTTTGTCAAAATAATTGTGAAAAATTAAAACAAACTGTAAAAATCTCTACCGCAATTAATTTTCATAATTATAATGGATAAACAGTTAACTGATGAATTGATAATGAATTCTAATTAATCAATAAAGCTAGTTACGTGTCAAAATATACTTTTTATCTTATCCTTTAATGTCTGTTCTAACATTTTTAGTTAGAGTTATATTGGAATGTAAAAATAACTTAAAGATAATAAAGGAAACATTATATTCAAACAGTAGCTGAAACTACTAAAATAGTATAAAGGAAATATAACATACTGAGAAAATAAATCAAGAAAACTAAGTAACTCAATAGCCTAACTAATGAAAATAAGGTGAAATGTGACCACACACTAGAGAAATTCATATTACTGACATGCCAAATAAATGGCTCACTTATCAAACTCTATATTAAGAATTAATGGCTTTAAAAACACATAAATATGATGTGTTAATTCTTTCAGAGCTATATTATTGATCTGTCTTAAAATTCTTAGTATCTTGAAATACTATGACTAAACAAGCAAGTGATAAATTTCCAAGTTCAAACTAATCATTGATTTATCTAACTCTATATTTTGAAAGGAAAAAGAAGGTTTATTCACTTTACATGTCCAATCCCTTGTAACTCTTTTGACTTTTCAAAAATTTCTGTCATCTACTGCAAGACTAAAAGACTACTCATCCTTTTGGTGTTCCTAAGTAAACCTATGACCCTACAGAAGTTAGAAGACAAAAAGAGGTGGCGAAAGGGGAACAAGAATATACAGGTCTATAGTACAACAAGATAGCAGATAAATCAAAATAAAATAGATCTAGCCACTATAATCCTCACTGGAACTGGTGAAACATTGCAAACAAGGCAATATGGAAGCCCGGATTCCTTTTCTTATCATCAATTTGGCAGCTGAGAAGCTAACAGGATGGACATCTCCATCCTCCCAGGAGAACCTTCATAGCCATTCTTTATAATCTTCATGAACTCCCCCTTTACCGAATCGATGTCCAGGAAATTATTCTTGTTAGATTTCAAACCCCAATAGAAAACTACATTTGGCTCTGTTTTCTCACTATCAACATATTCTGTAGGGTTAGGGTCACAAAATCCTTGAGTAGCCTCCAGCTGCAGCAAACAAAGCTATATGAGGAAATGACAACAAAATTCATTCGTGATTGATTCATCATTATGAGTGAGGTTCCCAAAAGTAACATTAAAATTAACAGCAGCAGAGGATATTTTTACAACATAAATATTTATGCCAAGCCCATAAAAGTGACCTTAATATAGTTATGGTCTAAATGGGAAAGCATCATGTCTCGTAAAAGAAAAATATTTACAAATAAATAGTGAAGCGTCTCCAGTGTGATATAATGAATGGTATGGATCATAGTCACTTCTAAAGTAAAATTGAGTTTAATTATATGAGAAACAAAATTTACCATTTGAGCTACTTACATGCAAAAGAAGAGCTCGAAAGCGTGACTTTACCCAGCCAACCCATTCTACCAGTGCATAATGGTTAGGAGAAGAGAGACAAATTTTGAGAAATCGGGAGTATCTTTCTGTGTATGGGAAAGGCTCGAATACATTATCCCAGAGGAAATCTGGCTTCAAAATATCCTTCAATGCAGCCAGATACAGAAAATGAGAGACTTATTTAAATAGGATCATCACAGTTCATTGTGATTAAGTCGCTCAGGATAAAATATAAATAACAACACAGGTAAGAAACATGCATACCAAAAAGAGATCTAGGTTAAGCAACACAACATACACTTGCCGCATTATGTCCACGAATAGAGTTAGTCCTGATCTAGTACAAAGTGTTTAGTTATTATTTATCGTTTTCAGCTTAAAAAGGGCGAGCCCTTACCCTTGCATATCCAAGTACAATAGAAGATAAAGTTACATAGTTTGTGACCTAACAGCTTGTTTGGGGAAAAATATTATGAATTGATGTTTTTAGCTTTGAAATTCTTTCACTAATATACTATATATTACACAGAAGAATATAAGTTGTCATAAGTGTATTTCTTCACCCTTAGAGGTCATACAACAAGTGAAGGTAGTGTAAATTACAGGTTGATATTCTAGAGTGTTATGTTGATTTTAACTAAATTTATTATCATTTAAATGTTTCAGTAAGTATTTTATTCTTTCTACTATATAATCCACATGAGATAATGTGAACGACTATATATCTACTGCCAGTCATACAACAAGTGAAAATATTATTCCGGTAAAATTTATACCAAAAGGACACCTAGTTTAACTACACAACATTCCCTTGTCATGTTATGTCCGTAAAGAAACTTAGTCCTGGTCCAATACAAAGTTCTTTTCGTTATATTTTGTATCGAAGAATTCTTAAGAGCTAGCAGCCATATAAACCGTGTGGATTCTACCACACAACATTATGATTAAGTCACCCCAGAAAATGTGTTTAATAACACAGGTAAGTCACTCTGGAAAATGTGTATAACACAGGTAAGTAAAATGTATATCAAAAGGAGTCCTAGGTGGTTTAAGCAACGCAACATACCTTTGTCATTTCATGTCCCCGAAGAAACTCACTCCTGATCCGAAAGAAAGTGCTTTTAGTAATATTTGTATGACAATGCTCATAGCGGCTAGATGGCAGAAATATAGGCATGTAGGACCGTGTCTCTATCCCATCTATAACTGTTAACATTCCTTCCTGCAACATCACTGGTGTAGGCCAGGGCCAAAACGCAAATGTTTGAAAAAAGTGCATAATTAGAGCGTTTAAGGTGGCATCAGGGTGTCTCAGAAAAACATATGCTGCAAGAATTGTCATATGAACTCCTCCCAAATAACCAAGCAACTGCAAAGGAAAATATTACTTTATGTTAAGCATAAAATTAAAGCACAGTTATAAGAGCAACCATTACTTGAAAGTACAAATGCACTTACAGTTCCATAAACTCCTCGCCTTTTTGCCCACAGTTTAAGACATCGTAGAATGCATTGAAATTTCTGAAATACATGAGAGTTGCATTAAAGAGACGATAATGCACAAGAACAATAAAGCAAAACTACCCCCACTTGCATGGAACCAAATATAAAGGGAACTTAGTGCCTATCCTCAACTCAAAGAACGTCAACAAAAATCGATGTATTTCACATCCTTTGGATCATCAAGATAATTGTCCAATTGCTTATGAATCTAGCTATTCTCTTTTACTAAGAAAAGAAATTATTGGTGTGCACCTTACCTCTATATTAGGAACTAGATGGAGAATGTATTTATTTGCTCGTACCCCAGACAAACTTTTCCAGCTGGTATCATCAATATTCCTCATGAAAAATGGATTTAATATATCAACATTCTGCAAAATAAACGGCATTGTTTGTTTACCATAAAAATGGTTTAATGCATAGCGCAAAGAGGCAATGACATTAATTTGACGGAATATTGAGCATAATGATTGGAAAAGGTCTTCACACATGCAAAACTCCTAACATTTGTCAATGTATTTTCACATTTTGAGAACTGCATCATGTTTCCTCACACTGACCTCAGGAACATATAGTACGTTAAGCCGAGCATATGGAAGATCAATGGAAACCCCTTCAAATTTAAATCGCATTAGAGGGACTTTTGCACTCTTGACACAGTGAATATATGATACTTCAGGTCTTCTTTTAAGCATGTCGTGCAACACAATAAAAAAGTCTTCCTGTATAGATCATCAGTAAAAATTAAGGCAAATGTTACTGAGCCTAAGGGAATGATACACAAGAGAAACACAATTAACTTACTGCAATTGAAGCAAAGAAAGGAGCAACACACAAAGCATCAATGTCAGAACCTGAACTGTGAACCTAAACATTATTGAAAGTAAAAAAAGGAGAAAGCAAGCTTTAGATATGTGAAAAAGTTTAACAATCACATCCAAGCAAATTAAGAGAAATCCTGATACGACTACTTTTTTTTTTTATTTCTCATCTTATTATAGACCAAGAAAATCAAACGGTACAGGATTAACAAATGGAAGAACTTACTCCGAGGCCATAAGATCCATAAGTCAATACTGTGGCAGATGTTACAGCAATTTGGTGGTCTGGTAGTTGATGCAGGCATGCAACCTTCTTGATCCACGATGAGACTACCTGCAACGTGAATAGCATGATAAATAAGGTAATTAGATAATAAAATATAAATGCAGGATCTGTGATTAATTGGAATACCATCAAGATAGTACTGTAAGTGCCTAACCAAATATCATGATGCAAATTGAGAAAACTAAATTTAAAGAAACAGATAATAAATGCAGGGATTTGCTAAATTTTATCCCTGGATTCACACAAAATTAAAAAGTTATACTTGTTGGGAAAATGTGCACTTGTTTGTTGAAGTGTTGCCATTAGTAAATGAGTTCAATAATTCGCACAGTTTTAAAATCTTACCACTATTACGAACAAAGTAACATCTTTTTAAGTAATAAATCTACTTATTTATTGGTTTTTTAATATAAATTACACAGAAAATAGTTCATTACCTAAAACAATTTATTACTATTAAAACAACAAGCAACGACAAGTTTCTATAAATTTTCTGTCCATGCTTACTGGTAAAAAATTTTAAGGTGACATTATTACGTTTGCTGAAACTGCTAGCTCCTCGCTTCAAACGTGAAAAACTAAATTCAGAATGCATCGCCAAACACACACTTCTTTCTAGGATAAACAAAACCTAGTTGAAGTAACCAGTAAGGACAATGTTGTCGTACACAATAAACACTTTCCAGTCATACACGAGGAAAAAAAATCAAGAAAATGCAAATAAAGCTTGAGGTAAAAAAAAATAAAGAAGCAACCTTCAAGGAAAACATAGAACGCATCCAAAATGCAATCCATGCATTCGAAAAGAAAACAAAGAATTAAAAGGTCGCAGTAAAAACCACGCATTAAGAACAAGCAGGGGAATGCTGCACAAGAAAACCTGTTTAAGCTTCCGAATAACACTTTTTCGTTTATCTTCCTCTTCTACAGACGGAACAAGTCCTTCATCAACCATGAACTGCGTATATTCAAATAAACCCCAGAACAAAAAGTCATAAACTTTAAATAAAACCCAAACACCCCAAAAAAAAAAAAAAATAACCCAAAACCAAAAAGGTTTACCTGAAGCAGAGATATGGACCTTTGATTATCCATCGTGAAGAAAAGTGAGGGGTTGAAAGGTACCGGAAGCAGCACAGTGGAGGGCGTTGGCAGCAGCGGCGGCGGCAACAGAAACTGGTGAATGATCGGAAATGGTGGATGGTGGTTCAAAACGACATCACTGCTGGTAGGGCGAGAAGTTGGGGATTGAAATTCCATGCAAGATGACAAAAACCTCTTTCCGAAATTGCTAAACCCAAAAATAAAACAACGAATTAAAATTAAAGTTAAAATAAAAAGAAACAGCGATTCGGTCGTTATACGAATTTCTAAAAACAAAAAAAGAAACACAAAGAAAACGGTTTTCCGTTGCGACCATTCTGAATAAGAACATTGCAACCTATGTTTAGCAATAGCACTACCTTCTTCTATCTGTCTTCTTGCTTTTCTTTTGCTGTGCACTCCCAGTCTTCAAACTGCTAACGTTCACGCGTTTAATGGCAGCATTTTGCATTTTTTTTCAAACAAAAATAAGAGGGAAGTAAATATGGTTAACGAAGATCTATCTTTCTGTTATTTAAATGAAGAATATTTTGTTATATAAAAAAAAAATTGTTTACGTGGCAATACCTTTTGAAGCCAACTGTCAGTTCACTACTGAGGATGACTACTCAGATTGATACCATTTTCTACTCTCCAAAACTTCTTTTCTTCTTTATTGTATAATCAAAATATTGCTATTACTTCTAATAAGCTTTAATGTACTTAACTATATTTAACAAAGCATTAAATATACTACATTCATTTCATAAGTATTAATGTAGCATCTAATCTTATTGACTTAGTATTTTATAAATATGTGTATTACTTTTTTATTTAATTATTATTTTTTATACATAAATACAATAAATTTAATTAAAACTTTTAGATTTTATAAATTTAGATATTTTTAATTAAATTTTATTAAATGTTTTTATTAAAATATAAAATAATATTATAGTTATATTATTTTGATATTAATGTTGTTTTGTATTAATTATATCAAAACCTGGTAATTTTAACACAGAGATAAAAAAAATAAGATGACAAACTCATTTAAATACGATTATGTTAAACATTATTGTAAACTTTGACATTTTATCTTACCCATTAATTATTTGTTATCACATTAAAATTTATTAAAAAAATTATTAAACACATATTCAAATCATTTTTATTTCAAATATTTCATATAATTTTTATGTAGTCATGATCAGATTTAATGAATCTCATTTTATTAAACCTTATTGTTAATATAAAAAAATAACATTAATCTTAACATTCAACGTGTTTATTTGTATTTTATTGTTAACAAAATAATAAAATAAATAAAAAAAGTGCACCTTAATTATTTTTATCAACGATCTACAGTTTTAAATTTTAAAAATTATTAATTATTAGTCCATCAACTTAAACCATATATTTCATATTTTTTAATTAATTTTATTAAAAGTTAAGTACCAGATATAATCATAATAATATTATTACAATATTAAAGTATTAGCTACATGAAACAGTTCGTATTCTTTGACTATAACATGGTTGACTTAATAATGATGTGAACTAATCCGTTAAGCATTTTCCATTTATCGGCTTAATCTGTTGAGCTTGATGATAATGAGAGTGTCCTTAATTTCACTATATTGTCCTTAATTTTAAAGTAAGGTAATTTTTGTTCATAATGTGTTTGAAATTTTTATTTCATCTTTATTTTTGTTTTGTAAGATTATACTTGTGTTTTTTTTATCTATCATTTTACTATTTTAAACATTAATTAAATATTTTTTTATAAAAAAGAAAACTGATAATAAAACAATGATATTATTAACTATTTAACATAAAAAAGACATAGTAAAGGTTTACGTAGACATTAAAATTGAGACATTATTATATAAAAAAGTAAATAATAAATAAAAATACTAAAAATGAGCAGAAATAACTAAACAAGTCTTAAAAAATATTTGATTTAATAGAATAAAGATTTCTCTTTCCTAAAATTTAATGCATCACTTACACAAATTTAAAAGAATATATATATATATATATATATATATATATATATATATATATATATATATATATATATATATATATACACACACACACACACATATATATATATATATATAAACGAATGTTTTGTAAGACTAAACTTAAAAAATGAAATATTTTACCAGAATTCAAATAAAAATAACATAAATACATAGCTAACAAAATAAACATATTTACAAATATTAAAATAAAAAACAGTACATGCAACATGAGAAATTATATACTTAATAAATTGACTGAGAAATAACTTCAAAAAATGTGATAGAGGATTAATATTTGAGTTGAAAATGTGGTTTTAACTACATTCCATGCGTAGACTTTTACTTCTCACTCAAACTTCTTCCTGATTTATTACAGTTATTTATCACCTTAGACTCTTTACCTCCTTCAATTAATTATGACAGCACATAAGTTGAAAACTCAAGACCATCATCACCTAAATCTAGTTTTTCTTCTACCTAAAATCTCTTGTGATTGAATATTAGTTTTAGGATAATGCTTAATTTGTTTTCTTTTTGTAAACATAGTACTTCTGTTTATGTACATTTATTTTTTTAATCCGGGAAATTTTGCATTTTATTTTATTTTATTCTCTATAAATATAATATGTTTGTTTCCAACTTTTTTAAATATCTCACTTATTGTTTTAATTCCTATAAGTATGTTAGCTATTTTCGTTTTAATCTACGTAAATATGTATTTTTTTTTTAATTTAATGTTCAATGATTTCAGTTATTAATATGACACTTTTGACAATGCTATATGAAATGATATCATTACCATTGTATTTAACAAAGTTAGAGTATCGAGCATTGCGTATCCTACAGGGATGCAGAGATAAAAAATCTTTTTATTTTCGTTTTATCTTACTTCTATGTTTTCCTCTCATAATCAGTTTGCATCTTTTCATTCATAAAGTGATAATGTGAGTGAAGATTGACTAATGACTCCGATTCATATATTGTTTTTATTTGTCATTACACTTTCCCATCAAAGTACTTATCAATTTTTTTATTATTGATAATCAATTCTATCTCGAAACTATTTCAATTATCATTCATATGTCTTTTTTCTTTCTTATTCTAAGTTTTTGAATCATCCTCTTTTCGTTTTCTAAAGTTGTGAATGTATCATCTAGATTGTCGTTCCTTTATTAATAGTTCTTTGAATGTTCTTACTTTTTTTGTTATTTTGGGTTGATTATGCAAAGGAAATTGCAGTGTTATAATGGTTTGAAAGAGTAGAATAAAAATATTTTCAAAAACATATGTAAACTTTAAATATGACAAGTTTCATCTACAAATTAGCTTAAAGTAAATATTAATAGTCTAATTAAGAGTTGTTCTAATATGGTTTCATGTATTAATATTTTTAAAGAAAGTTAGATGAATATGTAGATAGTTTTTAGCTTTTTATGAATGCATATTTATATTTATGTTGAGTTTATGGACATCATTTATGATTTGGAACATGCTTGAAAGAAAAGACTTTTAGAGATATTAGTTGGAAAGTGAATAATTTTTAATATGTTAGATTTTTTGGATTAATAAGTGATTTTTTTTGTAATTTTATAAAAAGATGATATGTATTTTTGTAAAAGGAAAAATTATTAATTTGACGTTTTTCATCAATATATTTATTTAGTTTATTTTTTTCATAATAAGTATAATTGGTTTATGGTAGAGTGTAGTTTCTATCAATAATTTATTATAATTTTTCATGTTTTGTATTTTGCATTTTAATTTTTTAATAAAATTTTAGGTGAAGACAAATTATTAATAGATTTTTAATAACATAATTGAAATGTGTGATTCCCAACATTAACTCTTTTTTTTTTTTTGGATTTAAAAAAGTTTTCCATATACTACCACATACGATACGTACTAGAAACTATATTAATATTTGGAGAATAATGAAGAGGTAGATCAGGATTTGCAACGTCAAAACCAAATTTCATGCTAATTTTATTACTTCCTTATTAATTTGAACATTAGAAATCAGCAATTTTGTAATAGTAAAATAAAAAGGTCCCCACTTTTTGAGATTAAAAATGTTATTTAATTTTTTTTTGAAATATAATCCTTTCATTTTTATGAACTAAAACCATAATAGTAATAATTAATAAATAATAATAATAATAAATAATATTAAAGTAATCCGACGAATCTCATTTACCAAACATTTATATAATC
The DNA here is from genome assembly GCF_029865625.1 of Vigna umbellata. NCBI lineage: Eukaryota > Viridiplantae > Streptophyta > Magnoliopsida > Fabales > Fabaceae > Vigna > Vigna umbellata. The sequence continues at coordinate 62,364,255 of NC_142169.1, forward strand.
TCCTAATAAGGTTAGCCAGCACAATACTTTAAGAATAATATATAAAAAAATTAATATTTTTAAAATATTAAAAATATAATTCAATCAGTACAACTATATTCATTCAAAAAAATCTATCAAATTATTTTAATTTTATAATAAACAAAATTAAAAAATATTGACTAATACTACATAGAATTAAATACATGTTAATGCGATATTCACGATTGGAAAAGTGAGAATTCAAATTTAAATAATTATATATTATTTTTACCTTAATTTTTTTTATTTTACACTTGCCATAAATACTACATCATAAGTATTATTTATTGAAAGAAGAAATCACAGTGAATGTGCTTAGTTTGGATTAAGTTTTTTCACACACGATTTTTGCCGACAGAAAATTCGGTATGGTGCCTACTTCAGGGCAAAAAATTGGATGTGACAAGTCCGTTAAATTTAACGTTGAAAAAAAAAACGCAAGGAATCTAGAAGTTTTGAGTATTTTTAATTATGAGGTGGAGCTTAGTTTGCAGATAAACACTACAAACTAACTAAACACATCAATTATAATACAAATAGGTATAACCATTAAAGTTACGTAATATTTAAATATATATGTAATTGTAACGAAAACATTTTTGACAAACAAAACACGTAATTTTTCTTTGAGAAATGATTTTTTTAAAAAAAATATAGAAAATCAAATCAAAAACCTAAAATTTAGATGATAAACTAAAATTTTATTTTGCGGAAATAAATGTCAGTGTTAGTAAGGTGGTGTGTTGATCCTACTTCATCAATCAATTATAAACTATTGCAAATGTAACTTTTATTATAAGTATAATAAAATCAATAAACTTATAGTGGCAATATTAATATGACAATGTCTGCTGAAACTGTAATAATCAAGCACATTCAAAGAAATAAAAAAAAAATGAAACTCATTAAAGAACTGGTTTTATCCGTTTGTCATTCATCAAGCAGAACCAAAACAACCCAAAAAGTTATCAAAGCTACCAAATTCACAGCACAACAACACATATAAAAAGGATAAAATTCCGCTACAATCAACTTTAGAAATATATTAACTACAATTCATTTTTTAAATATAAAATATATATAGAGAGAAAAACAAAATAAATAAATGAGAATTAGATTAGAGAGTACAACCACAACAGACGAAGAAGTAGCAGAGCAAGGCGACCAAAGCTATGGACTCAAGGCCCGTAATCAAGGCCCATAACACGTCATCAACCAACGACAAGTTCCACTGAATCACGCCTTCTACGTTCCAATACGAAAAGTCCAACGCCGGCCACCGGAAAATGGACCACGGCACCGAAAGGCTTAACTCCGGCCACCTGAAAATCGACCACGGCACCGAAAGGTTTAAATCCGGCCACCGGAAACTTGACGTGTACCACCACCACATCCTCCTCTCCTCTTCTACCCTTTTCTTATTCTCCCTCTTATCCTTTTCCCTTACAATTTCACTTTCGATTGTGATGTTGAGCATTTATTAGTCTTCTTTTATGTGTGGGGGCGTATATAGGAACTACACAAACATGATTTAACACGTGTTAAACCCAAAATTCCACTCCCCAGATTTTTTTTTCTTTTAATTACGTGATAATCGTGAGTATACTTTTCCATATGTTATTGATAATATTGTCTACATAAAAAGGCTCTGTTGCCCAAATATACATTACATTTAAAATATAAAGTAGGTTATTTTAATTTACACCTTTTACTTTTCCTTCCATCTTCGGTACTACTGAAATGAAAAATATTAGCAACATATTTTTTATGTACTGACATAGCTATATCAAAATTTATAATAAGTATTTCTCTCTCCCATTTTTAGTTTTATTTATAATTTAATACCCATCAAATTTTAAAGATAAAATATGAATGAAATTTTACATCAAACCGAAATAAACATAGTCACCTGCCACTGTTACACTCTCCACTCAAACATGTTATCATTCTTTTTTCTATAATACAATTCCATGAAAAAATAACATGAATTTCTCATTTTTTTAGTTCAAATTTTAACCTTCTTTTTATATCCTTCCACGCATCCATGCCTGGACTCCCTTTTTATAAGTCAATCGTGCCAACATTGAGTTAATCAATTTTCCTTTTTAAATTATATTTTTATATTTATAAAAATTCAAATTTGACGCCTTATTTTATTTAAAAGATTAAAACTAAATTCTACTTATATTAACCACAATAAATTGTAATTATAGGCATGAAAATCATATTTGTAAAATAATTTTTTAATTAAAAATAAATACCAGTAATACTTATAATATCATATCTTTATTTGGACCAGTAGGTATCTGCGCTTTCTATGTGGACTGGCAGGCCATCTAAGTACAGTGACTTTCACATGTTTCTCTCAAACCTTCTGATTATGTCACATGGATTCATTTCTTACCTTCCTCTTGTAAAATCATTAAAAAACATTCATCTTACGTGCGTCCTTTTGCATTACTCATCAAATTCAAAGTTTGAGAATTAAAACACACAGCTTAACACCATTTTCGTTGTGCAATTTTACAAATCCAACGAAATAATTAGGTAAAACTGCCAAAAAAATCCTTAAAGTATAATTAGCTTTTTAAGCAGTACGGGGCATTTAAAATATTTAAATTTTGGTCATAAATTCTATGGTCGAAACATCAAAGATGTACAGTATAATTACCCGGTTAATCATAAATTAAGCCATCTACACACCTTGTTTCACTATAGGAAGTTATGTACAGTATAATTACCCGGTTAATCATAAATTAAGCCATCTACACACCTTGTTTCACTATAGGAAGTTATGTACAGTATAATTACCCGGTTAATCATAGATTAAGCCGTCTACACACCTTGTTTCACTATAGGAAAACCACAAACAAGATTAACAAAAAGAATAATCATATTAATCCTAATTTCAGTTATTATAAAATTAGATCATAATTAAATTATACTAATTAAAAACTCATCTCAATCTATAAATATAGATTTGACATTCAGTAAATTACTTTTATTATGCATTTTTTATTACTGATCAAACACTAACTTTAATATCGAAATATTTTTTTCAATCCTACCAAAAGAAAAAGAAAACCAAAGAATAAAACATTGAACTAAGCTTATAATATGAAGGTTATTCGTATAGAAACTTAACCTCGAACCCTAATCCAAAACAAAAGACAATAACACTCATCATGATGTCTTTCTATACTTTATCGACGCAAAAAAGAACGCGGAAGAATGATAAACTTTAGCAAGCAAACGAGCCCAATTTTTTTTATTGAGAACACCTTTAAAATCTCGTTCTTTTGAGATGATTAAAGAATCATGACAAATTCAAGATAAAAAAAGAACTTCAAACGTTTAAAGTGGGCAATTAACCAAAAAATATTATAAACTTAAACGATCTAGTGACAAGAAGAAAGCTTCAATCTCATAGAAAGATTGATATTTTAAGCAATACATTTTGAGCATTATATTCACAACCATTTCATAAAATTAATTTGTGAATGTTTTGAATTAAAAAAAAATGGGAAGATTTACGCGAAAGAAAACAAGAAACGACTTTGATATAATAATTAAAATCTAGATTAAATTTACAGAATTAAATTCGCACTTCCGTTATTAAAGAAAAACCAGAAGTCTAACATTTCAATAAGCCTAAAATAAAATTTGACGAAATTGCAATCTATATAAGGAAACAAACTTCAAAAACAATAACCTAGAGCCAATCTGACAACCACAAATAATGGACGGCATTAAGCCTCCTTCTCACTTGAGATACTATTGTAAATAATACATAAACAGACAAAACTCTGGTAGTAAACCTCAGTTTAGAAACGAGAATATCATCAAAAGCTATCTAGTAATTGTAGAATGCAACTGTATTCCAGTAAGGATCGGTAAGAGCTAGAGGTGTCCAAATAGTCTTCACTTGAAACACTTGCACATTCCATCCATCAAAATATGTGGACAATGTCATAGGCAAATCTTTATTTTGTCAAAGAACAACATAATGGCAAGAATTTCGACAGAAGAGATGTACACAGCAAGTTAAGAACAATGTTGTGTTTTATTGACTGCCAAACTCGAGCAACCACAGTTTAGAACAAACATAGAACAAGTTGAGTTAACACGGGAACTGCTCCTCAAGAAACTCGGAAATTTTCTCTAGTTTTACTCAACATTTGGCAGTTATTCCTGTTACTAAAACTTGAAATTACGAAAATACCCACTCCCCACCAAATCAAGTTGTTTTTCAAACTTGGAAGTTGTAAATTATGCTCTGGTTAAATTCAGAAAATCTTATCCCATTATGTACAGTTGAGGACAAAAAAGTGCTCTATTTTTTGAGAAAATTTATTGAATTGAATTAAACCAGTATTCAGTCATAAATCACCACCAAAGTATTATTAAAGAGAAGGATACGTCCAGAAAAGCACGAACGACTGCAGAAGTATAAAAAGGAAAGTTATAATGCTGAACACATTCAAAAGTGCTAAACATCACAGAGAGAAGAAAAACCCCAACATAATCTTATGATCAAAGGTTGAACCGGTCAAATAAGACCAGTAAGACAATATATAGACCTATCCAAAAATTTCATTATTATAACATAAAACGCTAGTCTAGTATGCAATTTCAGAAACATCAAGGAGCTATTGGACTGCATTGTTCAACAAGATCAATTCTAAATTCTAATGATATGTTACAGATACCCAACAAAGCTTTTGCCTCCAAATATGTCATGTGAAACTCCAACTTTGAAAAATTCTATAATATTTCTTTGTTTTATTTCATTACTGAACAGCTAATCAGCAAGTGTATCTTTGGTGAGTGCTTAGTGTACGTGTACCTTTAGTGTTGAAGCATTTTCTTTTAATTAAATTCTTTCAGAGGTTTGGCTTGAGAGCATCAGTATTATAAAGCTTATGTGTTCTGGTAGTACACTAGGTATGCTATTCCTTGATGTCTCTGGCTGAAAAACAATGTTTATTTTTTTTCTAGGGAAAAGATCTTCCTACACTTGCATTGATTTAGAGCTTAAGTTTAGCAGATGGCAGTTCTCCTCATTAGCTGGGTTACAGGGTATCATTAGTATACATGCTTCATAAATTCGGCTAATCTAAACTGTGTGCCTTTCTTTCATGTGATATTCATTCTTTTGTTGTATTCGCCTCTAACCATCTTATCCAAAATAATTTCTTCTTTAGTAAAAAATAAACTGTCCCATACACCAAGCAAAAAGAAAGATGAAATGAACATAAACAACATACCATTAAGCCACCAAGAAAGCCGTCAAGTAGCACTCGATTCCAGGAGTCAAAGTATGTGTGGGTTGAAAAACTTGCTTTCGCAATGAGCCCAAGTGAAGTAAGTGCCATGAGAAGTAAGTAAAACACAAATCCTTTCAAGCCTGTAAATCCCAAAATACCCGCAACAACTCCACCAATTATAGATAAAAATGTTCGGCTGCAAAAGAGAAAAAGATTCAATTGTATACCTTAGAGGACATTATATTGGTGTTTGTTTTCATACCTCCAACCAGTTCCCTTTTTCTCCATCTATATACCATGAACTCAGATGACTATTTCATACAGATAAAATCAAACAACTCCACCCATACTAAAACTTACACCCCAAACAGCTTGGTAACTCGCCATGTTCCATAATTAGGTGAAGAGAAAAAGGGAAAAAAAACCCTTCAGTTCCATGGTCCAAACCAAATATAACATTTCAAGCTAAATTATGTATTCAAAATAGTGTTCATAACCAACAGTCAAACGAAACCTGTAATAGATAGTTTTCATGTTGCTTTGCATATTCTCAGCATTAAAAGTCAGCAACTCATTCACTGCATTGCTTGATTTCTTCTCTGATGAAGCTGAATCTACAGCCATACCTATCTGCCTAGTGTAATGTGTTTCTGTAAATAGAAACAGAGTCAAATGATTTTTGGTAGAAATAATACAAATTAAATCATGCAGTTGAGTTCTGAATTCAATATCCAAGAGCAATTCTGCTGAGGTTAACAACCGGTAATTTTAAAGGCATGGTGGAACGTAAACAAGATGGGTCGCAAACTCTCAACCACTGACCTAACTATGTTGCGTCATTAACAACTAGGACGCTTGACTCACACAAAAAAGGTGAAAAAAAAAGTTAAAATTAAACAACTGGAACTCAAATCGTCCCAAAAGTCAACTATAATAACTCTCAAAATCCCCAAATTGTTTAGCTTCAAATTTCAGCATACCTCAATGCTGCCCATCCCACCTACAGCCATACCTATCTGCCTAGTGTAATGTGTTTCTGTAAATAGAAACAGAGTCAAATGATTTTTGGTAGAAATAATACATATTAAATCATGCAGTTGAATTCTGAATTCAATATCCAAGAGTACGCTGAGGTTAACAACAGGTAATTTCAAAGGGATGGTCGAATGTAAAGAAGATGAGCCACAAACTCTCGACCACTGACCTAACTAGTTGCGTCACTAACAACTAGGTCGCTTGACTCACAAAAAAGGGGAAAACAAAATTAAAATTAAACAACTGGAACTCAAATCGTCCCAAAAGCCAACTATAATAACTCTCAAAATCCCCAAATTGTTTAGTATCAAATTTCAGTATACCTCAATGCTGCCCGTCCCACCTGAACATTCAAAATTGGCACATAAACTCCCGTGTTCAAGTAAAATTTCAACCCCATAGAAAAATTAACAGAATAAAAGGATAAACATATATATCTTTGTATATATCATATCATATAATGCACAAACTGTCAAGAACAAAAACAAAATAATAGATAACGGCTATTTAATAAAATTAAAAGCTACAATTTAGGGTTTCGTGGCCTATGTAGTTCAGCTAAAATACTTGCTAAGCGCTAACATAGAGAATTGAAATCAAACATTCAGCTACAGAGACTCCCGCAACTCACACAAACACCAATGCGAAAGTCTCAGCGAGATGCAGGAAGTAAATCCCGATCAAGTGCGTCAGCTTTGTCCTACGGCAACACTTAACCAGAAATTATTAATTTAGTTCAGCACAGAACCGTCACACATACATAAGGCAGTCTCCTAATAACCAGCAAAAATCGACCGGAAATTGCCATTATTTGAATCGAAATTGCGAATGAAATCCGATGGAAGGAAATATCAGAGATTGACAAAAACAACGATACCAGATTTAAAAAACGAACAACCTAAAAACCTTTACCTTCTGCGACGCTGTTTGAGAAATTGTTATTGATGCTGTGCGCGCAGAAAACACACACTTTACACCACCCTTTTACTCCTTAGCCCTTTCTTTCTTGTCAATTTTAACAGATCTTCAAAACTTGAAGATACAGGGTGGAATCTCCGGAATGTGACACACGGATGAAATTCGATCTGGAACCGTTAGATATATATTTATATATTATAATTAACGGTTGTGATACTACTATACCTGCAACCGGTTGCGTGAAATATATACAGGGTTTCATGTACTGTTCTGAGAAAGAAAAGTACTTTTTTAAGTTTTAAATATTTATTTAATATTTTTAAAATAATATAAATTTTTTAAAAAGTAATTGAGTTCAATCGATATTATTTAATATAATTTCTTATAAAGTAGTGAAAATTTAAAATTTTAGCATTTTAAGAAGAAAATCTTACGATTAGTTATCTTATTAAGAAATATATTTTATAAATAATGTTGATAATAAAGAGAAAAAAAAATTAAAGATTATAAGAGATAATAAAAGTTAATTTTGTGTATCTTTTTTTTTGGAGGAAGAATTTTATTTATAACCCAAGAATAAACTCAAATTAGAAATAGTTAAATCTTGTAAAAAAGTAATTAATTAATGGTTGCAAATTAATTAACAATCATTTATTCATAACAGTATATTAGATATTATATTTTTCTAATTTTTGCATTTCAAATATGATTTTAATATTTGAAATATTGAGTTAAGAGACAAATGATAGAAAACGGTAAGATTTATCAATTAATACTCGTTATAATTTATTATTTGTATAATTAATTATTTTCTTAATTTGTTGTCTCATTTAATCTATCATTTTAAATATTTTCCCTACAGCTTAAATTTCAATGTTTTTCTAAATAAGATTAATAATTAAAACTATAATTATACAAACAATCAAAATTATTTATTATATACTAATAAAAACACATATATTATGTGTGTTTACTGTATTTATGACAATAAAAAATAATGAAATTATCATCCTTATTATAAAATTAAATATAAATAACTTTTATAATTTTAATATAAATAACTATTATTTATTTTATAAGTAATTTTAATTAAAAATATGATTAAGTTTAAAGAAAGATCAAATCTAAAAAAACATTTAAATTTTAAAAAATAAAATCACGAATAAAATTGATACAATAATTATTTTAATTTTAAAAATTAATTTAAAAGGTAAAATAGTAAAACAAATGTAAAGATAAAAAATAAGAATTTTCTTTAGGTAAATTCAAATATTTTTATGATAATAAAAATATTATTATAAAATTAAAGTAGTTTTTGTAACTTATTGTAAATAGTTTTTATTTATTTTGTAAGTAATTTTATAATTAAAAATAGTTAAATTAAAAAATGGTCAAATGAAAAAAAAACATAAAATTAAAGAAATAATTACTTAAAAAAAAGGAAAATTGATAAAAAAAATATATTTTAATTTTAAAAAATATTTAATTAAAGAGTAAAATTGAAAAAAGAGTATGCAATAACTCGAGAAAAAATTACTCTTTGAAGTCCTTTCATGATTGATAAAACTATCTGATTTAAAGAAGGACCAACCTGCATAATTATATTATATAAACGAAGCAATAATTATAGTCATTTAATAAAAGTAACTCTAAAATATTTTTTTATCCTTTTCTTCAACATATTTAATCATTTAGAAAAGTGATTAACATGTGTCATTTACAAGTGATCAATTTTTGAATAACGGTTTTTCTTTTAGGTTTAATGTCTCAATAGATCCCTATTTTCACCCAGAATTTGAAATAGGTCCCTTTCTTTTTCGGCATCTCAATTGAGTCCTTATTTTTGTAAAATTGAATCAAATAGGACCTTTCCGTCAAATTGAAATGACGCCGTTAAGAAGAATATGCTTTATTTCTGGGTGAAAATAATGACGGCGTCATTTCAATTTGACGGAAAGGTCCTATTTGATTCAATTTTACAAAAATAAGGACTCAATTAAGATGCCGAAAAAGAAAGGGACCTATTTCAAATTCTAGGTGAAAATAGGGACCTATTGAGACATTAAACCTTTCTTTTATTATAAAATTCTTTTATTTGTGAGTTTTTTAAAGTTTTGTTAACTTTATTGATTGGATTATTTTGGTTGATTTACTTATGTTTTGTTATAATTTTAGGAATTTTTGGTGAAAGTTTTCTATTGATTAAAGATAAGACTGATTTATAATACAAGCTGATTTTGGAAAATTGAGTTAAACTTAAAGTTAACTTCTTAATGGAAGTGACAATGCGAGACAGATCACGTGAGCTAGTTTGTCTACAATAAAAAAACACAAGCAGATTGAGATTTTGAGCCTGTTAGCCCCTAGAAGCTCGACTCGTATAATTAATCTTTAGCCAGTCCAAGCTTAGGATGAAGTAAGGCGGGTTGCCCGCTTTCCCACAATTCCCCTCCTCACTTACTCAGGTTTGTTTATCTGTTTTCCTTTGTCCTTCTTGCAACACAACAACCTCTCTCACTCACCTTTCTTTGTTCTCCTTTGTCTTTTTCGTAGTAGTTCATCTCTTCTCGTAACAATGCATCTCTTCTCGCAACAGGTGCATGGGCTAATACCAATGTGAGGCGGACTGTTTGACCCACATATTGCATACCAAGTGTGCGGTGGGCTTAAACGAGTTGGGTTAACCCATATTTTCACCCTTATTTCTTAACATGATATCAAATTCTTGGATTAGAGCTTATCTTAACAAAACTTGTTGTTTGTTAGGTTTATTGTTCCACTCGTTATCAAATCATCCATTAGTGTTTAGTTCAAGCTCAATGTATATATACCTCTATGTAAAGAGATATATTGAAGTCTTACACCAACTAGAGATAAGATCAATTTATAATATATATATATATATATATATATATATATATATATATATATATATATATATATATATAAATGTAAAATTTACTTTAAAAGAATCAATTTTGTAAAACTGAATTAAACTTATAAGTACATTTATTATGTTGTGTTTTTAGTGTTTTCTTCCTTATGCTTGTGTAATAAATAATTCTCATCTAAACACAAATATTTTAAATTATAAAAAAACTAAATATAAGTTTTAAATTGTCAAAATTCTAATTTGAAATGTTTTGTTTGATTTGATTGCTATTTTTTTAGTATTACATTTTGTTTGAATAATTGATTTATATTAGTAATAATACGTAAATATAAAGTATATATTTATACTAGTAATAATATGTAAATATAAAGTATATATTTATACTAGTTTTTATTTATATATAAATGGTCGAGAAGGAGTACGTACTGAGTAAAAGTATAAATCAAGTTATAATAAAAGGTTAATATGATTTTTTTATCACAATTTATTTTCATAATTATTCAACCTGGGTTTTAATTTTTTTATTGTAATTCTTACTTTTGGTACGAAGAGTTAATGTGGTCCCATCTGTTAACACTGTTGCAACGATTAACTACAAAGCAAAACATGGTTAATATGCAACATTTTGAGTTTAGTTGGATATCGCGTGAGTTGTGTTATTGAGGTGGAAAATGTCTTATTTTGTGAAGATTGAAAAGAGTAGGAAAATAGAATTTTGTGTGGGTTGATTGAAGATTGAATTTTCGAAAAATTTGAAGATTAAAACTTTTACAATGGGTGGTCGACTTGTGGACTTTTCATTCTTTGTTAGTATAACTGAATGTTTTTTCATTTTGTTTCCAAGATTAGTGCAACTTTGCGCGATTACGTGATTATAAAGGATTTCTTGATTATAAGTTTACGTAATTTAGTCAATAAAAAGTTAGGCATGATTTATTGTAATAATAATTTCACACATAAATTTTTTATATTCATTTCACATTATCTTTTATTTTTTTAAATACAAAAATTTATGTGAAATGAATGTAATATATGGTACGTGATATTACTCTGACTGAAACTAAAGCAAGAACCAAAAGAGGACTAAACATGGTACCACAAGCATGCACAATTCAGGTACAGAGAAGGAGACGGTTTGGTTTTTCCAAAAAAGACAACACATATTTAAGCACGCAAACCTATATGATGTACAAAACCCACGTGGCCAGGATCATCCCACGTAGCAAATCCAAAAGTTAGAGAAAGTTGCACACCTTGACACGTATCATTTTCTTGTACAGCTGCATGAAACGAAAGGGTTTATATAAGGGTGTCTGGATCATCGGCATCTGCATCATCACTTTGAAAAAAGCCTGAAATGGCACCTCGCATTTCCAGAGTCTCTTTTTCTGTTTTGGTTGCTTCCCTGGTCCTTCCCTTGTTTTTCCCAGAATGTTCTTCTTCTTCTTCTGTGCTCATTGCAAGAGAATCAGCCCCAAAATCAGATGTTGATCTTTTAGAATTCCCTCTGAACTTAGAATACTTGGAGGCTGAGTTCTTCTTGTTTGGAGCTTTGGGTCATGGATTGGATGTGGTTGCTCCAAACCTGGCCGGGGGAGGACCTCCTCCCATCGGTGCCAAAGCTGCCAAACTTGACAAATTTTTCAAGGATGTCATATTGCAGTTTGGTTTGCAAGAAGTCGGACACTTGAGGTTTTGTTCTATCTCTAACTACTACTCTCTGCAGTTATAATTATACTTTCAAGGCAAGAAATGAAAAATTATGCAGAAGATTTGCGATGTGTTGTTGAGTCTAATTTGTTGCAGGGCCATAAAGAGCACAGTGAAAGGATTCCCCAGGCCTCTGCTGGATCTAAGCCCTTCATCGTTTGCCAAAGTAATGGATAATGCGGTTGGGAGAACTCTGAGTCCACCCTTTGACCCCTATGCTAATTCAATCAACTTTCTTCTTGCTTCTTACGTTATTCCCTATGTTGGCCTCACTGGCTATGTTGGTGCCAATCCAAAGCTGCAAAATGCTACTTCCAGGAAGGTAATTTCTCAAACCCTGCACTGTTAATCATTCTCATGTGTTAGAGTTTAGATGTAGTCACTCTTATTCTACACAATCTGCCTTATTTCTTTTCTTATTATAGAAGATGCCACTAACTGCATTCTTATTATTACTCTATGTCTCTCACAATGACAATATGTGCATGCACACGAACAGCTTGTGGCAGGGCTCCTGGGAGTAGAATCAGGACAAGATGCAGCTATAAGAGCATTTTTGTATGAACGGAAAACGCAATCGGTGCATCCCTATGGATTGAGCGTGGGAGAGTTCACAGATCGCATTTCAAGTCTCAGGAACAAGCTAGGAAAAGCAGGTTTGAAAGATGAGGGTCTTGTGGTTGCTAAGGAGTATGGTGCTGAGACGGAAGTTAATGGAAACATTCTGGCTGGTGACAGAGATTCATTGGCATATTCAAGAACCCCAGAGGAAATATTGAGGATAATATATGGAACAGGTGATGAACATGTTCCTGGTGGCTTCTACCCTAAAGGAGCAAGTGGTCGCATAGCAACACCTTACTTGAAGCATTCCATCTAAAGCTTCAGCATTTGCTTTACAACTTGTGGCTTCAATCAAACTGTTGTGGTTATTCTACTGCAGTAAGCTAGTATAATAAGAATGCTACTTTCTACTTTGGTTACACTTTATCAACAACTTATCTGTCTTTCTTAATACATATTTTATAAAAAAAATGTATCTAAGTCAGTGTATGACATGCGAGTAACGTCAGTGAATTTGGTTCAGTTGAATTCATATCGTGATTTTGATTTAAGATATTATAAAATTATTTAATTAATTAAAAATTAAAATTAAGATAAATAAACATACATGCATTTGAGTTAAGGAATGATTTAGAAGAAGAAGAAGAAACAAGAATGAGCACTCCACAGTTTGTTTAAATTTTTAAGCATAAAAGTTAGATTATCCAAATATGAGTAAACTTCAGTTGGATTTGGATTAGTTTCAATAAAATATGAAATCTGAATAGACTATTTTATTTCTTCGTTTTGTTCGTTAAGTAATGTCAATATTTAGATATTTTCACAATTAACTAAGAAACTCCAAGTAATGGTATTGGATTTTTAGTTACTTTAACTGATGAGAAGGAATGATGAGGGTAATAAAAAAAAGTTTAATAGGTTCGGAGGTCCCTATATTTGCGGGTTATGTTAAACAGGTGGCATGCTGAGTCAGGTGGCAGAGTTTGAGCTTAATACATGGCAGAACCAGGAATGACGAGAGGCCTTCACAGATATTTTTTTCTCTTTTTTCGTTTTCTTCAAAGCTTTCAGTCTTCTGTGGTTCATCTTCTTCAAGCCGTGTGCCGCCACGAGCTGCCGTCGGAGCAAGCGTCATCGGAGAGCAGAGTTGCTGGCCAGATCGAAGAGGAAGCGGTAGGGTTGACCATATGGAGGCTGCCTGGCGGCGGATTCGCCGTGGGTAGGTTCGCCGGTGAGAGCCACTTGCCGGTGGTGTACACGGAGATGGAGAATGGTGGGAATTTGAGCGAAGGTTCTAGGAGAATCTCTCTGTCAGTTGGAAGTGGGAGAGTGAGGGAAAGTCGAGGTGGAATTGGCAGAATGTTCCGGAATTGGTTTGGGAGAATTGGGGCTTTGACTACAAGTCGTAGCCTTTCAACTTCGCTCTTCAGTAGAAGAAGAAGTTCCACGAGAACCTGGGTTTTGGAAGATTGATTCGGATGGAGTTGTATTTTGAAAGCAAGTTTTCAAATTTCAGTTTTCGAATTGAGATTCTTACTGTAAATAGGCATAGAAGTGGGTACTATGTAGTTAGAAGATGCCGTGCCGGGCTTTATTCTTTCTCCAGAATTCATCACCGAAGGGGACTCCAGAGAAAGATTGCTCTTGCTGCATACCACACCATTGGGGAAGAAGCCATGCTAAATTACTTGATTTGTTTAATGTTGATATGTATTCGTCGCATATTCTTTGTAAGCATTGTTTTTAGTTAAATTTGGTATGTTGATGATGTGGGTATGGATTTGCTGTATCCGCTACCAGTGGGGTTACTGGTTCACTCCTTCCAACTTGGCAGTGTTGGCTATTCATTTTTGTTCAATTCTGCGTGTTTGAATGATTGATTTATTTCATTATAAGTAAAATATTTACTATTTATTCAACACCTTTCAATATATAATTTATTCATGCTAAGATCAGACTCCCCAAGAATCGGACCACGCTCTGGCTGGGAACATTTGACACCGCCGAGGAAGCCGCTCTGGCGTACGACAAGGCCGCGTACAAGCCGCTCCATTCCTCCGTTGACGCGAAGCTTCAGGCCATATGCGAAGGCCTGGCTGAGATGCAGAAACAGGCGAAGGCCATATGCGAGGGGTCTGAAGGTTCTTTGTCCAGGAATGGATCTATGAAGGATGTACTGAAAGAACAAACCTTGTCCTAGAAAACTTCAGGATTAAACAATTTGGCGAATTTTAAACAATTAGGATTAGAAAGGAAAAGAGAATCTGAATCCAAATTAAAAATTGCAGAAATTGCCACGTATTAAGCTCAAACTCTGCCACCTGCAAATAAATTGATGACTCAGCATGCCACCTGTTTAACAAGTTAACGCCGTCCAGTGCATTTAACGGAAAGGGTATTATTGACTCAATTTTGTTAAATTAGGAACCTAATTGATCACTTCTAAAATTGGAGGACCCAAGTGAAACAAACCTGCAAATATAGGGACCTCCGAACCTATTAAACCTAAAAAAAACAAGTAAAAGATAATCAATATTACCCGATGATTATTAGAAAAGTGACTATTTTTTTCCGAGAAAAAGACACAGTAACTTTAATTAACTTTACTTATTTTTAACTTTTTCCTGAAATAATTTTAATTAACTTTGTTCAATTTTATATTTTTTTTAAATGAAATTGTCCATTCAATCCATAAAAATTAATTAAAATCACGTGACTTTTTGCAGAAAAATTATTGAATCCATTCCTGTAATTATTTTATATTCATTAGTACAAATAAATAAATGCAATTCAAAATATAAATTTATAAATTTATAAATTAAAGTGTACGTAATTTTTTCTTGCCAATAATTTTACTTTTTTTTAAATTTGATTTCAAAAAATAATTAAAAATTTAAAAGAAAAACTACTAATGACTAATAAATATGGGGATTCATATTATGATATTTGTTTCAACACAATAATAAATAGATAATTAAGATATTCATGATTAGTATTATTGCGGCGGTTTTTATAGATGAATACAAAGCTTTTTGACATCCTCACATTATATAGCTGAAGTGATTCAAAAGCATATTTGAACAAATAAAAATAAAAATAAAAACAGATTCTTATGGTTGTGCATTAAGCCAAGTGATGTTATCATTTCCAAGTGAACACGAGAACACTAATACTCAAATCATTTCCAAGTGATGTTATCATCCTATATTCAGATGCATAACGTTTATAACTGCTCTACGTACATTTTTCTATGGAATCAAAGGAAGAAAAGAATGAAGAATAAAATGATAACACCTACTTACCTACCTATGTTCTCAGTCCTCAACTCTCTTATATCTTCTGCTTGTCTAATATTTGCAGATGCCTCATTTCTTGAATCCATGTCATCATCGTCATCACCATCTACGTATATAATACCATCATCATCATCAAGCTCATCTTCACCATCCCAGTCATCATCATACTCTTCATCAAATTCTTCATCGTCGTTATCATCTGCATTTGCCCGCAGAGTGTGAAACTCCGGAGGAGGAGGGCAATCTTCAGTGATTGCCTCGTCCCTCTTTATCACAAGATGCCGAATAACTCTTTCATCTTGGTCCAACAAAGTCTTCAAGTCGTTGATATATTTTGCATCCAGCTCGAAGTTCATCAACATGTAGTGGGCTTTATTAGCTTTCTTTATTTTGTAAGCTAACCTTCTCATACCCCAATCATTCAACCTCCAAATCTGACCTTTCTTCTCCCTCATGAAGTCTGTCAATATGAGAAAAACTAGTCAGAACATCTTTTTTTTCATCTGCAGATCGCAGCAACGTTTTAAGAAACCACTACTATCATATCAAGGAACCGCAGTTGTTTCGTTTGATGCCAAAAAAATAAATCCAATTATCAGATAGTGACTGTTTGTTCGTTGTAATTCAACAAGTTACATATTTTACCACCACCAGTTCAATGGATCATAGAGACTACCTAATCTTGAAAGAGGATGAAGTATATCGAGTGCAGAACTTTTGCTAAGCCCTATCTTGTCCTACTGAATGAATAAGAACAAAAGTATTGAAATCCCTCATGAAATTTCAGGAGAGGGCATTAGAGACTATATTTACCAGCTATGAACCTATGACTTGTAAACTTTTGGCAAAGCTAGAATAAAAAATACAATTAGAGTTAATTCGATAATAAGGGCAGTAAGAAAACAACAAGCCAATTATAAAGGTTTCCATTTGTCATAGACCACCATCCTCCACCTTATAACCAGCTAGCCACTTTAGGAATGGCTACAGCAGAACGTGACTTGCTGATAGAAATGGTAAACTATTGAACTCATTCCACATCACATCAGGGAATATGAACAGTTAAAAAATGATACAGAGTAAACAATGAAGGTTACCTTGAATTTTCTCGTTGACAGCTGCAACCTCATCTTCATGCTTCTCATGGATTAAGTACATGACCTCATAGTGGCGTACTGCAGAGGTAAGAAAGCAGTGTGGTGTGAGATAGAGCAGTTGAAATATAGGTAAAGATTAGCACCTGAGATCTTTTACTTTACTATGCATTGACGGAAGATTGGTAACTATAATAAGAAGCCATATGACATCTTAAATGGAAAACAAGCGAGCACATGCACATATGCGTCAGTCCCTACACAGTGCTCCCAATAAGCAGGGTCAGTCAACAGTAGATGTGCACAACCTTATCCCTACAAGTGGGGAGACTGTGTCCAGGATTTGATCATATGACCTTCAGGAAACAAGACAACAACCTTACTGTTGCATCAGGACTTACCCTCTACGCACGCAATGTAACTTAAATTATCAGAATGTATGGAAATTGATTGTAACAAAACTATAAAATAATGTGGGCAAACATCTACAAGTTCAGCGCAAAAGATTAAACGTTGACAAATGAGATTTAGATACAAGCTAAGAAGATTGAGATACAATAGTTGCTCAGGGCAACTCAAGTTGTGTGCAGGTTAAGCACAGTAACATCATTGGCCTTGATGGTTTCAGTTGAGGATGGTTTGGTACAACCAATCTATTTCACAAGATATTGGACAACAAGAAGAGAACACCGTTGTTTGTCAGGCAGGATAGTTGGCACTAGTTAGTTTAACAAGAATATACATTGAAGTTTCAATCCGGTGGAAGAGGTCTTTGTAGTCATTGGAAGGAAGAGGGTTGGAGGAGTTGATGTTGTATGAATCAACAGATGCCATTGGATAAAGAAAAAAATAACTGTACAGATTGTGGTTGATGATCAAAGCTTGTGAGCTCTGGATACCCTGCAAAGACCAAATCTTCGAAGGGAACGATCCATCACATTATGAGTATACTATTTGAACAACAGTATACATACAAGACTAGACGGCTCACAAACAACTAAAAGAATTAAACAATGAAAATAATTACGAAAGACATGTAACAAAGTTTCTACTTCGATAAAATTGTCTTCTCTGGCAGAAAGGAAAAAGAATCTACGTACATATTTCACCATTCATATCACTTTCCAGCTCAAGCATCAGCGTTTCGAAGAGTTCTCCTGTAAATCAAAATTAAAAACTATCAAACGAAATAATCTCAGCTCTGAAATCCCGAACACTTTAGCCTAACAATACAGATGCAAGTAACTAGCCCTAAGATTCCTGGACAGATTAAATAGCTGAACCATGACGACTCACTTTCCTCGGCATCTTCAAACTCCGGGAGCAGCTTCCCTTCTTCCTCAACTGATCTCTGAAAATCGCAATCCCGAAAAAAGAAATCAATGAAAAAGAAACTTCATCTCCATCCCATAAAGAATAAACGGAGTTAACTTTAAATTCCACAGACAATGAAGCAATAATGAGTGTCATAAAACATCAAGATTTTCTAGACTGTTAGGAACACTCCCTTCCCTTCAAACAAACACCCAAGTTTAAGCTGAACGAGTCTTCAAAAGGGTGTCTTGCCCTAAAAACAAAACTGATGAAAAATTGAACCAACCATGAAAAATTGAACCAACCGATAAAATCAAATTAAACTGAGAGGGGAAGA
Organism: Vigna umbellata; assembly: GCF_029865625.1. NCBI lineage: Eukaryota > Viridiplantae > Streptophyta > Magnoliopsida > Fabales > Fabaceae > Vigna > Vigna umbellata. Next base: position 62,382,704 of record NC_142169.1, read on the forward strand.
CAAAAGCAAATGGAGGGTTGGGTAAAAAAGTGACCTTTTTAAATAAGACAGCTTCAGGGAAGAAACCCGTGGCCTCGTCAGGTTGGGGTACGGAGCTATGGGTATCGTCTTTTTTGTCTTTCTTGCGGGCACTCACAATCAGAGATGCTGATTTTCTGGGCTTATTGTGAACAGAAAATGGAAGCAAAGACGAAGAAGTGGGATAGCTATTTGCGAATATGAGGCATGGGTTGTGGTTGAAATTGAAGCTAACGCAGTTGGTTGTCGTCATGGTGGTTTTTGAAAGCTGAGGGAGGGGATAAGAAGGTGCAAGAAAAAAACCCTGAAGCAGTGACTTCGCGTCCATGGAGAGTGGAGTGAGTTAAACACACTTCAAGGCTTCGAGTGACTTGATACAATGCTAACACCGAGTGGGGTTCGTTTTGTTTTGGACACATAATCCATATCTGTATGATTATTTTATTTCATGAATTATGAATTTAATCACGGTTCAACGGAATTTATCAATTGTAAGTTTAGGGTACATGTGTTCGAAAGCTGACGAAAAATTAATCTAAGCTTTTACTATAATTAAAACGAGTGTCAGAATTAGTTTTAAATATAGATTTAACTAAAATATGCTTTTGTTGTGTTTTTAGGAAATTTAATTGAAGAGGGTTTTAATTTTATTAATGAAAATAATATATTAATTGTCATTTCTACCTTTCTTTTTATTTACAAAAAATCATTCTAGTAAATCTACAAGTAGCATACTTTTCTTAGAGGAGAAAGTTGCAAATTAGCTTATAGCTTTTATTTGAAAGAATTTGTTTTACATAAATATAAAAATTATGCCACATAACATGTTACAAGTATCTAGCAAATTTTTCGATTTTGTTCAAATTATTCTCCAGCTGAACTTGTCAACATATTGATCACTTTAGAAACTAATTTATGTAATAAGGTATTTAAAAGATTAAAATAACACAAGCTATATGAATTAAAGTATATATTTACTTCTGGTGAAAAATAGTTGTAGTTTACAAAAATAGTAAACATTTGGGTATTGTAAAAGTATCTAAAGGAACAAGAAGAAAGCAATTTTAGTCAACTAAATTAGAAATCTATTTTGTCCGAACTCAATTAGAAAGACTTTTAAACTAACTAAATATTTAATTCACTGGCCAGAAATCCATAGTTATGTATGTAGTCAAAACACGGCCAATGGTATGGTATAAGCTAATACCGTGGCTGTCGAGAATTTCTTATGGATACAATTTTGTTCTTAGGTATACCATTAAAGTGTTCCTTCGGCGGAGATAGGTCATGATTCACGATGGTCATTTTCTAATTTTGCAATAAGAAAATCATGGGCAGGAGAATCATTGGTACAAGGCTGTATTAAAAAGGCTAAAAGATTACCAAAAACTTTATTGGACAACAAAATCTACACTTTCGAGAAAAACAACGCTGTACAATGTGGCTCCAACTCAATTTTTGGGGCTTCATTTAAAAGATAGCGGCTTTGAAAGTCACATGCTTTTCAAGCCTCGGTAGGGCTCAAGGCAATACTGCCATACTCTAAGATATAACATTATCTGGTTATCACCATTGCTTTTTTCCCTTTTTCTTTCTCTTGCTGCTACTGCCACTAGCACTAGCACCACCACCACCACTACTAGGACTTTTCATCCCATTTCCAGATTTGGGTGATGGGCTCTCTGTTGCAGTGCCACTAAAATTGTCAAACGCACCTGCCTGGACTGCATTTTGTAACCATTCAAAGAATTCTTCCTCAGTCATGGTTTCTTCGATATTAGGTGCTGGCATCCGCCCACCTCTTTGACCTGAACTAGTTCCTTTACCAGAATTATTCTTGGACATTAAACTGGTGTTAACATGGAAACTTGGCTTATGAGTGTTCGCTGGACATCTCATGCCCTGCAAGAAATTTGTTCATCAGCAATGCCTTGTGAATCTAATCTCCTCATAAGTCTCAATGAGTAAGTTATGCAGCATGAACAAGTGAAATTGTTAACAACCAGAGAAGACAGAGATGACGTATCTAGCATCCGGAAACTATACTATTTTACATTTCATTGCTAGAGAAAACAGTTTTTATATCAATTCCTCGCTCAAATACCTCATTGGTCCATTTAATAATCAAAGAGACTGATAATCAGCCAATCATATAAATCCTCTAATAAATTACCTGACAGATATACCATTCGGTGGCATCGTATATCCTGCTACCAGCACACACATACGCTGAAGGAGCATCCACCTAAAGTAAAAACAATTCAAAGCATTAAGCAAAACTGTATTCTGACTGCATCTCCGGGAACCAGGAATTGGCTCACGATAAAATTTAAACTATAGGTTTTAAGGTGTTCTCCAATAAGCTTCTCAAAAAAAATACAATGATTCTTACCTTCTGCAATAAGCCAAAAAGAAATGGTTGGGAAGATTGTTCAACCCATCCATCCCCATCCTTAGCTTGATGAAAATCTTGGCAATCCTTTAAAACAAAAGACCCCACCTTAAAACACTGCTATCATATTTGTGAAAAATACTCCGTAGGGAAAATATGTAGATAACAATATTGACAAATATTATGCAATTTAATGATATATGATGCCAATTGTCAGTTAAGAAAGCTGGGCTTGATTGAGAACGAAAAAGATTAAGAAGAAACCTGGCACCATCTTGCCCGAGACTTTTGTTTCTTGGTGTGTATCCAGACATGAAAACCACCACACCTTTTGCAGGCTATTCGCCTTGAATCACCAAATGGGTCCTTGCCATCTGCATCAGACCGTGCAAATCCTGAAGGAAAGAATCCATGCCTACCATTCTGACAAATTAGTTGCATTCACAGCAAGAGTTAGACAAGAGTATAATTAAATCAAAAGCTAAATTGCAAAGTTCTCTAAATGGTCTGCACAAGCATGTCTAGGGAAAAAGAAAAACAGCTAACTGCACCTTCCCGATACAGAACAATAAATGCATGAGCAAAAGTCAGCTGCATATCCCAAAAAGTTATGTACAAATATTCTAAAATCAGCATTAAAACATTAGTCATTACAATTGCATTGTTTGGGATGCTGGTCTCTTAACTTGAGCCATGCCATCAATAGTGATAAAAAAATTCCTACGCGGAGAGGTTAGGTTACTTCAAAAGTAATGGTGAGAAAATTATTATCTACCTACATATATACATACACACACAGACATATATACATCAGAGTAGAAAAACTTCACTAATTTGTTACCATTCACAAACAACAACATTCATCCTTATTTTTCCATGGATCTTATCCCAAATACTAATGAATATTAATCCTGATCACGATGTGTCAATATTATCATGATTCCATGACCCATAATGTTCTCTTCCAACTTCCTAAATACTAAAATATCATAAATCATACCTTATCAGATGCGTCATGAAATCTACGAAAGACACTCAATAGCTCCTCTCTCCTTAGCTCATCATCATAAGCTTTTCGCTTCAAGGAATCCATTAGAATCTGGAAATCATTACAACCATATAGTATTAGGGAAGAATTATCCCTTGATTTTCAGGATGAAAAAAAAAAACTTAAAACTCACCTCATAAGCATTTTGAAGTTTCTTAAATGCTTCAGCAGCCTTTTCATTACCCATATTTTTGTCAGGATGTACCAACATTGCCTGATAATCAGTGAAAACAGAGGTTATTTAGAGAATTATCAGGTACAAGAAATAATTGTACGAGTTCTAGAAGAAAACTATACTTTCATCCTCCAGCTCAATATCCAACCACTGATAACTCAAAACAATACAAAATCTTAGAGAGATGCGTAAAAAATAAAGAATGGCTGCATGTATTTATATTATAGAATACTAACCTTTTTCCTATATTCCCGCTTTAGTATTGAAACATCTATATTTTCATATCGCATCAAGCCCAGTGCTGCATAGTGATCAGAGCAGTTCAACAAACGGACTACTTCATCTTCAGAAGTTACATCAGAATCAACCCCACTAGTTGAAGGGATCCCAGCACTGCGATCTGCTGATGGTCCAGGTCCATTTTCAGAGGAAGAAGCATGTGTTGATCCGTCACTGAATCCAGGTTGACCATACGTTCCAGTTCTTTGCTCAAAAGGATTGGATCTACTCTGTTGATCTATGTTTTTCTTGAGGAAGTATATCAGAACATCACTAGAGATAAAAGCTAAATTAAAAGCCACCAGCAAACCAAGCCACCCAACATACAGCCATGCACAATAGACAGAATACACTGTGGTGATAAGTAGTGCCACCCGTTCATGACTAAACATAAATGCCAATCCTGAATTCAAATAAAATTAAACATTTAGTAAGTTTGGAAAGAAGATACATCAAGCAGCGTAAATAGATATTGTATGTACATACATAAGGCTGTATAACATGCATATCCAACTATCTAGAGAGAATGCCACAAATACAAACACTATGTTCAAATGTAAACAGAAGGGCAAACATCTCACCTCCTAGGATGATGAAAAATGCCGTTGTCCAAAAGCTACCATAAAACCACAAGATAACAACTCCAATGATTGCAACAATCAAAATTGCAAGCATAAGCCCAAGAAAAAATCCAATCAAAGCAGCCAGGCCCTAATCAATTACAAAAGCTATCAGTATGATGGGAAGAAAAGAAAAATACAAGCCCCAATTTAGAACACAAATAGAATGAACAAATGCACGAAACATCCCAAATACAAATGTAAGAAAATATACCTAGAACTAAAGAGTAACATGTTCCCTAAATTCATCCAAACTATCATGTTTGTTACATGTGGAGTTCAAAAGTCAAATAGTTACAAGAAGGTGCAACCCAAGCTGGTTAAGTTATGCAAAAACTGAAACAAATTGTACAATAGATTTTGTAATTTGTTATGCACACTCCCAGCCCACGCGGTTGTTCATTAATTGGACAAGGCAAAACATTTTCTTCCCTCTCGCTGAATTATCACTACCATATCTTACCTAAAATTGCAACAGGCATCTTAAGACAGTAAACTAAAAATAAAAAAGAAATGCATATATAATAAAGAAATAAGATGCACGTCTACAGAAAAAGAGATAGAATTTCAATCTACCTGTTCAATGAACATTCTTTCATCTCACTGCTCTTTCCTAGAGTAATTAAATTCAATGGTAGGAAATTAACCAACAGAAAATACGACAATACTTATAGTGCATCTACACAAGTAGTGTGAGAGTGTCTTCGAAAAAACTAATAGAATAAAATTAATTACTTATAATAGCTAACACAACCTTCAATCATTGAGATTATTTTCATCAGATTAACTCGATAATAAAAAACAATGACAAGTGAGACAAGGCTTACCACGACAGCAAGAAACTTGAGCACCCCTATCATACTAATCACAGAAAATATGCTACACCATATAACAGAGAAGAAGGACGTTGTACCCATTCGTACAAATGAATCAATACCCCGAAGTGCACAATCCAACCAAAATACTGATAATAGGAGCACTACATTTCCAAAATGCATGAGCCACTTCAGAATAACAGGATATGCCTGCACAACTTTCGTTCTGAAATCATGATAGGCTTTAAACATGATGGTTCTAAGAGATACAAACAATGGAGTCTGCCTGGTTAGCCACTCTGAAATTGCTGTGAACATGGAAAACAGTGAAAACCTTAATCTTCTAATTATCACATTATCGGCAAGGTCTACTTTATCCACCACACTTTTCAGGTGCAAACTATCCAGTATACAGCTCAATCTACTATTTATACTCTGAAGACCTTGATCACTTCTAGGTAAAGTCCCATTTTCTTCTTGTACTGAACCTTCGGAATTCAAACTGTCATCCCTCGAATCTCTCTCAAAGGGCAAGGACTTTTCCAGGTCATGCTTTCCAGCCATCCCTTGTTTCTCTTTCAGAGAAATATTTTCAGACTTTTGTTCATTGTTAAAGTCATCACCTGAAGAACTGGCATCACATGCAGTCCGCGCAACACCGCTATCACCGTCAGTGAAGTCCTCTCTCGGGAAAACCTTCACCGGCCCTCCTTTAACATGGCCCTTCATTCCCGGAAGCACACTACCAGAAACCCCCTTTTTGTGATTCAATCCCTGACGGTCCACTCCATTCTTCTGCTGATTACCCTTCCGAGCCATGTAGCTATGAAAACTTTTAGGAAACTACTCCAAAGAAAGGCTCCAACTCATACCATTCCAAACTTCATTAGCACTACGCCCTGATTAAAACAGGAAAACGATAGATTAAGCCCAAAATCACCGTGCCGCAATCATCCACACATTAAGACCAAATAGCAAGTAGTTCCACAGAAAAAAAAAATTGACATTCAACATCACATGTGCACAATAAACCCTAAAATCACAGAATAGATAAAATCCCGTACACCACGTGAATAAATTAAAAATAGGAAATGATTAGGGTTCGAGATAAGGAAGTAATACAATAATCGAGTGATCACACAAAAGAAACCGCCGATACAGGTAAAACCAAAAGATCATGCGAAGAACGAGTAACTCGAACTACGCTGCGTTACCATTAGAGAACGTCGAGAGAAAGAGTATCAAAAACCCTAAACGCAGAAGGATCGTGTGTGTGTGTGTGACAGAGAGAGAGAGTTCTGTGAGAGAGAATCAGTGTTGAGAAGGGAATTAGAAAGAAAAAGAGAAAGATAATAACAATTTGTGCATCTTGTTTCTTGACCGAGGACTGGCTAATGTGTCATCCACTCACTACTCGCATTTTCAACGCAAACCACTTTAATGCAAACGGAGTTACCATGTCACCAACCAAACACACCTTAATTCACGTGTTCCCCTACCTTTTCATGATAATTAATATGATTATCAACAAAGTTTTATAGTCCATTATCAGTAATTAGCATATTACATTATTTTTACACTATTGTTTTTTCACAAAAATATCAAAATTTTATCTGTCCTAATCTACTTCAAAATGAGGTAGGTATTTAATTTTTCTTTCTTAATTAATGTTCTTTAGCAAATATTAATGTTCTTTAACAAATATGGTACTAAATTCTCTTGAAATTATGAGGTGTATTTGCCTTATTTAGAAAAAATAGGTCATAATGGAAAGATAAATTTACTCTTATCTGAACAAATTACTGTAATAAGTTTGTTTCTTCATTTAAAACCCAACCAACTCCATGTCAAATGGCTTTGTGGTTTTATAAAACAAAATATAAGTGAGTTTTTTCCCTTTACATTTTTCATGTGTTTCGTTTTATAAATAGGCTTAAATATTTTTTATGCTATAAAATATTATTTTGGTTTTTTTTCTTATGTATTTTAGGAATATGAGTGACCAAATTAAATTGGTTTAATTGCATTGAGTTTAGTAAGAGATTCCTATTTGTTTAATATGGAATTGAATCGAGTCATCAATTTAAGTAATTAAAAATGCAACATTAAATTTTAAAAGAAAATCTTAAAATCAATAACCTTCAACTTTTATTTTTTCTTACAAGTCAATATATTACTCATGACACAAAAAGGTAATTCTCAATAGTGAAAAGTCAAATAATAATAAGAATTTTGTTACAAATGGGTATTGGTATTGCTGTCGTTGGAAATGGATGCGTATAAATAAGACTGGTAACACGAGTTAATCCATTTTGATCCGTTTTGTTTTTTATTTGTCAAAATCAGTTTGGTCAGTCACAAAAAAAACAATCATAAATCTCAACTTGTTTTTTTTATAGGATGGATTGGCCGTTATTTTCTTTTTTAATTTTTTATCTTTTGTTTATATATATTAAAGCATATTTAATCGTATATAAATTTTTTAAAATTTTAATTGATTAATTATCATTTTTAATTAAATAAATAAAAATAATTATTACATTTACATATTAAATTATTATATTATACTAAAATAAAAAATTAATTTATGAATGTTAATCATTTAAATTATAATAATATTACATAAACTTTAACCAATTCAATTTGACTAATATTCAAGTTAACTTGACTTAAGTCATACTTAACCTGTTATTTATCATGTTGGGCCTAAACTAATCTTGATGAGGTTAAGTATAACGTAATTTTAATCATGCTAAGCCTAATTTAATCTTAATAAAAAAAATATGAACCTTCTTTATTTTATTTATCCTTTATTTTACTCTTATTTGTATATCCTTTAACTTTAGTTTCTTTTGTTTTGGTTCCAAAATATTCTCCGGTTGTTTTGACTGCTGAGGAGAAATAAAAATTAAAAAAAAATGAGAAATAAAAAACCCTCTATTTAATTGGGACGGAAAATGTTGTCCAAAACTTAATTTTTTATGCTCTAAAAATGAAAGAAAAGGATTTAATGGGTTTTGGTATGTAAAAGTTTTTTTTTTCAAAGGAAAAAGTGTTTCCTTTGTTATTATTTATTTTATTTTTTTAAATGGCCATATAATTTGTGTCTTGAGAGATGTATATTTAATATATATATATATATATATATATATATATATATATATATATTATATTTCATTTTATTTTATTTTACTTTCTAGTATACGTATAAATTTTATATTTTTTCAAACTCACGCCCCTACACTGTAAAATTGTTTCTTTGAACGTAAACATTTTTTCTTCAATTATTTAAGCATCCATCTAAAGTGATTATGACAAGAAAAAGTTGTAAAATAACGTATCATACGTCTAATTCCAAAATAAAGCACGCAAGAATAAAATGCAGTTAAATTAAATTAAATTTAAAAACTTTTACATTTAATTTGAAAATATTAAAATATTGTAAATTTGTTTTTTTAGTTTAAGTAACTCCCTCACTTGAGCAATACTGACTGTCTTCATTATCACCAACATGATTAGCGTAGTTGCTAATTACCAATTTATTTCTATCACTTCTATAACCTCTACCCAGATCACAACACTCTAATACAGATAATAACAATAATAATAATAATGATAAATGATATAGACATTTAATTATATAGGCCTAAATTAATGACTTGTATGCTTACTATCAACTGCACATAGCAAGAGGTAGGGGACGTGTAAAAAGAGAATGTGCAGAAAACGGAAATGTCCAAGGTTCACGAGAAAGAAAGGATCGTGCAGTAATGTGAATCTACCATATAATTTTCTTTTGTTTATAACAATGTTAATGAAAAAATAAGGTATGTTTGGTCACCTTTACTCAAATTTCCAATGAATTTCACACCTTCCAAACAACCTCTAGAGAAAACTGGAGTTTGAAATATATAGCAAAAACATCCTAAATAGGACACTCAGTCAAATGAAACAAGAACATGAAAAAACGTATCTTCATTTAACCAATACAGACCAAAACTGATATTTTTCTCTACTGACTACTATATTGACATGCACAAAACAACCATGAGATCAATTCTAATTTTATTTTTCTTTAGGTCACATAATCACATGTGAATCCTACCTATGTGAAAGATCAAACCTTCTTCATTCTGCTAGGGGGAAGTGATTCAACTGTGTTGCTCATACAGTCTATCCAACAGTTTTTTATTCTGTCCACCCAAAAGTCTCAAAGAAATGTTTTGTTGCATGAAACCGCTACATGAGATCCATGTTGCCTTGCAGCATTTCATAATATGCATTATTAAATTTCCAAACAGAACAAAGTGAAATCTGCAGGTCCTAGACAACTAGTGCTTTTCATTGCTGGATCAATATTTACATAGGCTTTATATGACATTATTAGATAAAAATACTACGCAATCAGAAGAATGGCTACTAAAAGTGTTTCGTGCTTGTCACAAAATAGTGATAGTTTGGACTGAAGAAGTTAGATAGATACCGCATGTGAAAAAAATTGTCATTTCATGTAACAACCAGCAAGTGTTATCAATGAGCATGAATTTGCAGTGATGATAAACTGATGCTGAGTGTTGACTCACTGATTATAGTGTTTAAGTGTTTTATTCACAAGCACACCTGTTTTTAAATAGCAATGCTAAATTCGCCTACGTAAAATAGAAGAGTCTGGATATCTACCAAGCGCTAACAATAAATTCAACTCATCCCTGGAAGAAGTCTTTTGTGCATGAGACTAAGAAGAAGTGTTCATGTTGTTTCATACCAAGAGAAAAGAAAAATAGTATGTAATTTAGGAAGTTGCATGTGAATATTGCAAATAAATATAACAAACCCAGTATTTAGTTATAGGCTCCTGAAGCCAGACATGCTAAAGTTGGACTGTTTAAGCTTGAAAAGAAAATTAGATAACATAAAATAGAATAAATACATAACTGGCTATTCAGTGAACAGGGTATTATACACTACATATAATTTACATGCACTCCTAGTTTAAATTTTTTTACAGTGTTACTGTTCAGAAATTATCCCACTCATAGTTTTGACAAACGTAAGTTTTTTTCTTTTCTGAAAAATAATTTGTCTTGGTAATATTCCAAATAGGTCTGTCCTATAAAAGGCCACAAAGGTCCCTCGTTAAGAGCATCATAACTAAGAATTATCCTAATTGACAAGGGAGAAAGAGAACCCAAATTAATAGGACTATATCTAACAATATGGTGCCTGAAGGATAAAATCTCTAACAATATGGTACCTAAATGATAAAATAAAGAAATTTATGATCAATAGGATCATAACTAACAATTATCCAAACAAAATATAATGATATAAAGTTTTTGAAATCAGGAATTCTATATGCGGATATTATCAAGATAAGGAAAGAAAAATAAACAACAAAAACTAAAATAGCTGACTATTTAAATAAAAAAAGGGTTTTGTTTGGACAAACTTTTCCATAGACTCTTTTAGGAGAGAAAACTGAAATTAAGTTCTCCATAAGCTAAAATTAGCTTATGTGCAAATTAAAAATTTAGAGAAGTTTATATGAGAGAACTTTTATGATTTAGTTTATGCAAAAGAGAAGCTAACTTCAGTTCTTCCCCTTAGCAATCCTAATCATTGTGGAATTATCAGGTATCCACCACATCAAACACATAAAAGTGGCTAACAATATCGCCACAAGATTTAGTTGATAGAGAGATAAATCTCACCTGTTTTGTACTTTGTGCGAGTGACAGATAAATCCAATAGATGATGCTAAAATATTTTGTGATAGGACCTTCATGGCAAAGTCAATGAAATAATTTTAAAATAAAATGTATCAGAAAATACAATATCTTCCAGCAAACAATAATTGGCTAAATGAGTATCAGACGCAACCACAAATATATGTACAAAGGCTATTTATTGAAGCCACAACTCAGTTACAAGAGACAGCGGTGGAACAATATAATGGAGCTTCAATGGCAAAGCCAACACCATAGTTTTAACATGACTACAGAAACAAATGATATCTAAAGCAAATAACATTGGCTTAAATGAATATAAAACACTTGTAACTAAAAATATATGTACAAAAGTTATTTGATGAAGTCACCGTGACTCAGTTGCATGAGAACATTGTGCTGCGATATGCATGAGCAGAAAACCATAATGGGAGTGTAGAGCTATACTTCACAGAGTACATTTCTTTCCAAACTTGACTCTTGCAATGATACACCAAAATCTGCTTATGAGTTGCCAAAAAAACATATTCACCTGTCTGACTGATCGGGAAAATGCCTGGTACCATTCCTCTGATACACCTCAGACTCACCTTATCCACCATACACCATTCATCATTCCAGTAATCTTTTAGCACCCATATATTCATCCATGCTTCTGAAATTTTAATAACAGACAAGCAGCCATCAAAGTCCAAGAGATAAATCCTATAACCATTTCCATAAATCAAGTCATAAGGTAGTTGCATCTTCCTCCAAACGTCACAACTTAAATCAAGCACAAGTATATAAGTAGAGCTAACTGTCAACCAGTGCAGAGCATTATTGACAAAAACAACCTGGTTCTTATTCATGTGAGTGAAATGGTCATCTTGTAATGAGACAAACTTCCTCCACTTGTTCAACTCAGAATTAAAGACCAAACATATGAAACTCCCATCCGGCCTATGACCAAAAGTGCGATGGTAGCCCGCCAGAACAACATTGAACTTCTGATAAGAAGAATCACAGGCCAAGCCAACCAAGGTAGCCTCACCATCCGGATAAAACCGAGTCACAGGCCTTTCCCTACTCTTGGGAAGCAACCGGTACTCGCGAGTGACCGGATTGCAGACATAGAAGACACCCTTATCAGGAATACTAGAGCAACACAGCAAGCCATTACAAGATGCTCGAACCTTAACTCTATCATTCAAGAAACTCAGTGAAAATTCAGACACACCCCTTAAATTATCAACACATATTAAGCTAGATTTGGACCCATACGAATCAGAAACCTCGACCAGAATCATGGGGTTCTTCCTAGAAACCTCATTGTAGAGTTGAACAAAATACTTATCCAAAGACAACCTATTCCACAGTTTGCACACGGTTTTGAACTTGAAAAGGGACTTCACAGGCAACCTTGCAAGAATCTGAATGACAACCTCATCCGGGAAAATCCCATCTCCTCGCATATCCATAACGGAGAACCTCAAATACGAAATCAGAACATGAATAGCAGATTTTTTTTACACGAAATAAACGCTCGGGTACCCAAAAGAACAAAGTTAAAATTTCGATCTTTTCTTACCGGAACAAAATTCGGGGTATCCGATGAAGAAAGGATTCAACTTTGGGGCGGTGGTGGGTTTGCGATGGTTGGAGAATGGGAAAGCGAACAATGGGTCTTCAAATTTCGTTTACGTTTGAAAAAAATAATGGGGGATATGTCGTCATTATCGCCACACAAGCAAGATTGAATAGATAATATGGCTAAGCGTTTACCCGAAAACGTTCAGAACTTAATGATTGGAATGAGAAGGAGCATGAAATATGAATTTGGTCGCACAATGAAAATAGAGGGAGAGAAGAGAGAAGAAAAGAGAAGGGGATCGAATCGAAGGAACTTGGTATGTGAAGAATGAAAAGTAGACATAAACGAGTAAACTTAGGATGTATTTGATGTGATGAATGCAGAATTAAGACCAATAGAGGGTTTTATTTTGTTTAGTTCATCTGGCAAGTAACCTCATAAGAACTATGTATTCTGTCAAATAAATTTTAAAAAATTATATAATTAATAAATTTTTATTAATTATAATATTATGGTGTTTTTCTAATATTCAACAGTATAAATATTTTATTAATTAAGGAATATCTAACTTCTTAAAAATTAATTTTTAACTGAATCACACTACTTAAAATAATCACTATTAGCTTAACTGTATTAAACAAAAATAATCATTTTTATTGTTTTACTTGTTTGCTATCAAACTGAAATTTTAGTTAAGAAATTGCTATAAACATGATATTTAAAAGGGCACTATAAATTTAATTTACGAATTATAAATCTCCACATATATGATACAATTGAATGCACTAGTGTATAAGATAGAATAATAATAAACTAATTAATTGTATCTCGGTAAAAAAAAAATATTATATTTGAGAATAATTAAAGTATACAAAGTAGGTGAAGAAAGAGGTTAGACTTATACAGTTAACATTATAGTTAATAATTATCTTTAAATTTGATATGTTTGTATTTTCAATAAAGGATCCTATTTTAATGATCTTTTAAAAGTTTCTTATAATTGAATTCTATGACAAAGTATTCATCTTGTCAATATACATTTTAGTTCTTTTTTAATAATATGAGATTTTTTAAATTACAATTTGTGATCAAACGATAATTGGAATATATTTAATTTGATTAAAAAGTTTATTTATTGCATACAATAATATGAATGAATTGTGGAAATATACATGTATCAAACATTTTTGTTACCATCTATTGCAAAACAGATTAATAGAATATATTTGTAACATTGTTTTTATCATCTATTGCAAAACAAATTAATAAACTATATTCGTTCAACATTTTAAGTATTATATATTTCATCAAACACAAATGTTTCATCCGACAACCTCAAATGCAAAAGCAACACATATATATTTCGTCTTATAAGTTTGTGTTTAGACAGTATTTAGACATAAGATATGTAGTAATTTGTCAGTGAAAATTTCGCCTAACCTATATCAAGCTTTGTTGTTATTATCTATTAAAAAGAATACACAACTTAGGGTGTGTTTAACAATATTTTTCATCTATTTTTCTTAATATATATATATATATATATATATAAATTTTATACAATGAAATAAAAATTAAAATTTAACTACCTCAGTTTGAAAATAATTTAAGAGAGACCCAATGAAAAAAAATTCAAAATACATATGCTAAAATTAAAAGGATATATTAGCAAGCCATTTCTAATCCCTATAATGTTCATATTTAATATTTTATTATGGGATTTTTTATGCTGACAGGACACTGTTTGTTCTTTTCAGTACACATATAGTATAGTGTTTTCTATATTTGCCTCAGCAGTATCTTTGTCGGAATACCAATCAAATTTTGAATTGGTTTTTTTATTTTTTATTTTCAAATTAATTAAAAATAATATATTTTAAATAAAGTAATATAATATTTTAATATGGGGAAAAATAATGTAGGAACATTTGTAGTGTTTTGTAAAATTTTGGATGAAAAAATGTTATATATATAAGATGAGAAAAATTATATTTATGGTTGGATTTTGTAAAAAAAAAAATTTAATTTTTATGTAGTTATATTTTTTTATTAAAAATAATTATTAAAAGTTAATAATAAGATGAATGTATATTTTGGAATTGAGTATTTAAATATTGAAAATTAGTTATTAATAGATATGTAAAAAGAATTACTTAATGTTAGTAGTAAAGAAGATTTTTAATTTTTTTTTCATTTTAAAAAGTTCATCGAAAAAAAATATTTTAAATAAGTTGTTTTAGTTTCATTTTCTTTTTTGTAAAATATATTTTGTTTAATTAGAGAATTCATAATAATGAAATTGAAATAGTATATATTTATAGAAAATCTATTTATTAAATGAAAGTAATTACACCTAATATAGTTTATATGATTGTAAATGAAATTAAATCGAAGAATTACAATAATTATGATTTAAATCTTATATCTTCTTTTGAATACAGATAAGTCAATTTTTAGATTTTTCCATTCTTTAGGTGGAGATTTTGATGTATATATTTTCTTTGGATGAACAATTTAATATATTTCAAAGTATATAGACATATAGTAGATGGGTTGTACGTTTGACTCTTTTATAACAACTTATCATTTATACAACATCACTATTTATGCAACACTCATTGTCACTATCACCGTGTTTATCACCGTTATTGTGTTTGTCAACATTATCGTCATCGTTTCATTCACTGTCACTATTACTATTACTTCAGTGTCACCACACCATCATAATCATTGTTATTGTCACCGTCACCGTGTCCGTCACTGTCATTGTCATTGTCACTATCACCATCATTGTTACCGTCACTATCATTGTCACGTCACCATCGTCGTTACCATGATCGTGACCGACACTATCACTGTCATCGTTATCGTGATTGTCATTGTCATCGTTATTGTCACTGTCCCTGTCATCAACACCATCATCGTCAATGTCACCACGTATGTCATCGTCACAAACACCGTCACTGTCACAATCACCGTTATTGTCACTGTCATCGTCACTGTCATTGTCACTGTCACTCTGTCACTGTCATCGTCATTATCATTGTCACTGTAATCGTCATTGTTACTGTCAAAATCACCGTCATCGTCACTGTCGCCGTCGCTGTCACAATCATTGTTACCATCATTGTCATTGTCACCATCACTGTCACCATCATCTTGATCATCATCGTCATTGTCACCGTCACCGTCACAATCACCGTCATTGTCACTGTCACCGTCATCATCATCGCCACCGCTACTATCAATATATTGGGACATATAATAGATGGGCTTATATGTTAAACTATTTTCTAGCGACTAATAATTTATGCAACATCATTATCTTATTTGATTTCAATCTATCATCTAAAAAAGTTTTTAACTATCCTTACGGGACGAAGGTAATCAATTTCAGTTACTATTTTGCGGTCTCTATAATGTATTTTTAGGCTTATTTTTGGTAGAAGCTCACTAAAGATGAATTTGTGATGAATTGACATGGTGACAGGAGTGTCTAATGTGAAGTATAAACCGTAACCATATGGGTTATCCGTGATAGTTTTCTTTTTGAGAGGTCCTCTGTAATAAAGTATTGTTGTTGAACACTAAATACGGTTTGAGTTTTTGAAAAAGGATAAAGGAGTAGGATTTAGAATATAAAGTATTTCCCTCGTTGACCTTGTAAAGCTAACAAAACAATTTAATTATTGTGTTAATAGGAAAATGAGACTCACAAATAATTATTTGTTCAACATCACCATCTATGCAACACTCACTGTCACTGTCACTGTCACTGTCACTGTCATTGTCATTCTCACCGTATTCGTCATCGTCATTGTCACTGTGTCATACCGTCACCGTCTATGCAACATCACCATCTATGCAACACTCATTGTCATTGTCATTGTCATTCTCACCGTATTCGTCATCATCATCATCACTGCATCATACCGTCATCGTCATCGTGTTTGTCACTATCACCGTTACTATCACAATCATTGTCATCATCACCGTTACCGTCACTATTACCGTCACTGTTACCGTCATCATCGTTGTCACTATCACCGTCATCATCACCGTCACTGTCATTGTCACTGTCACTGTCATTGTCATCGTCATCATTACCGTCACTGTCACCGTCACTGTCATTATCACTGTCTCCGACACCGTCACCTCACTGTAACAGTCACCATAATCATCACCATCACTCTCACTATCACCGTTACTGTCTCTGTCACTGTCATCGTCACCTTCACCACCGTCACCGTAACCATCCCGTCACCATCATCGTTACAGTAACTGTCACTGTCACTATCATTGTCACCGTAATTGTCATTGTCACCTTCACCACCATAACCGTCATCGTCACCGTGATTCTCATCGTCATTATTACTATAATTGTCATTGTAACCGTCACATTCATTGTCATTGTCACCGTAACTGTCATGGTTTCCATCACCATCACTGTTACCTTCATGGTTAGCATTACTGTTATCGTTATCGTTACCGTTACTGTTATCGTTATCGTTAATGTTGTGGTTACTATTTTTGTTACTGTTACAATTATCGTTGCCATTATCGTTATCATTATCATTACCGTTATCATTACTATTATCGTTACTGTTATCATTCCCCTTATCGTTGTCGTTGTCGTTACAATTATTGATAACTTTTTGGCAAGTTAACCAAATCGTTTCAAGTGATAAGTGTAAGTTTCAAGTATTGTTCTCCTAAGGGACTTGTGTTTTGTATGTCTAATCCGAATTATTTACCAAAATCAATTTAGAAATGATAATGATTGAATTAATATTTATTATTTTGAATTGAAATAACAAAAAATAAAAGATTACTATTGAAAATTTAAGAGAAGCTTCTTTGAATTTGGGGTTCATGTTAACTCTTTGGCAAGCGTACCAAATCGTTTTAAGTAATAAACCGGTAAGACCGGATATCGTATCCCAAGAGACTCGTATGACACTTTACAATCGTATAATTATCTAACTAATTTAGACTAAAGAATATTTCCATTCAATGTGAATTTAGTGCAATGAAAATAAACATCATACATAAGTGATAGATTGAACTTCTTGGAGTTAAAACACTTGAAAATTAATTGATTAAAGATGATATGATATGGAATGAAGATGTGGAGAATGATTTTACCTATTACACTCTCATGCAAATGCACATTACTACTACTTCATTTAATTGCTCACGTCAACCTACTACATTACTCAAACACAATCCCTTGGTAGAGAGAGCCTAGACTCACTCATTAAATTCCAATCCCTTGGTAACCTAAAAAGTTCATCTGCATTAAGAATATTGGTTTAAGACAACTAAAGGGCCAATCTCTATCCCTAGACACAGTTTCCTTTAGGTGTGTATTCTAGTTCAAGGTTCACACAATACTTTCCAATATCAAGCAAACCTAAGAATCATGTTATGGTTGATCAAGTCACAACAAGCTTTAAGAGAAGGAAATAAACACTCACAATAAATGAAAGAAGCTTATATTCATTAAACACAAGTGCATTTACAAGAAAGTTTCGTAGTTAAATCATTCCCCAACAAAATGAACTTAGCTCTCCATATTGAGCTTACAATGGAAGAAAATGGAAGAGATGGAGACCCAAGGAGGAATAATGGAGAGTTCCCACTACTCAAAACCAGCTCCCAAAGGTCCAAAAATGGTGTTTCGAGCTTTAGCCGCCAAGCAGATGGCACCCTCGTTGCATGGAAGCCTTAAATAGGTCTAGGGTGTCATGTCAGCAAAAGTCGCGCCCAGCCCTCTGCGCAGGAGTTGCGTGAAGAATGGCGCTCGACCCCCTGTTTGGGGCGCCCAGACGCGAGGTCTGCGCAGAAAATGGGGCTCAGCCCCCCTTCTGGGGCGCCCTGGCGTGAGAAATCTTCCATGATCCTTCAAAACACTTGCTTTTTGTAGCTTTTCCTAGGCTCCCACTCTTGATAGTTTAGATGCTCCTCCAAAGCACACAAATTGCCTACAAAACTTGAGGAATTAGTGATGAAAACTCTTATGTATAACCTAAGCTAAACTTATTCACAAAGTTAGATAAAAGAGAGGATTAAGCATGTTTCAAGCTTCAAGAGAGTCGATTTGGTAAGAAAATTGCACCACAGATAATGGTAAAAATTACCGTTATCAGTTCATGAATCACGTTAGAGTAAAATTCTGGACAACATATCATGTGTTCAAACATTTACATCAATGTGTACTCAATTTATTTCCTTAAATCAAGTTCTAAATATATGTGACTCTAAGACGTGCAAAAGAATTTTCAAAGATCCAACACGAACATCTACACTTTAGTAGAAAAATAAAGAAACTTTATGGGAGATATGACTGAACATTCAAGAGACCTGAACTTGTCCACATCGACTTCCATTTGAATATTGTGAACACACATTAAGTCGTCTTTTAATAACTTATGTGTGACTGAGAATAAAAATGGTAGAAGGTCTCACTTCCTGTGATGTTTCAAGAGACTTGGATTGTTTATAGTCTTGCAACCTATTTGAACCCAAGACAACATATATAAATTGATCAAGTGCCATGCTTTTCAAATGTGGATTAGAATGATGAGCTAGCTGAAAGAGCATGTCAAAATATCTAGTGAGATGAAAATGAAACTGCCATTGCCACACCAAAGAAACAGTAAGAAAAATAAAGAGACCTCAAGAAAGTGGCAAGTTACTTGATCCCAAAATGATTCAACTCCTATGGTTAAAAAGGACAATATAAAATTATAATACCTTCACTCGACAACAAAATCAAAATGAATATTCATAAAATTCAAAATTAGTGAATAAAACTTAAATATCACAACTGAAGTATCTACTTAGGAAAAATACAACATAGAATGAACAATTGAATAACATCCAGCATACAAGAATTACTATCATGTTTAGAGTTATGGTTAACATACTGTGAACATTATTCACAAGGATGGATATCATTGCAGAGGCATAAAAAAGAAACGGAAAAATCAAACAAACAAGACAAACAATAAAGCTCTGTAATCACTTATGTAGTATTTGCTAAACAACCCATTGCAGAGACTGTTAACCAAGCACTAGAGAAGCAAAAAGGAAAATCACGTCCTAAAATGAGTCATCACTTGTTAGAAGAAAAGCTTCTTCAGCACTCCACATAATAGATTAAACAACATATTAATATAGAACTATCTCGTCATCTGTTGTATAAAACCCCCTAAAGTTGAGTTTTGTTGCATGTAGCTCTCCCAATTTGCAGTAAATCATCAGAATATGGTTTTGTTGAGATCTTGGAGGGAGTTCCAGAAGGAGCAAATTACTGTACTTTTAAAGAAGGTTAGAATGTGAAGATAGGATTTACGTGAATGTTCGTTAGGGCTATCAAGAATTCACACTCTATTGAAGTTAAAAAACAAATGAAAAAGATCCTAGTGTTGGGTGCCTCCTTTAGAAAAAATGTGCCATAAGCAAGATTTCAATAGTGATTCACTATTGGGTATTGTCATCACACAAACTCATAAGGAAGTAGAGATTTGAGGGGAATATTAAAATATTAGAGGATGATGTTTATAGCTTTGGATTCATTATAATTCTATGTTCTTGGCCTGAAAATGTTAGAGGATGATGTTTTTCATAAGAGTTGGACTGAAAGCAGAAATTTATTATAATTCTATTCTTGTATTTATTTGTGCGACATTTATGCTGGTGCGTGGTTGTTTTTATTATTGTTTTGTCTATATTTTCTATATATTCTATACTTATATCTAATGGTTGTGTTGTCCTAAGATGGTAAATGAACTCCTTAAAACTGCTTCGGATACCCCTCTTAATGCAACAATCTTAAGGCAACAACCACAGTTTGTGGTATTTTATACTTATATCTAATTATATTTTGATTTATGATTTATTATTATATCTTTTTTATGTTAAAAGAAGAAAGTTTATGGATTGATTCTAAGTTACAGGACTTTGTGAATATTTAACTATGAGAAATTTTTTAATAAGAAATTTTTTTTGTTCTTGCCAAGTCCCATAGAATGGGTTAATTTGACCTGTACATCATGTCTAATGGTCCTAAAAGTCTAAAACAATTCTCAAAAAGTAACCCTTTTTTATAAAAAAATATACATTAAAATTATAAATTCTATAGTTTAAACAATAATCTTTATTTAAAAAATAACAAGATAGTTTTTTAAGAAAATAATGACTATGTAATTTTGTAATAGTATTTTTACAAAATTAAATATATTATAAATTATATTATTTTCTACTTTTTTAATTAATTATTCATAAAAAATAGTTAATGTCATCGATAGAAAAGTATGATATTATGAAATATTATGGTCACAAAAATATAAATATAAATATAATACATATGATAATATTTAATCTTTTCATGCAACATAGAAAAAACGTGGAAAATACTTTCGTTTAAATTAGAACAGAAATAATAATTACTTCGTTACTGACATCTTTCTTGCTCGTTTACTTGTCACTCTGTTCTCTGCAACCTCACTTGTCAAACAATTTCCTGATACTGTCACAACAATGGAATCTAACGACATCATTCTCAATCTCTTATAGCAACCTCTCTGTTACACATAATTCTTCAGTAAAAGAAATGTTCTGTCTACAACCAAAAGGTGCTTTGTTTTGCAATTGTGTATATATTGATTTATACACCCACAATTACTAAATGCAATTCCATGGAAAAGAGTCTATATAAGTCATTTTTCTAGGATTTTCTTCTCTTGAGTGAATTTGAGGGAGTGGATTTGAAAAGATTTGAAAATAAATCTTTTTGTCGTTTATTTGAGTCAATTTGGAGGTAAATGAGAGTAGATTTGGAAGTAAATTTTTTTAATTTGTCACGTTAATAAAATCCTATACTAATTCTCACAAACTTCACTTCCAAATCCACTCTCTTTTACCTCCAAATTCACTCAAATAAACGACAAAAAAATTTATCTTCAAATTCTCTCCACTTCCCTCAAATCCACTCAAAAGAACAAGGCCTAAAAGATAAAATAGTCATTTTCAAAATTTAGGATGTGCCAAGAAATTTTGCGGCTGCCAAAAGTAAAATCTTTGTATATATTATTGTTAGTCTAGATCTGCATTGGATCTATTACGTCATTGTTTGGTCGCTTTTTAATGTTCTGGGCCTAAAGTGCATCTCAATGAATAAAAGAACGGAGGACCTTTTCTTTTTTCATTTTCAGTTTTAGTTTGAGACTGTTAAATTCAGACATTTCGAATTATACAAAAGCAAAACGGAAACATTAATATTATTATAATTTGAAATACAAATTTATATTTCATTAAAAATTGTACATTAAGAAATAAAAAATAAAAATCATTTCAAATTTCAGAATATAAAATACATTTTTCAATTAAAATAAATAAATATCTCGAAAGCAGTGGGAAATAACAGAAGAGTAAATGTTTATGAGCGTTGTTATTCACTTTTAAAATTCTACAAAATATAAGATATGCATGACCACTGCACCACACTACACACTTTGAATTCTATGATGTGTTTGGTGAGTCTAACATTTATCCAGTGTCTCAGATATTGGACTTTAGCAGAATGTGGGGACACTTGACCCTACCATAGGGTACAAAGACTTTTGGTCAATCCATAAGTAGTACCTATGAAATCCTTCACATTAATTAATTTACTGCCATACCTCACTCCAAAAAGCACTGCACCAATACAAAGTCATATTTAATTATCAAGTTAGGAAGCCAAGAAATTGGGGAGGGTGTGACTTTGTAACTTGTTTGACCATGTTACTTTGGAGACTGTGTTGCAACTAAGATTTTCAACTGCCATCATCCTTCTCATCCTACTTTCTTTGAGTGCTTAGAATTCTCACCTTTACTTTAACATTTTTTCTTTCGGTCACCTAAGATTCCTTCTTTCCTTAGCCTATTTATTAGATTTATCAAGAGATATTTACTAAAAAAAATACAACAAAATTTGAGTTTAATCATATAAAAAATCAATCTTGAGTTTCTAACCAAGTTTCCAAGTAACCATACCAAAACTACAAAGAAATACAGGATCTTATATTCGATATGAGAAATCATTAATGGAGTCTCGTGTCACTGTCTCAATGAATATTACATTCTACCCACCTTACAACTCCACGACGTGGGTCGTATTCAGAACCAACCATTTTGTTCCTTCGCTATTATTATTATTATTATTATTATTATTATTATTATTATTATTATTATTATTATTATTATTACAAGCTTCATCTTCGTGCTCATTAGGATGATTAGCGTTTAATAATAATGTTTTTTTTCACACAAGATTGACTGATGTTGTTTCAATTTTAATGTTCTATCAAAAATATTTTCTGTTTTAAACTCAACCATGCGTAAGCCTACACTGTGACCACATTGTGTCGACCATCCTTCTTCATGCATTCATCTACTAGTAAAGTCATATAATCTATAGCAATGATATCAATTTTTTTTTGTCGCAAGTCTCTATTATGTGTAGTTTTTTCTTTCTTTCTTCAACATCTATCTTCCTATTATCTCAGTTTCTTTTTCTTTTGTCCGTGCATAGGACGGGCCATTGTTCAATCTATTAAAATATGTAAAGAATGTATATTTAGGCACGCATAAAAAATCCTAAAATATAATGTAATAAATATACTATTGTAACTATGTAATGTCAAATTAAAAACATCTTAGACATTCCTAAAAACAACATAAAGCATTGTAACATAATATATTTCCTACTATGTACAGATTAAAATTGTATGAATCTCATTTGTCCTAAAAAAATCCATAAGACGTTAAGTTTGTTTTTAGTTTATCAAAATACAATGGTTCTACACTTTCATAACTATAGAAATTTCTTTTAATCATTTTATATGTCGTTGTATTAAACTTTCCTAATGGCTAGATACTTCATGTCGGTGGAGTACTTAAAAGTATTATATCAAATAGAGTTTGAAATGGTCATAAAAAAAGTTGAAATATTAATGACTATTGATGGTATTGCAACTATGTTAAAATTTGGTGTGTAGAAATATGTTGTTTTAAATACACTTATTTAGTGAACACCGAAACAAAATGTTTTATTTAATATGCCCTAACAATAAAATGCTCACAACCATACATAAAAAAAAAACGTAATCAATTTAAATAAAATTTAGAAAGCACGGTTGAAAAATTAAAAAAAAATGTATATTGTTTTTGTTGGAGCCAAGAATCACAATCAAAACACTTATTTACACCTTTTCTCCAAGTATCTTAACATCGTCTTCAATCTTCGTTACAAAATTCCCCTAGATCCTTAGTGTTCCAACTCCAAGCCATATGGGTGTCTAATTGTCAAAGACATTATGATGCTTAAGTCAGTGGTATGATCGATACGTTATCATAATAAAGTTTTAAATTTATAATATATGCAATCACCTATATCTTTACCTCATATTTATATTTCTAGGTTTTGAGATGAATTTGTGATTAGAATAGTCCTAATAATGTTTTAATACCTAATAAGTACACTTTACTTGTAAACTTGATCATGAGTTGTATTTAAAGTTTTTAAAGATTTGTGACCGTTTGGTCATTCTCGAAATCTGACCAAACTAACACATTGATCGTAGGCCACTCGTCCAATACTCACCACGCGGTCATACGATACATATATTTAAAATAATAATATTTATAATTAACTTCAAAGTATTTAAAATGAATTTTCATTAGAGTGTCGGTGATGTATTATTTCTTAAATGGGTTATATTAAAAGTAAAAATTTTAAAAAGTAAAATTGAGCTGGAAATTTGAAGATGAAATGAGATTTGTGATTAAACAAATATGAAATATTTAAAAGGTTGTAGAGAGCAATCTCCTATGGTAAGTTTGCAGTTGCACTCAGAAAAATGGTAGTTTGGGGAAAGCATACGACAACACTGGGACACAACTACAGCCACCTACATGGCCCACAGAAAACCTGAAGACCCTTTTGTCCTCCTTCAGTACGGATTTAAACTCACTCAGGCACAAACACTGCACTCAATAAAAGAATTTTAAGAATATTATGAGTACAACTTTATCAGTTAATATTTATATTATTATTTATTGAAACATGCTCTGATTCACTGTCTAATGTTCTCCACTTTACTACTTTAGCAATGTTGCTGGTTATAAAAATATTTTTAAAGAAATCATCACAATGGCTTAATAACTTTGATGAGAAACGGAAATTGTTGAAAATGCACAACAAAAATGATTTCATCTTTTCCTTTGTTAAGTCAGCCACAGAAAAACTACATTTCCAACATTTAACATTTTTCCTTTATACTGGGCCCTAATGACGTCATAGGTCCGTTTAGATCTTTCTGGGCCTTGGACCTGTCCCAATCAGGTCCATTGGGAAAGCCCACTGGCCGCCTTATGCACTCATCTTTCCTTTTTTTTCCTCCATATAAACCTCTGCATTTCTTCCATTCCCTCCAACCTTACCATAACAAAAAGTTCCTTCTCACTTTCACCCTCACTTTTTGTTTCTGTCCTTCCCTTTCCCTCTCCTTTCACCCTCTTCAAATAGTGTTGAGAGGAAAAAGGGTCTCAAAGATGGAACCAAAAGACGGGTTTGTTGTTGAAGGTACCACTGTTAGCATGAATTGAACTTGCAGAATAAAATTTGCATCCCCTAGAGTCATAGCTTGCAAAGTTATCCTGAACCTTTTTAATGTGTAATTCATGTTAAAGGTGTATTTTTTGTACTAGCTCAGCTTATATAAGATAATTATTCTGTGACTGACTGAACTATTTTACTTTATGGTAAATGGAAGATATTCTCTTGTATTCTTTTAATTGTTTTTTACTTACTTTTTTTCTCTCCTTGCTACTTTTTATCTAATCTAAAGCTGGCTCCTGCTTCTGGCCCTGCCATTCTTCTTCATTATTCTCTGCACTAATAGGAGCATGATACATGATGCAGGTCCCTATAAGGGTTTTCTCATCATGCACGTGACTAACAGCAAGGTAGCCATGGTCAACCCTCCGAGAATTGGGAGATGTGACCAAAAAGAAGCCATTAGTGGCTCTGAAATTGGAGCTGACAATTCTCCTGAATTGGTGGCAGCAGCAGCAGGAGCTTCACTCTAATCCGGTGCTATCCTATCTGAGCTTTTACTACCTTCTTTCATCATCTATTTTCCATCACACTTTTTTGTTTTTTTAGGACTCTTCTTGACCTTGTAAGGCCTTTTCTTGACCTTGTAAGACCTCACACCCTATCTATTTTCTTTGTTTTTGCTTATTTGGAAAACCCTATATCACAAACCACTGATATAGAGTTTGATTTCCTTCTTTCCCCGTTGCCACCCAATTCATCTTCTCCTTCCTTCTCTATCCCTCCTGAGCTGTTACATTTTTTGCCTACCAAGATGCAACAACTAATATCATGCCATGGCTTCAAAGAACCTCGCTCAATGGCGGTTCTTCAAATCTGCTAGCTATTCGGAGACCATGGCTTCCAGAAGTACAATCTGGGTATATTGTTCTTTTACCTGTGAAAAATCAATGTAGCTTGTAGTTTGTGCAGCTGCTAGCATACTTGGTCGTGGTCCCTCTTGTTGATTTGATTTCTTCTTTTATGCAAAGCAAGTAAGATAAATGTCATGAGTAAGCTCAATTTGGCACTACATGTGTCCTAGGCTGCTAAAGCCCCATCTCTCCATCCAATACATAGAACTGAAAAGCATTAAAGTCACACACTCACTCCAATTGAATCACATCAAGTAGAAGAATGAATCACCCTTCTCTTGCTTAGTACTAGACCTTTCTTTCTCTCTTTTCCTTGTGTAATTTGAAATGCAAATGTTCAATTATCTAATGCACAGACCACACCACCAAGTGAGAGTGTGGGAACTTTCCTAGCAAGTGAGATGACAGCAAATTTGACGCTGAAAACCCAATTTCCCTTTAGCTCTCTTGATTTGGAAGGGTGCTTCAGCCATTCCTTTCACATGGCAGGTGAAGGACAAGCACTTTGGGATAGAATACAACCTGAGCCCATAAGGAATATTACACATCCCAATGTTTTTGATGGGGCTGCGACACACACCTACCACCCTCAAATAGTGAAGAATAATACTTCTCAAATTACCACTTTCTCCTTCAATTCATTTTCTACACAGCAACATATCAAACATGTCGGCATCATAAACAAAAAAACAAGAGGGTGGGGTAGAATTTATGTGTTTTTAACCATATTCCATTTCAGATGCCTAACATATTGTTTCCATCAATCAATCACGTGGTAGACCAACCTAACAGCGTAGACAAAGATTTTTCTCTGTATACATACTGTATGCAGTATATTCCAAAACGGATGCATAAAATTTTGTGTATTGACACGATTTGTGTGATGGTTATGCAAGTCTAGGGAAAGAAAAAAAGAAAGAAAGAATTTGTGACGCATCAACTACGGAAACCTTTTGCCTACAAATTCAATTCAACAGCATACTTTGACTAATAATGTATTCTGGTTTTTCAGGTTTTTAATTACAGATGTACTGCATCAACTTTTATGTACTGCTTTTTATACTCTCTTTTTTGTCTCGATTTTACTAATTGAAACGTAGCCGCAATTGCGACCATAATTTAAAATAGAGCATAAATAGGAATTTTCTCTATATAGGCCTGTGGGGTTTAGAAGTAGAGTGGAAAAATAGTATGCAGCAATAAATGAGATTTGTGAAGTATAAATTCTGATATAGAACTGAAGAGGGATTTTACTTGCATGAAAGGCAGATGAGGAAAATTAATGTAAAGATAAAATTTAGATTGAATGTAATGGAATGAATGAAAGGTTTGACTGGGATGGTGGATTATATGAAAGTGTGGAAGGTAAAGAAGACAGTAAAGGTATAAGAAAAAGGGTTTGTATACATTTTTTATGTGCCCAAAAGGAATCAAAGGTGGCACGAAATGATGATGTCTATGATGGACATTGAAAAGTTAAATGTCTTTCCCTAGGGTATGAGTTCGTAACTATTTACCCTCACCCCACCAAAGGAGCCCTGTTTTTTATGTCTGTGTTTGTAGTTTGTGGCAATGAGAGAGCGCAACGTAAAGGCTGAGCTTGAATTAAGTTACAATGACAATATGATTCTCGTATTCCTTTTGAGGTGATTTGGCATTAGGTACTACCACCCATGGCCCCATCTTGATCAAGCTTTTTTCCACCTTTAGGTTACATGCGAACATGGCTCCTTCATTACCTCTTACTTTTTCCTCAGCATCATTCCGTGACCCTTTGGAGACTAAGGGGATAACATCTCAACAATGCCTTCATGGAAAAAACAGATGGTTGAATAAATTAATAATATCATAAAATGCTTCTTTTCCCAGCAACTGAGATTTAACCTACATTCGTAAACAATTCTCAGTTGTGCAATTAGGAGGGCTACAAACTAATTATTACGTTTGTAGCATGTCAAGGAGACCGTGTGATTTTATTTTTCTTAAATAATTACAGGACAGTGCATCACTAATGCAATTTTGCAAGGTTTAACACTGGAAAGAGTTTATTGTACACAAAGTCTGTGCTGAGGTTTAGTACTTCCAACACCACTGTCTATACTCTAAATATCAGGGTCTGGAGAGCCTATATCTATACCTGAGTAAGGAGACCTTTCTTGAGGTGGGTTTGTTTTTCCGGATTTTTTCAGTTTGACATAAAAAGAATGAAAATAAAGAAAAAGATAATAAAAAAAGGGATTGTTTAGATTTAGAAAATGAAAATAATTAAAAATAATAATAATAAAATTATAAAATTAGAATTTTCACTTGTGACGCTAAAGACATTTGGATCTTGTCAAAAGTCAATCCAAAACCATCACTAACCAATGCCTATTACTTCCATGAATGAAATTAGAATCAATAGAAGAATTGAATAGAATTCAAAAATGTGCTGCATCAAGTTGTCAAAATATACACAGCAATAAGAAATGTCAAGCCAAAATAAAACAAATGCAAGACAACACTACCGAAATATTAATCTTTTGGATGCTGGAGTGCTAACTCCGATGCAGCGGCTGTCATCTTCATCCGAACAAATGGTTTTGGCTCGGGAGTCCAACAGAAGCCATAATCGCAGCGGCGGAGAGGAAAGGAAAACCACTGCAAAGTAGATTAGAAGAAAATGAGATTAAGAAAGCATTACAATCTGCTTTGAAGATGCCGAGAGCGGAAAGCTCCATTTACTGTAAGAGAAAGCATATCACAAGAGATAAGGCTTCCATTAGAGCTCTATAAAAGCTTATAATAGACTTCAACCAGGACCTACATCTAGTTCCCAAACCCTATTCCATAATTTTATATTTTATGCTTCACTGGTCGAAGCCATTCAAAAAACGGGAAAAGAAAAATAAAAATAATAAATTCAGTCTAATGGATTATTCCATTTGAACCAATTGGTTTGTGACATATTTTTTTAATTATATTTTTATTAATATAAATTATTTTATTATTTTATTTTTAAAAAAATTATAATTATTTTTATTAGTATTTTAAAAGGTTGATACATGTACATACCTGCACGTATTTTATTAGTATTTATCAGTTACGCTATATAATAATTTTACATTATATAGTTAACATAATATAAATTATTATATATAATATAATATAATATAATATAATAAAAAAATAAAAATATTAGCATAATATATTAAAATAATAAGATATATAATATAATAAAATAATAAAAATTAAAAGTAAAGAATGTTTGAAAAAAACAAAATAGATAAATAATGTAAAACTAGTTCAGTTGGATTAATAAGTGACAAAAATTATTTGTACATTAATGTTGTTATTCTTATTTTTTAAATTGAATTAAAAGGTTTGAGAAAAGATAATACAATTTAATAAATAATTTCAAACTTATAGTACAACTTCTGTTTCACACTAAACAGAGTGATACTTCATTAATTAAGTACCACCAAAGTTTAATCTCAGTTTCATAATTGAATAGATGTTTTAATAATAACATAGTGTTATTTTATCATTTTAAAGTTCATCAAATAATTATTAACATCAAATATTAATGTCTGTAGAGCAAAATGTTAATTAATTAGTAGTATTTATTGAATAAAAAGTTAGAACACTAAGATATTTTCTTAAGACGGTAATTAACATTCATCAATCAATAATTTCATTAAAATTGAGAATTTTATTTCTTT
The DNA here is from genome assembly GCF_029865625.1 of Vigna umbellata. Classification (NCBI taxonomy): domain Eukaryota; kingdom Viridiplantae; phylum Streptophyta; class Magnoliopsida; order Fabales; family Fabaceae; genus Vigna; species Vigna umbellata. Next base: position 62,412,569 of record NC_142169.1, read on the forward strand.
TGGAATGAGAACACTAAAAAGATTTTCGTAGGAGGGGAGACTTCTCTCAACTTCATTGCACATTCTATGCATACACATTCTTTGCATGAGATTAATTTCTTGGATAAAAGTGTATTGATTAGGACATAAATATTAATAAGTCTATGTAATGATAAAAACTGTAGTTTTTATTCCAGATTTAATCTGTGTAATTTTTCTTGTTTTTTACCTTTATAAAATTGAAAATTGTTATTTTTTTGGGACAACCCAAACCCAAATTAGTAGGTAATACTACTAATTACATTATTTAATAAAGTTTAACACATATTTTATTTATGATACATATGAAATTTTTTACGATAGATCTTTAACTTAGTATAATCAAATTAGTTTCAATATTTAATACACAAATATATTTTCATTTTTTATAATATGATAGAAAAATTATTTTCATCATTCTATTATCACTTTTAAAGATTTTCTACAATAATTTTCATTCAGTTTTCTACTCACGTATACAAAAATATATGAAGTGAAAACCACATTTACAGAAATACAAAAATAAACCAGTAAATATAGTCCATAACTTCGATAATCAAAAAATTTCAATAATTCTAATTAATATCCAACATATTATGTTTTCTTTATAGTATACACAATCAATAAGAACCACTAAATATTTATATAATACAATCCTCATGACTTAATACTCATAAATAATTCATAATAACATGATATTTGAAATTTTCTTCTAGAAGCCTAATGTAGTAAGTGACTAAGAAATTTTGCACGTGTCATGTCTCTCGTCCCTTTTAGGAAATATAGTTATAGATTTGAGAATTAAAACTTAGAATCATAACCAGACCATGATAAGGTAACATTAAAGTATTACTCTCACCCTAAGAGATACAACAATTCATAATACCACGTAAGGATTCATGTCATTTACTCTAACACAATATTTATAGAAGTTCATCCTTTAAGTTTTGACAAAATTTCTTAAGATTATAAAACAAATATATCCGACTTATAATTCCAACAATTAAAAAAAAACTGTATTACAAATGTTTAAAAAATTCAGTCTCATCCAACAATTGATAAAGTAAAATATAGAGTTTTACTATTTTACCAAGACAATGAAAAATTAACAACAACAAAAAAATGACATTCAAATTTCTCTCAAAAATACACAAATTATTTATCTGACTACAAACCTTTAATTATAAATGTGATTGTAAGTAAAATAGAGGAGAAAAAATAGGAAGGTAAATGCACTGGAAGAAGAAGAAAAGTAAGATGTGGAATTTGTTTTTTGCATTCTATTTTTTACTTTCTCTTTTATCTTATTAAGATATTATTAGAAGGTGATCACCAAATGTTTTACTGTTTTCTTTTAGAAAACTTGGTACAAGAGAGAAACAAAAAGAAAAACATGTGTAAAAAAAAATATTTTACTATTTTCTTTTATAAAACTTGGTATAAAGGGACAAACAAAAGAAATTAGTAAGCATTCACATGGATACCAGTAATTCATGCTTAATTATTGTTATACTTATTTTTTTAAAACATTAATTCTTACATGTGACATATTAAAACATTATTATAAATGGAGATCAATGCTTAGAACATTAATTTTCTTCTTATGGTATTAAATGCTAATATATTAAATAAAACATCAATCATCTCATTTTGAAATATATTTAAAAATTAAGATAAAAATAAGAAAATTATATTTTTTATTTTACAACACTCATTGAACACAAATTTAGATGATGATTTTAAATGTCACATCATATCAAACAAAACTTTTAAGATTAAAAAGGTAAATACTAATTTAATATACTAAATTGTGTTAAAGATTATAGATAATTATTTAACATTTTTTAAAGAATAAAATTAAAGAAAATATTTTACAAAGAATAAAACTAAATTAAGTAATTTATAAAGATTAAAAAAGTAATTTCAAATCTTGTAGAAGAAAATAGTAACGATTTTTTATTCAAACACTAAAATGAAAATCCTTAATTACATTTAATTACGTGGACTAAATTAATATTTAAAGTCTCTTATATCTCTATCTACCTCTCTCTCTCTCTCATATATATACATAGATATATAAACTAATATAAAATATTATATATTCATAAAAACAAATATTACTTAAAATATGAATATTTATTATAATTATAAATATAAATAGTGTTTGAAATTTGTTCTACTCAATAATTTGTGATATAAATAGAAATAATTAATTTTTTTTTCTGTACCTAAATATAACATAGTTATATAAAATATGTCAAACTTTTTCAGAAGAAAATGTGGATAGTGAATGAAAAATTTGGTTACATAAAAACTATTTAACTCTTTTTGTTATTTAATATACAAAATATTATAAATGAATATTAAAATGTACACATTTGAGTCACATGTAAGCATTAATGTTTTGCTTACAAATTTTCTTCTTATTACTGTCAGATATAATATTTTAAACATCAATAAATATTAAAAAAAATATAAACTGATAATTATTCATATATAGTAGCAATAAATAATATATATATATATATATATTATACTATCAGGAGATATATTATACTGAAACAAAAATATAATAAAGATTTTATAAAACAAAGATAGAACTATGATACATCTTACTCTAAATTTTAGCTCTGTCACCACTAGTGTAAAATGGGCATACAACATCTAACAATCAAGTATACAACATCTAACAACCAAGCATCCAACGTTAAAAATGATTAGTAACAATATCGTAAATAAAATCATGCGATTAACGTCGGTTAGTTAAAGAAACATATGTTAATTGTCTTTTTGATGTCTGTTAGTTAAAGAATAAACATCTATTGGTGTTCAAATTTTAAAAAATTAGAGCGTAAAAATGTTTTAAGAGAGACCCATCATACGTATGTTGCTTAAAGAACAAACGTCTATCGGTGCTCAGCGTGAAGATATTTTAAGGGCGTGAGAAAAAACACTTGCTTCACTATTTTTGTGCACACTTTCTTCATTGTGGGTCAAACATCTTTGAGGAAGTTTTCAACGCCAACAAAGCTAATGTTTCTTCCACTTAACACAAATGTTTGTTGATTGATGGCTCTATGTATCATTTCCTTTAACTGATTGGTTTTGTGCATAAACACCATTTGGAGCATCGTTGAGTTCTCTTTTTTCCCTTTCTGACGGTGGTTGTCTTCTCCTCACCCTTATAGCGATACTTGTCTACTCCCTCATCCTCACGATTAGTTTCATTTTTGGCTTTTTATGTAGATTGGTTGTTGCACTTTTTATTTGTCTACTCCCTCATCCTCACAACAATATCATATTCATGATATAAATCAAGCAATATAAAAATAATTATATCAATTTTGAACTTCGACCATCCTGATACAAGTATTGATGTCAGACTCATAGGGACTTGCCCTGTGTGTGGTGAAACAACTCGCCAAAAATCATAGTACCACTCCATCAAACTATCACACACCAAGTAATCCGTCAAACATTTATGATCAATACATGACCATTAGACTAAGGACCTCATGTTACTCTTCACGACATAACCCTTCATCTCTACTTGAGATTGAGAGTTGTTGAGAGTGTCAAAATCATTCCCGAATCCCGGAGCTCTTACCTTAATACACTACACAACATAACAATCATAAGGATTTTTTCATGGAATCCTTTTCACATCATACTTAATCCATACTTTCCATTTCATTTGAATATCATCATACATATAATGCATACTAAAATCCATAGGCAGATCCCTGCTTACCATCCATAAAACATTCATTAATTTCACACAAGTAAGTAATTAATATATATAAACCATTATGTAATTCAATAGTTACTTTAAAAACATCCTCAAAACCCTAATATAACTTAAAGTTACAAGAAAGCAAAAGAAAGAAAGACTCAAAACATATGATCTAAACAGGTTGCTCAACGTCTATACTCGTTCAGTGAAAAGAAAAATTTATCACTCAGCGAGTACTCTCGCCTATCCAATGCTACAACAAGCTTCTCCCTCAAACTAACTCGTTCACGTCTCATAGCTCTCTTTGCGAATACAAAATTTGTGGGTTCTGCTCCCTCAACGCCTATACTCGCTTAGTGAGTACAAAAATAATAGGTTATGCTTGCTCAACGCCTATATTCACTCAGTTAGACATGGATTTTGATCGCTCAGCACCTATATTTTTGCTCCGTTAGACTGTAGAATAACAATTCTATAGAATTTGAACCTACCAACCTTAAACTTACTTACCTCAAATGTACTTCCCAATAAACATATGAATCAAACCACTAATTTATACCCTAAATGTAACTTACTAACATGTTTATGATTAAACTTAGGCACCACTAAAACTATTTTCCCATCAATTAGACTCATCAATATCCAAATCATCATTTAAAAGCTCGTTATTCAATTCTCTTCATTTCTAATCTCATTTTGATAAACTAAATAACCAAACAAGTCACAATTTACTCAACAATAAACCCTTAACATCAGGTTCTCCTCCAAATCAATTCCTATAGAAATTCATTTTTGTTGAAACCCTAATTTGGGCTAAAAAAACCATTTAATTCTTAACCAATTTCTCACCATCATTCTAATTTATTACTAAAACACATTTCAGTAGCTAAAAACCAACCTAAAACAGATTTTCTATCATGCTAACTCATTCAAACCAATTTCAACTTAACAAGTTGTCTTCAACCAAGATTCACCACACTAAACCATCAATTTGACATATTATACAATAAATTATCATAAAATTCAATATAGATTCAACAATGATTCTATACAATTTCACATTCTAAATCCGATTATCAATTTACTACAAATTTAAAAACTTGGTATTTAGTTTCCCTTATCTGATAGAAGCTTAAACAATTCGAAAGGACATAAAACCGCTTCCTCAACTCACAGAACTCTATCTACACTTACCAACCACGAAATCATGATTAGGTTACGCAATTAGAACCACTGATCAACAAAGAAGAACATACTAGAAAACTAAGAAGACATATGGCACAGACAAATCTTCACATGCATGGAAGATTCCTATAACTCAAGAAAAAGAATAAAAATTTGTTTACTCTTTTAAGATAACTGTTTAACTATATTATAAGATCTTGTTACAGTAATCACTTGAGCATTCTGATGACCAGCAGGTAGAACACCTAAAGAAAAGGAATAACAATAGAAGAAAATGTTTTAACAGAAATGATGTGACTTGAACTAATGAAATTATAAAACTTCTATTTTGTACTATAAACTTTTAATATTGAAATATTAATATTGAAATATTAGAGTCTGGTTGCTTAATCACTTTACCAATTCTAGAAAGACAATTTTATTGCTTCTTACAAAATAAATAATAATTTAAAAGATTATCTTAAAAGTTTAATAAAATGAAAAGAAAAACATAGTAATTAATATATAACATTAACTTTGAATAAAAATTGAATTTTTTTCACAGTAAGCGATCATTTTTTAAAATATTTTCTCAACCCTTTTATTCAAACATTTGATAATAATAAAAGTGATATTAGTATACAAAATATAAAATATTAAAAGAAAATTAAAAACACATTCAAAGTTCATTTGAATACTCTATTTGAATTTACAACCAAAATGATTTTTTCATTTAATTCATTGATTATCTATTTATCTTATTTTATTATTATATATCATTTTGAAATAATTAGTTTAGGTGTCTGGGACACTTAAAAAATGGAATAAAACTTATTTGAAACGTGACAAAATCGTTCATATAAACTATAGTGATAAATTTATTATAAAATGAAGTGGTTCACAAATTTATTAAAAGAAAATATCAACAATGTCAATCATTAACATTAATAACAAAGCAATTGATTTTTTTTTATATTCAACTTAAGTGCATGCACAATTTCCATTATGATTTCTAACCGAAATGGTGAAGGAATTCAATTTAAAAACAATTTTTTTTTAACTAATTATAATTCAAAACAAATTATATTGTGAACGTTATTTTTTATTTATTATAATTTGCATAATTTATATTGATTAATTGATTGATTATACTTATATATTTTCATATGACTTATTTGTGAATTTGGTTGAAATTGTAATAGTTTAGAATGACACGTGGAAGTTTGTCTAACACTAATTTTTTTTTGCAATATAAACTAGTAAATAAAATAAGAAAAATACTGTTAATTCTCAGAATCTTTTGATAAGATTGATCAATATGCTTATTTCACCACTGATGTATTATTTTTTCATACCTTACAAATTAAATGGTTTTTATCCTTGATCACAAGCACGGTTTAATATCATAACCTTGATTTCGTGATCAAAGTTTAAACATCACGTTACTATAATCAAAATAAAAAATTAAAATTTATTTATAAAAATGATAATATATTTATAGCATATATACACCCTATCATAAATATATTTGTAAGTTAAAATTGGCAATCTAGTTTTTTAAAAAGGAATTTCACTTTATTTTTTTTAATTCTATCTATATATTTACTTATTTGACCTTGATCTCAAAATAGATTTTTGATATTTTGTTTTGAATAACTTTTGAATTTCTATAAAAATTCAACCTTACTTATCTCTTTCTTCTAATAATCTTGTTAAATATATTTACTTTTAAAATTTATCTATTTCTTTCCCCTAATAATAGTATCAAACATATATTTATTAAAATGAAACAATTAACTTTTAATTTTCAACCGTGAGATGGATCTAAGGGGTCACAATATGTTTTGCCTTTGCTGATTTTCAATTTTTAATATGATCCATCAGATGTATCGATAGGTTGCTGAAGAGACGCTGAAAATTTCATAAATTTCTCCACCTCCCTCTGTAGAAACTCTTTTTGCAGAGAGATCCTTAAACTAAAATTCAATCCAACGGCTGGAGTTTGATATTAAAAAGAATCCATTAGCCCAAGCAAAAGAATCTAGAACCCTCTTTTCTTCTCTGTGGCCACCGCCTTTAACACAGCCCTAGCTAAATTGCAGAAGAATCCACCTTTTAATCCGTGTTGGGAGAAGACACACTTCAAATCCTTCTTGATTGCATCGTCTAACCCTTCCATGGGTGAGTCATTTCCTTTCATTCTATCCATTCATTACCTTCTCATTTTCCCTCTACGGGTTCATTCTGTTCATCAATTCTTGATTATTTTCTGCTAGCAGCATATTTTTTCATTCAATTCGAACATGCACGCTTTTATTTTAAGGCTCAATAATCTACCTTAAAACAAGGTTTGTTTTCAGGTATGTAATGCGTGAATTTTGAGGTGCTGGTTCTGTTTGGTGAGAATGAACATCATAAAAGTTAGTCCTGGTCCACGTGTTCGTGGGGTTCATGCCCCCAACTTGTATAGGTTGCGACGCGATTTTAATTCTGGAGCATGTTCATTGCCGGTGGCTTTTGACCCTCTCTATGTGACTTCACTTTGCCTCAGACCTAAATCTTTATCTCGCTCTCAAGGCCAACCTGTCCTTAAATTTTGCCAACCTCTTCATATATGTTTGGCCGGTGGACAAGGAATGATGGAAAATAATGGGGTACGAATACACCTATCTTTTCTTTTACATTGCTAGTTATTGATTTTTTTTTTCCAGTTAGATGCTCCTTCAGAAAACTTTGATATTGCTAAAGATATCAAATGTATCTTGCATCCTGTGAGCGTTTTTATTGGTATTGTGTTTGTTCGGTTGTACTGCTTCAGAAATATTCATAGAAGATACAAATTATATGGTTAAAATAAAAATAACTTTTTGATAAAAATTTGTGAAAGCCTTTTGATATTTGTTGCTCCAAAAATTGTTTTTAATTAATGCATGAACAATTTTTAGTTTATGGATAAGTTTGTTTTTTTAGGTAGAGAAATGGGGCCAGTTTGTTTTTGTGAGGCCAATTTTTGACTGAAAAACTTTTCTTTGTATAACTCTAGTTTTCTTCCTAAAGTGAACCTCTGCGTTGTGTGAATAGAAGTGTGTGAATAGAAGAGTTGGCGTTCTGTGTATGCTCTTGATATATATTATTTGGGGTTTTTGTATTTAGGATTTGAATTGTTCTTTAGTTACTAAATACTAGAAATATAATTAGGATTTCCAGAGCAAATCTCTTCAAGAAGCTATGGAACAATTTAAGGGACAGTCCATAGAGGATATATTGCGACAGCAAATGCAGAAGGGAGGCAGTGGAGACTTACCTCCTGGAGGACGCCGTGGCGGTGGTGGCAGAAGCGATGGGGGCAGTTCTGGGGGATCAGATGGGATGTCAAACGAAAATCTTCAAGTTGTTTTAGCAACAGTTTGCTTTGTAATAATGGTAAGGTCTGTCGTTGTTGCATGAATTGTGCGTGTCTACTTATTCATTTAGTCTAAGATTTCTTTATTGTTTTATTGTGTGAAAAATGAAGGAAACCAAAGTGACGATCCTAAGATAATAACTGTGGTTAACTGTGTCCGCAAATATAATTTTCTGTACTTTTTCTGAATTATTTAGAATGCATAAGGTGGTTGAGCTTGAAATATACTTATATGCAAGATTGGTGATGATATTTGACTACCTTCTTAGATATGATTAGTTGATTAACAAAGTTGGTAGGATGCTTGTGCCATGTCCCATTTTATAATACCCTACTTCTTTTTCCAGTATATTTTTGTCATCAATGGCTTAGAACTTATAAAGCTAGCTAGGGACTGCATCAAGTTTGCGTCTGGTAGAGGCCAGAGTGCTCGATTGAAGCGAGCCATGTACAACTGGGTTAAACTTTACAAGAACATCATGGAGAAGAAGGAAGCTGTTAAGAATGGATTGGAGAAAGCCTGCACATGCTGGTTCGACCCTGATTTCTTCCGAGGTGTCAGTAGGCATAATTTGAAATCAACTCATGAATAATTTTTTTCTGTACCTGTTATAAACCTGTTTTCTTCTTTAGGTCAAAGAGTGCTTTCAATATAATTTTTTGGTATACATTCAATAGTATGCTTAGGTTGCTGACTTATCACTATTCGAGAATATAACAGGTAAATAAAATGATTTCAGTTCTTTGTATACAACGTTTTTCATCTATAGGGAATACTCTAGCAAGAGACACCTACAGTTTCTTGTGAATTCAAGCGTCTAGTGAGTTTTGCTATGTGCGATTAGGTTGGTCATATCTATTTTCCGAGCATCCTGTTTCAACTCGTTTTACCCTTTTCTGGGGTGATGCTAAACATAGCTAGATTCTCAAGAACAATCTAGAGATTTTCATATTTTGCTCTCAAAGTAAGAGGTCAATGAATTCTTCATGACTTACAAGAAACTCCTTGCTAGCCAGTTGCAAAACTGATGAACAGAAAAGTTGGATGCTTGGGTCTGCATATTTTTGGGAAGTAATGAAATGTCACTTAATCCAATTTTCTTCCAATAAGCTAGAGTATAAAATGTTATTAAGGTAATTCTGAGTTTAGTTTTTTTTTTTTAGAGTTGCTGTTGTGAAGTTTGTTCTTGCAGTGTGCAGATTGTCAAATTGATAGCCTGTGTAATACTCCAGTCTACATTGTGTAGGATTTGTCAAATGGGTAGCCTGTCTAATACTCCAGTCTGCATTGTAGTAATTATTACCATAGGATTCTGGGGTAGTAGTTCTGAAACCTTAAAATTGGTCGAACTTTGTTAGATTCATTGTTAAACATTCTAAATATTTTACTTAAATTTCATCTATTTTGATAGATCTCAGTCCATTTGGCAGAGAAATATTTTCTTTGCTTTCAGTTAGTGGTGAAGCAGCTTATAGTCTAAACCATACCCATTGCTCAAGATACTGCTAATCTGAAAGTAAGTAAGAAAGAAGGAAAAGAAATCACTTGTTGAGCTTTGTTAACAATCTTGTTGAAAATAAATCCAAGAAACAAATGATTTATTTTGTGTCTGATTATTTGGTATTAGAATTTTTTAATATTCCAATCAAAGACGGTAGAGTGATTTGTGATTTTATCTATATATGGAAGGTTTGGTTATATATGATAGTGCTTATAAAGAAGTTAGAATGCATGTGGATAGTTTTTTAATTTTTTTTAGCGTGTAGATTTTTATTTATGATGAATTTGTGGATCATGTTTTGGAACATATTGGGAAAGAGTGTTTTCAGAATTTTTAGTTAAAGACTGATTTTATTTTAGTTTTTCATAATTTTTTTTATCAAGCAAATAGCTTTTTAAAGTTTTAGAAGATGATGTCTATTATTGTAATTTGGAAACATAAGTTTTTTATGTTTTTTGTGAGGAAGGAAAATTATTGTGATAAGTTTGTTAATTTAAATTTTATTAAAAAGTAATCATATGACAAACAATTGATGATTGTTTGGAAGTCAAGATAGCTTAAATAATTTATAATAGTAATTTTATACTATTTTTGAAGTTCTTTTTGAGAAAGAAAGGATAACTACTCATCCAAAGTAAAATTGAAGTTGTTTTGAGAAAAAAAAAAGGAAGCTATTCTGTTTTTTTGTATTGTTACTCTTGTAAATTTAAAAGAATTGGTAAGACTAAAAAGTTTTGAGAGTAAAATATAAGGCAAGGAAAATTTGAATATAATATTTACAAAATGATAATAATTGTGATACAACTTTAAATTGGTGATATAAAATTAAGGTTTGAAAGAAACACATAAAAATCACATTTATTGGTAGATAAAATTAACAAATACAACAAAATTACTGACTAATACAAATTTTGTTCACAGTTTTGTCCATAATTATGATAAATATTTTTTTTATCAATAGATATTGTAATTTGATATTTTTTTTAAATAGACTTATGTTATTATGTGAACATTTTATTAAAAAACTTAAAAATAAATATGTGAAGAAATCTATCATAAAATAGTGAAAACTAATTTTTTATATAATTTTTTATAATAATTAAAATAATAAAATTATTATATTGTTAAAAGTTAAATATAAATAATTTTTATAATTTTATTATAATTAATTTTTATTTATTTTACATGTAATTTTAATTAGAAAAATGGTTAAGTTTAAAAAATATCAAATAAAAAAAGTTAAATTGAAATATATGGTCATTTAAAAGATAATATTAATAGAAAAATTATTTAAATTTAAAAAATTATTTAAATAGTAAAAATAGAAAATAAATGTGTACATAAATGAAAAATTTATATAGGTATAGATAGATTAAATAAAAACATAAATGTTAATTGTGAATTTATGATTCCTTGATGAAAATTATTTTCCATACTAAAATCTTTCATTTCTTAAAATATATTAGTCAATTTTTTTTTTTTAAATTAAACTTCCATCTTCTTCTTCTTTATATTTTCTTTTTCTTTTTCTTCTTCCTTTTTCTCTTTGTATTACTAATGTCTTTTTAAGTCTCTCATTTTCTTTTCTTTTCATTTTTTTCTCTTCTTCCATTTCTTTTTGTTTGTATTGTCATCATTGTTACAACCACAACTACCATTGTTATTGATATCACCTCTTCTCTTTTCTCCTTCTTTTATTTTTTCCTCCTATTTATTTTCTTACTTCTTCTAATTTTATTCATTTTTATTTAATTTATACCAAATGCTTCATAAAATTCAATAAAAAAGCCATCGTATCAATTAAATTCATTATTTAATTGATAATGATTTTACTAAAGGATTTATCAATAAAATTATCTATAACTTTAAAAAATATATAATTATCGATGTATAATTCATCAGTAAATATTATTTCACCAACAATTTTTTTTCATTGACAAAATTTCAATATTAATATTTTCTTACAATGAAAATAATAGATGTATAAAAACATGAAAACTTAAAACACACAGAAGGATGCAGATACACATGTACACACTCCCATACAGTTTCATTAAAACTCAATTGGTCATATGCTTAACTATTAAGTAAATGAGTTAGGAATTGAACTTACTAATCATTATTTAAATTGTACAATAAGTTTATATTTAATATTTTAACCTTATACTTTTATCCCTTGTATAAAGTTGTGGTTTAATTTTTAGTTTATAAACCACTAAAACCATGTTTAGATACGTTCAACATAAGTCACAAAAACAAAATAAAATTGTTGACTTCTATTTTATGTATATCGAAAATTGGGATATTCGATTTAAAGGAAATCCAAATATGCACTAAACTGTGGGTTAAGTGTCAAATAGTTTTAAATTAAAATAATTTTGTAAATACAAATTATGGAATATAAAATTTAAGCTAAGAACAACTTTTGAAATGTATTAATTAAAACCCTTACATAATTGATGCATAATTTTATATGATTTGACATTACATCTACTATAGCCAAATTCCCTCAGAGTTAGTAAACTATAAATATTGTTTATTTTAGAGGATGAAATGTCTTTGCGATTTTATTTTTAAAAAACATTTTGAAAAAAAGGAACAGAACAAGTATCTAAACTATTTGATATTTATTCATTTTAGAGTATAAAACATAAAAATTTAATTTTAAGGAACATCTTAAAAGATAAAAACTAAAAAAATATTTAAAGTGTCTGAAAACTACTCTTAAACTAAGTGAATATATTAAGTGTGGTAATACTAACAGATATCAAAACTACAACAAGGAAACAGAATATCTTATATTAATGGATTTTCATGTTCCTGTCTCACTAGATATTACATTCTACCAACCTTCCAACTCCACCACATGCGTCCTATTCAAAACCAACCATTTTGTTCCTTTGCTATTGTTATTATCAATAATACAAGCTATTGGGATGATTAGAGTTTAATAATAATACTTGTAATTTTTCATTCATGATTGAAAGATGTTGCTTCAATTTTAACACTTCTATAAAAATTATTATTTTCTGTTTTAAATTCAACCATGTGTAACCCTACATTGTGACTAAACCACCCTTCATGGCTTCATCTACCACATGTATGTATGTTTATCATATTAGATATAAATGTTGCTCAATTCATTTTCTTTTCCAAATGGTAAAGTCAAGTAATATATATTAAAAATATAAAAATTATTTGTCATAAGTCCCTATTTTATGTAGACCCACTATGTTTTTTTATATTCTACTTTTAGCATTTATCTTTCTATTATTTCAGTCTCTCTTTTTTTTCTCACATTCTATTGTCTAGTTATTGTATAAAAAACATGTAGAGTATATAAAAGAAGCATATTTGGTCATGAAAAAAAAAACCCCCATAAAATACAATATAATAAACATACATTGTAACTGTGTAATAAATTAAATTCTAACATAACCTTATTTGAACTACGTAAAATTAAATAAAAAAACATCTTGGAGAATGCCAAAAGCAAAATGAAATTTTAAAGCACTGTAACATAATATATTTTCTACCATCTACAAATTAAAAGTATAATAATTTCATCTTTTCTTGAAAATATCTCTAAATTAAGTTGTTTTAGATGGTTTAAAAATATATTTTTAGTTTATAAACTTGAAAGTGAAATTATAATTAGTCTCAGTTCCAAATTTTTATATATTTTGGTCTTGAAACTTAATAAATAAATAAATATAATTATTTTAACCTCATAACGTTAATTTATTTGGATTTATGTTTATATTGATATTTGAACTCAAAACTAGTCAATCAGCAGTATAAATCATTCAAAAATCACAATGAAACATATTTGACACCTAAAAATAATTTAATTTATTAGATTAAAAAATTATATCCTTTTATTTTTAAAATTGTGACCTAATCAAAATTTGAAATCAAAATAAATTTTAATTTCGTGTAACTAAAAAGATACTTAACTATAAATCTTAAATCCTAGATGTCATAATTCCACAATTTCATGTATACACATTTCTTTAATATTTTGGATGTTACTGTATTGAATAACTAGATACTTTATGTTGATAACGTATTTAAAAGTATTATATCAAACAAAATCGGAAATGGATATATTAAAAATTAAAAATATTAATGATTTGTATGGATATATTAAATAAATATTAAAATATGAATAATTCATTGACGGTATAGAAACTATCTTAAAATTTAGTATATAGAGCCCTATTGTCCTAAATACAGTTATATAAGATAGTAAACATCAAAACAAAATGCGTTTTCTTGATATCTTCTAACAATAAAATGTTACGATCATAAATAAAAGAGTATGTAATCAATTTATAAAATTTAGGAAACATGGGAGGAAAAGAAAAGAAAAAGTACATTTAAAATTGTAATGCCTATAATTAATCCAAAAGTATTTCAAAAGAATTTTCATAAAAAATATGGTTGTGTATACATTAATTTTTAAACGGGTTACATTAAAAAGAACAATTTTAAAAAGGGAAATTGAGTTGAAAACATGAAGATGGAGTGAGATTTGTGATTAAAGAAATATGAAAAATTGAAAAGGTTACAGAAGTGGTAGTCTGCTATGGTGAGTTTGAAGTTGCACTCAGAAATATGAGAGCTTGGGGAAACCACACGACCAAACACTGGGACACAGCTACAGCCACCACATGGCCCACACAAAACCTGAAGACCCTTTTGTCCTCCAAAGTACGGATTTCAACTCAAGCACAAACACTGCACTCAATAAAATAATTTTAACAATATTATGAGTAAAACTTTATCACTTAATATTTATATTATTATTTACTGAAAAATGCTCTCATTCACTGTCTAATGTTCTCCACTTTACTACTTTAGCAATGTGACTGCTTATAAAAATATTTATATGGAAAGCATCATAATTGCTTAATAACTTTGATGAGAAACAGAAATTGTTGAAAAGCAAAATGAAAAAAAAAAGATTTCATCTTCTCCTTTGCTAAGTCAGCCAGAGAAAACTACATTTCCAACATTTAACATTTTTTTCCTTTACACTGGGCCCTGATGATGTCACAGGTCCGTTTAGATCTTTCTGGGCCTTGGACCTGTCGCAATCAGGTCCATTGGGAAAGCCCACTGGCCGCCTCATGCACTCATCTTTCCTTTTTTTCCTCCATATAAACCTCTGCATTTCCTCCATTCCCTCCCATCTTACCATAACAAAAAGTTCCCTCTCTCTTTCACTCTCACTCTCACTTTTTTCTGTGCTTCTCTTTCTCTCTCCTTTCACGCTCTTCAAATAGTGTAGAGAGGAAAAAAGGGTCTCAAAGATGAAACCAAAAGACGGGTTTTTTGTTGAAGGTACCACTGTTAGCATGAGTTGAACTTGCAGAATAAAATTTGCATCACCTAGAGTCATAGCTTGCACAGTTATCTTGAACCTTTTTAATATGTGTAATTCCTGTTAGAGGTGTAATTTTTTGTACTAGCTCAGCTTACGCTGTATAAGATAATTATTCTGTGACTGACTCAACTATTTTACTTTATGGTAAACGGAAGATATTCTCTTGTATTCTTTTAATTGTTTTATACTTACTTTTTTTCTCTCTTAGCTACTTTTTATCTAATCTAAAGCTGGCTCCTGCTTCTGGCCCTGCCATTCTTCTTCATTATTCTCTGCACTAAATAAGAGCATGATACATGATGCAGGTCCATATAAGGGGTTTCTCATCATGCACGTGACTAGCAGCAAGGTGGCCATGGTCAACCCTCTGAGAATTGGGAGCTGTGACCAAAAAGAAGCCATTAGTGGCTCTGAAATTGGAGCTGACAATTCTCCTGGAGTGCTGGCAGCAGCTGCAGGAGCTTCATTCTAATATGGTGCTATCCTATCTGAGCTTTTCTACCTTCTCTCATCTTTCTTCTTCATCTAGTTTCTACCACACTTGTTTGTTTTTCTTTGGACTCTTCTTGACCTTGTAAGACCTTTTCTTGACCTTGTAAGACCTCACACCCTATATGTTTTCTTTGTTTTTGCTTTTGTGGAAGACCCTATATCAGAATCCACTGATATAGAGTTTGATCTCCTTCTTTCCCTGTTGCCACCCAACTCATCCTCTCCTTCCTTGTCTATCCCTCCTGAGCTGTTACAATTTTGGCCTACCAAGATGCAACGACTAATATCATGCCATGGCTTCTAACAAAATGATTAAGCCTTAGAACCTCCCTCAAATAATGTTCTTCAAATCTGCTAGCTATTCGGAGACCATGGCTTCCAAAAGTACAACTGGGTATATTTTATTTGCTGTTCTTTTATTTGCGAGAGATCAATGTAGCTTGTACTTTGTGCAGCAGCTAGCATGCTTGGTCGTGGTCCTTAAGGTAGGTAGGTATGTATGGTAAGTTGTAAAGATTGGCCATAGTTAATAAATCAATGTTGCTTGTATTCTGAGGAATTCAAAAGCCTTCTGTGTAATTTTCTGTTAAGGCAATCAATTTCGCTTGTATCATTGTGTGCAGAATATTTATGCTGTTGCAGACATCTGTTTCGTTGTTTTATATGTTGTTTGGCTGAGAAAGTGTGCAACTGCATACATATTCTTTTAGATCTAAGCAAGGGTCTCCCTCGTGACTGCTCCAATGTACAAATATCCGCTGTATTATTGGAGTTATCTCTCTCTCTCTCTCTGAAATTCAGAAGCTTTGTGCCTTACATTTTTCTTTTTTGAAAAAAAAGGCTAAAAATAAAATCCGAGCTCACCCTCATACATAAATACAATACAATAAAGCTGATTGCTGTTTATAGGTTTTTTCACCACCCCCAACATAATCATAGAGCCTCACCCAAAGAGCATTGAATTAGTAAATGGTGAAATAAGCAAACAAAAACCCAGAATGAAGTAGAGAGAGAAAGAGAGAGAGATAATTCCCTGATCTTTCCCTATCTTGTTGATTTGTTTTCTTCTTTTATGCAAGACAAGTAAGATAAATGTCATGAGTAAGCTCAATTTGGCACTACATGTGTGCTAGGCTGCTAGAGCCCCATCTCTCCATCCAATGCATCCCTCCATTTGAATCATATGAAGCAGAAGAATGAACCACCCTTCTCTTGCTTAGTACTAGTCCTTTCTTTCTCTCTTTTCCTTTTTTTCTAGTGTAATTTGAAATGCAAATGTTCAATTATCTACAGCATAGACCAAGTGTGAAAGTGTGATAACTTTCGTAGCAAGTGAGATGACAGCAAAATTGACGCTGAAAACCCAATTTCCCTTTCGCTCTCTTGATTTGGAAGGGTGCTTCAGCCATTCCTTTCACATGGCAGGGGAAGGACAAGCACTTTGGGATAGAATACAACCTGAGCCCATAAGGAATATTACACACCCCAATGTTTTTGATGGGGCTGCCACACACACCTACCACCCTCAAATAGTGAAGAATAATACCTCTCAAATTACCACTTTCTCCTTCAATTCATTTTCTACACAGCAAAATATCAAACATGTCGGCATCATAAAAAAAAACAAGAGGGTGGGGGTGGAATTGATGTGTTTTTAACCATATTCCATTTCAGATGCCTAACACATTGTTTCCATCAATCATCGGCACGTGGTAGCCCAACCTAATAGCGTAGACAAAGATTTTTCTCTGTATACATACTGTATGCAGTATATTCCAAAACGGATGCATAAAATTTTGTGTATTGACACGATTTCTGCGATGGTTATGCAATTCTAGGGAAAGAAAAAAAGAAAGAAAGAAATCGTGACGCATCAATTACGGAAACCTTTTTGCATACAAATTCAATTCAACTGAATACTTGACTTTAATAATCTATTATGGTTTTCAGGTTTTAATCACAGATGTACTGCATCAACTTTTATGCACTGCTATACTTTATTTTTTCTGGATTTTACTAATTGAAACGTAGCCGCGACGGCGACCATATTTTAAAATTGAGCATAAATGGGAATTTTCTCTATATAGACCTGAGGGTGTAGAAGTAGAGTGGCAAAATAGTATGCAGCAATAAATGAGATTTGTGAAGTATTAATTCTGACATAGAAGTAAAGAAGCATTCTACATGCATAAAAGGCAGATGAGGAAAATGAATGTGAAGATAAAATGTTGATTGAATGTGATGGAATGAATGAAAGGTTTGACTGGGATGGATTATATGGAAGTGTGGAAGGTAAAGAAGGCAGTAAAGGTATAAGAAAAAGGGTTTGTATACATTTTTTATGTGCCCAAAAGGGATCAAAGTAGGTGACTTGTGGCACAAAATGATGATGTCTATGAATGGACATTGAAAAGTTAAATGCCTTTCCCTAGGGTTTGAGTTAGTAACTATTTACCCTCACCCCACCAATGGGACCCTGTTTTTCTTTTTTGTGTTTGTAGTTTGTGGCATTGAGAGAGGGACAACATAAAGGCTGAGCTTGAATTAAGTTACAGTGATAATATGCTTCACGTATTCCTTTTGAGGTGATTTGGCATTAGGTACTACCACCCTTGGCCCCATCTTGGTCAAGCCTTTTTCCACCTTTAGGTTACATGCGAACATGGCTCCTTCATTACCTCTTACTTTTTCCTCAACATCATTCCATTCATGACCCTTTCCAGACCAAGGGAGTGACATCTCAATAATGCCTTCATGGAAAAAACATATGCTTCAATTAATAAATTATTTCATTCAATGCTTCTTTTCCAGCAACTCAGACACTGTGTATCACAGGGCCTATTCCAAATTTGACATACATAGACGATTCTCAGTTGTGCAACTAGTAGGGCTACAAACTAATTATTACATTTCTAGCATGTCAAGGAGACCGTGCGATTTTAGTTTTGTTAAATAATTACATGACAGTCCATCAGTGATGCAATTTTGCAACTTTTAACACTGAAAGTATTTTATTATACATGAAAGTATGAGTTCAAGTTTAGTACATTCAACACTACTCTCTATACTCTAAAATATCAGAGTCTGGAAAGCCTATATCTATACCTCTCAGTAAAGGAAGCTTTACAGTATAGCTGTTTAGTGACCGCGAATCAGTAGCCAGGATGGTCTAAACGCTGGAGACCGGTTAGTCCAACCGAAGCAAATTAATTTCAAAATCATCTTATTAAATGTTAAGTAGTTGAAATAGATTATTAGATTTTATATCAAAAACATTTTAACGATCTCACATCGAATGTCCCACTTTTCAGTTCTTTCATTGTTTTCACGATGAGTATGATCTTCTCTACCAGTTTAGTCAAAACTAATCGCTAAAAAATCAAAGAGGACAATCATGATTTAATTTTTAAGTGGATGATAAGTTAAGCTGATTTAGTTCGACGGACCAATCTTCGCAGTGTGTACACTGTCCGACTATGACCGAATAGGTATACTATACTGGAGCCATCCTTAGTGTTGTCCTTTACTAAAAAATTCTTACTTGTGTTTGGACAAAAAGATTTCAACAATTTTAAAAAATTGAAATATATAGTATTTGAAACACTTATAATAAAATTCACTTTATTTCTTAAATAATTTGTTTGTATGAAATAATAAAAATATCTTAAAATTTAATTTTTGTATTTGGATAAAACAATTAAATTTCTTTTAAGAAAAAATATATTTTAAAAATATTTAAATAACTCGTCCGATCTTTTAATCTAAGTTGTTTTAGTTTAACTTTCCATTTATAACGATTTGTCTTCACTCTCGATTTAACTCGTCTTCATCTTCGACTTGAATTGGCTTCGACCAGTATAAAATTAATATGACTTTCAAACTATATTAACTTGTCTTGACTTTTGGCTTGTGCCAAATCGACTTTAACTTCATTCTTTGCATACTTTCTCAAGCTTTGGTACAACTGATTCCCTTCGACTTACGGTCTAGACTGACTCGTCTCGACACTTGTCTTAGGCCATCACGTCTCTAACTTTAGACTACGCTAACTCGTCTCTATCTTTGTCTTGGGTTGACTTGGTTTGACTTTTGTTTTGGTTTGACTTGGCTCGACCTTTGTCTAAGGTTGACTTGTCACGATCTTTGTCTTAGATTGACTTGGCTCGATCTTTATTTTGGTTGACTTGACTCGACTTTCGACCCATATTGACTTGTCTTGACCTTTTACCTTGATCAACTCGACTTAACCTTTGTTTCAAATAAACTTGTTTTGATCTTTTGTTCATGCAAATTGGCTTGGCCTTTGTTATCGGTTGACTCAATTCGACCTTTACCCCCAAATACTTTATTTAACCTTTAGCCTGGGTCGAGTTGGCTAGACTTTATGGCGACTTAACTCGACTTTCGGTCCGGATCAGACTCCTCTCAACCTTCAGTTTGGGTCAGACTCCTCTTAACCTCGTTTTAGGTTTACTCATCTTAACCTTTAAACTGACCAACTCAGCTCAACTTTGATCTGATTTAATACAATACGATTCGATTAGTATTAAAGGATAATATGAGTGACATGTTGTCATTGTTCATCCTAATAAATAAAGAATCCTACAACTTACATAATTTCAATTTATTTTAATGAATTTAAATTATATTATTTTAGTTATTTGAAATACTTTTTTAAAAATTTTCAATTTTAATTTTCTATTAAATTTTTTTATCCAAACAAATTATTTTATTTTAAAAGATTTCAAATTCTTCAAATAAATAAATTATCCTCTTAAATTATCTCTTCCAATTATTTAAATTTACGATTGAAAATTTTTAAAGATGTTTAGATTACAATTTCTAAACCGTAAAGATAAAAGTATAAAACCCTTTAACATGATGAACATGATGTGAGATGGGTTAGGTTGATGATGAATTTACTGAACTCAACGTCAATAAGCTTGTGCAAACCGTACACAAGGTGGTGACTTAGTAAAAAGTTGCATCTCACATGGCAAGGCCTGGGTATCTTCGAAATGACAGTTTTTTCCTACATTTCCTAATATTTCTTCATGTACTTCTATATAAAAAAAAAAATGTTCTTTTTCATTTTAGGATTGCAAAGTCTAAAAATTAAAAACGGATTCTGGTTTATTTAATGGGAAGCCAAATTACTTTTGAATTCTAAAATTATCTTTTTTAACCTTCTTTAACTTCCAAAAGTCATTTTTAATTCCAGATTACATAATACCAAAAAAAAAAAATTCTTCTACATGGACGCAGGAAGAAACATATTGATGTACTAGAAGAAACTAGCCCTCAAAATTTAAATAAAATTTGTGCTCTTCCTTGGTCTATTTTCATGAATTCTTCATATAACTCCATAGGGTACGAAAGTATGATGGGAGGTTCACGATATAAATTAATGCATTTTAAATAGCTCAATTCAAGATACCTTTATAGATTACAAAGAACATAATTCAAATTTCATTTACATCTTACACAATCTAAAATACATTTTCAAATTATGTAATTTAATCTAAAATACATTTTCAGACTACTTAATTCAGAATACATTTTCATATTATGTAATCTGTAATAATTATAAATTGTACCATCCATAAAATTTTGTATCCATACATAATTTAATCCTTTTTTCCATATATACAAAGGTGCAAGAAAACAATATGGGGTGTTGAAGGAAAGAGCCTAAAATTCAATTCAAACTGTTTAGGCCCAACATAAGATAACCTTGGTCTTTATGGGGTTACTCTGTAACGGGTCAGGTAATCCATTTGTTCAGGTCTAGTATCATCTTAAAGCACTGCACAATTGTCCCATGACATATTATCTCGTGGAGCAGAAGAATGACACAACAATCACATGGTGAAATATAATTTCTTAAGCACGAGTCTTGGCAATTTTAAGACGTAAAATTTTCTGACATTTTTAAATTAAAAAAGAAGTTTCGAAAAAAGAGAATATGCAGCATGCCAAAAAAATAAAAAATAAATAACATACACAAATTAAAAAAATTTATTCAAAGAGTCTTGGGGGTGTGGAACCTCTCACTCTTGCCATCGTGGGGTAGCAAAGTTGAAATAAAATATTTGGAGTTTGATTTGCAATGTGATTGGATTAGAGCTTTTAATAGGATTTTTTTTTTGTTATTTATAATAACTGTTACAAAACATGAAAATAATGGGTACACATACACCTAGAGCATGAGTGATTTAAGGCAATTATTTCATTTATGTATTTTTTCCTTCTTTATTTTTTATCATTTAATTGTTAGAAAACAGGAAAATATATAAATAAGTAAACTCAAATGTTAAACAGGAAGAAATGACAAATCCAATTTTAATTGGTATAATTTTGGTCACTACTTTTTGAGAGTTCTTGTTTTACCCTCCATAATTTACTTTATTACTATTTACATTTTTGTAATACCTTTTCAGTATCTTTCTCGTCTAAACATGACTGTTAAAAAGGTTGCATGAGTTCTTGATTGAAATATATATTAATAAATAATCTAATTATTTGAGGATATTTATGAAATTAATTCATGTCATAATTGAATTGTTCATGTCCTCTCAAGATGGATTAGAACTCACAGGTCAATAGGTCCATTACGAGTTCAGGTTTTATACGGGTCAATTTTCAATCCGGCTCATTTATAATCCGGGTTGAACCAATGGTGAGGGGTTGGCTCACCAACCCACCTAGTCTAATTTAATTATTTATTATTTTGTGTTTCAATATTATTAGTAAACACTTTTTTTATTGTATTGCAAATGGGAATAAAGAAAAAAATGTTTTAAGAGAACAAAATATTATAAATTTATCCATTCAATACTCTAATTTTATAAATGGATAAGTAACACAAATTATCAATGTTATAAACTTATTTATTCGCTATTTAACTTTACTTTTGGATTATATCTGAGTTGTATGTTAATTTTTTATTTTGGTGTTTGGAGTTTAACATAATTTTAGAGTGAAATTATTTAAATTTGAATTAAAAAAATTGTAATTTTTTTGAATTTAGAAAAAACTTGTAATTAAGTGAGTCAATGAGTCAATCTGTTTAATTCACTAACCCGTGATGGGCCGGACCGAATTTGAATTTTTTTGACTTGCTGATAAATGAGCCGAGTTGAGTTGGCTCATTAAATAGTCAACCCGTGGTGGGCCTAGTCAGGTCGGATCAAATAACCTATTTTAACAGCACTACAAATATTTTTTGGTGAAAGATTCATAAACACTAACACACTCCTATATAGCATAAGTTTATTAACTGTTTGCAAAAGAATTTATATCGAGTTGATTTTATTCATTCATTAAAACTTTAGATAATATCAAATCAAAATCATCGAATAACTACTTTTTGATTAATGTCATTTAGATTTTTTTATTAATATTAATAGAAGTTATTTTGTAACTTAAATTGCTAGAATATATTTTTTATTTTGCATATTACTATTATTTCGTACTTGATATTAATTGGAGTTTAGACTGTTTTCTTGATCAATGTCTCACTAAATCTTTCGTTATTTTATTGCGTATTATTTTAGTATTATTTTAATATTAAGACTTTTTTTAAGGTGTAATAAAATTTGCTTTATGTAATAAGATTTGCTTTATATATATATATATATATAAACTTAAGAACATTCATCTATATAATCATGTTTCAAATTTTCTCAGTTAAGTTAAAGATTACTTGGTTAGCTTAATCATTTTAGTTAACACATGTTATGTAAATATGAATCTTCATCTTTTTGTTAAATAAACTAGATGGATAACATGAAAATGAACATGAACTTTCGATAAAAAAAAGTTGGAATAACTTTTTTGTACTGTATGTATCATTATAAACCGATTTTCTAAAGTTGTGATGAAATCGATAATTGTTAGTCGGATCTAGTTAGTCATTTGATTAAGCTAAACATGTTAGTAATCAAGTTTAATGGAACTGAGTTGTGGTTAGGCTGATTATAATCATATATTCATAGAAAAATCTATAAATATGAGTAAAATGTATGATTGTTAGAACTTTTGTGACACATTTATTATAATAGTAATTGTTAATCTGTTTGATACTGAACCGACTTAGATGTCGAAATATGTTTAGCATGTACATCGAAAAACACAAAGTAAAAGATTGAAAAAGACAACTTAAAAGGAAGACTTGACTTATACACCCCCAAACACTTTTGATATTTGTTTCTCAAATTTTTATTTTTATTTTTATTTTTAATTTAAGCACAAAAAAATTTTCGCTTTTTTAGGTGAGTTTCTTTATGTTAGGCCAATTTTTGACTGAAACTTTTTTTTTTCATAACTCTAATTTTCTTCAAAGTGAACCTTTGCGGATATATTCCAAACTACGTATATGAGTAAAGAAGTTGGTGTTTGGTGGATGCTCTTGATATATATTATTTGTGGTTTTTGTATTTGAGATTTGAATTGTTCTCTAGTTACTACATACTAGAGCTTTTTCGAAACAAATCTCTTTAAGAAGCTAAATAACAATTTAAGGTCATGTTCACTTTAACATATTTACTGTTATAGCCTACGGAATGACTATGATTTTTTATGTTTCTTTTCATGGATTTATATGCATTTGTGAGAGTTGAGTTGAGAGATGGACGGGTGAGAGTATCTTAGGCGTAAGAGGGGTGTTTTGGGTTAGGGTTGAGATCCCTATATGTTACCTGCAAAAGACACTCTGACGTTCAAGTTAGTGACTTTGCGTGATAATAGTGATAATATTCAATAGAGGGTACGTAAGTAGTCATCATTAGTTCAACCTGCTTACCTTTGCGGCGTAGCCTTCTATTTATACGTTATTTCATGGATCCTAAACTGTCATAAGTCAAATAAAACGAACTTACCTTTAAATTCAGTCTGTTACTCATAAACAACTTACTTATCCAGTAATGAGTTATCAATAATTTTAATCATATTTTTAATCAATTTGGTATTAATTTATTAGTTGTTTATTTGCCCAAACCATTGGTCCAATAAAATATCTTGAACCCTAATAACTTAAGCGTTGGCTCAACATCAATAACTTAAGCGCTGAACCTAGGGATTTGAGGGAAATTACAATAGATGATGGGTATTTTGACTGAATTTCCTTAAATCGTTTTGTATAATTTCACATGTAGATGCTTTTATTTTGTTTGTGGTGTTCGTGTGGTGGGTGGTTAATAGATCTGCGTTGGTGAGATAAGCATGTGTTAACAAGGAGAAAATGGTTTGAAAAGTATCCATCATGTCTTCAAAGAAGAAAAACAACACATAATAATAACATTAAATAATAATAATAATAATAAATTTATAATAAATGTTACAAAATAATAATAATAAATAACACATAATAATAATAATAAATAATAATAATATAAAAATATAATATTTCAATTAATTTTATTAAAAAGTATATGATGTTGCAAATGATATATATTACTATAATGAAGAAGACAATAAGTTCCTATCCATGCCTAAACAAGTGATACAAACCAATGGCTTACCAGATGAAGCATCACTGCCCAATTCATCATCAAATGTTTCATCGTAATGTTTTTTTAAGCACAACACCTTCTTAAAGTGGACTCACACTGTAACTTCACAACCTGCTCTAATTAGAAAAAACAAAACAAATTATTATACTTCAGCAAACAAGGAATACCTTAGCTTACTTTAGAATTAATTTTAGGGTATTTTTTTTTTCATGCTGCTTTTTTAATTTAACAAATAATTGGTATTTATCGGTGACCATAACCAGCAAAGCTTGGACCTCAAATGTCCAATTTGTGGGTACGACAAGTCACCTGTTTATAAAGTGGTGGAGGTACTTCCATCTCACAAAATAAAACGAGTTCTAGTCAACGACACATGTTTTACTCATGAGCTCCAAAAAAATATATATATTATTCACATTTTAAAAATATTAATTTTGTCTATCATTTCATGAATCTGACCTTTCAGTAACTTTATTATGTAATTTTAGTTAGCATATTAAACTTATATGTATATATTCAATTCTCATGCTAAAATGAAATGGTTGCTGTTAACATAATTCTATATAAAATTATTTCTTTAAAATTTACACATTTTCGATATTTTCAAACTAATTTTTTGTTTCTTTGTACCTAATTTAATGCTTAAAAAAACTACACTCAATTTTATAGAAGATAGTTTATGTAGGCTTTTTAACACGATATTTCGTGACATCTTATGTTTGGAATTACAAAATTAAGACTCAATGAACTTATTATGGTAAAATATAAAGAACTTGATTCTGTTTTACAAAATTAAGTTTAAGCATAATTCAATTTTATAAAATTAATTTATGAAATAAAATTACATTTCCTTATGTATTATAAACTAATATATGTAAATGTTTTAACATTTGTTATACAGAAGATTTGATATACAAATTTCCACTTTGGATGATATACAAATTTCCACTTTGGATGCTAGTATACTTATAAAATAAGTATAGGAAAAACGAATAATTACATAATTTTCTAAAATCAGTTATAATCTTGTCAGTTTTCGAAAATTGATTAAAATTTTAACGATTTTTGAAATATGTAAAACTTTTAATTAACTGCTTATTAATAAAAAAAATAAAATTGAAATTTTGGAAGTAGAGAGATTAGAATCATCCAAAGTCTTTCTGCATTAGTGGTTGTTCTTGTCTTACTTTTTTAATATACCATTACTACCTTGTTAATTTAAAGAATCGATGTTTGAAGATTAAAATGTTTGATGGTAAAGTATATGAAGAGAAAATTTGAAATATAATATTTACAAAAAGAAAATAAGTGTTATATAACTTTAAAATATTAATATAAAATTAAAATTTGAAATGAACAAATGAAAAAAAAATTAACATATATATATATATAAGATGTTGTATGGTAATAACTGTATTAAAGATGCATACACAATAATTATAAAAAATAAAAAAAAGAGTCTTTTATGCAAGATATTTTTTATTTTTACATTAGATCACATTTTAATGTGGATGACATAAATTTCAGTCAGATATTAATTAAATTTTAGATTTATATTTTAAAATCATTTGATTTTCAGCTCAAAAGAAAATCCGAATATGCAAATATTGTGGGCTAAGTATCAAATAATTTTAAATTAAAATAATTATTGTAAATAAAATTTGAGGATTATAAAATTTAAGAGAATATTTTTTTGAAATGTATTAATTAAAAAATATTATATAATTGATTCATTATAAAAAAATATATTTAATATTAATAATTTTAAGTTTATAAAATAACATTTAGCTTAATTAATATAATGATTAATCATTTTTTATCTATAAATTATTTATTATTTAATAATTTTTTGTAGTATATATTAAATACAAAATTATAAAAAATGTTCAGAATATTTTATTTAACTATATAATTACATATAAAGAATCCATATTACGTAGTTAATTTCAATTTTAACTATTCATATAATTTTTATTGTTTCTCTGATGTGTTTTCTTTTAAATATAATAATTTTCAAGATACATTAAAAAGAGTAAATATCAATATATAAATAAATAATTTTTGCATCAGATTTAAAAAAAACTCTTAATAATTTAAAAAATTAAATATATTATTATTGAAGTTAAAACTCCAATTCAATTGAAAAGTAAATAGTTGTTTTAATGTATAAGAATTAACTTATTGCAGTATATTAAGAAAAATAATAAATGTGTTAAGTTTTAATTATGTCTTTGTTTCTATTTCCTTAAAAAAAACTCAAATTGGTTCCTAGATGTATTAACACCACAGTTAAAAATATTTTACTTTAAAATTTTTTAAAAATAGTTATATGTCAAATTATTTTTGTATCACGTACCAGTCACAATATGATGTGTTGAAATTTCTCTTCTAATCTTGTTTTGTTTTTTGTTTTTATTATTTTAATTTCATTGAATTATAATTTGTTTTTAAATTGAGTAATTTTATTTTTTGAAATTTGAGATAAAATTTAATTTTATATTAAATTTATATTATATTAATATTGAATATTTTTAACAAGATTATCTAAATTTATATTTATATTTAACTTTATTTAAAATTTATATTTTTTATTTAACTTTATTTGTATTGATATTTTATACATTATACTTTAATATAATTTTTTATTTAAATTTTGGTTTCAAAAAATTGCACATTTTTAAAATATGTAAAATTCATTAATTTTTAGAAATAACAATTGTAAAATTTTAAAACAAATTAAAACAAATTAAAACAAATAAATCTTAAAATAATTTTAAATAACATTTAATGTAAAATATAAATTAAAATAAACTTAATCTTGTTAAAAATATTTTTAAAGTAAATTTTAATAAAAATATTAGTATAACTTTTATATAAAAATTAAATTTTGTTTTAATTTGAAAATGAGTGAAATTGCATAACTTTTTTTTTAAATTGAGACTAAATTGAATTAAAATAGTAATACAATATGGTACTGACTTGACATGTGTCAATTTGTTTGTAATGTTATTGGTACAGTAATAATAAAAAATCATCAAATTACATCACATTTTTCTTAAATATGAATCTAATTGAGACAAATAAATATAGAAAAACTAATTTAATATTTAAAAAAAATAGAGACAAAAGACATAATTAAACATTGTATTTATTACATAAATTCTAATTTTAATTAAATATATTTTTAGTTTTTAAAGTTAAATATGAATTTAAAATTCGTTTATTTTTCAAATGATATATTTTGATCTTTAAATTGAAAAGAATAAATATAATCATTTTAATTTAACTTTTTCTACGTGTGTTAAACAATATTGCTGATATTTTTTGATTTAAAACGTTTTAAATTGTGTTAACAAAACATAAGCTATAAGCATTCTTTAACACGGTAAAAAAAACCACACAATTAAATATATTTATTTATTTTTAATACTTGAAGAAAAAAATGTAAGAAAATTAGGATAAAAACAAATTTTAATTTTTTTTGTTGAATTTTAGAAATTAAAAATATATTTTACCATTTTAATTTTAATGTGATAGTAAACCATATAAGGCTTGATTGAATAATAAGGCATAAATAGCATTTGAGATTAATTCTGAAAATGGATTTGTCCGGCACTCTGATCTTTCACACGACACCTTTCTTCCCTATAAATATCCCATACAGTTGTTAGACTTTTCTTACCTTCCTTCTCATCATCCCTTCAATCTCCCAACCTTTCTAATCTCCTTTTCTCGTATTCAACTCCTTGGCTATAGAATTAGGATTAGATATGGTGCTGCTTTCCCCAATTCCAATAAGGACTGAGAAGATTTTACCCATTAACCTTCCCGTTGTGGACTTATCCACAGAAAGATCAATGCTAACAAAACTCATAGTGAAAGCCTGCGAGGAGTACGGTTTCTTCAACGTCATCAACCATGGCGTTCCTTGTGAGACTGTAGCAAAAATGGAAGAAGCAGCTTTTGATTTCTTCGCCAGACCACTGCCCCAAAAGAAACAGCTTCCCATTTATGGCTGCAAGAACATAGGCTTCAATGGAGACATGGGTGAGATTGAGTACCTTCTCCTCAATGCTTCTCCTCCCTCCATTGCTCACTTCAACAACATCTCAAATGTCCCCTCAAACTTCAGGTACCACGTATTTCCATTTTCTCTAAACACTGCATGCTTCGTTAGTATATCATCATCACCAATTCAGGAGATGAATCGTGTGATAAAGAAGGACTCATTATGCTTTTTGTTTTATTTTATTTTCGGTACATGATGATGTGTGTGTGGCAAAAAGATCGACACCATCTGGTGAAATAACAAAACTAACAGTTGAGGGGTGACAAGGTCATGACTCATTACTAAGTAAGAAACCAACTATAAAAATATAAATATTTTTGTTTTTTTCAAATGGAGTTCATTTATTAAATGTATCTTATTATAAATTTTATGTTTACAAACAAATTATTTTTATAAGTTTTTTCATACAAATTCGAGATTTACATCATAAATATCAATTTAATTATAAGACATTTACACCATTAAAATGTAACTAAAACAGTAAGAAAAGAAAAACTTGCACGGTACGTAGCATCAGAGTGACCATATAAATTCTTATTTGTTGTTGATATGGACCAGGCTAGCTAGTAAGTTCTTTTGCCAGCTTAAGTAGTGACCACCTTAATAATTATAATGTCTGGTTTAAAGAATTAATTGTTATAAATCCCTTATCACATTAAAAAAAATAATATAATATTATAAAAGTATAATTTTATTTTAATTTTACTATCACTTATTACATTTATTATTGCTATTATTGTTATATTTTTTTTATTTTACTTTTTGTATTCTTTCCATGCAAAATAGAACCTAGGATCTATTATTTTTGTGGGTTGAAGTTACGTACGTCCCTATGAGTTGTATCTGACCAACACCAACAAGAAGGGAGAGAGAATGTGTGTTGTGTTTGGGTTTGAAGGTTATTCCTATCTCTGAGTGATGGCATTATGCCAACCATTTTTTATAGAACAGCACATTGCAAGTGGTCCTTTAGATCTGTGTTATCAGAAATTTTCACCTTCTCCCTCCCTCTATTTTCAACTAAACCTTAGTTTCATAGACAGAAAAAAAAACGATGATGATTTTTATTTTCTATCTTTAAACCAAACAAATGTAATTGCATGGAGAAATAAAATAAAACTGTTAGTTAAGATTGTGAAATAAAGATTGTTTGAATTAATATACATAAGTTATTATTTGGGTGGAGAAAAAAAAAGAAATATATAGAATCAGAGGAATAAAAGAAATGTATCATTTGGATGGATATATACACAGAAATTACAAGAGTCTGAAAAAAAAATTCTCTACTAGTTATTTACATTTTTTTATACAAATAAATTGTAATTACTTGTTTCATAATATTTTTTTCTTTCAACGTAGTTTTTTTATGTTTCCAATGATGTAAAAAAACATCAATTAACATTTTAGGAAAATAAAACAAAAATGTGAAAGGAGAGACATCACTTCTCCTCCATTTATCACTAATGAAGAAAAAGTGTTATTTTTCCTAAGTTTAATGAAAATATAATTTTTATTTTCTATTTTCTCTGTAATAAATAATGGGATTTACTTTTCATTCTTTATCTTTATTTTATTTCACTTCATTTCGCTGCATATGAACAAATGGTGAGTAAGGAGAAATTTTATGTGGTCCAACCATCCCTTACTACAATTAATCTGATTCTCCATATAAAAAAAATCTTATATTTTTTATCTTAGTTTTTTTTTTTTAAATACAGTTAAGTGTTTGTTCTTAAACACTTTAAAGTTGTGCCCATTATTTGGTATAAGTATCAATGCGCGTTTGAGTTAATTCATTTTAAACACATGTGAATTAAAGGAACGTGAATCGAACATGTGTCGTGTCTGTAGTCAAAAGATAAAAAGTCTTAATTTGTTTGTTGTATTAAGAAAATAAAACTAGGTGAATGATTTTTAAGCAATTTAAAGCAGTTAATAAAATATATCATGACCAGTTTCCTTTTAAAAGGAATTATTTAAAAACATCCAATTATAATGAAACACATCATGCAATAATATATTTATTTATTTGAAGTGTCGTACTATATAAAGCAGACAACACAGATGGTCTTGTTCTCTCGATACCGATGCATGCTTTGAGAAGATTCAGTCCTTTGCCACATAAATAACACAATTGTTTCGAGAATGCCATGATTGAATGCTATTATTGATGTCATAAAAATAAGAAAAAAACAGGAAAGTACCATTTTTTTCTTCTTTCCAATTTTTTTAAATTCAATCGAATTTTCGCAAAAAAGTAAATATAGGTAGCGAAAATCTCTTTGCATTATAAAACGAAATAATAATTTGATTTAATTAAGTAAAAGAAAAGCTAACTTTTTTATCATACTAAACACTGAAAAGCTCATTCAAATTTTCTTTTTTTGTGTTTTGTTTGTTCACCTGTCTGGGATAGAAGAAGAAAAGCTAAGAAAAGAAAGAAGGGTTTATATTATTTTATTTAATTCCTACAAGATTTCAAAGTTATTTTTTTTTAATTATAAAAGAGAATATAAGAATAAAAATAGTGTTAAAAGGTTTGTAATGCACGTGAGATTTGAAGTCATTCGTGTAGCACATGGGAGTATGGAAAAGGAGTAGGTACTCCTAGGAGGTGGGATAATATGTCAGAGACTCACTTTACCTCTTTCTACTCTTCAAACTTTATAATGACATTCCTGTCTTTGTCATGTCAACACTGATCACTGCTGCGTGCTTGAGATTTATTTACTCATCATTATGATTAATTTGGGAAAAAGGGCGCAATCAAATTGGAAAGGTCAGAAAAAGTTCTGTTAGATAAAACACTGCCTTTCATGTATCTCCAATCAAATC
Source organism: Vigna umbellata (assembly GCF_029865625.1). Classification (NCBI taxonomy): domain Eukaryota; kingdom Viridiplantae; phylum Streptophyta; class Magnoliopsida; order Fabales; family Fabaceae; genus Vigna; species Vigna umbellata. The sequence goes on from NC_142169.1 coordinate 62,444,686, forward strand.
AAAATCAAAAGTCAACTTTCTTACAAGTTTTATATTCATTAAATATAAAATTATATTATCAGATCTTAATTACCTCATTAATATCTAATTTCACTTTTAATATATATATATATATATATATATATATATATATATATATACATAAAAGTAATTTATGATATATATTTATGAAATTTGACGTGAGGATTGGTATAAAGAAGGAATCTTAGAAGTGAAAGATATAAAGCGTATGGTGTCAGTGTAGTGTGTGGTGAAGCAGAGGCGTATTAAATTCAGTGGTGCAGATGAAAAGGGTCTCTGGGAGTTCTTGAATTGGCATTGAGAGGTTTATAGGGTTTTGGTGTGTGACTGTGCGATTGTACATGACAGCTGTAGTGTGAGTGCATACAGAGATGGAGTTCGGGAGCTGGCATGTGAGATTTTGGAGCTAATGGCAGAGGGTCTGGGGGTTCCGGATAGACGGTTTTTGAGCAGGTTGATCAGGGATGTTGATAGTGACTCAGTGCTGAGGTTCAATCACTACCCACCTACACTTAACAAAAACTGCAAGGATAAGGACATGTCTCCCTCCCACACCCACACCAATGTTGGCTTTGGGGAGCATTCTGACCCTCAGATTCTCACCATCCTCAGATCCAACGACGTCGCTGGCCTCCAAATCTCTCTTCAAGATGGGGTGTGGAACCCAGTTCCTCCTGACCCCTCAGCTTTCTGTGTTAATGTGGGTGATCTCTTGCAGGTATATGTCTTCTTATCCTTCACGTCTTTTTTTTTTTTTTTTTTTATTCAGCCCCACAACCTGGTTTCGTTTTCCTCAGCACAACACAATTCTCAGGGTACTAAGCCTGGGGGGCCTTTGCTTTTGCTTCGGCTGCCTTCTCTCTAACACCTCGCACATGGGACTTCTGCCATCTGCATATATATCTTCCAAATTAACCCTTCCATGTTCACATATAAACATTTACTGTGAGAATCAAAAACATACCCACCCACACACACACACAACAACATGTAATGTAATGTAATGTAACATAGTACGTGGTAATGGATTTGGAAATTTGGATATCCCACTTTCCCTTGACCCGATTGTGATGAAACAGAAAAGGGTATACCGAGACACATGAGATGTCATGTCACACACCACAGCCAACATGTTAGTTATGTACAACATCTTAAGAACTGGAAGGAATGAATACTAACGTTGGTGACGAATTAGCTTTCGGTTTTGTGTGCAAGAGGTGGTACAAAAATGGGAAGTGAATGATTTTTTATGTGTATTGATGTGTTAAGGTTATGACAAATGGAAGATTTGTGAGCGTGAGACACAGGGCTGTGACAAACTCACACAAGTCTAGAATGTCGGTGGCTTATTTTGGGGGTCCACCGCTTGATGCATGCATTGTTGCTCCCTCAGTTATGGTTACACCTCAGAGGCCCTCCCTCTTCAAACCCTTCACTTGGGCTGAATACAAGAAAGTCACCTACTCAATGAGGCTCGGAGAACGCCGCATTGACCTTTTCAGGAACTGCACGCAACTCCACACTCAAAACTACTCTTCGTAAGACCAATACCACTGCGTTTTGCTGCGGTGTCCATTGTTGTTGTCATGCTGTTTCTTATGTACTTTGCCAAATTATGCCACCAAATTTTCCATTGCCTCGTACTCTGCGAATTAACTTTATATGGAAAAGCAAAGAGAAAAAGTTTTTGTTGATGGACTGCTAACGTTGGATCCCATTAACCACTCTCGTTGCTTCTTAACTCAAACCAATCTCTGTTTGAGGTTCTTTCTGTTCAGGTGGTGCTGTTCGTTGTTGTGATATCAGGGATTCTCGTTTATTGAATGCTTATTATAACTTTTACTCGATTTCGTTTGTATATGCTATTTTTCTTTTCTTTTTTTTCATATTATTTTATTACAACCTTTTTCGTCTTCTTCACATTTATAACAAAAAATATTTAGTTATGAAGTACCGATTAATTTTTGTACGATAATTTATTAACTTTGTTTTTGTTAAATAAAGAATGTATGCGAACAAAAAATAATACTTTACCAACCTCGTAAAATAATTATATTATAATAATATAATAATGTAAAGTAATGATTGATTTTATGATTAATTGTTAATTTAATTATATAATTAAATGGGTTGTTTATATTAGTTTAAATATATTTTTTTACATTAATTTTAGAAATATGATGTGTCTTTAATATAAATTATATACGTTGTGAATGTCATATAAGATTTTTTTTTTGTAAATGACATTTTTCATATGATAAATGAAATTATACAATAAACTATAGTATAATTTTTATCATTTGTTTGTTGAGAAAAAATATTTTATATAATTTTCATAAAGTGTAAGGAAAAAACAGATAAATAACATAGTTTAAAGATAAAACATAATTTTTAAAAATAGTATAAGAATGAAACTCCTATTTAACTCTTGATATTATTATTTTTATATGTATTATTTTCTTTAATGATATTATAAAAAAACGAAAATTATTACATTAAAATACAAGTTTTTAAGTCAAACTATTCTTATCCAATTTTTTTTCCTCGTTTCTTTAAGCTTAAATATCTTTATATTTTAAAACATGCATTAGATTGAATATTTATCATTAAAAAAAGTCAACTCACAAAATTTGTCGAAAGAAATTGTAATTTTTTTTGTCAAAGTCTTTTATTTCTTGTCGATCACTTTTTATCAACATAGAAACACTATAAACTTCAATGTACAATGTGTTTTAGATTATTTTCACTTAGAATGAAACAATTCCCATGCTCCAAACTTCAAGAGTTTATTTCAAATCATAATGTTTTCATTAATATGAAAACGTTGTATTTTATTATCATTTTACCTTAAATCACTAGTAAAAAAACAGCTTTAGAACGCGTCTAATATGTCTCGGTTTTGGCACACCCGGTGCCTATACGTGATACCGCTTCGGTCCTTTGCAGAACCGGTGTCTAAAGGGTATACGACTTCGGTCTACAAAGAAATCGAGGCATAAAAGTCTCTGATACGACCTCGGTTAGTTAAAGCTGGTACGGAAATACGATACGACCTCGGTTTTGAATGAAACCGAGGCATATATAATTATTTTGAATTTTTTTAAAGATGTTTAGGCATCAGGTTTGTGTAGAACCGCTTTAGTAGCTCACATACAGCTTCGGTTTTCTATGAAACCGAGGTAATATCCTTTGCTTTATTTTTACCAAAGCCATTTACAGTTCTGTCTTCCACCCTCGTTTCTGAGAATTTCTCTTCCACCAGCCCTTCTTTCTCTTCGACCAGAGCAAAAGCGAACTGCTGCAAGGCGATGCGATTCTCTCCCGCTGCCATCCAACCCCTGCTCGCGCTTCCCCGCTACTGCTCTCTCACCGCCGCGGCCTCCCCGTTGCTGCCTCACCGTCGTCGATCCACTACAGATCCACTCCAGATCTGCTTCGTCCAGATCCACCGCCAGCTTCGTCCAACCCTCACCGTCGTTCCGCCTCTTCGTCGCCACCACTCCGTTGCTCCGCCGTTGCCACCTCTCCTTCAACGCTGCCGCTCCGTTTTCGCTGCCCAAAGCCATGGCTGCATCCCACCCCGCAACCCCAACCCATGACGCGATGTCAGATCTCACTCCACCACCGGACGCGATCTCAGATCTCACTCCACCACCGGACGCGATCTCAGATCTCACTCCACCCAGTCCAGCCCCCTTCCGGTCCAGCCCTCTTCTGGTGCCAGTGGTGGTCACGGCAAAGCGTCTCTGCGGTTGTTGGTCATCCGATTTGGGGGTTAGGGATTTCAATGGGGTTTTGATTGGATCTGGGGGTTAGGGATTTGAAGGGGTTTTGACTGGATTGGGGGTTAGGGATTTGAACAGGATTCATGTATTGCTGATTCAAAAACATTCATCTGTGATGAAGATCACAAGAACAATCAATCTGCTTGTTCCCTATTTCCTGATTCAATTTTTATTTCAATTTTTGGTATCTGAATATGCTTGTTCACTTCAAATTTTTGACTGTTCAATTTTTGGGTTTCTGCGTGAGAGTTCCAGGAACAGAGGCTCAGAGGCTGGTAGAAAAAATTAAAAAACAAACACGTTACTGCCTCGGTTATTCAAAAACCGAGGCATAAATTCTATCTTTTTTAACCCAGTTCACAACCGAGGCATAAAATCTACCTTTTTTTACCTCGCTGGTATATACACCGGTTGTAGAACCGGTGCCTATAACCAAAAGTAACCGGTGTCATATTCTGATAGTGTACTAGTGAATTCAAATTAAGAAGCTTGTTAATTCAGATGTCCATCGAAAAAAATTGAGTTCATAAATTTGAACAATTTCATTTTTTAATTAATACACGAAAAACATTAAATAAGAACCAATTTTAAAGACACAAAACTTAGTCATTATAATGATTAATTTAAAAATCAATTAATGAATAAAAAATTATCGATATCTAAAATATCATTTAATATGAATAAAAAATTATAAATTAAAACAGTCTACATATAGTCAATAAAAATCATGATTATCTTCACCTCCGGCTCATCGTTCTCCTTCTTCCCTCTTTCTCTTATTTTTCATCCTTCTAGATACTTAAAGCTCAAGTAGAAAAATCCCTTACTTTAGGCATCCTAAAAAAAACCTCCACAACTCTAAAATAATATAAATTATTTGTAAAATTATGTTTGAAAATAAAATTTAATTAAAATATCATGAATAGTTATTTGAGATTGAACGGGATTGACCTAATCATCTATTGAAAAAATTTCTTAAAAAAAATTAGTTACGATAACCTAATATAATTTTGCATAACAACAAGCTAAAATAAATTATGATACGTTTTTAACATAAACTGTTTTATTAATTAATAAAAAGGTTTTATTTTTAAGTTTGTTTTGGGCCTCTTAACCCTATAGTCATTCTCGTCTCCTCCATCTCTTCTAACTCCAACAAACACAATTGTCTTACCACTGCGTCATATTGTTGCTATTATCATTGTGCCTATGCTACTATCCGTTGTCACCTTGATTCCGATCTCCTCCTTCTCCTCTTCATTCACATTTTCATCTTCTTATTCTCTTTTTCTTCACACATATCTTGACTAAATATGTAAAAAAGTAAATCCCATAAGATTGGGTGGGAAAATTGTCACTCAAATTAGTTGGAAAACTCGTTGAAAATAAAAATTATAATTTATTGATGGAATTCCCTAATATAAGAGATCGTCGGATGGGTAATTGATGAAAGTATCCATTGATAATAAAAAAATATAATTTTCTGTCGTATATAATCGATGGATTCATTATTTACAAAATTTCTATTGATAATTTAAGTTATAAATTTTGTTAGTAAAACTCATCGATAATTTTGAGTTTAACCTGAATTTATTTCTTCCAGATCTGACTTTTACCATTTCCTCCACTGCCTTCTTATTTTCTTCTTTTTCTTACACATTTTTCCTTAATATATAAAAAAAAATCCATCAAACTAGATAGGAAATTTATCTCTCAATTTACCTATGATTACCGAAAATTTTAAGTTATAATTTACTACTGGAATTCACTTACGAAACGACTCATTGGTTATATTATTGATAAAAATATTTATCAATAATACAAATTTTAATTTGCTATCATATCTAACCAATGAATTTTATCGACAATTTTTTTTGTCAATAATTGAAATTCTAAAATCTATAGATAATTTTGGGTTTAACAGCGAGTTTATTTTTATTGATAAAATTTTGTTGATAATTAAAAAAAAAATCTTGTAGAAAACTTTCTTGTTAATGGTATAATTATTTGAATACATACATCTTTATACTATCTCCTTAAAATATGTAAAAAACATCCATATCGTCCATATGTAAAATACATGCATACATTGAGGAAGGACGACCGGCTGAATAGGTTGAGGTTAGTATCACCACATGTTAAGCAATCAAGATAAATAAACGTTATTAACCAACCGCACAATCATGAAAGAATGAGAGACGGAATGGACGACCGCTAGCAACAACTACCCCTAAACATCACTTCTAAAAAAGGTTATTGGTAAGAAATATTTAGTGGGGGTAATGGGTCGTAATTGTGTTGTGATTATGATTTCACTCATTAGAGTCCATCTCGAAACCTATAAATAAATGTCAAAGTAAGAAGGTAGAAAATTGCATTTATTGCGAACTTAAGATTTCATTGTGATCCTTGATCGGATTAATCACTTACTTCAGCGTCAAAGTGCTTTTGACATGTACACCAGATGGTTTGGAATGTGAGTAAAAAATGATTTTGATTAAGAACGTCCAGAATTATCTGAGTTGACTCGGAGTAAAGCGTGAATAAGTATTTTATAGAGATCATCAATCCTACACTTAAAACAATTATGCTTTTTTTTAAAACTGTGTAAATCAAAATTTATTTTTTTATAACTACAAACTATATTGTTCGTAATGAAATCAATGACTTTTAAAATTGTATAATTCTAAACTTCACCGATAAAATGGTTTTTTATTTGATTAATCTATAACACCTCCATTATTAATCAAGTTCATTGGGGGAATAAACACACTTTGTTCTCCACCAATTTTCTTTGCCAAAACAATAGCCCCAAGAAGAGAATCACAACAAGGAATCTTTGAAGGCGGAAAATTGATATTTAAGGAAATGGCGTATCAGGAAAATTTGGGTATAGGCATTAAAATCCCTTGGGCATCCAGAGACAAATAATTTGTTCGACCGGTTTTTTTGGTTGGGCCTTAAACCACATTAAAATCTTCAGAAACTATTGCTTCTTGCATCTCCACAGTTACTAACTGCACTCTATAATAATAGGAAAAAATTTAAACATTCTTCATCACTATACCAAACCAACCACCACCGCTTCTGTTATTACTGTTGCCGGAGAGACAGACGTTACACAGGAAGAAAATGACCAAAAAAAAACTCATTTTTGAAAAGCTTTTTTCAAAATATATTTTATATATTCTGGAAAAACAATTCAGAACATATTTAGCGTGGAATTATTTTAGAAAACTCATTTCAAAAGACATTATATGTAGTTTTGAAAAACTTATTCCAGAAAGTATTATGAGTTTCAAAATATTTAACCCGAAATCTCAATTTAAAAAGCTTATTCCAAAATGTATTTCATGCGTTCCAACATTCTTATTCCAGAAATATTTTTCAGAAGATATATTCCGCAAGTCACTTCACGGAAGGCAAAATTGACATTTGAAATTTTGATGGGCTGTTCGAAGAAATGATGGGGTTGCAGAAAGTAAAGTATGGGGTTGCGGAGGGGCCCATTTTATGCAGTTTTTGTTTTCCGCTCATAGTTTCGTCCTGATTTAATATGCATTTTTAGGGCATGATGATAATAAATTATATCAACAAGTGGGTATAAATTATAAGGGTATTGAATATTTCTGAGTGGGTGTGAATGCAAAAACCTAAACTAATCATAAACCTGCTTTATAATTAAATACAAACTCAAATTGACACGTCTGTTAACACGATTCATTAGATATCAAACTTGTTTTCCTTTAAAATTAACTATTTTCTCTCCATATATTTTCGCATACTTAGCCAGCATAGAAGAAACGCTAAATATCTGATAATAAAATAATTAATCAAAAGTGAACATGTTAAATATTACGGCCATAATTAGAAAACGAATATTGCTAGATTAGTAGAGCTGTTTTTTCTTCTAGATGTTGATAGTAATCTGATTGAAGTCTTAATAAATTATTCCACCGAGTGAGATATTAGGAAAGATACACGTAAGTTTCCAATGATTAAGAATGAGGTACATTTTGAGTTTTGGCTTCCTTCCAGAACGTCGATGATGAAATTGGCATACTTTATTATAACAGTGTGCAAGAAAGATAAAGGTTTCAAACTTAGCCGAAATTCTGTCCCGAGATTTTGGACTTTTTACTGAAAAAAATGATGGTGATGGGTAGTGGTGGGAAGAGAAAAGGAAGAAGAAAAGATGTTGGTAGTATATTTTATGTTGAACAGTGAAGATTGTCACAAGTTTAGTAGCAAAACTTGTTGCGATAATTAAGCTGAAGTTGGGGATGAACTAAAGCAACACTGAGAGGGTCAAACGAGAACCTTATACGATCTTTTTATAATTGACACATTGAAATTTGGGAACTTAATTCAACTCGCACTGCTCTGAGATGGGTCAAAGTGTTGGAATTTGTGAATGAAAATAACATAAACAACGCTGCCTGCTTTATTTTATTCAATTTTTTTAATCTAAACTTTCATTAGTGCCCCCATTAAGCAATATATTAAGTAGGGTATTACTAGTTTTACTTAGAAAAAATAGCTATTGAGTACAATATCTCCAAGTCGTATCATGAACGGCTTTTTACAACATTGATTTAAAAGTTCAAGTAGGGCGAGAGTGACTTAAAATTCAAACTCTTTCTCCATGTGACAAAAAAATCCATGATTGAACTGAAGCCCTTTTTCAAAATGTAGAATTTAATTTCTTGTGCCTTGTAAGTATTGATTACCTAACCATGATTTTCAACCAATGAATAAATTATCTTTACACATAAACAATATAAGATTATTAAACGTATTTAAATCATTCTCTAAGTCGAGGTTTACAAAAATAAAAAAATTATTTTTTATTTTTATAATGGTATTTGAATCTTTTTACAAATTTATACTTGAAAATATTTTAAAAATAGAAAAGGTATGTGTAAATTAATTTTAATTTGATTTTTAAATAGTACGAAACTATTGAATATTGAATATATGGAAACAATAAAATTTTCTCACTAAATTATATGTATATGTTCATCTAAAATCAAATTCAAAATTGTTCTCACATTGTTAAGATTTGTGTGAAAGATGTAATAAATTTTAAAATAAATAAGTAATAATTACTTCGTAAATATAGTAATTTCATGGCTTTTTATTTGATTGGTCTTTTATCATTTAGATTATTACTTTTCTTAAACTACTTAAGGTTTTTTTAATCCATCTTATGTTTTAATTTTCTTGTCAATCATACTTAAATTTTATGTGTATAAATTCAAGATTGAAATATGTTGTTCTTATGGCTGAGATATCCTTCCTATATAACTTTATTTTATATTGTCAAGTCTTTATGATCAAAATGCATCTGCTTATATGATTCTATTCTAAATTGACGAGACTATCTCGATTATATATGACACAAATTATTTTATAACTAATAAACTTAGCTAATGTAAGAAATTAAGTATTTTAATTTTTAAATAAGAAAATAAAATCACTGAGATCATTTATAAGTTCTGATGTAATAGTAAAAGTAAAAGACAATAAATGTTATATTAAATAACCTGTAACTGTTACACAAATTTGGATAATGAAATCTACATTTACATTAATCTCTATGATTTAAAAGGTCTCGCAGTATATGGATTAGTTGACATAAAACTGTCATATAGTAAAAAGTATGCAAATAAAATATATGAAAAATTCTAATTTAATTTTTAAAGAGAAAAAAAAGAAAAGTATAATTCATTTAGATTACAAATATACCTTCACGGGATGAACCTGTTTAATCCTTAAATTATGCTAACTGAAACAAAAAAGCCCAAAATTTAAAACCTACATCGACGCTGCCGGGATTAAACATAAATAGTTTTCTGATTGGTTCACGTTTGCCGCAAATCATTGTTAGGAAAGGAATTGGTGAATAATAATAAGTATTATGATTGTTATGTAATGTAATTATGTTGTTACTATGTTGACTTGTCTGAAGGGTCTTAAGTTAGTCATTTAAAACTGTCTTTTATTGACTTTATCTTGGTTGTGTCATTTTCTGATGGGAGAAAAGGACGGCGACTTCTTGAACATTGAAGCGTTAGATTTCTAAAACGGTACATACAAAATCAACCTATAATCATTACTCTCTCTCCGATATTTCTCAGAATGAAAGAAGGAACAAGATTCACAAACCTTCACCATTGTGGAAAGATTATAAGAAATCCAATTTTAGGTTAGGCATAATGAAAGATACATTCATAAAGTAGGTTTCTTCAAATGAGAACAAAAAATCCCAAAATATAAAAGGTTGTGATCTTATAAATTAAATTTGACATTTTTTGTTAAAAGTATTCAATTTCTTGATGTTTTATAAGTAATGCTCTCAAAGTAAGACTAAGTTAATAAAATATTATCGTATATATTGCTTTCACTTCAACTTTTAATTATATTGGGCTCTTATTGGACTGACTTATATATTCTACTTAAGAACTTGATTTCTTTTTAGAGTGTTTCATCCTATACCTCCAACATCTTGTACCTCCAAAAATTTCACTTTTAAACTTCTTACATCTGCACCTCTAACTTTTCTAAAAATTATAATTTTTAATAAATATATCTTTATTTTCTTTTCTCTTATTAAAGACACTTTAATAAATACCTTTTTATTTTTTTTTCTTATTAAAGTCTGCACCATCTTAATAATAATCTAATTTAATTTAAAATTTAAATATTATTTAATATAATTTTATATTTTAATAATTATAAAAATATGATTTATATCATAATAAGAGTTATATTAAATAAATAAAAATCAAATAACTAAAATAAAAGTAATAATGATAAAAATAAAAAATAAAATAATAATAATAATATAAAATTTAATTGATATTGGTATAATATAATTTTTTAATATATTTTAAAACATCAAGGTCAATTACTATATTCTAAATACACAATAAAAAGAATAGTGTTTCATCCTACACGTCTAACATCTCATTTTGCACCTCAAAAATTCCACTTTTAACCTTCTAACATCTACATCTTCAGCTTTTCTAAAAAATTTATTTTTTAATAAATATACTTTTATTTTCTTCTCTCTCTTATTAAAGGCACTTTAATAAACATTTTTTTCTCTTTCTTATTAAAGTCACTCTACACCACCTTAATAATAATCTAATTTAATTTAAAATTTAAATATTATTTAATATAATTTTATATTTTGATAATTATTAAAATATGATTTATATTATAATAATAATTATGTTAAAAAAATTAAAATAAAATAATTAAAATAATAATAAAAAATTAAAAATTAAAAATGAAATAATAATAATAATAATAATGTAAAATTTGATTTGATATATTAATATATATTAAAGTATATGAAAATATTAAAATAAATTAAACAATTATTAAATTTTAAATAGAAACAAAAAATTTAAATACGCTAACAGTTTTTTTATTTAAAACTTAATAAATATTTAATTTAATTGAAAATTATATTATTATTTATTATATTTTTATATTTTAATAATTATTAAAATATAATATATATTTTAATAATTATTAAAATATAATATATATTTTTATAATAGTTTTATTAAAGTTACTAAAAATAACAATAATAAAAATAATAATAATAATAAAAATAATAATAATAATAAAAATAATAATAAAAATAAAAATAATATTTAAAAGTTAAATTATATTAAATTATTAAATTAAATTAAATAATTATTAAAATTAAATAAAAAAAAATTTAGAAAGATTCTTAATCGGATATCATATCCGATTCATATATTATCGGATTTCTGTATCGATTAACAAATTTAAATTTATTTTTTATTTAAATTTTAATAATTATTTAATTAAATTAATATTTTAATATAATATAATATATTTAAATATTTTTAATGTGATTTTGAATACTATTTTTATTTTCATTATTATTATTTTTCTTTTTTAATAAAATTATTATAAGATATAAATAATATTTTAATAATTATTAAATTAGAACAATATAATAAATAATAATATTATTTTTAATTAAATTAAATATTTATTAAATTTTAAATAAAAAACTATTAACATATTTTACGATATCCAATCAATAAGTTTTTAAAAATTTTGTTTTTATTTAAAATTTAATAACTGTTTAATTTATTGTGATATTTTAATATAATTTAATATATTTGAATATATTAAATTGAATTTTGTATTATTGTTATTATTTTTTTATTTTTTATTTTTATCATTATTACTTTTATTTTAGTTATTTGATTTTTATTTATTTAATACAACTATTATTATGATATAAATCATATTTTAATAATTATTAAAAATAAAATTATATTAAATAATATTTAAATTTTAAATTAAATTAGATTATTATTAAGACAGTTCAAGAGGGACTTTAATAAGAAAAAAAAGATATTTATTAAAGTGTGTTTAATAAGAGAGAAGAAAATAAAAATATATTTATTAAAAAATAAATTTTTTCGAAAAGTTGAAGGTGTATATCTCAAAAGATAAAAAATGAAACTTTTGAAGATGCAAGATAAGATATCGAAAGTGTAGATCAAACACTCAAGCTGTAAGGGTGTTGCTCCCTCCACCTCCACACCCTTCTCCCTCCACCTCCCCAATTATCTTTAATTCCAATTATATCCTTAAAGTTAAAATTTTTTATTTTTATTATTTTATTATTTTAATATTTTAATATTTAAATATAAACTAATATAAATATACATTATTAAAATACATTAAAAAGATATTCAAAAATAATAAATCAAAATATTAAAATATATAATAAAATAATAACAGAAACATAAAATTAAAACAAAGCTTAAACGGATGACATCCTTCAACGGATGTCAACATCCGTTTAAGGCGAAACGGATGTCGACATCCGTTTTGCCTTAAACGGATGTTGACATCCGTTGAAGGATGTCATCCGTTTAGGCTTCGTTTTCATTTTACGTTTTAGGGTTAAAGGATTATTGGAAAGATTATTGGAAGGATTATTGGAAGGGATTAGGGTTTAGGGTTTAGGATTATTGGAAGGATTATGACTACGTACCTGGAGAGGAACCACGACAAGCACATTACACCACAAACGCACTGCACCACGTACTGCACCGAAAGCAAGAGGAAGATTGCTTGATAATTCTTTTCACGATCACTGAGCTTTGCAGAAAAATATTTTACTCATACAAGGAACTACGTAGGTTATCAGTGAAATATGTTATAAATGAATAAAATTAAAAAACAATAATTCTAAAAATAAAATTTTACTGAAAGGCAAAATAGTAAAGGGGAGGTGAAGGGAGAAGGCTGTGGTGGTGGAGGGAGCAACACCCAAGCTGTAATTGCGAGTTGAACGTGTCTTCCAACTCTTATGGCCCACTCGTATTTCACTCCAGATAGGCCTGGGCTGGGACCATCATGCTGGCCCATTATCTTCTAATATGCAACTTTAGATTTAAGAAAATAATAATAATAATGGTTAGATATTTTTTAATTGACAATCGCCATATTTATATAAATCCACAATTTAACTAAGAAGTGATATCGAATTATTTCTCTTAATGATCCAGAATTTAGTGCCTGATATTAAACTAAAAAGAAAAGTATTAATTAAAGTCGTTAAATGTATTTAACAATGTTATTTTAAAAAAAATGAAAAATGTGTGGAATTCCATAGCTGAATGAAAATATACCTAACTAAAAAAAAGTGAATTTAATAAGAATGGTTATTTTGTATTATGAGGCAAAAGAGGAATTTAGTGTAGGTATGGTGCATAATTCAAAGCACGTGAGAATTAAGAATGAAACTGTGGTTGGTTAGTGTGTTTTATGACGTAAGCAATGATTCATATATGAATTAAGAAATTTATCCGCTGCTTGACCCGCGTTTTAGGTGTTAAACAGAAGTCTCCACTCAACTATGTTTTCTTTCTAGTCAAACATCACTCATCTTAATCTTATCCCTAATTACTAATCACAACACATTTTTTATAATGTTGTTCATAATTTTATTATATATTTTATTGGTTTCGATCTTTTTAATTGGATTTTTTACGAAAATAAATGGTTTTGCAACCAATAAGAAAATCTCATCTTCATTTCCTTCTTCCCGTTTCTTACTTGTCTATCAGTTTGCTTCTCTTTATTTCAATTTTTTTCCAATTTGACTATCCACTCTTGAATATGGACTGAGCCACTAAATAGGTAAGTCGAAAGAAAACGAAGTCAAAAGGGTTATTAGATAAATTAAGTATTATAAACAAAATGCAGTCACAACATCACCTTATTAACGAAAAACAAACTACCTAAACAAGAATAAATAAATATTTTTAACATTGAATTAGATGAAAATAAAATTTTCAATTCAAAATACCAAACTTTATAAATTACCTACAATTCAGTTGAGTTTAGTGTAAGTTTACAGTTAACATAAAAACATACCTACACTTATTTTCAAGAAGAGTGTAGAAATGGATTATAATTTTATACTGATTGAGTATAAGTGGTTGGGGTGTCGATAAACAGATTCAATATAAAAGAAAGTGAAATGAAATATTCAAAAATTATAAATTTAGCTGTACTGTATAGATTAATCGATCAACGCAATCTGGTTGGTTAACTATTTAGAACTTTAACTCCAGAAATTCTCAAAACAATATTGGCCGAATGGTCATGAACTGTGTTGGTTACGATATCTTATATATTAGGATGACACAATTTGATTAATAAGATAAAAAAATGTTTTTGAAATATTGGATAAGAAAGGTACGTGATTGTATTTATTAAACATTTGAGAACTAACTAACCAATCGAAATAAATGAAAACTAACTTGGGTCAAAGTGCCTTTGAAATGTACCATTTCGTTCAAATTTAGACCTCAACGAAGAAGATCTGGTAAAACATAGTGGAAGATAGAAAATAAATGTCACGAGAAGTGATTTAAAGTGTGAAGATAAACCTCTGGATTCTTCGATAATTAAAAATAAATAGATAGAAGTATTTCTAAAAAATAATAGCAAGAAATAAATAAAAAACCAATTTAATTAAAATCCTTTTAAATTGGATCGAATGTTAAACTTTTGAAACAGACAGATTAAATGATGATTTTTCTCTTAAAAGAATGAATTTATCTAGTAAAATATATAATAAATGGAGAGTTTCTTTTGTTTGAGTATCCAACTATCACTATTTTTTTCCAATTTTAGTCAAAACTCAGACCACGTATTTTTCATTTTCCCTAATTGTCTCTAAAATTGGCCAAGAAATATTTACTTTTGAATTCATTAAATTACATAATTATTATTTTTTAATTAAAAACAATGTATTGTCCATATGACATCAATTGAATGTTTGTATACTTTTCATTCAACTTGACTTTAACCTCGCCTGCTGATACACATTCTAAGGTTGACTAACACAATAATCCTTGCACATTTATTGATCTTTTGCCAAGCATATCAACTTTTGGATTTTTTTTTTATATGTTTAGCAAGTGTACAATCTTTTAAATAAGTTAAAAAATATTTAAGAAAAGTATCCATTACATAGAATAACAAATTCCTTTTATACCTTACATCATAAGAATTTTTTTAAGAAAGTCAAATTGTAATTATAAACTTCGTGAGGATCCCAGATAAATAGAAATAATAAAACGAGTTAGTCTAATACATTTGGGTTTAGTTTCTTATTGGACAATCAAAAGATGGATCCATCATAATAAAAAGGAATAGTGATCTTCTATGAAGAAGAGCTAGCAAGCTCACGGTCTAGCCCACAATATATTTTTTTAAAATTTTAAAATATTTATATATATATATATATATAAATATTAAAAATATATTTAATCATATAAATATTTTTTAAGTTTTTAATTGATTGATTAATATTTTTAATTAAATAAATTAATATAATTGCTATATTTATATGTTAAACTATTTTATTATAATTAATAATTATAATTTAGTTGTAATTGCTAATAATTTAAGCTAAATACTGTTATATATTAGCACCTTAAAGAAATATAATATAAAAAATAATATTAAAAAAAAAATACCAATTTGTTCCATCTTATTTTTGACCCGTAAATTTGATGATCAGTAAAGTGATCTCTCATGATTTAATGTAGGTAGATTTTGTTTAAGTTATTTAAACTCATACTTAAATTTGTCTAATTTTTTTTTTCTTATTTTTGAAGCTCAAAGAGAGATATCCTATATAAGTAACAAGGTGATATAAATATGTATCTTTTAATTAAATATGTAAAGCTCAAAGACATATTTATCAAAATTCTGTGTGTGGTGGATCTCTTGCATTGAATTTTTTTATTTGTTAGAATAAAAGACTGGTTTGAGAGTTGGCAACTCAACTTTTATGAATGATATAAGAAAAGTTTGGATCACAACATTGTCTTGTTATGAAGTTTATTGTACGAATGGTTGTTGAAAAGGGGTGACAAAATGCTAACAGAAAAGCGACGATGACAATGAAAACACATACAACAGGAAAAACAATAAATATTACTCTCTTATCCCCACACATTATTTATTATGTTACCCAGGTTATTAAATAATTTAAATCATTTTAAACAATGATTATTAAATTGTTTTAATTTGAGATTCTATAACAAACAGTTCTAAATGGTAGGTATTATATATTTAATACTGAGTCTGAGGAGGATATTTTTTTATAATGGGGTTTTGGTTCAAATAGTTACGTTATAAGCTTGTGTATTAAAATGGTAATTTCGTACGAAGATGAGCATCCTTAATCTGGAGCCAAACTAATTAAAAGGATTAGTTATGATCTTAATTAGGATTAAGGGAGAATTGGAGAAGACGTAACTGAATAGTGAATAGCTAGTAGTTTCATCACGTAATAATAAGACTATAAAAGTTCTTTTCGGTCTTATCTAATCAAAACCTTATGCAGGCCAAGAACACGTCTCCCTAATTCCCAACTAATCACGCATAAAAACATGGTTTTATTTCCTTTTGTTGTACCAATTAATCTACTTTACGTTTATTTCTTTTTACTTCATTAAGCTACCCTTTTGGCTAAGCACAAGATAGAATCTGCATAATAGACCAGAATCTGCTTGGCCACAATGTTTTCTGTAAAAAAACATTAGCAGCAATGAAGATGGATTACGAATAAATAGAGATTTTTTTCTCGTAAGATTTGTATCTGTATTTTTCTTCAAAAACATTCATAGATGTTGATATATATAACTTTTTCTAATTTACAATTAATTTGAAGTGCACTTTTCTTATTTTGGAGAAGCTAAATCCAAAATATAGGCAAATAAGAAAAATATCTCATGCAGGTAGATGTGAAAAGTCGACTAAAAACAACACACTATAATTGAGAAATAACAACTAAGAGAAAAAGAAATACTATTGGAGGAAACATAGAGATTGGACAAAAGAATTTCATTCTAATCTATAGTGGTACATTTCCACCACCTAATCCTGATATTTTGGATTCATTGCATGACAAGTATTTGTGTCTAATATAAACCCACCACTCAATAATAATAATAATTTTCAAAATATATCATAAGACAATAATTTTGTGTAATTTATTGAATAATATAATATATATATATAAATTAAATTTATATTTAAAGTCTTCCTATAAAATGATATTAAAGTTATTTAAAAGTTTATGATATATTATATACTATCTGAAATATACCGATCGGAATTAATTGTCATTTATGAACAATTAACAGGTATTAATATGTCACATTATGTTACGCTTTAAAAATATATGGTATTATTGGGTTTGATTGCCTAAAAATATATTGAAAATATATTGGACACTAATGGTTAATGGTTAATTATATTGCAAAGGTTAATCAATGGACTTACGTGTCAAATATACAATTGATGTCAAGGTACAATCATCTTTTTTTTCTATCATAATAAAATAATGACCTCTCTTTATCAAACATATCTGACTTGAGCGTCAGAGTGTCTTCTTGCAGGTCAACAACTCATCAAAGTGGATTGCATTATCGGAGAGGATTGAAAATCAAAAAAGAGTAGAGCAAAGAAGGACGATCGACTCTGAGACCAATTTAACCGAAACATATTATTTTTTTGAGTTGAGAATGACACATCAATTACAAAAAAGTCCATTATCATTATATAAATTGGTGTAAATTTTATTTTACAAAGTTAGATAACTTAAAATCTATTTCTTAACATTAGAGTTGTGGGTTGTGGTTATGTGTTTATTAAGTTCTAAGTGTACCGATGTTCATCTTTACCGAAGTCCGGACTGAAATTTGACTTCATACCGAGGTTACATGTAGAAGATACTCTTATGTCAAAGTCAGTAAAGATTCAACGAGTTCAGTAGTTAATAGGTAATAAATGCAATCCCCTACTTCTTTATCTCAAACTTGTATTTATAGATTTGACGATGAACTTTACTGAAGACCTCATGGCCCAATTGGTGTTAACCAAGTCTAATCGTTGTTTAAGGGTGAGCGTTGGGCTTGTTTGGTATAGCTGCTCGGATACTAGCTGGTCTCATTGATGTTTTTTTCCTGTATAAATTATTCAGTCCCAGATTAACCGAACCGTCATACATTGCAATAAAACTTATTATTTGTTGGGTCTATTATTCTAACCGCTATATAAAATCATTTACTAATGTTTAGTTTTAATATTTAATCCATATATTTATTAGATCATATTAATATTTAGTCTCAAGCTTCAACTTCAGTTTATAAATTAATTTTGTAAAATTGAATTAAAATTAAAATATACATAACATTTAATAGATTTGTATATGCTTGAATGTAATGATAAGTAAATACTAATTGCAAAATATATTTTTCCTTTTAGAGGAAAGGCCGAGGAAAGCATCCGCTTTCTTTGTTACGGGAAGGAATCAACTTTCCTACATTTTGAGGAAATGACCAATGAAAGTTGACAAAGAGTTTGTCACCATTAACTGTTGTTAGCGTATACTTGTGCCCGTGAAGGTTTGAGAGGACCTGAATTGCCCATAACTAAAACCATACATGCTTAATTGTTATTTTATTTATAATTAAATAAGGTTTTTTAATTTGATGGCATGATTTTATTTATTTTTAATTCACAGTATTTGCTGACTCGATAACATATATATTAGCACACCTGAAAATATGTGATAAATGTTACAAAAAGTTTCAACACTTTTATTTATTTACCTATGATTGTTTGATCACAAAACTTCACGGAAGTGATATTATCTTACGGGTCACTAGATTTCTTATTAATAATATTATCTTATGTGTATATAAACTTATGTTCATTTTTTATTTTATTTGATGTGAGATTTTGTTTGTAGTTAATAATACCGAGCGTATACTACTTGACGGATACACAAGAGAAAGTGACGATGAACTGCTTCCAATCAAAAGTCAAGCATGTCACTCAAAAAAAATCGTTTCTGTCATTTGAAATAAAAATTTCATGTTTCCAAATTTCTGTAACCATTTGCTGTGAAGCTTTCAGAAATTTGTATGCCTAGTTGCATAGTGTGGATCCATTTCTTCTATAACTGTCCCACAGATATCCCAAAATTAATATAACTTTTCAATGTGCCGCCATTATGGTTGTTCTCTTTTCAAACAAAAAAAAAATACTGATCATTATCACTAAGTTTATTGATTTTTTTAAAAATCATAAAATAGTTAAATTATCCTGATTATTATTAATTTTTTTTATAATTATAATTTTATTAAATTCATTATTATGTTGTATAATATAATAACTAATTATATAATATAAAATATATAAGTTACTTTATATATACATGTACTTATGATTTTTTTAATAAATAGTGGACTGAGTTTTTCTTTTTTGTTTCAAAAAAAGATATATGAGTGGATGGGGTACTCTCACCCGAGTGTATTTAATTACAGTTGACTAACCCGTGAATAATCTGCTGTGAATTAAGCCCATCGTAATTGAATTATATATATGTGTTTTAAAGATTATAATTTAGTAATACGTATTATTATACATATTTAATTTGTGTCTATAAATTATACACTACTAATTAATAGAAGTGTGTACATATTTTTATATAAATATCGTTGAAAAGTGGAAGGGACCAGGGACCAGAACCGGGGGACCTTTTCCCTTTGCCATCGGTTGAAAGGAAACACGCCGACTAGTAATGCCCACTAGAAGAGAAGAGAACGACGGACCTTTTATATAAAAATAAAATATTATATATACACATAATTATATTCTTACACTAGCTTTTATTATTTCTGTTTAAATGAATATAAATTTATTAATCAGTAACATAGATTACCTACTACTAGTTTTATATTTATTTCCTGTTATATATTTACATTGGGTGTTATATTACTATATTTTCTTCTATTATATCTAAATAATTATAAATATTTAATTTACAAGTGATATTAGAAAGGTGTACTTTAATATAAATTTAAAAGTGATTTCAAGAAAAGAGGTCCATTGCAAAATAATATATTCAAAAATTAAAAATCATGAATTTATTAAATCAATTAACACTTCTTTGAAAATTTATAGAAAACTCGATAAAATAACTATTATTAATTTATAGAAATTTTACTGTGCTGTGTCAAATTATTCCAAAATTTAAGAGTATATATGCAGTTTTTATTGACTAAATGTTCCTTTTGGTTCTCTATACAAAAGTAGAGTGCCATTCGGTTCGCACCTATTGATTCTATTTCATTAAATGTTATGATCAACTTACATGTGAATGTTTAGGTTCATTTTGTTACTTTGAATTTTAAATTTTAATATATAGTACAATTTTCGTAATATATTGAAAAAGTCTCCTCAGACACTCCTAACAGTCTTTATCTTGATAAAATATGATTTCTTGTAAGAGAATTGTGATTTAGATTAAATAGAGAAAGTTACGAATTAACAGTATAAAGTAGTTTTACATTAGGATATAATAACAAACTATTGATAGGATAAGTTAGTTAGTTTACATATTTATAATTTTTAATATAATAGTATTAATAATGATCGTGATTAGATTTACATGATTAAAAATAGACATGAAATTCTTAAAATATTAAGGAATCTAATTCAGTTGTTTGAGTAGATTGCGTAAACTGATATGCTGAATTCTGACATAAAAAGTATCAAATTCTTAAAACAATGATTTTTAAAAATCCAATAGTCGTGGTTACTGGTAACGAAGAATCAATTAAAGATAAGCAAGGTGTTGGTTTTAATAAAAAGAAGTGTTGGTTTATTCTTAGGAGGGTTGATGACTGTAAAGGAAAACAAAGAACTGAAATTAAAAAAGAAATAAAAAAGGTGGTATTATTATGTTGCAATGGAAAAGAAAGCGACAGGTGAGTGTGGTTGAATGATAAGTTTAAAGGGCGCAGGTTCATTGTAAGGAACGGTGGGGAAGTGTCTTTCCAACAGTGTTCAGATGGAAGAATGTATGTTGTGTTGTGTGGGCATAACATCATACATAGTATTTTCAGATACCTTAATGCTGCAATCAAACTTTACTTCCATATCTTCCTCGCCGCTCTGCTTAGCTTCTTCGATGCACACGTGGTTCCTCTGTGGGCCCCATTTTTTGACTCCCAACTCATCATCTTCCTGCTAGAATCGTGAGCTACAAACATAACATTGCAACGACGCAAACGTGGCTCCACGATAAATGCCTAAAAAGTCTTCGCACTGTTCTTTGTTTTCATGTGGAGTCCAGTTATGTATTTCCTCTTTTTGTACCACTCGAATACGTTTCTTATACCTTTCTCACTCCTAAATTTTAATATTAATTCATGTAATGTAAAATAAACAATAAACGCTCAATATTCAACATATTTGCTCGAGATAAACAAATATTTAAATCACATTTTTCTGTATTTGAATAAATTAAGCCATGTAGTATTACCTTAATATAATGAACTAGCCGCCGCTAATTCACCTTGACTCGGTTTATTATTTTGGACGATAGGAAAAGAATAATACTTTTTGTCACGTTCCAATTATAAAAAAATTCATTTTTTTTGCAATTCGTTACGAAAACATTGATTATATAAGAAATAAACATTCTATTTTATGATTATTGTATACATAATTATTTTCTTTACAAGCACGTGGTTATTAGTTTGGATTGTAGGCACACGTAATTCTGAAGAAAAGTCTTGAGCATAAGTCTTATGAGTGAAGAAATTTTTTTATTAGAAAAATATTTTATATTGGAGGAAAATGATAGGAATTCAAAGTTAACTAAAAAATAAAAATTTCTACATTATTATATAAAAATTGGGCTTTACTTTATGATTTAGTGGGAATATAATATAATATTAATATAATAGAATGGAACTGGTGGCAAGTTCTGAAGAGCTTTGTTGGGGACCACATTGAAGGGTTGTGGTGTAGGCACGCGGCCTACAAAGATACCGCGCCGCCACGACCATCTTGTTTCTCTCTCTACTATTCCTTCACGTTTTGCAACTCACAGTCTGCACGTGCAGTGTAGGATTTTACGAAAGAACCCCTGAGGGCATCTTGGTTTGTATGGATTGGACTGAAAGTTGGTGATTTTGGATCACAGTGGAGGTGTGTTCGTACGAAATCCAACAAGGCGTGAGAGTTGGAATCGTACTTAGGTGGCAATTTAACCTTTATGATCATTAACCATCCTAATAATGGAGCCTTATGTTTTAACTTTTCTATGTTTTGTCTCCGAGGGCTAACTTCAACGTTGGGTGCCAATAATACAACACCACCTCTTAATATATTACATTTGCTTTCCACCTCTTTTCTAACGATCTAGAAACACTTTGCGGGCTTTGGTTCAGGTCCCATGGACAAGGTTTTTCAAGTGGGATTACTTATTACTTATATATAATAAATAACACTTATAATGGGGATTTCACATATGAGAAAAGGGTTCGGCTATGGAATCATTTATGCACACGTCTTTAGGCTATCATATAATTTAATTTACTTGTACTGTCATGCATCCATGATGCTCTTGCTAGCTACCTTGCTAGGGTATTAAGATGGCCGGAATCAAATAAAATAAAAACCGAACAAGATTAATAATTTCAAAGAATGAAATCTCTTGTAAAGAAAACTCAAATTACAAATATTTCCCACACCCCCTCTAAATTAAGGAAAAACTAAAAGAACAATAAAAAGTTGGTACAAAGTAAAGTAATTCACATTTTCCTTCCCTTTTCCCTTATAATATTATCCTTAGTTTAAAATCTATGTTCATCGTGGATCCTACCTCTGTGTCCTACATATGAATTTATTCTATTTCCTTCCTCATTTTTCTAGCTACACTTATATGATTTTATCTTCTGTAAATTTCACGATCTTGCCCATTCTGTTTTTTTTCACCCCTTATGTAAATTCCCCGTCTCCGACCAATGTTTCATATGTTGTCAGTGAGTTGTTGGAACAGCAACATGTTTTCAACGTTCCAGAAACCGTTGGATGTGTCCCCATTACTCTGAATCCATGGGGTGTTTGGTTCCATGGAATGGAAATCCAGCTGCTGAGAGAACAACCCCGATGGGCTTGTGATGCAATCCAAAAAACTGAGTTGATCTTGTGCTTGTTGGTAGTAATCAGGATTAGGGTTATTGTGACTGTTACTGTTACTAACTGTGACATTATTGTAGTAATCCTGAGCCAACTCCGAGACAGGTGAAACCTGAGTCCCAAACGAGTCAGATGATGCACCCGTGCTACTATTCTCCGGAGTGTAACTTTGTGAACCACCGAAGTTGTTGTTCATAATTGCTGGACTCAACATCATGTCCCCACTGTGCACCTCAAAACTGTTGTTAAGGTTGTTGTTGCTGCCGTAGTTGTATGTTATATTGTTGTTGGTGGTGATGGTTGTAGTAGCACTGGCAGAAGCCGTGGGAGAACGGACGGCGGCCGCAGCGGTGGTGGCGGCGGCGGCGGCTTGAATGCGTTCCACCAGCCTCGGCATCCAAAGGTAGCGCATGGCATCCTTGAATTGCTTGCTATTCACGTCACATTTGAGCTGTTTGGCGTGCTTTTGAACACGAGTTCTCCAGTAATTCTTGATCTCGTTATCAGTTCTTCCAGGCAAGTATTGGGCAATTTTAGACCATCTGATGAATGAATATAAAAAAGCAAATGATCATCAAAATCTGAAAATATAATTTAACTTAAAAAGTGGCCAAACGTTTGGTTGCATGAGTACAGACTTTCGAAAAATGGTAAATGCAAAGATAGAGAAAAGGCAGAAGATATTTATGTTAATTATAGATATTTGATTTGTTTTCGTACCGGTTTCCCCAGCGGCCATGGAGCTCGAGAATGAGAAGCTGTTCTTCAAGAGTGATGTTGCCACGACGAACATCAGGGCGGAGATAATTCAACCATCTCAATCTGCAACTCTTGCCAGTTCGTTTGAGTCCTGCAATACAAGAAATTGCTTGAATTGGTAAAGTCTTGAGGAAGTAACGAAGGAAATAAAGAAAGAGCATTTTGTTTTTTCTTTACGGTACTTTATATTTTGAGTGTGCGATTTTTTAGTTGTGGTATCAATTCACACATCTTTTTTGAATTTTGGCAAATGGGGATGCGGCCAAGCAAGTATCGACAACCTATAATTACATATTTCATTTTTATGCCCCCACCACGAACAAGTATATGCCATTATAAAGTCGTACCCAAAATAATCCACTACCATATCATCATGCCCTTCTACTTATATATTAGAAAACCGCAAACTTTGGCTTTTCCACCCAACAAATTGATTGGTGACGAAACGGGATGAGAGGTTAAGAGCTTTTCACAATCATATAGGTGTGGAAGATAGAGAGAGCCAGTGCTTGAAGAAAATAGTGGAACTAATTACCGTCAACAATTGCAATCATCAAATATGTGCATCACTACTAGTATAGTAGTTCTTATTATATTGGGATGAAAAATCTAAGAAAGAAAAAGAAAGTTATTATGTTATGTTATGTTACCGGCAGAACGTGCAAGGGAATTCCATCGACCTTCTCCGTGATTGGCAATGTAATTGATGAGAGCAAGGTCTTCATCGACGGTCCAAGGACCTCTTCGAAGGTCCATCTCATCGTCACTTTGGACTATGGTGCTTGGGGAGTTGCTTACCCTTCCTTTCACTTCCATGATGACTCACCCACTTTCAAATAATTTTGATTGATTGATTGATTCGAACCCAAAACAACTACAAAGATAGCTTTTGATCTAACTAGTGTGTTTGGGTTGAAGAGGTAAAGAAATCAAGAGAGAGAAACAGATAGAGAGAGAGAGAGAGAGAGAGAGGGTTTTGGCTTATTACGAAGAGGATAAAGAAGGGTGGAGCCTTTATATAGATACTCAAGCATGAAGCTTTGAAAATTTGCGAGAAAATTAAAAAATAAATAAATAAAAGAAAGAAAGGAGAAAACGATAGAGTTGGAAGAGATGATGAGAGAGAGAGAAAGAAGAAAGTAAGGTTAAGTAGTAAAAAGATAATGATTTAATTAACGAAAACTTAAACGAGTATTAGGAGGAAAATAATTATTATTATGGCTTGTAAGTAAGAAAAGGCTACGAAGTTTGACGCTATAGTTTGACTTTTCCGGCTTCGTTGTGTGCGCGCGTGCGCTCTGTAACTCTATCAGTTGTTACGTGCTCATAATAATATTTTGCAGCCCCTTTTGTACACAATGGTTAACCTAGTTACAAATGAAAATAAAAAAAATGCATATTTAACTTTTCTAATAAAAAATATATATAATTTATTAAATTACTGTCATTAAAGTGATGAATAGTATAATTGGCTTCTCTATTATTAGTATTGAGTGTAGGAATTAAATAATATTCTGATCTAAGGATTGGATATAATATATATATATATATATATATATATATATATATAGTTTTTTCATATTTTATTTGTCTGAAGTGTCTTAATTTTCTCCGTCGTCAAAATTTCTCTTATTATTTTCGGTGAAACTTTGCTTTCAATTTTCTGAATAATATTTTCTTAGTAGTACTTTGGTTTGTTATCGATTTATTTAAGTAGTTTTGTAGAAATTTATTATTTGTCAATTAATGTGACTGAAACTTTGTGTTTTATGTAAACTTTACTAAGTGTAACTTTAACATAAAATCGTTTAAGCGTCAACAAATTATATTTTAAGAAAATCCTACTTTAAAATTGACAGAGATTTTAACAATTTAACAGATGATTTGCTATCAGAAATAAAATATGCTCGAAAATATGAATAAATTAATAAATAGTGATGAAGTGAAAGAAACAAGAAGAAATAATAGAAAATCAATAAAAGGAATAAGTTTTTTGAAATACTTAAAAAAAAACTTCAGAATTTGTGTAAGATAATATTAAATTATATATCTGTATACTAAGTACTTTTAAAAGAGGATTTTCATTTTTATAATTGAAGTTCAAGTGAATACTGGGGTTGTTGAGAGATCCTCTATATCTGTTTTTCTTCTTAAATATGTTTCCAGATATTCCCCAATGACTTTACACCCCCTAGGATTCTAAATGCTTATTCCTCTCCTTTATCACAATTAATTAACCTGAAAAAGTTCAATATCGTAATTAAATGATGCTTTAATTTTAAAAATTTATTATAATTTAATAGTGGGGCCAAATATAATTTATTAGTGGGACCAATAATTTAAATTTATTGCAATAATGATCCTATTCCCTTCCGTGAAAAAATGGTCCGTGAAAAAAAAAAGACGAGAACGACTTAAGTTGTTTAAAATTAGTCAATATCATAGAAATTACAAGAGCATCTTAATATGAGAAAATTATAATTATTTTTTTATTGGAAGAAGATGGATTTAAAATAACTGAGATATAGAATTTTATTGAAAAAAAAATGCGACTATAAACTCCTCCTTACATAATCCCTATAACATATAAGAAATCTAACAATTACATCAATCGATTACTTAAATTATTACTATAATAGAAATGTTAATAAAATGTTGTTTATCAATTGAAAAATATAATTTAAATTATGCGCATAAAACTGTATTCTGTCTTTTACATATAATTGTGAATTTTTTGTTTAACAGAAAACTATCAAGTTTTATTTAGTGTAAGCTACATACAATTTATACGAAATTTGCTGTTGATGTAAAACATTTATCAAGTTTAATAGTGATTAGTGTTTATAAAAAAATAATTGAGTAATATATTTTATATTTAGAAAATTCGAATCTGAAATCTTATTTATGAAATCTGAATATGTGTACTCTATATAGACCTTTTTTCGTTTGCATGAGTATATTTTTCTACTATAATAAATTTTGGGGTACCATCCAATGTTATCAGCAAAAATCTCAGCAACATCTATGGTCCTGATTTAATTTTTGCAATGAAAATAAGGATTATAAAATCTAACATCTTTGTCATAATTCAAAGGCCAAGGTTTCTTCTACATGTGCTATTAACTAGGACGGCCACAATAAATTTTCCATTTATTCCTTTGAATTTTGACAATGAGAGGTGAGGGAACACCATCTACTAAAATCCCAATTTAAAGTTACTTATTACTTTTTTTTCTTCTCGATCGAGAATTACTTATACGATATCACCCTAATAAATAATCACTTCATTTAAGTTCAAATTATTTACATTTTTCTTGAAGCTAGGTATTTTTTACAATCAAAACTGATATTTTTTTGTACATATATAATAAACTTTTAGTATTTAAATACCCACGGTTGAGTCCAAGTAACTGGTAATTATAACCAGAAACTCCATTATATAGGTTCCTACATTGCTTACTGGGAAAAAATGGTACCTAGATTTCATTCCTTTCTAAATAAGGTAAGTCGTTTTGGAGAATAGGCTGAATTAATTGAATTGTTAATTTTTTTTTCAAATTGCTTTAATTAGTAAAAATGCTACTTTAGATTTCTATAAATGCCACCATTACAGTACATTGGTAGCAGTCAATTGGATTGGACCACCAGAATATAGATCATAAAGTAATCCCACTTTACATTTTCTAGATAAAAAGATTAATTAAATTTAATCGCATGGCTTTCACTCTTTAAAATATTACAAAATAGTAGCTAGCAAGAAACCAAAGAAAGAGTTTTTTTTCTTCTTCTCTCTTTCCCTTTAAAAAATTAGGGTGAAACGTGCCAATAATTGCACTATATATCTCAACACAACTCGAGGAGAGAAAAAAAAAAGGAAAAAAAATTGAGTAATTACATAAACCCTTATGACCCATATGAAAATCATGTATACTTTTACGTACCGACCATATGCTATATGTTCATATCATATCCAATGAGGCTGCTAGGGTTACAGGGCTGCTTCATAAGTTGAAATCAAAATGAATAGAATTTTTTATTGGTAATTGTATGAGCATTTGTTGTTTTGTCTGTAGTTTTATTATATAACCCAAATGCAAAGTGGGTGTGGAAGAAATCTAGAGTTCCATTGAATATCGACATGTATTAGATGATTTAATATTGACATATCTCTTAAAATATTGCCACAATCTCAGATTTTATATGCTTTGTATTATAAATTGAGTTTTGTTCTGGACCACCATATGATTATTATGAGCTTGCACTGGAATTTTTAATGTGATTGGGGGAAAAGAATGATGCATTGTTCCATGATTCGACCATTTTTCTCGAATTAGATTTCAGAAATCATTTTCTTTGGATAAGATTGCAAAGTCTCAAGGACAAGCTGTTTTGCTGGCTGCGTGGAATCTACATGCATGTTGTTTCATTATTATTAGTAGTATATCATAAAACTTTATAATATAAGTACTTGTTTATATATATGTATATATCTATATATACGCTAATATTGTATATGAGCGTATGGGTGGTTATGATGATACGTATGGTCATGAGCGACATCAATTTCATTACACGACAATCATGTGGCATCGGATGTAAAGTTTGAACATGAACTATGTTGGATAGTGTCCACGGGATTTCTGCTACTTTGTTGTTGAGTTTTATATTCGGTGTGCAGTAGTTTCTCTCTCAGGTTTTATATATTTTACTTTACTGTATCAACTTGTTGTTTCTTTCTCGGGATTCCCTGCGATTATAAGGAAACTATGGTACTACGACAGAAATAGTTAATTTTAATTTTAAAACTAATTCCACCATGTATAAAATGAAATAAATTTAATTACTTTTGAAAAAAAAAAACTCTAAACAAATAGAATCCATGGTCGGTAGACATTGCAAAGATATTGATTGTTGCAGATTTGTCCTCTCGATTCTCGAGAGTGTGTTATTTTACTATTCACGAAAACTTAACATAAATATCAAGAGATTAATAATAAAAATAATTGTTTCGGGGCTAAGGTCGAGTAATTCCAAAAAATACACTTTTCCATTTTACTATTTAGTTATTTGGATAACTCTATTAACTTTTTTTTGATAATGCTCTAACTGTTTGGATGTATTTGTTAAAGATATTTCGATATTTAAGTTAGTAATTAATTCGTACGGTAGTCACAGCAAAGTTTTAAACTCACAAGAAATGCAATCACATCTCTCTTATCTTTTATCTCTATTTATAGCTTTTTAAATTTAAGATTAGCAAAACTCTAATCACGACCCAATCTAGGTCCATTAAACACTAATTAACATTTACCCATAATTTTGGTTTAAAAAAAATGTTTTGATGATGAAATTGTCCGTTCGGTCCTTAATCATGTCTGGCCAAACGACCCTTGTCTTGTGTTGTTCACATTCATGTTGTTCACATTCATGGATTCAGACATACGTAACCAATTGACCCACGACTCTTTTTGCTCGATCTAGCTATGCATTTAGCCATACAATACAATATTAATAACAATAATTTAGGTATAATTCTTAACCAATTGATTAAATTGTTGGTATATAGTGGATTTAAAATTTCGTTAAGAGGGGTTCGTATAAAATAGATATAAAATTTGCGAATTTCATATTTATGGTAAGGAAAAAACGAAGCATGTTTGAACACGGCTATAAGGAGTTTGTATTTGAATATTTTTGCACTATTTGTTGGCACACTTCATGTTTTATTTATTGTATATAGAGAGGGTATAGAATAAAGCAGTGTATATTTTAATATTGATATTAAGAGAAGAAGATTCAAGAAGTAGGATCTAGTTTGGTTAAATAATGGTATGTTGCTGTGGATTAAAAGGACGTGTTAGCTAGGTAGCTAGGTAGGTTGGTAGGGGCTTTCTTTAAAGTCCTATCAGTTGCTCTCAAAAGGAAAATGGGATTCCATAAAATTAATCTTTCATTGGTTCTTATTCTGCTGCCACAACTGTTCCTGTTATTCATCTGTTTTTGTTTTAGAATGTTCTTAGTTTCCTCCAATCTCATTTAAGAATGTTGCATTTCTAGAAACTCTTTTGGGTTGGATTTATCACATTATGTTAGAATGTTTGAGGCTTAATGATGTTTTTATTTTTTAATTTTAGCAGCATATGTATGATCATTCCCATTAATGTGAATGTGATGTCAGAAGTATTACATACATTATTCTGAATGATAGAAGTGACAAACCCATTAACCAATGAAACTGTTTTCCAGTTATCATCCAAATAGCTGAAAGCAAAAGAATTCAGTAGTGGTGCTGACACTTTATCTACTGCTTGTATTTAACTTTATCCGTTACAGTAGTAAGGGCAATGATTTGCCTTCATTACCATGTTCTGAGCAAGTCACTATTCTTATATCACATCAGATTATAACAGTGGATACCATAAAATCATAAAACAAGTTTGAAGAGTTACTCATCTTTTCTATTGTTATAAGAATGTACAATATTGATTTGTAAAAGTAAGTTTCTATTTATTTATATAATATGAATTAATTTTATCACTAATATTAGAATGTTGAATGTGGAATTCAAATTAACGGGTGGTTTGATAGTAATTTGCTTGTGGAAATATAAACGGTTCAATAAGTAATAATTTTTTTGATAATGGATTGAATAAATATCAAAATCTGATTAAGATATACTATAGCAAAAAAAAAAGCTCTGAGGTATGTGTTTTTTTTTGGCTTTTAACATCTTGTAAAATACTCACGTCATGTTACAAATGTTAAATTCACGTTAGATTAAGAAAATTTGACATTAATTAATGTTGGACATGAAGCAATATGACATCGAATATTCTTTTATATTCCACGTTAATTAAATGGTTTGTTTTCTTTAATTAATTGTGATTATTTTTATAACTCTATATATATGAAAAATAGAAAAATAACAAATGTAATTCAGTTTTTGATATTTTATACTGCATGAACTATGAACTATATATGATATAACGTATGTTATAATATGAACAACAAATAAGATTAACAAACAAGTTCAACAAATAAGTTCTTGAAAACGAAAACGAAAATTAACCTTCGAAAAGGTGACTTTGTTAGAATAAAGTGTTGACACTAGTGAAAGAGAAAACAGAACACTCCTACGAAGGAGAAGAACAGGAAAACAATCGGTCAAAACAAACGAAAATCATACCTAAAGTAGGTAATCAACATGCATTTGTATCAAATGAAAAAAGATTACATATGCTAGTCTTCATTCGAGAAAAGTTTGAGTAAAGGAAAGGGTCTCACGCTAAGATAAAGTGAATGAATTTTTAACTTTTCGGCCAAACTTTTATTGAATTCACGAACATATAACATCTTATTTTGGGACATTCGATGTCTTATAATCTTTTGACGTCTAATTTTAGGGCATTCGACATCATACATAAATACATTTTCACCTTCGCGTTAAACATTCTCAATATCCAATAGGACGTCAGACTTCTCAATATCTGACCTCTTATAATTAATTGATGTCGGACAAGACTAAGTCTAACGTCTTAATTGAACTTTTATTTACAAAAATGTCACCGGTTATTTTTATAACGTTGGCTATTCAGTTGTTAGACGTTGAATAGCAACGTTATAGGCAGTTTTTATAATAATGATAGTTTATATATCTTATTAAGATAGGTTTTAGTTTATGACTCTAATATCATGTAAAGTGAATTTTAAGACTAATTTAATCCCATAAAATTGTCAAGTTTATATCAAATTATATAAAATAAATTGATTTTATAACTAATTTATTTAGGACTTTCAACATTCTCCGTTTCCACTAAAGCTTATATATATTAAATATAAATCAGGTTATTAATGAATAATCCAAAAAAAATAACACCACAACAAATAAATAAAAAATTCAATATTCAATAGTGAATGACATAATAAACCAGATAAATATCCAATGTCATTATGATAAACTTTAACCCTTGATCTCATATTAAGAAATAGACTTTAAGTTTAACTTAATTATAAAAAACTAAGATGGGATTTTTAATTCATTTATGAGTTTAACTTAATTATAAAAAACTAAGATACATTATTACACTTAATAAAGATTCCATACCAAAATACATTATTGTGATGTTTATCTAAATGAAAAACCATCATTTTAACATACTATTGCAAAAATTATTGCAAAAAGTAGACAACAAAATTTGGAATTAGTTTCATAATTATATTTTAAAATTCAAATTATAAAAAAATATCTTTCTTGAATTATTAGTTTTAATAAAACTTATATAAACTATTCAATAATTTATAGTTTTCGAAACTGTGCTATTTAAAATAAATTAACTTAACAAAGAAAATGATAATACTAGTTTGTGACCTCTATGTGCTTATTTTAGAGTAAGTGAATTTGATACATCAAAATGTTACTTATGTTATTTTGGTAACATTATTTATTTATACCGTTGATTTACAAAACTGTAAATGTTCACTGGCATTTTACCTAACACCATTTAAACATGAATTGGTTAAACTTAATCTTTTTGGAAACTTATGTTAATACAAACTGTTAACAAAATCAACGCGAAGACAATTCTGGTATATGTTTTATCTGTCATGCATCCCATTTAAATGATATGTGTTTATATCCTAATATAATTCAATGATTTATTTATTTTGATTTTTTTTTCTTAAAATCTTTATCTCGACTCTTCTATCATTTTCATCACTCGTTGGTGCAAATTTAGTATTTTAATTTGTGTAATAAGTTTTGGTTTAAAAAAAACCGTAATTTGCATGAGATTTTCAAAATCTTTTAAAAATTTTGCTAATTTTTTAATTATTTTATTTGAGATAAAAAAGTTGACTTTAGTTTCAAAATAACCGAGGCCATATATAAGATTATGTCTTCTATTATTATAGAATCGATGCCTAAAAGTATTCTAAATTTTTTTAAAAATCCATTCTTTCATATAAATACTTTTTTTAAAAAAAAAAGGAGTATATGATCTCAATACCAGAGAACCGAGATTATGTATATTTATGATTTCATTTTTCCCATAATTAATGTACAGAAAATTTTAAAATTATCAATTTATTTATTTAAATTTTTTATCTAAAAGGTATATGGTTTCAAAATTGTCACTTTTTTTTATTTGAGAAAGGAAATATCGCTACGGTTTTTCTAAAACCGAACCAAAAAGTTATATAAAATTTCAAAATTGTCCAAGAAAATAATATAATTGATTAAAGTAATTTGAATATTTTTATAATAAATACTAATTTTCTAAGGTTAGAGTAATTTAGCTTTTTTTTTTAAGTTTACTTTGTATTTTAGGACATGAATTTACTTTAACCTCACTTTTATTTTATTATTTTATTTTTTAATAATATATTTAATATAAATGATATAATTGATTATTAATTATATGAAATTTGTCTAAAACACTGAATTAAGTTGTTCTTTTTGAATTTTAGTTACGAACACTATAAAGTAATGACAAAACAGGTTAAAACCTATTAGTCAACTTAATCTTTAACGGATTCGGGTCGGGTTGAGTTGAAAAACATTTTGAAATGATACGAACTAATTTTAAAAATGTGGTGAGTCAAATTGGTTAGACAGTATAAAAAATTCATAAATATATTTTTAGTAACTCAATTTTTATACAAAAATAAATTTGAATAGCTATGAAGTTTCTAAAATTTTTGTTGAGAATAATTTATAATATTTTGTGCCAACGAAATTTGATTGATTATAAATATAATTTAAGACTATTTATAATTTTTATCCCTAGGTTTATCTATTATTAACTTTTACTAAATACATTTAGTGAAATTATTTATGTTAACATTTTTTTTTCAGGTTAAATTGTGTGTTATCCTTTTACCAAAGACAAGATATAAGTTAAAAATTATTCACAGGTTTTATTTTAAAAATGTATAAAATAATTTTTTTTAATTTTTTGATATTTGCGAATACTTGTAAATTTAAAAATATATACAAATATTTTTTAAATAAATACTCGTGGGAGTATCGGATAAGTTGCGGATGAGATTTTTATCTTGCGGGCCAGCAGGAATCTTTATGAATTTAAGAGATAAAAAATTAACCTTACCTAATATTGCGATAGTTACCGCTGCACGGTGAGTGGAGGGTGAATAACCATCATGATAATCAACCAGGTTCGAGTAACTTATATTTTTAAATCAGTACAAATTAATCACAGGTTAAAACGTAGCCGTTTCATGAATCTTACTACAATTTATCCTCCTTAATTTATTGCTGACAGCTGTTTTCCAACATCCTTCACACTTAATTAATCTTCGTAACAGTTAAAATAGATTTCTGCATTAAGAACAACAACTTTTTCACCTCTAAAACTGTGTTAAAAATTTGTATTATCAAGTAGTAAAAAATTTGTGTTAAAATATAATTTTCTTATATTGTTTGGGGACACAATGTGAAAAGGGGTCTCCTACAGAAGACACAACACTAAAGATAGAATCATTTTCCTACTCCCCACAAGGAAACTAGAAGGAAAGATTAAATTAAAAAATGGCATATTATTAAGTTGGATGATGGTTATCTAATTAGTGTTGGACACGTGCTACGCCCACCAGATACGATCCCTTTGGGAGGAATTAGAAAATTTAGAACAGCAACGATGGTCAAAACTGGTCACAACCCATTACAGGTTCATTACCATTATTGTAGTAATTTCAGTCGAGCTTTGATTTTTCCTTCACTATCATCGTCCACGTTTTTTTTCCAAACGGTTTTCGAATTGAGCATCCTTCGCAAATATTAGTGAAGAGATAACGAACAAGACGAATGGGAAAGACGAAAATATAGAATCACATCGATCAAAGATGTAAGAAAAGTCAAAGAGATATTCAATCACCCTTTTGTTTTGTTTATAATTAAGAGATGTTTGTACTAAGTCACTCACTCAATATATACTTGTTACGCAAGAAACTTGTAGTGGAAATTTTGCATGTGATTGATTAATCGAAACCGAAGCTTGTGAAGGAAATTGTTGATATTCATAAGAGCATTTTTTACCAAACTGTAATCAATCGGGTTATTTAGTTAAGTAATAATTACCATAATTTGCAAAATTGTTAAGTTAATAATGGTTTATGTAATTGGGATCTGTGTCAGAAGGAATATTTTGGGTCGAATGAGAGTGAGAAGATGTATAGTTTGTATGGTCTTTTTGTCAAAAAGATAAGCGGGTTTTCTGGATCCATGGGGTTGACATTTCCTTTATGGACGGTGTAATCCTTCTCCTAAGACAAGACAATTAACACTTAATTAATATTCCAAATTAATTTCAGACTCAATTCAATGATTTGTTTGAAGAACAGTTACATTTCAAAATGAAGATGGTGAAATTTTTTATAATATCTTCCATCTTTCGCTTTGAAAACGTCTTTGACTTAAATTCTTCACATTCGTTAACTGCCACCCTTTTTCTTCTCACTAATCTTTTGACCTCTTTGAAACCCAAAGCGTGTATTTTCTCCTTCTTAAGAAGAACTAAGATATATATATATATATATGTATGTATGTATGTATGTCTATGGTAGGTATTGAAAAAGAGTAGAAAAATGTGGCATGGACATTGAATTAATCCATTATATTCACTTGCTCATGAAAAGTTGTACATGAGAATGTCGTTTTTTGTGATGTCTTGTCGTAAACTATAATTAGACACTGTAATGCCATACAATGCGCACCATTGACAATTCTCAGTACAAATTTACGCGCTTTACTATACTAACTTCAGGAGGGAAGAAATATATATATATATATAGGTTTTCAATGATTTTATTATTGTGGATTATTTGTCTTTAGAATTTTACGTACCCACAATTCAAATATTTGAAGTTTAATTTCAATATTTTGTCAGTCAATCTGATAAACTGATTAGCTAGTAATAAAATAATATATATTTACGATTTAGTTAGTTATAACAAAATAATAAAGAGATAATTATTTTATCACTACTCTTGTGTTATATTCTTAAATAAGTGTGTCCAAAACTTTTATAATAACGTATTCGATATAGAAAGCCTATTTTCGATTTGTATTTGCTTGATACTTATATTATGTCTACTGTGTTTATATATTATTACTACTAATCGGAGGGATTTTTCCCCCATACCTCATTGATGTGTAATTCTTTGTTCATTGCTATCCACAACTCAATTTATAGAAATTTCATCTAATTGATGTACAATTCCTTTTTTTTAAAGTCTGTCCATTTTAATATTCAATATTCCTGAATTTAATTACTTTCCAAAATGATTCCTATCATCAAAATGGTTGTACAAGTGTCCATTAAATACTATTTTAATAAGACTACAATGGAAAGAGACGCTCGAAGATGATAAAAAATAAGAATATCGGTTAATGTAAATATTGTAAAATTTAATTTGTTATTTAAAAATTTAGTTTTTATAAATATATTTTTCTAAAATGATTGATTAATGAAACATATCCATACCATTTGAAGATAATATATAATGGAGAAATTAATTACAATCTATAAATCGAAATAAAATACTAAAATAAAAATATATACGAAGATAGGAAAAAACATTGTTGCATATATTTTTTTTTACTGAAATTAACATTTATATAATTATAATTTCTTTTTGATGATTGAAAATAAAATGTGTATTATTTTTATACTAAATAACTGATTATATAATACGTTTTTTTATATTTACTTTTATAATAAAAAATAATTAATTAATATTTGAAAAGGTAAATAAACGAATATGATAAGATATGATTATATTCGTTCTTTAATAAAAATAAATATAAGATAAAAAAAAATTTCTCGTTAAATATAGGAATTGAGATAAGATGAAATTTTATTTTTGGTGATAAAAATGACTATAATTTAAATTCTTGCTACAGTATTAGGGATGGTGATAGAATAATCAAACTTGTTATGTTCCATTTAATATTGTATAATTAAAAAATAATATTTACATAAATAAAATAAAATAACAAGTTTTTTCATACAACATATTTTTTATATCTTTCTTATTTTCAAAATTTTTATAATTTGTTTTAGTGACTAGTTTAAACAGTTGTAACAACAACATAAACAATGTCACAACCACAATATTAGCGGTTTAACTAAGGTTACTTTATACTTAAAAAAGAAAAATCATATAAAAAAGATTTATTTAAGAAACTTTTGAAAAGAAAATGTTATAAAAAAGAAAATGTTGGGTACTAAGAGAAAAGAAAATATTTATAAATCAAGATTAATGACTTAGTGCACATTCAATGTGTTATGAAAGTAGGATAGAAATTCAAAGAAAGAAAGAAGTATACATAACTTTCCTTGACGTCGAACAAAGCAAGTCACCAAAGTGTAATGATGCAAAGAAGTGATAAGCAAGTATTTTAGGATTTACGGAATGGAAAGGTAAGCGTGAGAGGAATCATATATGTCGTGTTTGACTTTATAAACGAATCGCAAAACCTATTCTACAAAACACAACATTTATAACATTCATTATATTGATAATTGCTAGCTTAGCACGTGAATCATAGTACTTATAATAACAATATCGGTTATTATTATTAAACATTTTGATAATAATAATAATAATAATAATAATAAAAATCTGTATTATTATATAAAGTGAATTTATTTTTTAGTGTTCACATTCTTTTCAATTTTACTCTTTAATGATTTTTTTCTTCAAATTTAACTGTTTCTTTAAATTTAACCATTTTATAATTTAAATAAATAAAATGTATCTACAAAATAAATAAAAATCATCTATAATCAAATTGTAAAAATGGTTATATTTATTTTTATAATTATCATTGTTTATTTTTTGTTATTATCTATAGGAGATTTTCCTTTTTTATCCACATTTGTTTTATAAATTTAATCTTAAAATATAAGTTTTTTAAACTAAAATAATTATTTTATAAATTTTTCCATTTTTTTAATTTAATTTTTTTAATTTGACCATTTTTTAAAATTTAACAACTTTTTTTAATTTATAAATCTACCTATAAAATAAATAAAAATTATTTTCCATAAATTATAAAAATTATTTATATTTCGTTTTGTAATCTATACTATTATACAAAATGGATTTTTCTTTTTTATATCCACATTTTTTCAATGTTATCATTTAAATGACCGTTGTTTCAAAATTATCTTTTTTTTTTTCATATGAAAGATCTTACTAAAAACTTCCACGTTTCTCAGCCACTTGTTTATTATTATTGCCTAATCTCATAAATTAATTTTCATTTTAGAATTGTGAGAGACTGATGATAAACTAATATTTAGCTCTTGTTTAGGAATGACAATATTAAAAGACTCATTAAATTAGAATTGACTAAGAAATCAAATTGTTGTATTTGGTTTATAGTTGAACTTTGTGTGCCAAAATTTTATAAATGATCCTAGTAGTATATACACCTTAATATAAAAACTACATTTCCTTCTTAAAAACAATTTTAAATTATAATTTACCGCTTTTAAATTTCTTAGTCTTAATTGATGAATAAATATTATTTTTCTCAACTTATCACTTTATTACTCCTAGATTTATTACACCTAGATGATAAAAATATCTTTGTGGAGGTTGGTGGATAAAATTTGCAGCAGATAGTTGGTACTCGCACACATTTATTATCTATGTAGTGTGTATTTAATGCATGGGTGAGATGTAGATATTATACTTGTGAGTATCTATTACATGTCAAAAAGTTAAAGAAAATTTAATTTATATATTATTAAGTTAAATATAATTAATATTAAATTTTAATTTATATTAAATTTTATATTTTTTTGTAATTTTATTTAAACTTTATTTTAAAATTTTATAAATATACATTTTTTAATTATTCACGCGTATTCACCGCGCGCTTTAAAAATGCTCACCTTTATTTTTAACATGGGTATTCGTTGAGTAACATAATTGGTAACAGATGAATCTTTTTGTTGTGGACTGAATAACAGGATGTGTCTAACTCGACTTGTTGTCATTCTTAAATAAACTTTTTAATTTTGTAATAATGATATATTAAAAATTAGTGTTGTCAAAATGGGTTAAACTTGCGAGCCAACCCGGCCCACCACAGATTCAGACGGTGTTGGATTTGAAAAAAATGTCATTTTTTTATACGAGTCAATTTTCAATCTGACCCACTTAGAACCTGGCACTACCGAATTGAACCCGAGGTGAACCAGGTTGACTCACAAAGGTTGAACCTGTGGTGAACCGGGTTTGCTCACCAACCCACTTAATTTATTTTAGTTATTTATTACTTTATGTTTCAATATTATTAGTTAACACTTTTTTTATTGTGTTATAGATGAGGATAAAGAAAAATATGTTTCGAAGAGGGAAAAATATTATGGATTTATCCATTCAAGGCTTTAATATTATAAATGGATAAGTGAACAAAAACGATCAATTTTAAAAAATTATTTGTTCGCTTTTTGTGCTTGCTTTTGGATTACATTTGGATTGTATAATATATTTTTTTTAATTGTCTTCTGAGTTTAACATCATTTTAGAGAGTAAAATTTATTTAGATTTGAATTAGAAAAAATTGTAATTTTTTATTTTAAAAAAATATATTTAAGTGAGCCAGTGAGCCAAGCCCTTTAACCCACCAACCTGTAGTGGGGCAAGCCGGGTTCAATATTTTTAGCTCGCTAATAAATGAGCCGTATTGGATTGACTCTCTAAGTGACCAACTCATGGTGAGTCGGACCGAGTTACCTGACTTGTTGTCATTCCTAAATAAACTTCTTAATTTTGTAACAATGATATATTAAAAATTAGTGTTGTCAAAATGGGCTAGAACTTGCGAGCCAACCCGGCCCACCATGGATTCAGACTGGGTTGAATTTGAAAAAAATGTCATTTTTTTTATATGAGTCAATTTTCAATATGGCCCACTTAGAACTTGGCTCTCCCGAATTGAACCCGAGGTGAACCAAGTTGGATGAACCGGGTTTGCAGACCAACCCACTTAATTTAATTTAATTATTTATTACTTTATGTTTCAATATTATTAGTTAACATTTTTTTATTGTGTTATAGATGAGGATAAAGAAAAATATGTTTCAAGAGGGAAAAATATTATGAATTTATCCATTCAAGCCTCTAATATTATAAATGGATAAGTGACATAAAAACGATGAATTTTAAAAAATTATTTGTTCGCTTTTTGTGCTTGCTTTTGGATTACACTTGAATTATATAATATTCTTTTATTTTGAATTATCTTTGGAGTTTAACATCATTTTAGAGTGAAATTTATTTAGATTTGAATTACAAAAAATAGTAATTCTTTTATTTTAAAAAAATATAATTAAGTGAGAAAGTGAGTCAACCCATTTAATCCACCAACCTGTGGTGAGCCAAGCTGTATTCAATCTTTTGAGCTCGCTAATAAATGAGCTGGATTGGATTGACTCATTAAATGACTAATCATGGTGCGTCGAATCGAGTTACCCGTTATGATAGCACTATTAAAAATAAAGGACTAATACTCTTTAGCTACTATATACTACGTAGTATCACATCTTGTAAGTATTATATATTTAATATCTACGAAATTATTTCAAGTATTCAGTAACTCAATTGATTGCTTTAAAACTAGATTACTACATAGTAAGTGACTTGAAATGCAGGGTGAAAACAAATGAAGTTGTATTACACATCCAATTATGCCTTGATAAGGCGTCAAAAGAAGAAGCCGCCAATGCAAAGCAGAAGAGAAGAAAAGGACGACCACCATGCACCAGTGTCCGGTCCCTTGGACGCACGCCTCAGCTTAAAACAAAATCATAACATTAACAAATTAATATTTTAAGGTTAAGCGTGAACTTATGTTACCCATTCATAGTCTTTCTCATTTTTTTATAAAAGCATACGTAACTATGTTTGTCTCCAACTCTGCATTAATTTCAATCCATTCCTAAATTATATAATTAGTGTTTCCTCTCTCCTTTACACCCTCTTCCTTATAGAACCCACTACACACAATTAATCATAATAATAACACCCTTCGTCTTCGTCAAATTACTTTATTCTATGTATCTGTACGTCTATCTCTACGTATTCATCCATTCTGATTTGTCAAACGCCTCAAAATTGGAGGATTTACCATTATCCCATAGCTTTTGAAGTTAGAGTTCACATTGTATATAATATGGATGTGGCAGATGTTGAGTGCTACTTATGTTATCTAGTGACAGATGTCTGTATAGTGCATCTTGGGATGATGTGGGGGACCATTATCAACCTTTATGTTGGTAACGTTTCATAGAGGAATTGGGTCATGGTGGTTATCATTAGAAAGTTGGTTATGAAGTTTATACATAATTGGATATGGTTTTGCATAAAGTAAAAGGTTCAAGATCTTATGCTTAAAACCCTAGAACTGACTAGAACGTAGTACACCTTTGTATATGTGGGAGAGAAGGTAGGTACATTGTTTTTTATTCATTTTTTGTTGGATCAAAGGTTTACAAATGACAAGGTTAATTATAATAAACATCAATGGTTACGTTCTGCTGTGGAAATTTGACCACCAGCTGGAACAGTAACCGTCATATTTGTCATTTTGCTTGAATCCGATGCATGGCCAGGTCACCATAACCCACATTCTCACTCTACGATTCATACATTCTTCAAACTTCAAACCCATTATTCAGAATATTATGAGATTAATCCCTTCTCCTTGTCTTTTTTCTCTCTCATGCCTGTTTGGTTGGATATCTTAGAAGAAAGATATATAGTTAGTATATGTTAATAAGTGGATGAAACACAGTATTTCAAATGTTAATTTTTGTTACAGTGAATAATATTTATGTCTTTCTTGATGTTCGAAATATCTGTGACCGGAATGTTTTTATTGACTTAGTTAAAATAGCATTTGACTAACGAAGGTTTGGAGTATAGCTTCAAAGAAAGATACAAAACATAAAGATGTAAGTAATTTTTATTTGAAGCCAAGCACGGGAAATACCAAGTCTGGTTATTATGAAAGGCATGCATAAAACACACGGAATTTTAAAGGTGTGGTTTGGTTATCATTTTTGTTTTCTTTCGTTAGGTTTTTGCATGACTGTGTCTTTGGTGCGTATTGAACAGTGAACAGAGTTTATATATTATATATTAAAAATTTATTTTATATTTAATTGAGATGAGATTTTCAATAATATATAATAATGACAAAGTTTTACTTTACAAAATAATCTTATAAATTAAATTAAGTTTAAGTTAATTCTTTAAAATGTTATCAAAATTATTTAAAAAATTAATCATATCAAAATTTGTTGTTTTTTGAGTTTATTGTAACTTTTTTGATAAATATATTATGTCATTCACTGTTGGGTTAGCAGTGTGAGAGGTATATTAAAAATTTTACATTAAAGATAAGATAAATTTGTAATATATAAATAATAAATATTTCAATATAGAAACTAATTTTATAGAATTAAATTAGACTAAAAAAATTAACTGTATGTGAATAAAATATAATATTGTTATTAGGTAAAGTAAAAAAATAGAGTGCAATTTTCTAAATGGAAATAAAGTAACACGTAATAAAAGGAATATATATTCTATGATAATTGGCGTAAGTTGGTCTAGTAGTGCGAGAGGTATATACTCTATAATCGTGCATCACACGAAAATGCTCGAGAGAGAGAATTTACATTGCTAATTTTTAAGTAGAGAAAGCAAATATACTATTTATGATAGAAATGGGGACTTTTGAAAATGGTGTGTATATGATGGTGAAAAGAAAGTGTGGTACATAAGTTACGAAACAACTATTTGGCCATTTTTTGAGAAAAAGTTTTATCCATGGATAAAAGTTGATACCCTTTGTCTTTTTCAATTTAATGTTGTCCTTATCTTTTCTTTTTCTTTTTCTTTTTGTGCTACCTAATATGTTTTTGCATGCGAAGAAATTCCAATAATTAAAAAATGTCTACTAAATTTTCCCTTCCCTTCTTCCCATGTCATTTAAATTGTCTCCGTATTAATCATTTTAATGCGATATAAAGAAAGTATTGAAACGATTGTGTTTTTCAAGTCTCAATTATATATATTCATTTTAAGTCTATCCTTTAAATTTGTTGATATATCTATATAAATAAAGATATATATATATGGAAAGAAGAAGGAAAAAAAAAGGTGTTATGGTTCTCAATTATAGTGTATGACGATAAAAATAATGAAGATGGTGACGAATGAGATATGTAATGAAACAGGTGCGATTTGAAGAAAAAAAATATATTGAGAGAAAGTGATGTTTGAGACTTGAAATTATATGAAGAAAATATGACTCAGATTTTGATGAAAGATAAGTCACAAAGTCTAGATACAATGGCACCAATTCAGTAAAGTCTACATTTAAAAACGACTGCTCTTTAAATAATTGGAAAACTTTTCTATATTTTCTTGACATCCTTATTACGGCTTTATTCAATTCACTTTCCTTTCTTCTAATATTAATATATTCCCCCATTATCAGCCACCTTCTTTCTTTTTCTTTTATTTCTTCTCTCTGCGAAGAAATTCTATTGCATTTTTTCTCACCAAAAACAGCCCTTCTTTTATATTTTAAAAAAAAAACATGTTATTCGTCTTCTTGCATGATGTTA
The DNA here is from genome assembly GCF_029865625.1 of Vigna umbellata. Lineage (NCBI taxonomy): Eukaryota > Viridiplantae > Streptophyta > Magnoliopsida > Fabales > Fabaceae > Vigna > Vigna umbellata. Next base: position 62,488,508 of record NC_142169.1, read on the forward strand.
CATTCAGAATGTTTCCTTAAAAAAATAAAGAAATATTAACGTAATTAAGTTTCCGATCAATTCAACAAAATTTGCAAGTGGACTTCAATTTTTGTAACTATGATAAAATCTTAACATGGATGCTAACATATATGTAACAAATCTATGTTCTCTTTTGAACGATGATTTAGGAAGGCAAAAAGAAGAAAATAAACGATTATGATATTGTTAGGGGTCGTTTGGGATAGTTACAATATTTTTTTTTTTATAAATGTAATTTTCAAAGCACAACGTGTTAGGTGAAAATAAAAATAAAATATATTTTTAAAATTTTTAAATGATATGGATTATATTGATTATACTACCATTGACAAAAAAAAAATCTCCACTTCTCCATCATCCGTTCTAACTTGCCTCCATCACTCTCTGACGACTAAACAGTAAAATGTGACTAACATATTCAAGATCAAGATAATATATATATATATATATATATATATATATATATATATATATATATATATATATATATATATATATATATATATATATATATATATATATATATAATGCAATACAACAGCAAAAATATATTCTTATATGCGTTTTAGTTCATTATTTTCCTCTTAAAAATTCGCAATCCTTACTAGATAATGGCTGGATTTTAGTTTTCTTTCTTTCTTTTAGATAGTAAATGAATAAGTCATAAAATGGACTGAGTTTACAATCCATATTAGTAGGGACTTGGGAGGATTATCGGGTCATAATTTTCAATGAATCGTACATTTAACAAATATATATATATATATATATATATATATATATAAATTTTAACTTTAGACTTATTTTATGTTAAATCTAAGTATTCTTAAACAAGTTTTTTTTATCAATAATAAAAAATAAAAATATAAGCATAAGAGAATTATGGAGCAAATACACTAAGTATAAATTATGTTTCAAATAGAATCATTTGTTCCGTCATATAACTTTGATGTCTCACCGTTAAAAGATGAATATATATAGTGTGAAACGGACCTTTTAAACTCCCGAGAAGTTTCTGCATAATACAAAGTTTCAGCTGTTATGCATGTATACTTGCTTCTGTTTTTAAATAAGTTAATGAATCGCATGACAACAAAATATATGTTACTTTTACTTTTTTTTCCTTTTTTAAATTTATCAACCTAATAAATAATTAATCTTTAATTATTAATTAAGTATTTGATACTAGTTCTGACTCAAAAATTAATGATAATGTGAAAGTTATATTTCGGTTGTTAGAGATTTTATATTAACTAAAAGTAAGATTAATTATTTATAGAATATAAATCAATTTCATGATAATGGATTCAATATTAACTTCCTATGAAAATGTTTTTTTTCGTTTCACATATACATATATCGACATGAAAAAAAAAAATGTAATTTGTGAATATGAATTAGGTTTAAATTAATTTTCTGAAATCCACCTCCTAATAGTTTAAGACTTGGATTTACTACACTAATCCCACCATAACCCCAATCTAATCTGATTGTATTAAGGATAAGTTAACTCTAGCGAATGAATTAAATCTATATATATAGAAATGCTTATTGATTAAATTGATGAGTTGAAAACATAATGGTAGAAGTTTTGGAATGGCGTCCCCCACATATAGAGAGAGCTTATTTCTTGGTTTTATTGGCAGACGTCAACTTTTTTATCTTTCTTGATGGATCATAATGAAAACCATGTCACATGTGTGTTGATCCACCTTTCTAAGAAACATGATCACATGCATATTCCATATGTTCCACTATAATGCATGGTGAAAATTTTGGCTTTTTGGTCTATATGCTCTGAAAAGACACAGCACAAAACGCGTAACATGGACCAAAATGTTTGGGACCCTCTATAATAGGCCAAACAACAGTACACACTGTAAACGAACCAAACCATTCACTTTAATAAATTACGAATATAGGAACATAGAACCTAGCTCAAGTCACAACCTAGCTTTTGAGTTCGAATCACCAACATTTCCTCCCAAGTGGAAGGCAAAACCCAAAACCACTCTCTTCACTCTCTTACCATATTAATCATTTCGTCCATGTCACAACGTATGGTCTTGGAGTTTGAACTACGCAGCAATGTCCCTTCAAACTGCAAAAAAGCACTACAATTTTAACTTTCTTGTGGAAACCTTAGGCGTAGGGAACATCTGGTTTCGTTAAAGCCCAACACCATTATTCCTTCAGTCGAATCACACATGCCTTAAGTACCAATATTAATATTATAACTTCAAACACATGCAGCAAGTTTTGAAATTTCTTCTTTTCTTTTTTCCTCTTTATTAATTAAACCCTTAAACTGTTCAAGGCATTCGAGAACCCATTAAAAAAAGAAATGATTAACGACTCTTTAATTGGCAATTATGGATCATGCTTTGTCTGTTTTGTTTTGATTCTTTACTTAAAGTTTGAGACAAAAGGACAAAAACTTTATGCTAATATGAAGCCATTTCTTATGGCTTTCACACCAATGTAGCAAGCAAAGTCCATCAAGACAAAGCACACCATTCGTGCACTACTTAGTGCTGGTCAGCAAAAGGAACGCATCAATTATCTTATTAAGATATCATTATTATTATTATTATTATTATATATCCCAAAGAGGAAGATTCTTGGTCAAACCAAGAACGTGTGTTTCATTCTAATGGTATTATAAAATGCAAATAATAACCACAATACTACTTAGAAAGAAAAAATTGGACTTGTTTTGATCTTTTGATTTCAACAGAGCTGTGTGCAGTGATTTCATTTTATAGGTCACAACACTCTGGAAGGTATCTCAAACCTGCCACTTGATTCACATTCAACTTTGCCTCTCTTAAGAAATCAACAAGCTTAGGCAGTCAAAAACAATACCCAAAAACGGGTATAAAAAATAAGGGTCAAAGAGTCCAAACGGAATGTCAATGACCAAAATATCTTCTTATATTAAGAAATCATCCTAATTAAGTGGGTGAGTTAGTGAGTCAGCTAGGTTAGCATTGTGGCTAAAACTAAACATTTCTGTTAATGTTGTCTTGATCATTGAATTAGAATCAAGCACTGAAACCTTAATTGATTTGCAACCTAATACCATTTGAAATCATACAAACAAATAACCCATTTTCTATTTCTGTCGGGTCAACTGCTACCAGTTCTCGCCGTTGGATATCATGTTTCGGTTACAAAAACATATTGTTATTGACTTTTATTTGGGTGAACATGTACAAAATGTTGTCAATTGAAAAATTTTAAGGATTCCTTTGCTAAGTTGTTTTCCTTTTTTTGCTGTATATTTGTTAATTCTTAATCAGGATTGGGCCAGGAGTGTTGAGTTGGACTCTTTTGTAAACTTGAATATTACTTGACCGGCTGTTTCTTCCTGTGTCTCTTTTTTTCTTTCTACACTCCCATAAATTGTATTATTCTCATTTACCCCTCATTAAAAATCCTAAACTTTTTTCATTCTTTCTTCCTCAGTTCCATGGACTGACCTGCACCTCCCTCCATTGCTTTTCTCTGTTATTCAAGCCCCCTCCTCCATCAATCCTTCATTCCTTTACATGATTACCATCCATCATCTTCTTCAAGTCTTTTCTCTTCGTATGGCTAGGTAGTTAAGAGTGGTTTGTAGTGGAGAGGAGAGAAGATACAATAACTATAATGGAGGAGTCATGCCTACTTCTGATATGTTCCTTTTTCTCTCTAGTGTCGACTTTGGCGCGACGAAGGAGACTCAAATCACAGAAAAAGCAATGTAGGTCAGTTCATGACGCACAAGAAGAAAGGGTGAAAAAGAATTAGGGTTTTAATATATTTTTAACGAAGAATAAAAAGAGAATGTTATAATTTATCGGGGTGCAAGAAGGAAAACAGAGAGGTGCATTAAGAAACAGCCTACTGTACCATATAAAACAAAGTCCACGGAAGTATGTTATTCAAAGGTTGATGATATCACTCTCTTGCATTTTGCTCTTTGCACCGCTGATTTCTTTTTCAAGATCTTTAAGAAAAATATTTTTCTACTAAAACTATTTTTTCCGGTACATAGTGGAGCCAATTTGTTGGGTTCAAACAAAATCTTACATCGGATAAAATAAGAGATGAACATGAGTTTATATACAGATAACATACCTCCATTGTTAAGAGGTCTTTTGGAATGGTACCAAAAATAAATCCGTAAGAGCTTGACCCAAAGCGGACAATATCTTACGAGTGTGAAAAAAATCCATGAATGTAAAAATAAAATAAGTTCAAATGATAATACGTAATAGCACTTGATTGTAATTAATATTTTAAATAAAGTGATTTTAATTAAACATCCATAAAAACTCTTAATGTATAATGTTGATTGATTACTTATAATTGGTGACGAATTGATATTATAACTGATTAATTTATAATCATTTGTTTAAACATTAATATTTAGATAATTGAATGAGTTTGATGACATGATTATGGTTAAAAAGATAATTTTATCTGTAAGTAATATTTATAGGAATGAGAATGACGAGTCTGGTGTCATATTATGTATTTAAATATATTTTTTGTCAATTATTGTGTCAACTACTTAGTTTGATTTATTTTTATCTTCATCTTTTTATCTTTATTTTTTTATTTATCTTTGTTTTCATATATCTTAATATTTATTTATTTGTAGATAGTTTAGTTTTAAACTTAAATTGATACATAAATGTTATTTTACACCAATAGTGCACTACTCCTTTAAAAATTTTGGAGATTTCATTTTACTGCGAAACTTGTTACACTTACCAAAACTTCACAGTAGCCCTCCTATGGCTTAAAATTAGTTAAGTTATTTGTATTGAACATTAATTATGTCAAAAATTCATTTGCTATATTTATAATTTTTAATTGTGTCAGTAAATAAACCTTCTCTGAGAAGACGAGGAAGAAAAATAAATTTGTGATAAAAAAAATGTTTATTAGCAACAAAAAAGAAATCAATTATTTTACTTAATTATTATACATCATTTAAATTTAATTTAAAAAAAAAACACCACGCTTATAAAACATCATTACCACAATTTTAATCTAATCAACTTATTTTTCATTTGTTTTTTTGTCACTTCATATCCTTGTACAAATAAAAACATATAAAAAAAAACAACACAAAATTGAATTTCTAGAAAACCAAATTGTAGCTATTTTTCGCGACATACTCATGAATTGCAGCTTAGAATCTATGTACCAGACACCAAATTCTTACTCTCTTATCAAAATGTGGTATGTTTGTAATAAAAAAAAATTAAAGTATGCCATCCTAAAAAAAATAGCAAATATCAGACAAAATTTCTGAAAATGTTGATAAAAAATGTAAGACTTAATAGGAAGAAACATGCTCAAAAGTAATATGCTAAGTATTGAAAAATATAAAAGGTTTCTTGATACCTATTATTGATGTAAAGAAAACAACTTTGAGATAAAAACACTATAACTAAAGCACTATAACCACTAAAAGCGCACACGATTACTAATACTGGTTATGGTTATGGAAAACAACGTTCTAAAAAAAACTTTAAAAGGTGATTGATTAGAGATTCATTAGAAGTCTAAATGACTTCAACCAACTTAGTTTTAAATTCAGATTTGGTGAGTTGTTTTCTATAAGAGAATAGACAATCAACGTAAACAAGGTTAAAAAAAATCAAATAAAACAATAAAAAGGATAAATGCGTGAAAGACATCACTAACACCAACTTTGATGGTGTAATTTATCTTTAATGACCACTTGCTTAAAACATTATACTTGTATAGAAAAACATTATTAGAAGAATACGAGTGCAATAAAGAAATACAATATAATAGAGACATAAATAAGAAAAAATACACTTTATTATTCCTATATTTGGGATAACTAATTTTACACAATGTGTAATTTATGCTATTATTGATTTTGAAGTGTGTGTATAAACCCAACAATGTCATTTGTGAGGTATTGTAATTATCGAAGTTTAAGTCTAAAGATGTTTCTTGGGTTTAAGATTGTATTAATATGATAATATACTCACTTAATAATATATAGTAAAAGTAATTCTGATTTGAAAACTTATTGAGGAAGAAAAATTGGTTGACTTGTAGATGTGAGAATATTGAATGTATTCCTCTTGTACAAGTTTAAGGAAAATGGTCATGTGAAACTCATTGAAGTCTCACCCTATGTTTGTTTGGTGAATTTATTGTTGAGAGAAATTATTGCAAACAATATGCACAAATTCTTCATGTTACAGACTACAAATCTTAGAGAACGAGAGTGATGATCTGTGGAATGTCTTCTTCAATTTTGTTAAGAGATAACGAATTTGTGATGATTTAGCATGATTTTTTACATTATTACCTTTGCATGGTCGTCCAATCACATCCACATGCCTTGGTGAAAAATGTTTTATTTTCAGATGCGTTATCAGTTGGAATGTGTATGCAAAACATGATGTTATTTGTGACAACAATCATTCTTTTGCGTGAGGTTGGGTGGAGAGGAAAGTGAATTATTCTCAACTTGTGCTTTCGTATATCGGTCTTTGTACGTGATCTTAGTTCAATGTCAAATGCTACCCTCCACTACACTAAAAACATATAAATTATATTATTTATAATATTACAATTTTTAATTGATTTTAAAATTAAGAATTATAAATTATTTGTAGTTATTTAATGATTATATAATATATTTTAAATTTTGTAGTGAAAGACTAAAATTAAACACAAATTTAAAGGGTCATGGAACGAATAAAATTTTGTAACTTTGTATTATTTATTTACTCCAATTATATATTTATTTTCTCAAAACTATTCTTGAACATTTTTCAAAAATTAATTATAACTAATCCAAAAATCATTTTATATTAATTTTGATAACAAAGGCAATTGTATAGTCTTTCTATGCTCTATATATATTTATATTATTTTCTCACATTAATCAAATTATTCAAACTTCCACAAACTCATCCTTAAATCCACTCACATTACCTCCAAATTCCTTAAGAAAAAAAAACACAAACTTTACCTTTAAATGTACCAAAATTCATCCACTTATTTTCTCTCAAATTTATCATTTCAAAGAAAAACACTCCTTAAATTCATCATCTCAAAAGAACATGCCATCAAAATGAAAAAGTACACGTGGAATTGATTTGTCCCAGATATCTTATTGAAGAAGGAATTTGGATTAAGTCCTATATTAAGATAAAATGATAATAAAAATCTGTAAATCATTTTTCTTACTTTCATTTTTTGTTAATATTTACTTATCTTAATTGTTTGAAATGATTACTATTTCAATTGAATGTATTATCATGATTAATTTTAAACATGTTTTAATTAATTTTTAATATTTAATTAATAATATGGGTCGTATATTTATGTTTAAGGTTATTTTCTTTTTATATATATTTTATTTAATTGAGTCCCCGTAAACTTTGAGCAGTCATGTTAAATTAATGTTAATGGTGTTAAAAGGTGATTATTTGTTAATTCAAACTTGCTTCTCTCTTTAATCTCCTTTGTTCCGTTACACAACTCAATCATAAACCATGGTGACAACTACCACCACTCCAATGACACCTACCATCACCATTACCACTTCGACGACACTAACCCCTTTCACCCTCTCCTCCGTTTCCATGTTCACCATTTCAATTTCACATTCTCACTTCCAACCTTTACATGTTATAAACCTTCATAAAACTCCTAAAAAAAAACTAAAAATCCAACAATTTGAATTAATTACAACCACCAAACTCATGAAAGACACGACTACTAAGAAATCAAAATCAAATAAGCAAATTGGAACTTAAGATTATTATAGTTCACGAGAGGCGAGGAAAGAACACTTGGATATATGAAACCTTGTGTTGTTGGAGTAAGAGTCAAAATAAAGGTTTGTACCTTGCAAAACCCTACATTAGGTAGAGTTGGATATTTGATTTTGTATAGTTCCTGACTTTAAATTTTACTTTTCCAACTTCTTTTTATTTTTATCGTGATGATGGGAAGGAGGAGGGTGGATGTGAGGTGAATAGGATGACAATGGACCAGGTTGGACACATATAATGTTAACTTATTATCCCATTCGCAATAAAAAAATTTGTCTATGAGAATACTGTTTTAAAAGTATTTGTTAATATTTTAAAATTCGCAAATATCCATAAATACTTGCAAATATTTAAAAAAATTATTTTATATATATATATATTTAAAATAAAATATAAATTAAATTACAAAAAATATAATATAAATTAAATTAAATACAAATTAACATTTAATTGTAATTAAATTTAATCTAATAAAATATAAAATAAAATTTCATTTTAATGTTTTGCGTGTAATGGATACCTACGGATACATATATTATAATACTTGCATCGAATCGTTTATAAACAAGTATATAAAAAATCCGCTATCTATCTGCAAGAAATAAATCTTCGCAGATACTAACCATCTTTCACGAATTTTATCACAAATACTTACAAGTATGAATAAGTGTAGTTAGAACCTTAATTATTATTGTACCGATAGTATGTTGATGATGGAGAAAAAAAGACTTGATGGACACATGGTCAACTTTATTGATATTAAACCTTATATAGAAAAATGTTTCATTAACCCTATTTAAAAGATATGAAACTAAAAAATAATAAATACAAAAAAACAAAAATAAATTATAAATATGATCATAATAATAACAAAGTTACTAATCAAACCATTCTAAATCATGACCGAAAGTTATTTCGTAACAAACAAATAATTATAAATATATAATTTTGTTAACCAATATTTCGTAATCTCAGATTAAAGTTTAAATAATCAATAATGCAAGTATTTATATCCAAACAAAAACGTATTAATTACTTATGGTTATTATAATTAGATGTAAGAATAATCAATATTTGGTAACAACTTTTTAAAGAACGAGATACCTTTTATCTCATATTAAAGTTTAAATAATCAATAATGCAAGTATTTATAGCCAAACAAAAACTTATTAATTACTTATGGTTGTTATAATTGGAATGTAAGAATACCCTATTGACAATAAACAATTCGAAAGATTGAAATTAAAATATTATGTCGACTTTATTGTTTTTTCTTACTCTCAAATAAGTAGAAATAGTTTTACCAATTAGTTTATAAATAATCAGAAAAAAATTTTGCGTAAGTGTTGGTCAATTTAATGAAAGTATATTTCTGGTTGCTTTATAAATCTGTTTATATTGAATTAAATTGTTCATAGTGGATAATAAACCAAGAATTATAACATTTAATTTTCTCTAACCAGCATTATATTTTGGGAACTTCAAATATACACAAGTTTTTTCATTTGGCATTTGAACCGGTGGTTGCTTGTTCCTTTCCATCAGAACCTTCCTGGCATATGAACACACTTGACCGAGAAAGTTAAAGAAGATTCGCGTTTTCTTTTCTTTTTCTCATTTTCTCTTTGGAGCATCTTCTGCTATAAATACAGAATTACTATTCTGTATTATTATTATTATTATTAATATTATCATTTTCTTCCGAATAATCGAAACCTGCAATTTACGATTCTCTTTCCAGCTACTGCCGCTGCTGTGGTCTCCATTTCCAGGGGGTTCCACTCGTTGAAATCTTTCTCATTGCAGATTTAACTCCGCTTCGCGTGCTTCGATTGTTCTCTTCGCTTCTCTTTCTTTCTTTCTTTTTCATTTTTGAAAATTAGGGCGTGAATTGGGCGAAGCTCGCGTGGGAAGGAAATCGAATAAACATGTTTTTCAGCGGCGATCCTTCTACTCGTAAGCGTGTTGATTTAGGCGGTCGCAGCTCGAAGGAACGGGATAGAAAGAATCTTCTTGAACAGACACGATTAGAGCGGAACCGGCGTTTGTGGTTGCGCCAGCAGAACTCTGCTGCACTCAGGATTCAGGTTTAGTTTCTCCGCTTCCGCATGCATTTGAGATAATTGGTTATAATCACTATGAAGTAACTTTAATTCAATGGTCTAGTTGCTGTGAAGTGTACCTCAGGTGGATCTACCATGCGAACAATTCTTTATGTTTCTTTGCTTCCATCTTGCAGCTATTGTTGCATTTTAATGCCTTGATTTTGGTAGTGAGTTGCCTGTGGCAATTTCAATTGTTGTTTTTGTAGTCTTAGGTGTGTGTACTGTCAAGTGTTTCAGATTCTTTAGGATGTTTTTGAGACGTGATGATGGGTGTTCTGGCTCTCAGCAACCTATGTACGCATAATATCATTAGGAATCAGACATAGTGACTTTAGCTGTTTTGAGCGGTGATGCAAAGCTAACTGCTGATTGACTATCGTCATTATTATTATTTTGATAAAAGACGTAGGAGAATTTTACCAAGATAGAATGCACCAGGAGGAGGATATGAAGTCCTCCTATAACTATAATGAAAAAAATATACAAACATAAATTACTAACATGTGCATATAAGTTCTTTCAACTGCTTGGTTATTGGCGATAACAATTTCCTTTAAATATCTGAGCAGAGGGCCGGAGAAAAGCCATAAACTCATTCCCATTCCATAATTAGATATAATGGTAATGGAAATAGACTGCATTTTGGACATTCTTATCTGTTAGAGTTACAAAACTATTCACGAGCCTCCCCCTAACAACAACACACTTCAACTGCTTTCACTAGAGGAACTAAAGCACTTCACTGCCATAAAATCACAGATTCTCATTCTTCCCGTAACTTTGAAACCTGTGATAGAAAGTTGGTCCAAATTGTTCTAAAAATAAATTTTGCCTTAAAATGGTGACAAAGGTCGTTTTTTTTTCCATTTTGTATAACATTTTAAAAAAATTCATAGTAAACTTTCTTACTATTATTTACACACACACAAACAAATGATTTATTCATCAAATAGAAAATATTGACACTAAAAACACAATTTAAAACATATCAAGCAAAAGTACATTTTTTATATTTCATATAAATTTATTTAGTAGTTTGTTATAAAAATATATCTTTTATTTTATGTGGTATTTTATTTTGAATTTATTGAATAAATTATATATATTGTTTTATTGCATGATTTTAATATGTTGAATAATTTAAAATTAAGTAATAATAAATATAGTTAGTAATAACATGTGATATTCTTTTCTCCATTTGTACCAAACTTAATTTTCTTTCGTCATTGAAGGAAAGTGTGAACAACTTCAGTGTCAAATAAGTTTAATTTGTTTTTAATAAGTAGCCATGGGTACATATGATTGATGAAATGCAACTACAATACCTTTTGTCAAGAATCATATTGGATCTGAAAGCTACATGCTGTAGAGGAAGACAAGTTCTTTGTCCCACTTGGTGAGCTCGGTTTCACGTATCACACCATTTTGATCTATTAATTTTAGGGAAATTCCTTACCAGAGCTCTCTCTAGATGACTTCCTTTAGTGTCCTTTTTTATTCCCCTCGCTTCCTTTCATAGGACCAAAGACCATGCTGTCTACTTTTTCTTCACTTGTTCTTCTCGTGACCTTCTTTTTATGTGCCCAAACCACCTTAATCAATTTTCTACTACTCTCTTGTTAATCAGTCATACACAAATCTCTTATATATAATAGTTCTATATTAGCATTCTCATTTTTGTTTCTTTTACTTTTCTCTCATGCTGTTTTCAACATTCACTAGTGAGAAGCATAGTAGTATGATAAAACTCGCTGTTGAGTTTGGAGTATTATGCAATTACAAATAACCCCATATGTCTTTCTCCATTATATGTAATCCTCATGGATCCTGTGTGACTTCGTTGTTGATTTCTCCATCCTTTTGAAATATAAACTGATCAACTCGTGGAATGCCATGTCCCATTTTTCCTACTTAAGCGAAAACACTTTGTTTCCAAAGTCTATCTCCAAAGTTCAAGTTTAAAGTTAATGTAGGATTTGCTGAATATGTAAAAGCAGTAAAAAGGTTCTCTATTTATAATGATCAAGAATGCACAATAAGGAAACAAAATAAAGGGTAATAAGGGATATAATCATATAATCCCTGATCTCGAGCTATATATCTAACCATATCTTGAATATTAGCCATGCATACTTTTCTAGTTATACAGTATCATATCTATAACATTCCCCCTCTAGATGGAGTATATATCATGAAACTTGTAACAGGGTATCATATCTTTAACACTCCTCTCTTAAATTTCAATTTGATTATTCCTTGTTCTCCTTGGTCAAGTTCCAATGATCATTGAGGAAATAAAAGTGTAGTTCTTGAACAGTTACAATGATATGGCATATAAAATGACCGAATCAATTAATCATGCATTGCACTGCATACATAATGTTTCAACATTGAAGATTTGGTTTACAATAGTTTGCCATGCTATTTAACATCTCTCATCTGTAGAATCAAAATTTAAATTCAAATTGACCTTATGAACTCGGGTAAATGCCTGTTGAAAGATGCCATGCCATTTACTTGCTGTAAGAAAAAGAAGTTTGTGCAATCCTAGATGCATTATTTTTTTAAATTTAATTTTGGTCAGTGCTCATCCTTTTTTTGGTTCTATGAATTTGTTTTATAAAATTATAAAACAATTTTTAATGTGTACATCTATGGGAAATAAGCATTTCATATTTCCCAACTTTAAAGCTTAGGCCCTGACAATATGGTTTCATATGTGCTATAAACATCTATTACTGGAAAGATGATGAGTGTTAATCTATCTTTCATGAGCGTCTTGCAAATTGTTGACTGATTCTTGCTACAGAAATGCTTCAGAGGGAGAAAAGTTGTCAGAACAGAACAGTCTAAACTACGAGAGAAATTTCTTAGCATCTATGGGGAGAACTGTCAGAATTTAGACAGGTGAAATTGGATTGTTCACTCTGAATTGTTGCATGACATCTATTTGTTTCCTTTCACTCGGTTTCTCTAAAAATTATTTATTTATTTAGTGTAGTCTGACCCAAACTCTGCACTATTAAAACTGAAGTTAATGCCACTTTATTTGCATTCAGGAATGCTTTTGGTCCAGATTCAGATTTCCTCCGTCAGTTCCTCTATTTCTTTAATGCAGAAAATATTGATGATTTTTTAATTCTTGTGCAAATTTGCCGATTGCTTCAACAGTTTGTTCAAGAGACTGGTAATTTTTAATCAACGTTCCTTTTGTCGTGATATTGTAGTTTATTTCATAATGTACATTTTATTAGGTTTTTAGCAAGTTTCTGCAAGCTGGAATGTTTTATTTCTTTTACATTAAGTCCTTCAACCACCAGAAAAATATCTGTTTAACTGACAATGCAAACCAAGCCTTGTCTGACTGAGTAGAGTCAATTATATGGGCATACCAACCAATGCCATCAAGCACGATGAATTGTATTTTAATAAAACAATTTATAGGAAGCTCCCTTTTAGTAGCTCTTTGATAATTATGTGTTTATCTTCGACCCTTTGAATTGAATTATCTTTCATTTACCAATATATACGCAGCACATTATTAGTGTTATTTTTTTTATATTCATTCTATATATATGTGTGTGTGTGAATATATATTTTAATTTAGCAGTCTTATTATTCTAAATGTTTTTTATTTTGTTAATAATGATAATAATAATAATAGAAGAAGAAGATTAATTGGTTCGTGGTTGGGGTGGGTGGGAGATTATCAGGTCACTGGGTTTTGGAATGCACTGAATGAGAAATGTGTCTCTGCCGCCAACAACTCTTCCTTTGCTGTTGGAACTGGGGAGAATATATTTCGGAGCCTTCATTCTGTAATATTTCAAGATTATTTATTCTAGAATGGGAGAGAATGCATTCCAGAACTCATTTTGGATGCTAAAATATTGATCTTGATTGCATGTTTGGAAGTTGTGCTTTTATTACTTTCTCAAATGTCCATTCCAGTATAGTTTTTATACATGCACTTTTTTTCTTCACCTTTTGTGAACATCCTACTAAGAGCTATATTACTACTAATCATCACAAGATAATATAAACATATAAGTAATGTTCATATTATACTTTAGAGTCTCTTATATAAACTTTCATTCACACAGGGAAATTATAGATATATACATATTTAAGAAAAGAAATCAAACAAAGTAGAAATTATTTTCCCTCTCTAGAAGTTATTTCTGTTGAGATTTTTCTCCTGAGATATCTTGGCTCCCATGTAACGATCCATCATCACAATTTGAAAACAAGACAAAAAAACACAACATGGTAATTCATATCTTAAAATCTCACATACATGTGTATATCAAAACCATATATGCATATTTCCACCATTCATACATGTAATTGAGCAATTCCTTTTTAAATAAGACCATCTTGAACCCATTTGACCCACCTGCAACATTCTACACTTTTCCTACCATAACGTCAACATATTATGTCATATTGCGACTCATTTAGAGTTTCAAACTCAAACTATACAAATTCACCATTTTTTTATCACTTTCAGCAATTCAATATCTTATTCATATAATGCATTACTAACTGATAATGTATATCAAGAACATCAACTATATTTCAAACCTAGAATAATCATCAAATTTCTAAAAAAAAATCATCACATGTATTATCCAAATAAAAAACACAAGGCTTTGAATATCATCCAACAAAACACATTCCCAACACAAAAACCAAAAAACATTGTGACGAAATCACATCCATAGTCCAAATCATCTACTCTATGGTGCTATCAAATTTTAACTAGCTTCACTTACAATTTCAACTTGTTTAACCAAGCTTATGCTCCCAACTTCGCTACTGTCACATGAAGGTAAAATCTGCACATAAAATACTCTGATCAACAATCTAGTCATATCATCACACTCCTGGACTGAGAGAGATTTATCTTTGCCTCATAAACCTCACATTCAAAGTCCTAACCCAAGGCATGCAACCCTTTCCACAAAACCATCTCAAGGAAAAAAAGAGCAAAGAAAAACTTACTAAAAAATGACTTTTGATAAGACAAAATTGTTATACTCTCCACCATGATCTCTAAGATTGACTTGTATCTATGAAAGGATGAATAACTATTTCAGATATCCAGAGAGAAGGCATAGGAAAAATGTTTTAGAGAAGATGGTTTTTGTAAAATGAAGTTTGAACAATTAGCCTTTTCTATTTAGAAGTTTTGTTTACTTAAATAATAAATCATTCATACTTAATCCAATTAAACTACTTCTACTCTTAGCCAAATTAACTTGGTCCTTACACTTTGCACTTTTACTATCATAAATGAAAAGGGTATATTGTAATTTTGGGAGGTATTGGAAGCAATGTCCCCAATTATGTAACACCAATAGTGCAATTTCCATGCAAATCATTAATGTGGAATTCCTTGATTTTTTTAAATAGTTCTTCTTCAAAACATCCAATCCCCTTCACTTCCACTCACTTCCTTCTCTCTTCATGTACCCTATACGAAATAGAGGATTAATGGATGTGTTGTAAGAGTAACTCCTTTATCTTTCCTTGATATTTTTGTTACCAATACCTTTTCCATCTTCATTTTTAATGCATCCACATTATTTAAATCTATTTTCTTCCTTTCTGTGGCCTGACATTTTTGTGCATATATCTTTCCTCATTTTGGGTGAATGAAGATTATTATAACCCCTTAAACGCTTAGCTTTTCCCTGCCTACCTGATATTGTGGTATGTTTTTTGATTACTTGATTATTTCCCCAATTTTTCAGCACTTTTACAAAGGTGCAGCGTGTTGAATCATTTACTCTAATTTGTATATTTTCTCTCCAAACAATTATGTGAATGATTAATGATTTTCTCATTTCTCTCAATGAATTCTTTATCGTGGGTAAAAAAAGTGATAGTGTACGACATGACAGATGCTACATCTATAATTTATTAGTCATATAAGAATAAGAATATTATTAGTAGCGTGAACTGAACTTCCTGTTTATGAAAGCACTTGCATCTAAGATATTATTGAAATGACATTTGCTAAATATGTTGAAGGATGTACCCTATTTCTGTTCTCATTGTTTGTACGTATTTTCTCCTGAAGGAAGTCTGGTTTTATATAAAAAATGTGGGTATATTTGAGATAGCAGTGAGGAGAATGCAATTGACAACTTAGTCCCACTGTTTTTATTCCTGCATGTCTTCTGTAAGCCTAATCACAATTCATGGACTTTGACTAAGTATGTAGACATGAAACCCAAATCTATCATTATTTTTGCTGTGTGCTGCTGATCTAAATATAGAACAAAAGCAATTATTGATTTGATGATATCTGCCTCTGCATCCTTGCTGTTTCTGCAAGTTTTACTTTGGGAATGGAGCTTAATGTGTTGGATTAAAATGTATGCAACAGGGGATGTTGTCCAACTTTTTGCTGCTGAGGACTACTTGTCCAGGTGTGCTTTGGTGAACTATCGAGTGAAGCAATTTGTATATACTTGTATTCGTGCTGTACATCATAATAGGTTGGTTTCATTTGTTTTAAATTCATTAACTTTTGAGCCTTTGGCTTTTCTATATTTTCTTGCTGATTGCTATTTTCCTTTTAGTTTATTGTTTTTTTTGCGTTGGATTCTAAGTTTCTTGTTACTGTTAAACAATACTACCTCCTTATATCCTTTTATTAGAAGAAGTAAGCAACTAATTGATTAACATCAATGAAAATAGCAAAGTTAGTTAGTTTTAATATGAATTAATAATGTCGTAAATTTAAATTTTATTTAAAAAATGACCAGAGAATTAAATTGTTCAAGTGCTGATTATATTTATCCACACTACTTGTAATTCAAGGAATAACTTTTCTTTAATGAGTATAACTTCTATGGTTAATAGACCAATCAATGCATCCACTTTTATGGGCAATAAAAGTCTCATTATTAGACTTTGCAATAAATTAAGGGTATAAAATTTAATTCATATAATTATGATACAAAAATTTGCACCCATATGTTTCCTGTATAGAGGACTGGGGATATTATTAGTTTATTTCTTCTGTAAAGTCAGAAAAAAATGGTTATATATATACATATATATATATATATATATATATATATTTTTTTTTTGGATATGAATAATTTCTCAAAACGGTTTTTTGTTTAGACTGGACCTGTATTCCTGAGTTTTCTTGCTTACTTCGATTGGAACACCGTTAGAAGTGGTGGCTGAATGGTGAATATGAAATTGAAATGGGTTATAGCCTATATAGGCTGTGGAGGATCTTGTCAATACTTTGTTCTTTTAACTTTTATTTGATTGGCTTGTGTTAAAGACTTAATACTCATGTTGTTCTTTCTCCTTATACCCTAAGCTTTTGGGTGAGTTGGTTGATGACATGGTATCAAGGTCTCTGATCATCAATCCATCCTTGCGCCTTCTGTCATAATTAAGTTTATTTCAAGAACAAATGACAAATGCACATAATTAAGTGGGTTTGTGCATTTATCGTGGTTCAAGCCCAAATAAATGGCTCATGAGAGGGAAACCTTTTTTTCATCAATAACTTCACTTTTGGGAGAGTTCGTTTTATTAGTGAGAAAATGGAGGCTGTTTGATGGGTTGGAGTATTTTTTGGGAGAGTTTGAAAGCAAGTTTCTACTGCTGTTTTTCAGTTGATTCTCAAATTCTCTAACCATTTTTTTTATAAAATATAATTTATTAAAAATAGCAGAGAAAAAACAGAGGTAGGGGAAGGATAAAAAATCTCCAAGGAAGTTAAAAGAAGGTAAAAGGACTAAAGACAGTTAATGTAAATAAAAACGCACCATGTTTTGCCAAGACCATACATACCTGAGATCAGAACTTACAGAAATCATTTGAAGATCACTATAAGGGGTCCGTAAACACTGCCCTATCCACTTACATATCTAAAGGCATTGGCATTCCCCTGACCCCTGGATGAAGGATGTGGTGCACAATGCTATTAGATTTTGTCCCCTTTTATTTTCTTAAAAGAGCAATATTATTAAGTGTAATAAACCAACTCCTCGCAAAGCTTAAGCTGTGGGGTGTGTCAGACAAAGTCCACATGAATTGTTTTATATCAAACATGCCTTTCATGCCTTTGACTTAAAGCAGGGGCAACACATTGATCCTCTCTACCTTGTGTTGTGATTTATGTTTATTTAGAAAAGTGGGAACATCAAAGAATTGAACTCTAGACCACATAGTCACATAGTCTAGGGATTCAAGAGTTCTAGGCAAGTTAAATTTCCAAGAATTTTACCTTTTAAAGGACCCTGGATCAGTTAGTTTTTATAAATTCTTTTCAACGCTGTAACAATTTCTAAAACTTTTCATATCTGTAACAATTTCTATTATTTGCTTTCTTGATTTTTCTCATGTCTAATTTTTATATACATATGGTTAAACTATAGGAAAGAGAGAATTACTGAGCTGAAACTGTATGTTTTTTAGACAACAGAAATGCTTTTTTACATTGAGAAAATGAAATCAACAATAAAATAAACAGAGGAAATTTGATATCCTTTAATAATAAAGATACAATAGGAGAATAATAAAAACATTTATAATATTACATATATAGTGTAGATATTATTAATTGTATAGGATCTACTACTTTTTCTATTGTTACAGCACCTAAATGCTTGTATGCTATAGACATAGCTTAGTTGTTAAGAAATTTTGTTTTTAAAAAAAAAGCTATCTTAATAAGATTTTGATTATTATATATCATGTATACAGGTTATGGTGGATGATGAATTAAACCAGGGCTCTGGTTTGGGTTTTTCTTGTGCCACTTTTACTTCTGTAATAATGAGTTTGTGTTGTCATTGACCTTTTAAAAGGAAGACACACTTGGCATGGATTTTGATGTTGCTGTATTTTTTTTTTGAAGAATACTTTAAAACCGTGGAGAATTTTTGTATATCTACTACTTGTTCCGTTGTTTTTCTTGGGTACATGAAATTTCACATATATAATATAGATTGATAGTAAGGATTGATTTTTGTGTTATCATGCTTATATGGTATTTTTTCTGCACAGGTATCACTTGAAGGATCAGCTTTTATTAACTCTGAAGGAATCTAATGTATCTGCTATTCCTTTATTGGAAGTCTTAGTATTGTTGATAGATCCCAAACTGCCGTGGAGCTGTAAGATAGTATCAAGTCTGTCTAAAAACAGTGCATTTAGTCTACTTAGAGAGATTATTCTTACAGGAAAGGTAACATTGCAATTCTTTTTCTTTAGTTTTTATTTCTTGGCACCCTACAGCATCATCCCCATCTAATGCTATATTAAGGTCAAGGAACAAGTTAGGACATCTTGGTTTAACATATTTATATTAACTATCATTGTGCGTCATCTTTTAATTTTCTTAATTGATAATCATCGTACTATGTAAATATGTTCACCGTAGTGTTAGGAGCCAAGAATTGAAAAGAGAAAGAAAAGAAAGGTTTCCTATTGAATACAATAAAAGAACAAAAATAGGAGACCACTCTCTCCTTCAAGGGCTTCCCCTTTGCAAAGAGCTGAAGCTCAAACTTTAATAATTCACTTCTGTTCTCCTTTCCTCTCCTTATTTTGCATTTATATCTAACTAACACCTCAAGTAACTAACTCATGGATATCTTAACTAATTTCTTCTTTGTGTATCGTAACATGTAGTGTATATTGTAACGCTTTCTATCTTTATATTGTGTGTGGGAGCATTTTTATCCTGGATAATGTTCTCATCTGAAGTTTTTTTGATGTGTAAGGAAAACTCTTTTTTTAATAATAAACAACTAATGTCAGACTGTTGAATTTGAAGATGTGCTCCTTCAATGTTATAATGTGGTGTTTGTTTTGGACTTGACTTGACATGTGATAATAGTGACTCAAACGTCTGCTGTTTACCTAAGATGATGTTACATGGATTTCTGGGAGATGTTAGGGACTTCAGTTTTGTCCAACCTGATTATGGTCAGTACAGGCTGACGATTTTTCAAACTGATCAACCCAAAATTGAACAAAAATACATATCATTGATTTTCAAAATAAGTTCTATGCAAATGCGGGAAAATTATTACATTTATCTTATAACTTTTAATTTGTAAAAAAATTTCAGATTTATGTTATTAGTTACTTTTAATAGGTGGGAGTGGCGCATATATAAATAAAACATGTTAAAGGTGAACATAAAAGGAAGCTACAATGAGTGAACTTGCTGTCTAGAAGTACAGAGTAGATATTAATTGAGTCAGCTTCTAGAAGCTGGGCGGCAGATAACATTTTATTTTCTAATGGGTGGGACTGAGCAAAGGCAATAATGTAGTTTATTTCTGGATTAACTTCATTATTGTTACAAAAAGCCTGTAGAGCATGGTTATTGAACTCGCGAGTTAACTCATTAACTCGGTCGAGTTTACGAGTTCACGGAGTTTACGAGTTCACAGTGTGTGAACTTTTTCTTGTTGTAGGATTGGTAGAATCGGTTGTGGACTCGTTAAACTTGCCTGAAAACACGAGTCTGGTTTTGATTTTGCGAGTTTGAGAAGAAATTTCGAAAACATAAAACAACTTCTTTTTTAGGTTTTTTGAGCTTTTGTTCAAGCGTTGCTTTCTTTCTCATTGTTCATCTTCGTTCTCACCCGTCAATCTCATTGTTCGATCTCGCCCTCTGCTGCGCTCTCGTTCATTAGGTTCGCTCTCTGTGGTGCCGTCGATCTCGCCGTCCCTTGCACCTTCATTCTCATCATTCAATCTCGCCGTCGATCTTGCTGTCGATCTTGCCATCAATCACGTCTTCGAACTCATGGGTTGTGTATGTGTAAACCCTCTGCCATCGAAACTGTTGGTGATGTCTAAATTGATTTTATGTTTTAACAGCAAAGTATTTTATAGCACAATATTAATGGGTTTCATTTTACAGCACTGTACCATTCATTTAATTTTTCAAAAATAAAGTTCACTGCACTGTTGAAAAACCCTTGCTGCTACAACATTTTAAGCTCTGGCATTTTATTTTTTATGTTTGTAGTGAATATTTTTATCTCATTATGTTCGAAAACGCATCAAATCCAGTAGAAGTTAATTCAAGTGCATCTTGATCAGTTAAAAGTAGAAGTAAAAATGCTCCGAGAAGTGGAGACATATTTAGATTTAAGCATCATTTATGAATTAGTATTTTTTTTTCATGTAAAGTAAACTCTTACAATTTTATTGGACTCTCACGAGTTCACGTAAACTCTTGAGTTTGACAACCTTGCTATACAGTCCTCTTACAAGGCCAAGGGAGAATATGCCCTTCATTGGACCGCAAAATTCAGAATGCTCTTGTATTCAGATCAAAGCTTGTTTTATATTATTAATGGAAGTTATTAATCTGTATGAAGAAACTTCCATGCAGTGTATTGCATGTGTTTGCGTTAGTTATTTGTGTGTCATTAATTCGAGGAATTCTGAGCTAGTGGATCAAATGTACACTTGAATCTTATATTCCATCCATGTCATAATTCTAATCAGACTGCTTCTAGTTTTTTTTTTGTATGATATTTATGTTATACTATGCTTTACTTGAACCCATAAACTACCTAAATGATCTACTGCAGGATAATGCTGAAAATTGTATTTACAGTGAAAAAGGATCATCATTGGAGCGTGTGCTTACTGTTGTAACTAGCCACATTGGTCAGAAGCCATGTATCTGTTCACCTACTGATCCAGTATATAGCTTCTCATCACAGATCCTTTCGATTCCTTTCTTGTGGCATGTTTTTCCAAACCTAAAACAGGTATTCATTTTACTAACCTATTTAATTGACATCCTTTTCTCTGTTTAAGATGAGGTTAAACAGAGGTGTTTCTCATCAAAGATGTTTATTTGTTCTGTAAATATATGGGAGAACTAAAATCCAGATTGAAGTAGTGTTCAGAGTATCTAATCATTTAACATAGAAACCATGTATGATGGTGATGAAATTCTTGGAAATCACTGAAAGAAGTTTTCCTCGGTAATTTTAAACTCCTTTAAAATTCCTTTTATTTCTCGCCTGCTGAAATGCAGAAAATTAATACATTCCAAATTCTTTTTGTGCTGATGGATCTTCATTGTGAAATCTACCAATATAGAATATAATCCTGTTAACCAAAACGGAAGGAAAAGGTCAACATGCCATTCATAATTCAAGTAAAAGGACCACATCGGAAAAAAAAAATCTTTATTTATGTGTTTTGGGCGTCTCTATGCTACTTGAATAATCTGGGGGATTTGGTGACCACCTAAACTGATTAAAATTGAAATTATCCTTGTCTCTTTTTGCTTATGTCTGTCTTTTCAAATCTCCAGCTTTCATGCTGAATTTTCCTTGGCATGTTGGATAACGTTCTACAACTATTTTTTTCTACTTGCTTTAACCTTGAAAAGTCTTGTGAGAAGTGTGATTATTATTTTTTCTACTTAGGTATTTGCAAAGCAGGGCCTGGGTCAACATTACGTTCATCAGATGGCAACATGGTTACCAAATCTGATGAATTCTCTTCCTAATGATATATCAGATGAATTTCCTACCTATGCCTGTCTTCTTGGAAATATATTAGAAACTGGTGGAATTGCTTTGTCTCGACCTGACTGTTCATTCGATATGGTAAGGAGACTACAATTGCCATTTGTTATTGTTATTCTAGTTTTTAATTTTATATTGCTTTTTATAGTTTAGAAAATGGATTTTAAGCCTAACTAAACATCAAAATTGGCTTCTAAGGTGAGATATGTACTCACTTATGTACTATAATTTGATTCGAAATCTCCAAACATATCCTTACATTGAGAAGTAGAGATTTTGAATGAGCGATTAAATATTTGTGTGCGACTAGATATTTGTAGGTAGTTTGGTAGCTAGTTTGTCTATTAATTTATGGTATATGAGTTTTTATTTGATTGGCTATACCAGATGTGATAGTTTTTCCTTGAAATTTATAGTTGTGTTGCTTAAACTCTACGCCTATTTTGCTCTTGGGCCTTGAACATTTTTATTCCATTTGAATGAAATATGGAGACTTTTGGTAAATGATAAACATAGAAAAGATGACTAATCTTAATGCATTGTAAGCAATATTCGATGTTGAATATAGTTGAATATCTTAATGATATCAATCTTCGTGGTTGACTATGGTTGAGTGCCTTATTAGGTATATACATACTAGTGAGTAGTAAGTACAAAGCTCATATTTTAACGCATTAAACCATGTATATAGTATAAAAATTAAAGGTCTTAATATTTCACTGTAAGCATAAAATAGCAAATTCTAAACAGGTATATGTGATCAAGATAGCCTTCTTTTGAAACTTTTAAATTCAATTTGAAATTATTTATTGGGACTTTTTCTTTATTTTTGTTAGCTTGCAATCTTTTCATTGTATATTAATGGCGAGGCGCTTAATTTGCAGCCAAAGGAGCTAGTTTAATGCATTAGAAAACAATTATAAGGAAGACACATGATTTATAGTCAATATATTCGAAGTCTTAATAATTTGATTCTGCTTTAACTATTGACCTATATAAATGTAAAACTTCTTTGTAATACAAAATTTTCGAAATTATGCAAAAGAAAACAATTTTTCTTGTTACTCTTGGTCTCTTGTTTAGGATGAAGGAGGAAGCACTAACAGATTGAAGAACATTTACAAGCTTTGTGGATTAGGGCCGTAAGGCTATGCATTTATCTACCATTACGATTAAACTTTTAACTATCTTCAATTCATTCTACACAAAGTTATGTCATTAGATATGACTGAAAGTGTATCTTTAATTTATTTTTGATTGGGGATTAGGCTTGGTGGTTGAAGATTCAGTCTTTAATAAGAATGAAGTTTGAAAGTTATTGTTAAATGCTAAGTTGATTTGTGTTTGTTTTGTATGCAGGCTGTAGACCTTGCTTCTGTTACTACATTTTTGCTGGAATCATATCCATCTCCGACAAGATCTGATGGTAGAGAGAGTACGATTCTGATCAGACATTCAAACTTTTCTTATTAGAGATATTATTCTAGTTTTTAATTTAGTGAGGATATTTCTGAATTTTTTGTTGGTTATCATAAGGTACACTTACATCTATATATACATAAGGAGACTAATTAGGCGATAACCTAACCATTTAATCAAGGATTGATCAGCTTTACCTATATAAACAATCCTCAATATATACACATATACATTGACGTTATGAAGAAAGAAGGCAATTACATCGCTGGCGGCAATATTAAAAAGGCCAAAAGAGGAAATAAAGAGTCAATCCCAGGTGTCTGAAAAATTTAATTAAGTAGTCTATACTTTTGTTTGTGGTATTAGTTATGAAAATGAACTTAAAAAAAGTAACAACCTTAGGCAAAAAATTGACAGAAGCCAATAATACAGTTCCATCTTATAACAGGGGATCCATATTGCAATTTGTCATGACCCGACAAACAAAGCTTAAGTTATTATTACGTGAAGGGACATGAATGGTTTTATATTACTTCTAACACCATAACATAGCAGCCTAGTTTTACCTGCAACCACTGAGTGTATAATTAAAAACTGCACAAAAGTGGAAGGACACTATTTTTCAGAACCCCAAACAAGCTAATCTATCATAGAGAAGTTAACTTGCAATGCAAAAATAAGGGTGCAACTGTTTCTATGTTAAATTTGAACATAACTTGAAGCCTGGTTACTATATTCAATCATAATTATTAGATTTATCCTTTTTTGTATATGGGAGATGGTTCTCTCTTTACCATTTGTTTTTAAGCTGTGAATTGTTAATTTCAGATTCTAAAATTGCCGATGATGAAATGACTGGCGAAGATGAAGTCATGGAAGTAGTTTTGGATAGGAAATTGAATCAACAAATTTCTAATGCCATTGATACTCGCTTCCTTTTGCAACTGGTATACCATCTTGCAAATGATTTCTGTATAATGTCAATTTTTTTTAACCATTTATTTTGAAAAATTGATGAATTGTGTGTTTTGTCACATGCAGACAACTATATTATTTAGAGATTTTTCATCTTCAAATGGTTCAGATCATGAGCCAGAGGACAGGGAGGTTGCAGCTGTTGGTGCAGTTTGTGGATTTTTACATGTTATCTTCAACACATTGCCACTTGAAAAGATTATGACTGTACTTGCCTACAGAACTGAACTTGTTCCTATACTTTGGAATTTTATGAAACGGTGCCATGAGAACAAAAAATGGTCATCTTTGTCTGAACGGTTATCGTACCTCTCTGGTGATGCACCAGGTTGGCTGTTGCCACTTTCTGTATTCTGTCCTGTTTACAAGTAAGGATCTTTTATACTATTTACTTTTTTATTACATGCTTTTATTAATGCATGAATTGTAGATTCTGCACACGTTTAGTGTTTCCTTTAATCATAACCTGTCTTTTATCAGGCATATGCTCATGATAGTTGATAATGAGGAGTATTATGAGCAGGAGAAACCACTATCACTGAGGGATATTAGAAGCCTTATCACTCTTCTAAGGCAGGTAATGGAATGGAATGGAATGCCTGTTTTAGTCAGACAAGTTGTTGAGAGTTCAGAGATTGAAATCTATAGTCCCAGGAAAAGGGGAATTCACTCACATATTTAAAATGAAAAAAAAAACAAATCTTTGTAGCTCTCTAATTAAGACCTAAACAAGGATGTATACCAATGTGTACATGCATCAGTGTTCCAAGAATTGACTACGCTACATTTTGGAAAATCGGTGGTCATGACTAGAAATGTCAAAAAGATCCCTAAAGTTTTAGCACAGTGCCCCTTACAAATGTAACGTGCTTTGCAGTGGCGACTGATTTTTGAAGTTTTCTGTTTCTGCAGGCTCTGTGGCAGTTATTGTGGGTGAATCACACCACGTCTGCCAATTTGGTAAAATCGGGTCCTGTCAGCACAGCACTTAAAAAGCAGTTCGAAGCTATTCAACAGAGGGTTAGCATTGTAGTCTCTGAGCTTCTGTCCCAGGTTGAGCAATTTTTCATGTTTCCACACTGTTGAACTTGGAAGATGTTAGGAAGTTAAAAATATGAGAGGAGAAATAAAAGAGGAGGGAATTAAAGGCGGAAAACTGGTTAGTTAGTTAGTAGAGAGAGAGAGAGTATAAATAAATACATAGTTGACTGAGGAGGGGATTATGAGATATTTCTTTTGGGTATAGACTGGACATATTTTTCAGTGGAGGAAGGTTGGCTTCCTTGGGGGTGCATACTTGTATTTTCTATACATTACATAATGGATAATACATATACATATACATTCATTACTGTTGTTTGAGTGTTGAGGTGAGAAGAGAGTGTAGATTGGGTTTCTTGAATAAAGAAACCTAACAGAAGATGTCATGATAGTATGATGTTTTTCCAAGGGCACCACTTGATGCTTTACATTATAATGGGTTTATACATTTGTGGCTTCTATAGTGCTATTCTATAATTATTTCTAGGGAGTTTTAGAGAATTTGGACAGCCTTACATTGTAATGTTTCTTATTCCACTTTGAAGGATATCGAATATTTTCTGTAGTGGTGCTTTAATTCCTTTTTCACTAATAAATAATATTATCTCTGGTCCTTTTTTATAAAAAAAATTATATATCATTGGTTTCCTATAAAAAGGAATGGAAATATATTTTCTTCTATTAATTACAAGGAATATTTAGAGGTTATCCATACTCTTCGAATACTTAATTCAAATTGCAATTTCTTTGATACCTCTGTCCTAAAAGGGCATCTGAACTACTAATAACCTTATGGATCTGAAGGTTCTTTTATCTTCTTCCTAATTAACCTTTATCCCCCACAGCTGCAAGATTGGAACAACAGAAGACAGTTTACATCACCCAGTGACTTCCATGCTGATGGGGTGAATGACTACTTTATCTCTCAGGTATTTCCTATACAATTGATATTTAGGGTTATATGTACAGAAACATGATTTGTTAGTTGTGCAAATTTTTTCTGCAGGCCATTATAGAAAATACACGAGCAAATGAAATTTTGAAGCAGGCTCCTTTCTTGATACCATTTACTAGCAGGGCTAAAATTTTCACTGTAAGAATCTCACTAAGTTCTGATTTGATTCAATTAGGGGTTATTTTTGTATTACAGAATTACACTGGATGATAATGAGCAACTTTGGAGTTTCAGATTATCATAATATGTTACCTAAGTGTTTCATAAACTAGCTTTTGTCTATTTGTTGTTTCATCAGTCTCAGCTAGCTGCTGCTAGGCAAAGACAGGGATCTCAGGCTGTTTTTACTAGAAACCGTTTCAAAATACGTCGGAATCATATTTTGGAAGATGCCTACAATCAAATGAGTCAGCTGTCAGAAGATGACCTTCGAGGACTGGTAAGGCCTATGCTAATGTTTACTAACCATTTCCTCCCTGGTCTTCAGGAGAGAACTTGTAAGTCATCCTTCAATGTAATTTCAGATTCGTGTGGCTTTTGTTAATGAATTTGGAGTTGAAGAGGCAGGAATAGATGGAGGTGGAATATTCAAAGATTTTATGGAGAACATCACACGTGCTGCATTTGATGTGCAATATGGATTATTTAAGGTCATATGGATATGATTTACTGTATGTGTTTCATGTTTCTTAACGTACAACAACTGTTAGATATAAAATGATTTTTGTGCTTCATCTGCTAGCTTAAACTTTGGGAATAGCCCTCCGTTAACTCACACCCTTCTAAATTAAAGTTGAATTTTAGCAAAGTTAGGCTTGTACATCATATTTATTCTCGCTTTAGTTCTAAAGGGTTCTTGAGTGGGAGGGTGCTAAATATAAAACTCTTCATGCTCTTTTGCCTGACAAACCTTTTGGGATAAGCTGGTTCATTGCAAAACTATTCACATGTAGCCTAAGTTTAGTGCAGAATTGGATCTGGATACTGTGTTAGTACTTTTCATTTCAGCACAGTAGCCAAACTTGAGCTGCAAATTCAACTTTTACATATTGTTGCAGTGGAGTGGCTGGTTTGGGGTGTATGGGTAAAGTGTGAAAGACAAGAATTGTAGTGAATAAACTTTGCAGTTCTTTGTTGATTTTTGAAAATGTAACTGCTATTATGCCTAATGACCAACTGTTTGTAATGTGTCATTGAAAATATTTGAAAAAAAAAGCATGAGTTTTGAAATCTTTGATTGGACATTGCTTCAGCTAGACACCTTCTTGATAGTCCTTATATTCTTACTTTGATTTATTGGTTTATGATTATCTGAAGTTCTGAACATCATCATATCCAGGAGACAGCAGATCACCTGCTATATCCTAATCCTGGATCAGGAATGATACATGAACAACATCTCCAATTTTTCCATTTTCTTGGTACTCTTCTTGCAAAGGTATGTTTCTGTCCATTTTCCTCTGTCTTTTTAATAAGGTGTATCAAGACATCCTATATTTTCTAAAAAGTGGCCAAAATAATCAATTCCTTACATGATTTATGAAATCCTACTTTTCAGTCGTTTTTATATATGAAATCAGAGGCTATGCAGCGTTAGTATTTGGCTACCTGTAGTATAGTCCTGTAAACTTCACTATCCAGATGTCAAGTTCCTAGGTGCAAGATGGGTGTTTTAAGATTTCCAATAGTGTATAGTAGGAACAAGGCCAAAATACTCCATTTAAGACCTGGTTATTCTCCTCCCTTGAGATAGTGTTTTGGGGTTTAGTTTGGATTAAGCAATCTGGTATAAGTTGCATAGTGATTGACTGTGCTTTGTCGGTCATTGGTCTGTATCAGTTATTTTTTTGTATGCGTTCTTTTTCTTGTGTGTTTGCATTCTTTTCCTATATTGATTTTGCTTGATTAGAACAACACTTCACGCATACAAAATACTTTTGCAGGCTATGTTTGAAGGGATTCTGGTTGATTTACCATTTGCTACTTTCTTTTTGAGCAAATTGAAACAAAAGTAAGACTTAGCTTTATTGGTTTGTCTGCTACAGTTATTATTTACTCTATTTAAATTCAGATTGTTCAATGCTCAAATCTTGAGTTTCCATGCATTTGTTTAGTTGCTTACAACTGCTTTATGTTGATGTTTTGTGATTAACAAATAACACTTGGTAACCTTAATGTAATGCGTAGCTAGTTGTGAAATGTGTTTATTTCTTGAAGTGAATGGGCCGATGTGCACTTCCTATAGAAGTGGATTTCTACTACTGCATTAAATGAGTTTTCTGTTTTTGAAATTTATTTGTGTTGTGGGACTTCCACACCCCTCTCTCATGCCAAGGTATATACATCTCATGCGTGGAACTAGACTTTAATAGATGGTCAGATAGTGGTCTGATAGCAGGTGGAACAATATGTCCAACAAACAACAAATATCGCTAGGATAGACTCTAACCTGACTCTGATACCATGTTAAATATAATAAAACTAAGTATAAGATTAGTCTCCCTTGTGTCTTGTTAAGAAGTGGACTTTAAGCCTAACTCAACTCCACAAAACCAGCTTGGTAAGGTGAGGTTTGCACTCATTTATATATTATAAATCAGCCTTATCTCTAGTCGATGTGGGACTTCCAACACCCCCCTCACGCCGAGGTATAGACATCATCTCGAGCATGAGACTAGACATTAACGGGTGGTCCGATAATGACCCGATAGCGGGTGGGACAACATGCCCAACAAACAACAAATATAGCTAGGATATGCTCTAACCATAACTCTGATACCATGCTAAGAAGTGGACTTTAAGCTTAACTCAACCCCACAAAACCAGCTTTGTAAGGTGAGATTTGCATCCACTTATATATTTTAAATCGGCCTAAGAAGTATCTGAGTTTACCAAGATCTTTGGTTTGAAAATGGTGGCAAATGTGTTGTTTCATCTGGGAGATGCCATGGTGGTCACTGCTTGTAAGAACAATGTCATCAAGCCAAATGACGAGGCCTCACTTCGAGTCATATCAAATTGTTGACTATCAAAAACTTTAGGCTCTAAATACTAGACTCTAATGTCATGTTAAGAAGTGGACTTTAAGTCTTACTCAATTCCACAAATTTAAGCTGTACTCAACCTCACAAAATTGACTTGTAAGGTGAGGTTTGTACCCACTTATAATCGATGTGGGACTTCCAACAGAAGCCGTAAGAACCCAAGAACAAAGGAAACTAGAAAAGAACTAAAAACCTATCTTTTAACAGTGACACAAGTTTCCTCTTAGAGTTTCTAAGTGTGGCCTAGTGAAAATGTCCTAATTAATTTTTGGATGTTCCACAATTGTCATGTACTCCGGGGGTACAATGATTGACTTCCTATTTTATTCCTGCATTCAATTCAAATTACCTTCGATCCTTTATAAAGGTTAGGAATTTCTTTCATGTGTAGAAAATAAACAAGAAAAATTACATGAACCAATAGGACAAAGGCATGTGCAAATTACTGAATAAACATGCCTGTACTAGGAATATGTAGAAAATGAATGAGAAATTATGCCTAATTTGTGATGCATGTGTTAGGTGAGAGGAAGCTATACTTCTCTTTTTTTATGCCTTTATTTTCTGGTTGTATCAGGCACAACTATCTAAATGATTTGCCTTCCCTGGATCCAGAATTATATCGTCATCTTATTTTTCTTAAGGTAATAGCTCATCTTTGGCTTTCATTTCCTGACATCTATTTCATTCTTGTGAAAACTCTACTGAAATTAGTTTCTGTAATGTTAGTTATCACTGGAATGAAGAAGGTCTCTTGAAAATAAAATAACAGCTTAAGCTCGTATCCAAGCTATAAAAAAACTAATAGAACTCTAAATAGCTTGACATAATTTTTTTTTCCATGAACAGCCAAGTTTCGATGGTCCCGTGTTGAATTGATATGCACTGTTATGATCAAATGTAACAATTCAACATTCATATAACATATTGTCATGCTTGCATGTGTGATCAAACAACTGAAAATCAACATTGGAATGAACGGGGTATCAGCATGAATCTTATACATTTTTTGACTACCACATATTAATGTAACTAATCCTACCAAATATATACATGATATACTGCCCCAAATACAAAATATATTATAAGACTATGTTGTCCTTGGATTAGAACTATGGGTGGGGAGTTTGTTTCACAATTGCTTTTAGAATTATTGAAAGATTACGTGTAGGAAAGCCTTCATTATCTCGGTGAGTGTGTCAATCTTTTCCCTCTTTTTTTTTAACAGCATTATGAGGGTGACATTTCGGAGTTGGAACTATATTTTGTTATAGTAAACAATGAATACGGAGAGCAAACAGAAGAGGAGCTGCTTCCACGGGGAAAGAACATCCGTGTTACTAATGAGAATGTCATTACTTTTATTCATCTAGTAGCCAATCACCGCTTGAATTTTCAGGTAAAGTAAGGCCTACTTTGAATAAAGTTTCTCAATTAACACTCATGTAAGAGAAGAAATAAATGGAGAGGTGAAATCAACTATTGCACGCTAAACTTTTAATATCATTTCTTGTCTAAAAGTTGAGTGCATAAAATGATTTTAGCTTGATTCATTTGACCTCTCTTTCTTGTACTTAAAGTGTTTGTAGAAAAAATTAACAAAACAAGGCTTAATTTTCTGTTTGATTTAAAATGCATCTCAGGGTGACTGTATTTACGTGTCAAATATATTAAAAATAACTATCTTTTTTAGATACGTCAACAAAGTTCTCATTTCCTGAGAGGATTTCAGCAACTTATTCAGAAGGATTGGATTGATATGTTCAATGAGCATGAACTTCAGGTTTCCTTCTATCTTGACTGACTTTTAGGCCTCTAAAGCTATTCCTTTTTCATTTGAATTCCTGTTCTTGCATGGTGATCTTATGGGTCTGATCAACAATTGCGTCCTTATCATTTTCTCCTACATGGCATAGTTTACACTTGTCATTGCTAGATGGCCATGCACTCGGCTTATTTTTGTCTCTAGCTACAAATTATGTTTCTAATGATCAATAATTATAAAGTGAAAAGTTGGTCTTGACTTTGTTATATTTGCTTATATGGTTTTACCTTCTTAGAAAGTTATTTTAAGTCTAATTTAACTTCATAGAACAAGTTTTCCACTTGAGGTTCTTTCCTGGTTATATATTATAATTTGGTTATTTCTCTTGTTGACGTGAGATTTTTAATACACCCTTAAGCCAAAGACTGACATAACGAGTGTAGGATTCAATATTTGTCAGTGGTCCAATAGATACAACCCACTTTGCTCCTTAGAAATTAAAATGGTCTTCCTCGTGGCAGTGTCTTCAAATACACAATAAAGAAAGAAAAAAGGTTATTGAACAATTTTAATCTTTTATAGTCTTTTTCCTAAGCTTTTGTATAGAATGACAGTTTTGGGATATATAAAACCAAAGTTGTCAAACTTGAGAGTTTACGCAAACTCGTGAGAGTCCAGTAAACTCGTGAGAGTCCAGTAAACTCGTGAGAGTCCAGTAAACTCGTGAGAGTCCAGTAAACTCGTGAGAGTCCAGTAAACTCGTGAGAGTTTACTTTACATGAAAAAAAAAATACTAATCCATAGATGATGCTTAAATCTAAATATGCCTCCACTTCTCGGAGCATTTTTACTTCTATTTTTAATTGATGAAGATGCACTTGGATTAACTTCTATTGAATTCATAATGAGATAAAAAATTTCACTACAAACATAAAAAAATAAAATACCAGAGCTTAAAATGTTGTAGCAGCAAGGGTTTTTCAACAGTGTAGTGAACTTTATTTTTGATAAATTAAATGAATGGTGCAGTGCTGTAAAATGAAACCCATTAATATTGTGCTATAAAATACTTTGCTGTTAAAACATAAAATCAATTTAGAAATTTGATGGCAGAGGGTTTATACATACACAACGCATGAGTTTGAAGATGAGATTGACGGCAAGATCGACAGCGAAATCGATGGCAGTGGGAACAACGGCGAGATCAACGGGACGGAGGGCAAACCTAATGAACTATAGCACAGTAGAGGGCGAGATCGAACGATGAGATTGACAGGCGAGAACAAAGATGAACAGTGAGAACGAAAGCATTGCTTGAACAAAAGCTCAAAAAACCTAAAAACGAAGCCATTTTATGTTTTCGAAATTTCTTCTTAGACTCGCAAAATTGGAACCAAACTCACATTTTCAGGCGAGTTTAACGAATCGAGTTCACAGTCGATTTTACTAATCCTACAACAAAAACGAGTTCGCTTACGAGTTATCTCAAAAGCACTGAGTGAACTCAAACTCGACCAAGTTAATGAGTTAACTCGCGAGTTCGATAACATGTATAAAACATCCTTTAATACAATAGATGATTTCAAAGTTATATTCCTAGATTTACACATGGACACATTTTCCCCATTTGCAATGGAATTTGTTCTCTGATTATCTTGACATGCAAATTAAAGTGCTTAGGAAAATGAGTCATGTGATCAATTGCTCCTAAATGAACAATCCAAACACCCTAATGCAAAGGGCCAATAGCGTTGAGTGTGCTCTTACCTTTCATGGGTAGGGTATATGATGATCTAGCAAACTTAGTAATTGATTCAATCACTGTTCTCAAATAATCAAGTTCCTCTTTAAAATCTATGACTTCAGACATTGAAAAACACATAACAAGATAATAGAAAAAACTTGTTTGGAAAAATAATCAAATCATTGTCAAATGAGACTTCATGCTGCTCTGAGGTCCCAACAATCCTATTTTTGGTGACAGCAAGTGGGCGCACCTTTCTGGCTCACCACTTACCTCAATAACAATGACAAGCAACGATCTGGATGGCTGTCAACGAGACAGTTGAAACAAAGCTCCCAAGATTGGGAACTCTGATACTAACTTGAACTATGTAAAATAATAAAGCATTATTTTATTGATAACCATCACCCGAGTTTCATCTTCATCATCTATATTTGTAATAATGAATAAATATTTGAAAAGGAAATAAAATGTGCTCAAATGACTGGGAAGATTTTGAATGTATTTTTTTTCTAATTACTATGGAGATATTGAGAATATTTTTTTTCTTCTAAATAATCAGTTATTTACAACTCACTTGTTATCTCATATGAATGGAAATTGTTTCAGCTTGATGCCAATAATGCCTCTTTGAATGGTTTCCTTGGAGAAAAAGTTTATATAGCACAACCTCTTGGATATGAATTGAGGGGTGAATCTGTATGTGAATTGAATAATGTCCTTTATGACCCAAAACAGGCACCATGACAATGATTTCACATATTGCAATCTACGCTTTGGATTTGTCAGCAATAAATTTGACTCTTCATTTTTTGTTTACAGTAAACAATCTCTAGCAATATATTCTGATATATGTTAATGATATAATAATCAATAGCAGCTCTGTTTCTCTGATTCAATAGATTACAACCATACTTCGTGTAGCTTTTTTTCTCTTAAACAACTTGGTCTTCTAGATTATTTTCTTGGCCTAAAAATTAAACATTTATCTGATAAGTTTATTCTTATGACTCAAAGCAAATATATTCGAGACTTGCTTTGCAAACCACATGGCAAAAGCTCATTTCATTTCTTACCCTATGGTTTATAATTTCAAGTTATCAAAGTTTGGGGCTGCTCTATTTTCAGACCCTACCATATATCATTTAACGGTAGGTGTTTTGCTATAGGTCACTCTTACAAGATCAAAAATCAACTCTGTTGTGAACAAAGTCTGTCAATTTATAGCCAAACCACTAAATTTTCATTAGGTTGTAGTTAAACACACACAATGGTATCTTAAAGGTACTTTGTTCCATGGACTACATTATCAGCTATCATTTCTTGTGGAACCCTTGTCATTGAAAAGCCTTTGGTGCTGCCGGTTGGGTATCTGTTATTGATGATTGATGTTCTACTTCAAGAGCAGGAGTTACATCTATTGATGATAGATGTTCTTGGTTCCAATTTAACATCTTGGTAGTCTCACAGGCAGTGAATTACTGCTTGTTCTAGCATTGAGGCTGAGTATAGAAGTTTAGCTCAAACTTCCACTGAATTAACATGGATTTCTACTTTGCTCACTGAAATGAAAGTTTCATTTACTAACAATAGCTTTTGTTGTAAGATGTTTCCTATAATTAATCTTGTAACCTTCTTATTTCAGATGTGTGAAAATAATAAACAGTTCAGTTTGTTTCTCTCATTTATTTTCTTCAAGAAATTCTTAGTTCAGGTTGAATTCCACTCTTACACTGCCTCAAAATTCTCCAGCTCCTTCACCAATAACTTGTATCACACTTGAGTCCCTTAATGCACCATCTATCACTTCTGATCCATCATCTTATTAATCTATTTCTGTTCCTAATAAAGCTACAGTAGTTAACACTCGTCCTATGTAGACTAGTTAGATGTAGACTAGATCTACATCTGGTATTCTTCAGTCCAGAATTCATCCTTCATTGTTTCTTACTCATTCTAAACCTGAAATGGTTAAGCAAGCTGTTGAGGATGCTAATTCTCGGGCTGCAATGCAGCAGGAATATGATGCACTTATGCAGCAAAATACATTGGACTTGTATCTCTACCTCCTCATAGACAAGTTGTTGACTGTGGGTTTATAGAGTCAAGGAAAATGCTGTGGCTCTACAAATACATATAACGCAAGATAGGTAGATAAGGGGTTTCATCAAGTACCGCAAGCACCCCTAGTCCACAATTAGTTGCAACCTCTTTGACAACTTCCTTAACCATAGTCTCAAGGGGTCCCACATTATCCAGATATAAAACTTAAAGTAAAGCATAGAAAGTTTAGGAAGTGCAGACGAAAAAGTTTGTTTTATGAAATTGAGTTTGGTCTTGAAGTTCAAATTCTAAGAGGGTATAAAGTGCATTCCGAATGATATCCATGTATTGTAACCAATAGCCATAGTTTTTTTGTGAACATGTAGTAGTTGGAAGGCTTGGACTTTTAGAATACTTATTTGTTGATAAACTTCAATAGTTTTCTGAATTTTTTTATACACATTGTTTGACTGCCAATCTTTCTGGATTCAGTTTTCAACTAATTCAAGTTTTCTTTTAGAATCTGTAATTTGTCTCAATGTAACTCAACTTGCTTCACACTATTGTTTTCCATAGCTTTTGATATCAGGTTCACTTGACAGCTTGGATGTTGATGATTTACGGCAGCATACGAACTATGCAGGAGGCTATCGTAGTGTAAGCTTTCTAGTATTTATGTGAGGATTTAGTCAGTCATGCAAAAGCAAGAAACATTTAAATGATACCCTAACTGAAACATTCCCGAGATTGTTCTTTTGCTTACTTTTGTTTTTTTCCTATAATTAATTGTTGGATTTTGAAGATAGATAAGATTGAGATTGTAGAAACTATGAGAGAAATGTCATGTCTTTTATTGATGTATAAATCAATCATGGAGTTACTCAGCCTAGGAGAAAGTACCCATTTAAGGCCTATATGGATAAATCCGTATATAAATATTTAATAAAAAAAGAGAATAAAGAAGGAAAAATGAAAAGAAAAAACAAAAAAACTCTCCGTAAGTTAAATTAATTAATACATATGTTAATTTGTAGACGTTTCGTATCAAATAATTGTTTTTTTTTTGTTGTTCTTTTTCCTAACTATAAACGACCGTGGAGAAACATATCCAAAGAAACCCTTAATTTTTGAAGTGAGCACATAAAATATGGTCGCCAAATTCTTCCCATCTCCACTCAAGTAACTGAATCCTAAATCAGCTCCTTTAAATTCAATAAGCTCATTAACTGTGGAGCTTTTGTTTTTACATTTTAACTCTGTAATGTGAGTATTTTGAAGTTCTGAATGCATTGGGTTTGTCATTCAACATTGGATCTAATTTGATTCACATTAGGGTCTTGGTCAAACAAAAGAACAATTTCCGTGGGACAATGTAGTTTTTTCAATCTTTTAACTTTTGAGCATAGCATTTGGTTGGTGCATAGTGATCTGATTCTTTAAGGGCAGCTCTTTCTAAACCAATTACTGGATCTGGTTATGTTTTCATCTTCTGGTTTCTGTTGCACGGGAACTTCCTCCAACTTGGTTTTCTCTTTCCTCCACGTTGGAGGATAGCTTGCGATCTCCCGATTTTTACTTTCTACATAAAAGGGATGTTTGCTGATCTAGTAGCTTACGTTTTTTTATCTTTTCCATCTATCTTAGTGTAAATATCAATAGTCTGAATGTCTTAGCATTTGAACCATTTTGGCTTATCAGTTTTTCTTTTTATACTTGTGAATTCTGACTTATGTTTTCTTCTGATAGGAGGATTATGTTATTGAGACGTTCTGGGAAGTTCTCAAAGGCTTTTCATCAGAAAACAAAAGAAACTTTTTGAAGTAAGATGTACACCGCAATAACATTTATTTGCTCTTCTATGACATGTTTGTGGGATAAAAATTTATTATCTTTACAGATTTGTGACAGGTTGCTCTCGGGGACCATTGCTTGGATTCCGATATCTTGAACCTTTGTTTTGCATACAAAAGTATGCTTTGATTATATTAAATATTTGCTCT
Source organism: Vigna umbellata (assembly GCF_029865625.1). Classification (NCBI taxonomy): domain Eukaryota; kingdom Viridiplantae; phylum Streptophyta; class Magnoliopsida; order Fabales; family Fabaceae; genus Vigna; species Vigna umbellata. The sequence goes on from NC_142169.1 coordinate 62,525,994, forward strand.
AATTCATTTCTACCAGAGCTGGTATATTTTACAGACAGAAGAATCATATTGGAATTGTCTGATGTCTCTTATTATAGGGCCGGTGGTAATGCTTCGGAGGAAGCTCTTGACCGATTACCGACATCAGCCACCTGTATGAATTTACTAAAGCTTCCACCTTATAAAAGGTTCGTTATAGTACTAGCTTGTGTTTACAGTTTGTAGTATGTACATTAAAATTTGTTTGTCTCTACCGTTGTAGAGTGGTTTGAAAATTAAAGATCTTAGAATTAATAACACTGACATAAGTAAGGAGAAATTTTGCTTTGTCAATTTATAGCGGTGAGTATGTGTAGAGAGAGAGAGAGAAATTAGATTGGAAACACAAATTAATCGAGATAATCTTACGAGTATTCTCTCGATTTGACATTACACCGTCTTGTTGACATAAGTGTGCACAAGATTCACGGAAGTCTAATGATTGTAGTGTTGTTTGAAATATTGAAATATTATCTTTAGCAGATTTAAAAATTTGAAAACCTTTTTACCTGATCTGAAACCTTATTAGGTGGTTATTGGATATTAACTCATTAAATACGATGTTTTTTGTGAATGTCCTTAATGTTTGGGGATTGTGGATATCAGCATTATATTAGAACTTCTCTATAATAATTGTTAACGCTAATTTTAGTCCGAACATTGTTGAAGCTCGAGGGAGGACATATCTCTCGTTTATGATTTCTATTTGAGCAGTATTATTTCCCTCAAATTTTTCCATGGTTACGACTGGAAAACTAGTTTTTGAGCCACGATAACGGGAACTATTTTTCTTAAGTCTTGTCAATATTCATGGATTGTTGCATGTTCTTGATTCATTTTTGCATCTTTTTTATGTTTTTTATCTGGCAAACCTACTCATTCATTGTTCACTGCAGTAAAGAGCAAATGGAAACCAAATTATTGTATGCCATTAATGCTGACGCTGGATTTGATTTGAGTTAAAAGGAGGCACAGCAATTTACCGCATGATTTCTTTTCCACAGCAGTAGAGGTTCAGTAGTATTTTTTACTAGAATATCCGATGTAATGTGAACTGAGGATAGGAGTGTCATGTACATAATATTCATTTTCATCTTCTCTGTCAATTTGTCCTTAAATGTAAATATATTTGGCAAAAAATAATTACGGTGGGATATTGTTTTGTATCACTAAAGTCCTATGGAATTAAAAGTTTCAGGATCGAACTTAACTTACACTTGATATTATCAAACATGGCATTGCGTACGATCATACATAAATAATGTATTTTATATGAATGGGAATATATATTTAAAGAGGTTAAATTATCAGTGTGGTCATAAATGAGTTACATATCTACCCTTGATTATCTTTCAATCATACAGCTCATAGAAGTATAAAGTTAGTCATAGGTCCTAGATTCATTCCAAGGACATTTACTAAATAGACTTTACCACCAATACGTGTCCCTTTGATATTCACACTTTTTTTTTATCTTTATTTTTTTAATAACAATTTTTTAAATTAATAAATAAATTTTATTCTAATTTTATCTTCTTAAGAACTATTTTTCTTAAATTCAATAATTACAAATGCTAAAAGATTATTTTTTTAATTTTATCTTTTTCAGTCATAAAAAATTCATTTGGATGATTAAAAATTATAAAATTAGTTATTTTTATTAAAGGTATTTTATAATTTATTAATATTTTTTTATTTTAATAAATAAAAATCATTTCACGATTTAATATTAGTTTTAGATATTAGTGAAAACAATTGTTACAATTAAAGTTTTTTTTAATGATAACCAAAGTTAATAAAATTATTATTATAATCATAACATTTTTTTATAGTTTTTATTGCAAATAGATATTTAAGTTTAGTAAATAGAATTTTTTTAATAATGGTCAAATAAAAATAATAAAATTTAAAATGCAGTTACGTAATTATTTTAATTAAAAAATAGTTATGTAAAGGATAATGGTAAAAAATTGTGTACAACAGACAATTTTAAGGAAATTTATTTTTGTAATAGTTCTTTTATTGTATATAATATTTAATTCATTTTATTATTTTATCTAATAGGTTATATATATATATATATATATATATATATATATATATATATATATTAATTAGTGAAAACAAATTATGCATCTGTTTTCGCTTTTTAATAAAATGATAATGAAATTATAGTTATAAAAATAAATATAAATAATTTTGTAATTTAATTATACATAATTTTTATTTATTTTTGTGAATGATTTTTATTTATTTTATAGATGATTTTTATTTATTTAATTTTAAAAAGTAGTTAAATTTAAATAAAATAAAACTTAAAAAAGTAAAAATAGAAAGAAAAAGTGGACACTAAAAAAAATCTTTATTTATATATTTTGAACATAATTAACTATCAAAACTATGTAATACTTTTTATTAAATCAACAAATTAAGGAAAGACATATATGTATTTTCATCATATACAATTAAAAGTTGTTTAAAACAGAAAAAATAATCCAAAAAAGAGTAAGACTAAAAGCCTCCGCTTGTCTCTCTTCCTCTCCCTGCAACCAAACACAGAACAGAACATACATTCATGCTCTTCCCTCTTCTTCTTCTTCTCCAAAACCATTCTAATTAATTAAATCAAAACACACTATAAAATTATATTCTTTTCTTCTTCTCCCCCCTCGCACTAATTTATCAAAACCCTAACACAAGATGGTGAAGGTGCGAATGAACACCGCCGATGTAGCCGCCGAGGTTAAATGCCTCCGGCGCTTCATTGGAATGCGGTGCTCCAACGTCTACGATCTTTCTCCCAAGGTAGCTCCTCCCTTTTCATTTTTCGTTCTTTCACTTTCCTCAATTCGATTTGATTCCATTTTCCTTCTCTGCAGACCTACGTGTTTAAGCTGATGAACAGCAGTGGAGTTTCGGAATCTGGGGAGAGCGAGAAGGTTCTACTGCTCATGGAGAGTGGCGTGAGATTGCATTCTACTATCTACATGCGTGACAAGAGCAACACGCCTTCTGGTTTCACTCTCAAATTGAGGAAGCATATTCGTACGAGGAGGCTCGAGGATGTGCGCCAACTTGGGTACGATCGGGTATAGTGTAACCCTCTTTCCATATACCATCCACCAACTTTTTTTTATTTCGCAAACCAAAAAAAATGTATAATTTTCTTTTCTATGAAAACTGTGGCAGATTATTCTCTTCCAATTTGGACTTGGGGAGAATGCGAACTATGTTATATTGGAGTTGTATGCTCAGGGGAATATCCTCCTCACAGATTCTAGTTTTACCGTCATGACTCTGCTGCGGTCTCACAGGTTCTTGCTAATTTCTATTCTGTCCTCTACTTCCCATTTCTGTCTAGGATTCCTTTAGAGCAGATTCTTCATGTTTATTTATGTAAGAAGAAAATAAAAATAAAAACAAGAATGACATAAGTGTCTCTTTTATTTTATGCATTTGTAGAAGTTCTTTCATATTATATTGACTTCGCCGCAAACTTGGGGAAACTTATTTCACTTTTCCTTCTTTTCTTTTCTTTTAAAGTGTTTCTAGACAAGTTTACCTGAACAGACCATAAAACTACTGTGCTATAAAATATTAAGGAGGGACTGTTTGAATCCCCGTAACCTATGTTTTCACCAGCTCACAATCATAGGATCTTCTGTTGAGAGTGAAGTGTGCATTTTGTAGGATCATGAGAGTGTCCCGTTGATTGTGTATGTATTGCATTTTTAGATTTGAATCTTTTATTCATGCCTAGTCGAGCTAATTGGCATGGTGTGTTATGCCATCAGACCTTGCTTTTTAATCGGGACCAATTAATTAACATTGTTTTACTTCACTTTCAGAATCCATTAGCTTGCATTTTTTTTTATGTTCTTTGGGGCATGGGTTGTTGGTTATTTAATTTACCTATAATTGGGATTTTGAAAATGTCTGTGATTAACAGTGGTTGCCATTTGTCATTAACAGGGACGATGATAAAGGGCTTGCAATTATGTCACGTCATCGTTATCCTGTTGAAAGTTGTAGAGTTTTTGAGCGAACTACTATTGAAAAGTTGTGGGCATCTCTGGTGTCTTCCAAGGAAGATGATAGCGATGAGACTGTTAAGGTCAATGGAAATGGAAATAATGCTTCTAGTGTAGCAAAAGAGAAGCAGGGAACCCAAAAAGGTGGCAAGGTATCAACACTGAAAATTGTCCTTGGGGAGGCACTTGGTTATGGACCTGCACTTTCAGAACATATAATATTAGATGCTGGCCTAATTCCAAGTACAAAAGTTCCCAAAGATAAAACGTGGGATAATGCTACTATTCAGGCTTTGGTCCAAGCTGTTGTGAAATTTGAAGATTGGATGCAGGATGTTATTTCAGGTGAAGTCGTCCCTGAAGGATACATTGTGATGCAGAACAAAAATTTGGGGAACAATTCTTCAATATCTCAGCCTGGAAGTGTTAGCCAGGTTATGTTCTATTTCTCTGTAATTTTAGCAGCACTATAAACTTTGAGGAGAAAATAGTAAAAAACTTCTTACTCAGATGTTTGTGGAATTTAGTGTTAACATATTTGTGTCTTTTGACACAGATGTATGATGAGTTCTGCCCCATCTTACTCAACCAGTTTAAGTCAAGGGATTATACAAAATTTGAGACATTTGATGCAGCCTTAGATGAGTTCTACAGCAAAATTGAGAGTCAAAGAGCTGAACAGCAGCAGAAAGCCAAAGAAAACACAGCTGCTCAGAAACTTAATAAGATTCGCCAGGATCAGGTTGGTAGCGTTGCCCAAACTGGCAACACACTTATTTAGCGTTGCCCAAACTGGCAACACACTTATTTAAAAGTCATGAGCCATGTGGCACACAATCTTGTTAATTGAATATCTCACTTTTGGATCATATAAAGGTAGTATTTCTTAGTGTCCATTGTTCTTGTTTGAGTTAGATCCTCAATGCATGTGGTGTCAAAACTCTTGTTGAACATAAAGCATGTGGATTTGAAAGTGTATTTTAAAAGATGCAATAGGCAATAGTTGTATCCTCTGAGGCCCATTATCCTACTGAATATGATGGACATTTATAAATAGTGGTTGCGTTGTGTCTTTATCACTGTTTTAAATTATTTTAATTCCCTTTTTTAATTTTTGTTCTTTTGTTTTTTACACGTTTGTACTAATATTGATTTGAATACAACAATAAATAATTTGTTTTGTTTATTATGTTTCTAATGACTTGTGCTCATTTTTAAAACAAATTCTCTTGTAATTTCAATTTTTTTATGTTTGGTTTAGATTATTATATATTATGTTATGGCAATATGATCTCCTATAATTTTTAATATTTACCAGATTGTGTTCGTGGTGGTTTCAATTTTTCGTTTGGACATGTGGTTCCATTTTGCAAAATATAAATATTTGGGCTGTGCTACTTGAAATTATAATTGTCTTGCTACAAAGGACAGGAAAATAAAGGGGGCCTATTTGGTTTCCAAAATTGTTATCAGTTTTCTTCTTTTATTTTCATTAATTACATGATAGGACTGAAGACAAAACATGTTTTTTTGAACCAAATAAGCTCTAAATTCCATTTTTTTACTTCAGATTCATCAAAGGGGTGAATTTTAACATGTGTATCTTTAACTGCTGGTTCCATCTATAAATTAAAACAATTATTTATGGTTGCAAGTGGTAATACTGGACACAATTATAACTTCAAATAAATATTTAGGGCATCTGATACTTAGCATAATATATCTCATTTTTTCTATGTAGGAAAATCGAGTACATGCTTTGAGGAAAGAAGCTGATCAATGCGTTAAGATGGCAGAATTGATAGAATATAACTTGGAAGATGTGGATGCTGCTATATTAGCTGTTCGAGTAGCTCTAGCAAAAGGTATGAACTGGGATGACCTTGCTCGGATGGTAAAGGAAGAAAAGAAAGCTGGAAATCCAGTAGCTGGCCTCATCGACAAGCTCCATCTTGAGAGGAACTGCATGACTTTATTGTTAAGCAACAATCTTGATGAGATGGATGATGATGAGAAGACACTCCCTGTGGATAAGGTTTTTATTTATTTATCATGCAAAGCAATAAAGTCATTCAGAGAAAAGTACAAAGAGAAGGGAGGATAATGATCCTCCTCAAAAAAGGGTGAATAGTAAACAATAAAGTAATAAAAGAAAACATAGCAAAGCTATCTGATGCATCATTTAAAGCTTTTAAAAAAAAGAGTTATGTTCCAACCACTTAAACATGCCAATGATGTTTACCTTATTTTCTTCTCCTATAGGCTAGTCTTATGTCTATAAGTCGGCATTATCACTTTTTCTTCTTAAATTATCACTATCCTCACCGATTTTCTTCATTGTTTTTGAAATGCTGATTTTTATTGTTTTTTTCTCCTGAATGTTTAACATTACTGACTATAGTATCTTGATGTTCCAGGTTGAAGTTGATTTAGCTCTTTCAGCTCATGCCAATGCTCGGAGGTGGTATGAACAGAAGAAAAAGCAGGAGAGCAAACAGGAAAAAACTGTAACTGCCCATGAAAAGGCTTTTAAAGCTGCAGAAAGAAAGACTCGCCTACAGCTTAATCAGGTGGTTAAAAATTTTATTGGTGAATCTTTAATCTATATTGAAAATTAATGTGCAGATATTAGATTGCTATCTATAAGGATCCAATTGCAAGGTATGGGACTTGCATCCGGCATTGAAGTATAGGGTACTGATGTGGGTTTATAAGGCCTTGAGCACCCTGACTAAAGCAGCTAGCTTTTGTAGTTTGGTTCTCTCAGGATTAACAAATGGTGTTAGAGTTGGTTGAATGTCTCAAAGGGCTGACCAAAATTGCTGAGTGAAGCGTCTTAGAGTGTGTGCTGCTGTGATGTTGGCTCTTAGGAACAATGCTATGTGACTTTAATTTGTGGGGTCTAAGTGATTTTTTCTATCCCGCTCCCTTTATAAGCATCTTTTATGGTAGGGTTTCCTAAGTGTTTGGGTGCTTATTAATCATTTTTTTTCAAAATCAGATCACCAATCTGACTGGGAACTAGACCCCTATTCAGTTCATTTGAGGCTTAAAAAACTAAAGATGCAGTATGTAATTACTGGAAGAATTAAGCAGTGTGATTATTTTGCAGAGTTTGTCTCATTCCAACTTCAAGTTTATTGGGTCATTATGATCATATTATATATATGCATTATAAGTTTGTTACTTAATTGGGTTTCCATTTGTGGTAGGACATACAAGTCAACTTGTGCCTATTATTTTTTTATCCTGTATATTCTTCTGGATCTTGCCTAGGCAAATTTATTATAATCTGCTTCGATACTTTCTCTGCTCTCATGAAACTGTTTTATTTTTTTAAAGATGCTTCTGAATTTCCTTCTTTGATCATATTTTGTCATCTTTGGTGTCTTCTCTCCAAATTAGAAGTTTATCAATGGTCTTTTTATTCCCTATCGATTCTCTCTAAAATAGAAATTAACAATAGGTTTTTTTTCTCCAATTTTATATCTGTAATACGTTCATATGCAACCCTAGTCTGATTTCTTCTGCATTCCTGATATCTCTACTTAACTAAATTAATTATATGTTTCCTATCAAATTTATTTCCAGGAAAAAACTGTTGCCTCAATTTCACATATGCGCAAAGTCCACTGGTTTGAGAAATTTAATTGGTTCATTACCAGTGAGAACTATTTGGTTATCAGTGGACGTGATGCACAGCAAAATGAGCTGATAGTAAAGCGGTATATGTCAAAGGGAGACCTGTGAGTATTTCTTGTTATATTACACATAAATTTCTACCTCCTTGATGCTAATGCTTAAATGTTGAGTAATGTTGAAAATAATATTAGCATGGTTCAGATTCTATCTTCTTTTGAATGATAAACACTTAACTGTTGACATGTCTCAATATTATTTGAAGACTGTTAAATTCTATGTCGTTTGAAAAAGAAAATTTTATTTAACCAAAACTTCCTATATACTTGATTAAGAACATTTGAGTATTTCAAAAAGTTCTGAGATCACTGTGAATATTGCAAACAATGAAGAAAATCACGGGAAACTTCCTTTTGTTAGAGTTGGAATACCGAATACCATTGAAAATTAGAGATTTGCTAGTTTGTAATTTATTGCTACACTGAAGTACCTGGGACGTGAGGTGGGGGAGTTAGGTATTATGGTAGTTATGGTGGTTTTCCCCAGTTCCAACATAGCTAATGCTATTCAATTGCAAATTGTGGGACTTGAATCCACATTGAAAGTATGGGTTTGTACTGTGCGGGATCATCGGATGTGAGTGCCATGGCATTGCAAATTAAGGTTCTTGGAAATTATTTCTCATGAGTGCATTGGTTTTCTTTGTTTGGTAACTGACATCTGAGGTTGGTTTATATCCAAAAGATTTGTGGTTGAAGAAATAATCCCCTTTTTGTATTCTCTTCATCTTAATCATCTTTCTTTGTTACATCGTCAAGCTATTAGCAACTTGTATTCCTTCCAAAATCATTTATTCTCTTGCATTTTATTTGTTGATCTTTGAAACCTCGACGATAGAAAAAAAAAAAAAAAGTATGGACTTCGATGCACTTTCATAGTTATTTGGTTCTACCCATCTATCTTCAACTTAATCTTATTTTCTCATTGCATCATCAACTTGTATTCTTTTGAAAACCATTCCTCGTCTTGTAGTTTTCATTTTTCCCCCTTAGAGCCTCAGATAGAAAAACTATGGACTTTTATGCACTTTCTCATATCTCTTCATCAATTTGGAGATTTTTGGTCTTAAGACTTCTCAGAAGCTGGAATCTTGTAAATTTTATTTTCAATTCAAATTAATTTTACCATGCCATTTCTAATAAAGCACCTGGAACATCTGTAAATGTTCGTTAGAAATAAAAGTTCAGTTTAAAATTTTAAACATTTTTCTGTTTTGAAGTATATGATCTCTGATTTGTTCATATAATAGGTATGTACATGCTGATCTGCATGGAGCTTCTAGTACTGTTATCAAGAATCACAAGCCTGTTCAGCCAGTTCCACCACTGACCCTAAACCAAGCAGGATGTTTCACAGTATATGCTTAACACCTGCCTATACTTTGTTATTTAAATTTAGTTTTTTGGTTGTGAAATAAACCAAACGTTAACTTTACCACATCAATTTGGAATGTAGGTCTGCCATAGCCAGGCATGGGATTCAAAAATTGTTACTAGTGCCTGGTGGGTTTTTCCTCATCAGGTTAGTAAAACAGCTCCTACAGGTGAATATCTGACAGTAGGGAGTTTCATGATCCGGGGAAAGAAAAATTTTCTTCCACCACACCCTCTTATCATGGGTTTTGGCCTACTGTTTCGCTTGGATGAGAGTTCATTAGGATCACATTTAAATGAACGAAGAGTGAGAGGAGAGGAGGAAGCAACAGATGATTATGAAAATGCTAATCTCGAAGACAAATCTGATTCAGAATCTGAGAAGGATGTTGATATAAAATCTGTCACTGACTCAGAAATGAATGGTAAATTGTCTGCAGATTCACACAAACCCCTATCAGAAGACTTTTCCAAAGATTCATCTCAAACTGGTTTGGCTACTATCAGCTCCAAAAAGGAAATTTCACGTGATTTTCCTGTGAAAGAGACAAGTACATCAAATATGGTTGATAGGGAGATATTATCAGACACTAGCAGAGATTGCTTAGTTGCTGTCCCCCCTCAACTTGAGGAACTTATTGACCAAGCTCTGGAACTTGGATCTGTTGCTAAACCAAGTAAGCTTTATGGAACTGAGAACTCTCAAATTGATTTAGGCAGTGATAAACATTTGGAACAAAGTAAAGCAGCTGTTAGGGATAAACCTTACGTATCAAAAGCTGAGAGACGAAAGCTTAAAAAAGAACAGAAACATGAAGATACAGATTCAAATGTTGAACATGGTAAGGATGAACCGAAACTGAAAGGTATTTCTGCAAATCTACCTGCAAAGGAAGATCAAAATGTGAAAAAAGGTGGTGGTCAAAAAATCAGCCGTGGGCAGAAGGGAAAATTGAAAAAGATAAAGGAGAAGTATGCTGACCAGGATGAGGAAGAAAGGAACATCCGAATGGCATTGTTGGCTGTGAGTTCAGTAGCTTACATGTCCATTCATTTCCAACCACAGAATAATTTATATTTTAGCCTCATGCACCATCTGCTTTATATTTGCTAAGATGAGTCCAAAAGATGTTAAATTTAATTAATGCTGTAATTCCTAAAACACCTTTTGAATAAATGAGTGTAGGAGAACATGAGATCACATAATGGAAAATTTCAAGAACATATTACTGTTTCCCATCTAATTCTTGCATATTTCCTCTGATTTCCCTGGCTCCACCTATAACTGTCAACCTGTTTTTCTGGTATTTGTAGTCTTCTGGAAAATCAATCAAGAAGGAAGAGACGTCATCTGAAAATGATGCATTAGACAAAGGGAAAAAATCTGGCAACGGTAAGCCTTCTAAATAGTTTCATAACTAGTGTTACTGAGATTGAGCTAACCAACAAGTTTGGTCCCAGCTTGATTACAATCCGACTGCCTTAAAATTTGGCATGTAATTATGTGAATCAATTTGTTTGTTGAGTTTGGCTAAAATAGATAATATAACCATTCTGATTGGTTTAGCTCAAATAATTTAGATTTGAGAGCCAATTTGAGTTGAGCTGGACCAAGCATTTCATTAATAGATTCATGAACATGCATATTGTATTTTATATGAAGTTGTTCATGGTAATAAATTTAGTTTGTATAATGTTTTTTTTTCATTGTCTTAATAGACTTGTTTTATGAACTAAACAAGTCGACTGTGTCACAAGTCAAACTTCCAGGAAATTCTTTACCAAGTTCCACTATTTGGTTCATGCACAGTCTTTGGGCCTCTTTGAAGGATTGAATAGTGACTCTGCTTGGTTCACTGCCCAGTGGTGGTGTACTTGTTTTTGTAATTCATTGTGTCACTACCTTGTCTGTTACCTAATTATGAGATCTAAATTTCACTGTAAATTAGACACTTATTTATATGGCAGTTATCGCAGTGTTTAATTTGTTTTATTGTCTATTGTTTGTAATATGATATTGTAGCAGGTCCTGTTGAAGCCCCAAAAATATGTTACAAGTGTAAGAAGCCAGGTCACTTGTCTCGGGATTGTAAGGAACAATCAGATGATCTGATGCATAGGCATGCAATTGGTGAAGCTGAAGAAAATCCCAAAATGACTGATATTGAAACTTCCCAAGCAGACAGGGTGACAATGGAAGAAGATGATATTCATGAAATAGGAGAAGAAGAAAAAGAAAAACTAAATGATGTGGATTACTTGACTGGGAATCCACTTCCTAATGACATTCTCTTGTATGCTGTTCCTGTCTGTGGTCCTTACAGTGCACTTCAGTCTTACAAATATCGGGTGAAGATAATTCCTGGACCAGCGAAAAAAGGGAAAGGTTATTATTATTATTATTATTATTATTTAATTTACTGTATTTCTTTTTTGCTATCTTGTATTTTGGACTAGTAGTACCTTGTAGAAGTAAGTCTTAGAAAACTACTTTTTAGTTCGAATATTTGTTCTTTCATAATTGGCGACTAGTATCTTCATATGGTTCTGTAACTGTTGCATTTGCTGCATGTTGTATTATTTCTTTCCTGGAGTCTATGATATACTCTCTCTCTCTCCTCCCCTGGCCATGGTAATCTATGTTTGTTTTAGAGTAGTCGATATTTGTTTCAAGAGGTGGCCATAATTATTTTTCTTTTTCCGTTTTTTGTACAGCTGCAAAAACTGCAATGAACTTGTTCAGCCACATGTCAGAAGCAACAACCAGAGAGAAGGAGTTGATGAAGGCCTGTACAGATCCTGAGCTAGTTGCTGCAATTATTGGTAATGTGAAAATATCAGCAGCCGGCCTTACTCAATTGAAGCAAAAGCAAAAGAAAAGCAAGAAAAGCAGCAAACAAGCTTGAAGTTAACTCTACTTCCGCACTTCTGTAGTATTTACTCAGCTCAAGTTTTGTTTCTGTTTCTGTTTCTTTTCTTTAGCTTGAGTTTAGAAATTTGTATATTGTATATCCTTCCTAATTTCGAACCTTAAGGAAGTTTTCTTCCCGTCAGTTTTATATCCTGTTTGGTTTTCTGCCCTACAGTCATAGAACAGTACTGTCTCTCGATTTTATTCAGAAGATAGTCTCTTATATTGTAAATATGAGTTTTCATCATCGAACGACAATGCTTTTATTTAACAATCTTTTAAATTTTAGAAACTGTTCGTAAATGAAAAAACATTTTTTTATTTAGTTTTATTCTTATTAAGCTGTAAGTCTAATTGTATTGTAATCTGTATATAAATTAGTTAAATTTTATTTCTTTCAAATGCAATTTTAATTTCAAATAAGTTTGATTCGTTAACTATGTCAAATCAGTCTTTTATTTAAATCTAGATGTCAATTTGGCCTCTTCAGATATTTGGTCTTAACTTATGAGTTAGGGTAAAAACTTATAAAACCAAAAAAAAATAATCATTAAAAAAAGTTCATGAAATAAAAATATATAAGAAAAATGTAATTAACTTTTAATATATTTTAAATTTCAGTATTTTTAATTTATTAAATAATTATATACAAACATTTTAATAAGGTTAATACTTCTAAAAGTTTTTATATATTAAATAATCATATATTAAAATTTCAAATTATTACATTCTGCTCTAAATCTTCACATGTTGAATCACATTCTTCAACTTAAGTTAACCAACAAATTAAATTTTACCAAACTAGAAGTTTTTCCTGTTAAAATTCTAAGCTCATGTCTTTTAAATTTTATCAAATTTTTTTGCTAAATATCTCAAAATTAGAAGAATTATTTTATGCTTCTAAAGTCCTGTAAAATTTTATATTTGAATAAAAAAATATTTGCAAAATTGAAGGAATTTTACAGAAATTAGTAAGATGTGTTTGTCATGAAATATAATTAACATATACCCTACCCCTCAACTAGTTAGTGCGCTCACTGTCATGAAATATAATTACAAAATTATGGGTACGTGACTTTTGCTTCTTGCTTGGATTATCACAGGAATTTTACCAATAATTCAGAAAAAAAATTGGATGTAAAAAGAATTACAGAAAAGGATATGTTATCAATAACATGCGATAACAACAAATTTTGAGTACTGTTATTGAAACTAAAATCTAATAATTAAATTAAGTTATAAATATAAAAAAAACATTTTAAAACATGAAAGAACTTAAAACTATAAAAAAGATGTGACAGTTTTTCGGAAAATTTACTCAAATCCATTAAAATATAATTAGTACGATTTAAAAAATATATAAACTTGTCTCTTGAATCCTTTCTGTCCACCTCCTCTTAAATATTTATATAAAATGATTAACCATAACAGGAGTAATCAAACAAGAAACTTTATATATGTTCTAAGATTTATTTAAACTATGTTTTTTGTTTACTGCAATAAAGTATAATAATTTTAATGAAACGGTGGCGGCTTCTACTTTTTACAATACAATTTTTAAATATTTAAAAATAAAAGAACCTTAATTATAGTTGGGTATAACATATTAGAGTATTTCCAATAGAGTCCTTAACCAATTGTTTATAAAAAAATAGTTGTCTTATAAAAAATTGTAGTAAAATGTGACAACAGGAATTTATACAGGAAATCATATTTAACAAGAAAAATAAGAATAAAAAATTAAAACAAATAATAATTAAATTACTTTTAAGCTGTCAAAAAATAAAATGTAAATAAGAAATTATAAAAGTGTGAGTTCTTACTAAGCAAAACTTGCATAAACTACTTAAAAATTATGTGTTGCTTATAAGAAGCCACACAAGAGATACTCTTGGTCTGTAGCAGTTGGTAATGATGAAGTTATCAGAGACAAATATGTAAATCTTGTTTTTGAACTGGTTTTCACTATTTTCAATCTAATCAAAGATAACAGCGACAATAGCTCGAAATAATTTAGAGAGAAAATGAAGAGTTCTACAACAGCCTATTCTACAAAAATGAGTTGCTACAAAACCGGTCTTTACATTAGGTTCGTCTTTCTACAACAATATTCAGATCAAGGTATAAAAAAGAAAAACAAAAGGCTCTCAGTTCAGAATCATGACTCTTGAGCCAGGGGTACCTCACTCAGATTCACTCCCTCTGGAGGCAAGTCTGAAGAAAGTGGTCCTAAGATTCCCTCACCGCTGAGACCTAATCCACCCTGTAAACAAAAAGGATAGGTATGAAATAGGTTCACCCAATGAACAAGCAGTGCATCTCTATAAGTATGCATGAATGCTATAACGTGATCAAATAAATATATCCAACTCAAAGATGAAACTTGTAATAGTTGGAAGCAAGAATATATTCATATATCTTTAGTCAGTAAAATGAGTCATTCAGGACTCCAAACTCCAAAATATCAAAACTACCGGTATCCTAACTAGGATCATCAGAATTGAAATGCATATAACACTTTCGTATTTCATCCACTAAAAAGGACCACCAAAACACCATTTAAATAGTCATTTCAGAATCTATAATGCTTATAGTCAGCAGAAGTATGTGACTTTACTTTTTTTAACAAAAGCGAAAATGCTAATTCGTCACTGTACCTACTGCAATCTAACTAGGCTAGAACTCCGTTCAGTATCAATCATTGAGATGAGATTTTGAACAAATAAATACCTCTGGCTGGAACCTGAGCATATCAGCACGAGCCATAGCTTCTGCTTGTGCGATTCTCTGTCTGAATGTCTGAGCCATCTCCTCCGCCTGTAAAAAACAAATTTAGAATTATAAGGGTGCCTTTTTTTCAAATATAATGAGAAGGTTTGATTAGATTTGTCACAGAAAGCAAGAGATAGAAAGAAGTTATAACATAATCAAAGGAACCCTGTATTTTGGCTGTTCTACGATATCAATCAAGAGGAGAGAAGCAGGAAGTGGTAAACTTAAAATAAACCATGACAAGTGAAGCCACTTTGAGTGCTACAATCATAATTTATTTTATACGACTAGCAGGCAAAAATCTTGATTTACTTCTTTTGAATTATACCTTCTCAAAGACAAGCTTTGGGTTGCGAATCATGTCACCAGGTGAGGGTTCCAACTTCTTTGTGGAAAGACTTACACGTCCTCTCTGCCGATCATGACTTAAGATCATCACCTAACCAAACAACAAATGAGATTTTATGTTCACATAACAGCTGTGATTCCAAGCAAATACAGTGTAGCTTATCATAGGTTTACCTTCAGAATATCACCAGGTTGAAGAACAGTCGCAATGTCAGTTATACGGTCATGACTGATCTGACTGACATGAAGGAGGCCACTGATTCCACCAATGTCAACGAAGGCACCGTATGGCTTTATGCTTTGAACAGAGCCAATGACTACGGATCCAATTCCTAACTGTCCTTGGCTCTCAGCCACAGCTTTGCGGTGACTGAGGACAAGTCTAGACTGTTCCTCATCCACCTCCACAAACTTAAAAGAAATCTCCTGCTCAAGAAGCTCTTCTCCAGTTGATTTCTAAGGAGAAAAGAGGCAAAAGGGAAATTGCTTGAGTGTGCTGCTGAAATTGTAATTTTTTACAATAAGACAGAAGAATGAACATGACATGAAACTTTCTATTTACCCAAAATAATCTACATTAATTTATTGAAGGATAGAAGTATTGTTAGTAAAATTGCATCAAACAATTTCAATATTGATGTTAGTGGAAGTTGGACATTTATAAGTTTAGTAGTGATCGATACTTGTCAAAGAACTATTCTATTATGGCTTTGTTATTCTCCATATCATTTAGGAATATAAATGAGTTGAGTTATTTGTGAAATATTGAAACTCCACCCGTTAAATGTTTGATGAAGCACATAACAAGCAAAACAAACTCAAGCTTTTGACTTTCGACTTGGATAGGTCAAGCTACCTTGAAATAATTAGGCTTGACATTAAAGGCTCAAGAATACCTTGTACATGTGTATGTAAATAAAATAATAATAAAATGTGATTGATCTAAAAAAATTATGATTATATATAACTTCTATGTTCAAATACTCTCTTTCACGTCTTACTTCTACTTCTTTTTGTAAAGAAAATGTCTGTTAAATACAATACTGATAAAATTAAGAAAATCATTAAGAATATATTTGATAAAGAAAAGTTATAAATGAGTTAAACAAGTCAAACTGAAGCTTTATACTTCCTAACAAGTCAAGCCAAAGTTTTAACTCTGAGCCAAGCTTGAGCACCGTACTTTTATGCAAGCCAAGTCTGAGTTTCAAGTGTTCAGTGCAGTTCAACTCATTTATACACCTTTTGTTAATATGCTTTTGAGATTTACATCTTTTGAAATACCCACAATTAAGTTAACCATATTCAATCTTGCTCCCACCAAAGCCCTTATTATACTTTCATTAATGCCAATATGTTGAGCTCTTGCTACAAGTTGAATATAATTCATGCCAGTCCATGAATGTCAAAGAAGCTTACCGCTGATATCTGTGAAAATGGAACAAAACCCTTGAGGCCTTCCACTTGAGCCACCAGACCGCCTTTGTTTGCACTGACAACCTGCCAGCCATACAATATACGTAAGTCAGAAGATAGAGATGGATAGGGAAATGAAACAGTTAATGCAATCCACGATCAAATAAACAAATTCTCAAAGGTAACAGAATCAATTTTTCTTATGCTTTACTCTGTAATTTTTACTTGAAAGATTTCCACAAATCGATGTCATAACAAATAAGACTTGAAAAAAACAGATAAGTTATAAGCCAAATCCTAACCGAATTAAGTTTCTCAGTTAGCAAAACCCACCTTACCCTTGACAACAGCATCTTCAGCCTGCAGTTGTCTACAGCGCTCCCATGCAAGGTCATATTGGATAGACCTCAAACTCAGGATCAATGTATCATCCGTTCCATTCTCACCAATGATCATAAATTCCTCCCTCAACCCAGGAACTATACCTGCTTCTTCAACTTTCTTAATTCTGCTAATGCAAGCCTCTTGCAGCGGCAAGTAGGCTGTGGACTTTGCAGTAATGTCAACATAAGCTCCACCCGCATCTGTGGCAAAAACAGTGCCCTTAACCTGAAAAACCAAACAGCAACCATCACTAGTTCATTTCGAAAACCCTCAAAATGCAAGGGTAAACTAAAATGTACTACACCCCATTAAGATAACTTCTTTGTAAACACTTATTAAAGAAAACATGTGAGGGAAAAAAAATGTAAAATGTACTAGGCCCTATTAAGATAAACTTCCTTGTAAACACCAGTTAAAGAAGAAAATATGTAAGGAAAAAAGAATTTGAGTTTCTCCGGTTAGGTATTATTTTCTGCGAACTCAGTTCATTTTACCTTTTTATGTTCTCTCTTGCATGTATAAAAACGTGTATCCAATCATCTCTTACGAAGAAGTTTATCCAGATAGGACTTAAGTATAATTCAGGCTACAATTACAAACCCCTCCCAAGAATCCAAAATTCAGTCCTCAACCCTACTAGATATTTAGGGTCTCTACCACTTGCGCTACATCAGCTGCATTTTCTACAATTTTTTATAAAATCAAGAATAACTATATAACCTAAATTGGTCACATCAGCAATTTGTCCATAATTCTCTACAACACATGGACAGAGACAAAACAGCAACTACAACCACACTTTAAAACCTCTCGCCCCTCTTTCATTTTCTTCATACACAATCAATTAGCAAATGCCGTAAACACAAAACACTCTCAACCACAAACAACTTCAAAACCATTTTTGGATGGTAAAGGGAAAGGAACGTGCCTTAGTGCCAACTTCGGATTCGTAGTCATATTTGTCGAGAGCGTCCGTGAATTGCTGGAGGCTGAAGGAGACGCCTTCAGTGGGAGCAGTGCGGCACCTCTCGTACGCTTCTTCGAAAAGTGTTTTTAGTCTCGCTCTCTCTTTCTTCTGCGCGTTCTCTATAGCCACTGAACAGACCACCGGAGCCATAGGACGCCGTTGATGCTTCGGCGGCGGCCTCCATCCCCACCGCAACTGCGACGCCGTCATCGCCATCGGCATGGCAGCTTTGTATAGTGCAGTCTTGGTGTTTGATAGATAAGGCGTGAATTATCGAAATGAAAGGAAATTAAGTAATTGTTTCACTTTTTTTTATGGCGCAGAAACTTACAACTTCAAAGATCAAAGTCATAATTTCCAAACAAATCTCTTTTCAAACATCCTTTGCTTTCCCTCTGTAATACCACAATGTAGCCACATAAATTTCAATTTAATTATAGTGACACTAAAAATAGGAGACGACTAAATAATAGAAAGTAAAATGTTATTTTTTAATACAGTAATTGATATATGTTTATTTAAGTTTTAACTCCGAGTAGGAAGTTTGAATTGATTCTCTATTAAATTTTAGTGTTTTTATTGAGTCTTCAAAAATTCAAAAAGTTTAATCGAAAGAATTTTTTTTAATTAAATGATACGTTAATTAAATAACTTTTATATTATTTTAATTTTATAAATTTATCATATAAAAGTACGTGTAAACTCACGTTCATTTTTTATTTTATTTATTTTAAAAAAATTTGTACTGATAATTATATGAATAAAATGCATATACTTTTTTACTAAGCAGTATTGTTTCATTGTGTCTTTTCAATTTTACTTTTAATTTGAGATGAAGAAATCATAATTCAAATAAATTGAACTAACATATTCCAGCCACAACTTATTTTAAAAGTTAAATGTTCATAACAAAATCATTTGCAATGAGCATTGTTAACTGTTAAGATGAAAGATGTGCTTGTGTTGCAAATCAATCATTTAATTAACTGCTGACCAACTAAAATATAAATATGTAAATATGGTCATTTAAAATACAGGATCAAGTAAGAAAGAAAATACAACTAATTTGATGTTCCTTTAAGATTATAGAATGAGCCACCTGGTATCATATCCAAATTATCATAAAATTCTTAGAAAAAATTGGAAACAAAAACATAAATTTATTGTACTAATAAACCTTAGACTCTATCCTTGTGTAGTAAAAGGTGAGTAAAATAGGAATGAAAGAAAAAAGAAATAGCCTTTTCCTTACAATTTAAAATATGCGCATTCTATTTATTGTATGTGTGGAGAGTGCTTAATAAAAATAGTTGTGTTTTATACGAAACTTCAGCAAAACTTATCTATGTGGAAACAAAAAAGTCTGTAAAATAAATTTTTAGCATTACTAACACAGTTAAAGAAAGTCTCACCTCGTGGTTTTTTTAAATTTTTTATTTTTTATTTTTTTTATTTTTTTTTTAAATAAAATAAAAATATCACGTGTCAAACTGACACTGTGTCATGTAACAATAACAGCGTGACATTTCACGTATTATTGTGAGGTCACATGTCATTGCATTAGTTTCAGTTTGATCTTGTATTTTTATTTTGTTTCAATTTGATTCATTTACTTTTATTTTGTCTCAATTTGGTCTCTCTATTCTTATTTTGTCTCAATTTAGTCCTAATTTTAAAAATTAAACAATTTTGTCCCTCTCCAAATTCAAATAAAATTTCATTTTTATATAAATTTTAACAAATATTCTTATTAAAATTGATATTTTTATTAAATATTTTTAAAAGAATTAAATTTGTTTATATTTTTATTTAATTAATTATATAAATGTTAATTATGTTCTTTAAATATACCTATAAGAGTTAAAAGAAAACAGTAGCATAACATGGTGGTGTGAATTTTTCAAATAATTTAGTTCATTGAATAAATTATTAATGTGAAATTTCATTTTTTTCTTAAATAAAAAATTGGAGAAAGTTTTCGTGAAAATGATAATTAAAGGTAGTTTCTCTTTCATGATCTTCCACGAGAACTTTCTCCATAAAAAATCACACTAGCATGTCATGTCTCTTTTTTTTAAACCCTTATTTATAGGTATATTTAAATAACATAATTAACATTTATATAATTAATTAAATATAAATATAAATAAACTTAATCTTGTTAAAAATATTTAATAAAAATATTTATTAAGACTTATATACAAGGTTTAATTGCTTCCTTTGTCCCCAGTTTGGTTGAATTGTGTCAAATTCATCCTCATTTTTAAAAAAGTTTCATTGTCGTCCTCACGTGGTATAAAAGTGTCAATTGAATCCAAACATCACGTGGTATAAAAGTGTCAATTGAATCCAAACATAGAAAAAATTTGTGTCAAAGTAGTCATTTTTCCTATATCTCTGTGTCTTCCTTTCATATGTCACTTCTCTGGAGCTATGAAAAGCCTTAAATTGGATAAGGTAAAATGAATATCTGTACTTGATTGTATGAAAGGAAGACACAGATATATAGGAAAAATGACTACTTTGACACAAATTTTTTCTATGTTTGGATTCAATTGACACTTTTACACCACGTGAGGACGACAATGAAACTTTTACACCACGTGAGGATGACAATGAAACTTTTTTAAAAATGAGGATGAATTTGACACAATTCAACCAAACTGGGGACAAAGGAAGCAATTAAACCTATATACAATTTAAATTTTGTTTGAATTTAAGGATGAACAAAATTGTTTAATTTTTAAAATTAAGACTAAATTGAGACAAAATAAAAATACAGGATCAAATTGAGACACAATAAAAATACAAAAACCAAATTGAGACTAATGTAATGACATATGACCAAACAATGACACGTGGCACTGTCAATGGCATGTCACACTGTGATTGTCACGTGACACAATATCAAATTGTCATTTTTCCAATTCTTGACATTTTTATTTTATTTAAAAATAAAATAAAATAAATAAAAATAAAAAATAATTCAAAAATTCAAAATAAAACACCAATTGACATGTAACACCCCTTTGACGGTGTTAGTATAGAACTAACGACAATGACCTAATTACTTTAATTTTTTGAAAATAGAGACTCAATTGAAAAATAAAAATAAGTGAGAACCTATTTGAAATTTATCAGCAAAATTAAGGACTTCGAAAATAATTAAACAAATGGTGTCTAACTCTCTCAGAAGACCTAATCTATTATATTTTGCTGAATTAGTATTTAATTATAATGATTGAATTATTTTTAAGTTGTTATAAGGGAAAGTGAAAACAAAAATTTATAAAACTGTGAAATATTTATAAGAACAATCCATAGATATAAAATTTGTATAATGATGTGGTAATACTAAATCGCAATTAAAGTGAAATACGAGGCGCTCTTAGATAAAATATCATCATGATTTCTATTCTTTTTCTCTTCTTTTAGTTTTTGTTATTTTTTTTATTTTTCATTCACTTTTTTTTTTTTGTCTTGTTTTGTTGCTTATTAAATAGATATTTAACATAACTTTGTTTACATATATAATGATTGCGGATTCAAAATCTGAGTTTAAATACTGAAATAAGAAAGTTAAAAAATATATAATAAAGGAGATTCCTTAAAAGACAATTATTCAATTAATATAATGTTAATATTTTATGTGCATTGAGTTCATATTGTGTTTTTTTATTTAATCTCCTAAGAAAACCCATAAATTATTAGTGTAAAAAGTTTAATATTAATTGAACAACAGTATCAAATATACCTAAAAACAGCATCTATTTACATATCTGACTTTGGTGATGTGAAAATTTGGACTCCATAGTGGATTAATTGTTTCGTTGAGTGGGTTTGGTTATGGTTTTTGGATGCAAACGGTACAAACATGTCCTCAGTTACTGAAACATACGGCAAAGCTGTCACATTTTTATTGGGTGCTATAATAATACATAAGCAATCCAAATGTTTTTGTCTGAAACATGTCTTCTCATGTTCCTTTGGTCCTCAGACAGATTAAAGCAATATTACTCCATGCTGATTCAACAAGTTAAGAAACAATGATAATTTAATAGTCTTGTATTGTGGTACTAAAGTTTAACCATTGCAATTGTTCACAGATTCAGATATTTCTTATTATGATTCTCTCCAAGTGTGATGTTTCTCTAAATGTAATCAAAGTAGAAAACACTAAGCAGGTATTGGTAATATCAGGTTGTTGAGTTCAATTTTAACAACCAAACACAGACACAATGACCAGATCAATTTTATGATGCACTGATCATGTTAGAAAGTGGAGATACGTCTTAAAGTAGGTTTTAGGTTTAGCCCTACAAATCCCATGGTTGAAAAGAGTCTATTCAAACCAAACCCTATTCTAAAATGAACCTTTTATAACTGAGATTATAATTTAGTCAATCAAACATAAAATTAGTATAATAAGTTGTTTGAGTTTATATAATAGGAACTCCCTACTATACTTAGATACTTAATATATGTATCAATCACAGATAGATAGTAAAACGCCTGGTCATTTTATTTTTCTTTTATGAGCTTATGCAGAGGTTAAATTTATCTAAGCACCAGCCAATGGCCTTACAAGCACACAACACAAATGTTTACAACCCTTGGAGAACGACGTTACGTCCTTAAATAAAGAATGAAACACAAAATCAGGTAATCAAGAGGTAGTTCAATTCACAACAGACCAAAAAGATTATGATAGGTTAACAATATTTTTTAATAATATTTTTATAATAAATTATGTGTCATTAATTTATTTATTTATTCATATATTTAAAACAAATTAATCACAAACTATGAAGTTGACTATTATAAAAAGGGTTAAATATGTTTTTAGTCCCTAAACTATTGACCGTTTTTGGTTTTCGTCCCTCTTCCAAAGTAAGGTACAATTTAGTCCTCAATCTTTAAAAAACGTTCGTTTTAGTCGAAAAAACGAACGTTTTGAGGACTAAAACGAGGACTAAAAACAAAATTTTGAGGACTAAAACGAACGTTTTTCTAAAGAATGAGGACCAAATTGTACCTTACTTTGGAAGAGGGACGAAAACCAGAAACGGCCAATAGTTTAGGGACTAAAAACATATTTAACCCTTATAAAAAAATTGTAAAAAAAATATTAAAAAAACATCTTCCTTCAGAGAAACATAAAGCCACATATTATACAGGTGTCCATCATCCTATCATCTAAATGCAGCGTGGAAAGAAAATCAATAGCGACGTTTATATCATAATCCACTTTTATTATTATTGCTATGAACTCCCTAAAATTTCATATAGTATTTATTATAAATTTTATTATGTTTCTAAAATAAATTATATCTTTAAATAGTAGTTCATATGAAATTGTATTTTCCAGCGCCTCGACTCTGATAGCACTTGAGAGTTTGAGAGAATTAGAAGTAAACGTGTAGAGAGAAAAAATCATATAGGCTGAAACGTGCCCTCTACCCAACTATCTCATCCCATAAACAAATCTCTGTTGAATGCAACAGTCAAGAAAATAACTAGTTTGGTCGATGCATTCACCTACATCCTTGCTGAGAAGTCTAAATCATCTCATAAAATACAGATCTAACAATGATCTGAAATCAAATCCTCCAGTGTTCCCGCCAAAATTAGCTAGCTACTTGTTCCTCAACATCCACCAAAATAACCGAGATAAATTCCCTAAATTAAATAGTTCTAAACTCCCAACAATTATCCTTTTCTATCACTACAAAACTGTTGACTGCTTGGCTCTAAACCTAAAACAGCCTACAAACACGAATCAATCTTTTCATGAAAGGAATGATTGTGAATCGTGAAAACCATATTTACATTCAGTTTCCCTCTAGCAAGCTCCTCAACCTGTTCCGGGCCTCTTCAGACAGGGAGCAAAATCTGAATCTTCGCCTTTGGGGTAGACAAGACTCAACAATCTGGACAGGGGACAAGCAGATAACAATCGCAGTAAGATTATCTGAGGAGTGTAGGCGCAAAGCTTCCTTAACTAGCTCTCTGGCACATTGTTCAGGATCGTCATGCCTTCTTAATCCACGCCGCACCAGACTAACAGCATCCTGGCTTGACAGTACATCCCAAATACCATCACAACCAATGATCAAGAACTCATCCTCCTCTGTCAATGTGACCACCTGAACATCCGGGTCGGCAATAAGAGGCGACACAGAACCAAGTGCATTTTTCAACTCCCAATCCCCAAGAGCACGAGTCACAGAAAGATGACCATTGAGATACCCATCATCAATATAACCACCCATCTCCTCCACTCTCCTGCGTTCTGGTAAATAACTCGGTCTGTGATCTTGGGACATATCAACAGCTACGCCTCGCTTACAAAGAACAGCTCTACAGTCCCCAGCATTAGCAACCATCAAATACCTCCCGAGTACAAGAGCAGTCAACGCCGTTGTTCCACATGAACTACTAACACTTCGTTCATCAGCCAAGGCAATGTCTGCTCCCAAAAACGCCTTTCGATGAGAATCTTCCAACCTCTTCAGAAAAAGCGCATCAGCATCGTATGATTGCAGCATATGAGCATCTTCAAAAAATAATCTCATAGCGTTGTTTTTAACAAAGGCAGCTGCATCTGGCCCTCCATGCCCATCAAAAACTGCATAAAAAGCACTTGCCATAGGATGCTCAAAGTTGAATCCAAGGTGCGCAGCTAGATCATCTATCTGAATGTGCTCATCATCCATAGACCCCCTGGGTCCAATATCAGCACAACAGCCAGATCGCACATCTGGTGTAAACTTAGTAGCAGGAGCCTCTAAACTTGAATCTCCAATCATCTCAGGCAAACTCACAGCCTAAAAAACACACAAGACATTAGTCAGCACAATTCATTTAGGTTAAGGGGAAATTATGAAACAAAGATATACAGACAAATCACAAGCTTTGCTTTTACGCTTCTTATACTAATAAATCCTATCATAATTGAACCAATCGAAATACAAACTAACATTAACACCAGTTGCACCACCTGATTTCACCCAGGGAAAAATGTTTAAAACACAATAAACAAAGTATGTTTTCTTATTACTCTTTACGCAAGGTATAGGGAAAACAAATTATAGAAACACCCGATTCAAAATCCTTTCAAAAAAATTACTGCTTCTGGAACCCCCACAACCATTCCACACGAAAATTTAATCTCCCCGCCCCGAAATCTAACAATCAAAATAACGAGCAAGAACACGTAGTGCACACCGACTGATGCATAAAAAGGGAAATTAAAAAGGAAAATTTAAAATCAACCGATTCAACTTCCAAGAGAAAACCGACACCAAAACAAAACGAAACACCACTTTTTACACCGAATAGAAACAAAACCAAATCCCAAGAAGGAATCTCAGAAAAAGGAGAAATAAAAAATCAAACACCGAAAGAATAAAAAAGACAATCAAAAAATTCAGGAAAAAAAGGGAACCCAGAAGTACCCACAGATTCAAAACGAGTCGTTTCCGTAGAAACAGATTCGGTGGCAATCCTCACGTGACCGAAGATGGGAACAACGTTGGAGGTCGGCGAAACATCAACCTTAACACCGTGTTCTTGCGCCACGCAAAGGTGGTACTTCACGTCCAGCATGGGAATGCTCTTCTGGCAGATGATTTCCGTTTCTACGACCATGTTCTGGCTCACGATGATCGCCAAGACACCGCGTTTAGCTCGCCTCTTCCAAAACCACTGCAACGGATCACTGGGGCTACGGTTTAGGGATTGCGATAGCGTTTCCAATTAGGGTTTTCCTTTTTTTCTGAGAGCTCTTGACAACAGAATTTCCCGTTTGCTTTCTTGCGTTTTTATTTGTTTTCTTTCGCCTCAAATTAAGTAGCGGGAGTATTTATATAAAACGCGCTACAACGAAATTTCACTTCACTGTATGTCAGGAAATTACATTAATACCCTTGGTATAGATTGAAAAGATATTTTGCGTCCAATAAGCGAAAACGTTAAAATTGTGAAACGAGTGGTGGTGCACGCTTCCGTCTGAAATTACGAGAATCACCCTATGCGCTGTTTAATTTGCTTACTAATTAATACGTAATTAAGTTTCTTTATGTATATGGATTTGTAGCACATAATGATAATGATTTGTGGTTAGTTTGGATGATTTGTGTAAGATATATATACACCATAAACAATATTCCTTTTGTCAGGACTTAATGTCCACTATTACACATCTACTAAACCAATATTATATTAGAAAAATCTATTTTTGAAAATATCATTTAATCTTTAAGATATTGTTTTAGATTTAAAAGTATTGTTTTTCGTATAGAGATTTGTATTCTGTTTTTAAGATTAGAAAAGTAAATTTTTTATTGCGTTTAATGAATCTTTCTAGAGATATGATGGTCATGGTCATATAAATTTCTAATGGATTATTAAATCAGTATTTTAATTTTGTTTTCATAATGAGATTAATTATTGAAAGTACAACAACTTCATCATATAAAGATGCGTAAACCTTGAGTTTAATCATTTTTCGTTATCAAATAAGTACATAAGTTGAACAAATCTTTCTATTTATCTAAATTCGAAAGATTTTACTATAAACAACGACGTTTTACACGTGTTTTATTTTGAAGTGGTAAAGTATAAAAGAGTGTTATAAACTACTAAGTTATGTGCTAGCATATAAGATTTAAAAAAAATAAATATCGAATGCAAAATTTAATATTATAAAAAATCAAATTTCAACTTTTAGAATCCCTGCATGTAAAACAATAAAAAGACATGACATGTTTTACACGTGCATACGATACTAAATAAACAATAAAAATAAACAATAAAAAATTTATGCCAATTAAAGTGAAATATGTGTATATGGAAAGACATGTTCTCCATTTATTATCCACAAAATTGAATGAGTTAGGTTACCCCCACTCTCCAAAATGTTTATGGTGAAAATAATAACAAAGAATATATTAGGTTACACCTTATATATTATTTATTAATTTATAAATTACGAGGTCAAAGTTGATAAACTAATTTATAAATTAATAGTGTTTGGTATAAATAAATTATATAAATCAAATTTATATTTTCAAATAAAAAGTATGTCATTATGTAATTATATTTTATATATTTTTTAAGATACTTACATTTTTTTAGTATTTATATTTATATTTTAAAAGTTGCATACATTTTTTTTACAAGTTATTTCATTTGGTTGATCTAATAAATATTATTCAAATGTACTTTTTATTTTCCATAAATTTAATTTTTTTATTTTCTCAAATTAAATAGTTATCGCATTGATTTTTTATACTTTTATTGTGTATAATTACGAGTAATAGTACGTAAAAAAAAAGTCACTAATAATAATAACCCTATTAAAATAGAAAGAATAATTATAAAGAAAACTAAATTGCAAATACCTTATGTCTTGTATTCTAAAAATTTATATAAAAAAAGTATTCTTGCACTTAATAACATTGATCAAGCTAATTTAAAAAATAATTAATTAAATTAATTAATAGCTAGTTTATTGGTCTTATCCAACACATTTTATATATAACTTACTCTTAACTAAAAAAACACAATTAAATAAATATTTTTTAAAACTAATTTTATCTTATTTAATGTTATGTTTAAAATATTTTTATTTAATTCAATTTTTGTTATCTTTTTTCCATATAGTAAGTATTGTAGTTTGAAAATGAAGAAAAATTATTTGCAATTAAAACAAATTG
Organism: Vigna umbellata; assembly: GCF_029865625.1. Lineage (NCBI taxonomy): Eukaryota > Viridiplantae > Streptophyta > Magnoliopsida > Fabales > Fabaceae > Vigna > Vigna umbellata. The sequence continues at coordinate 62,553,632 of NC_142169.1, forward strand.
TTATATATACAGTTGGCAATGATAAGAAAGTAGTTGCAATTTCGTTTTACAGTTAAAGATGAATATCTAGAAAAGTAAATTGGTGGGGGCACCCGCATTCTAAAGTAGGGAGCATCCCTTTAATATAATTGGGATTAGTCAACCATAACATTTATTTTTTATTTTTTTATCACCAAATCTGTAAAATATATGGTCAACACAATAATCATTGCTAATTTGGTAGAAGATTAATCTTGTTTAAATTAGTCTTTATTTATATGTCTAATATTTTCTTTCTTTCTTTATTCTAAACACCCTCACATATTATTTCTATTTTTTAAAGTTTGTTTATACAATAGTTGTGGTGATAGGTGTTGAAAATTTAATCAATATAAGTTTTGTATTGAATGAAAATATAAAAAAATTAAGCAATATATAAAATAGAAAATCTTTAAATTTATTGTTTTAAAAGTTAAAAACAATATTATTTTTTATTTAAATTTGAGCTCGTGTGAGAGGAAACTTCAACTTAAAAGGTACTGGGGAAGACATGTGATTGGAAACAAGAATAATAAAAAATAAAAAACTCCATAAAAAAATATTCATATATAATATTCAGTATAAAAGTATCTGGTTTCATTTCAAATATTATAGTATTGTATATCGTAATGGTCAACCTGCCATGCCAACTGGCTCGTAGTATACTGTACAAAAGAAAATATTATTTGACATCAATAATTATCATTTCACAACCAATCATAAGGAAAATAATTCTAATAAAAAATAAACTTTTATGATTATAATAAAAATGAATTTTATATTTATAATAAAAATAATAGAGGTGGTGAAAATAATATAAAATGAGCAAACCTTTGGAGTTTTAAAACATCATTATTCATAAAAAAAGAAGTATGAAATGACTAGAATATTTAATTTCATCCAGGATAAGTTTGTCTGACATAAATTTCAGTCGAAGCAGTTATGTCTGACTTACTTCACAGCCTGTATTATTTTTTTAATATTTTATTATTAAGGTGGTTCTTTATATTTTTAAAGTTCTGATGCAATTTCTTACTTTTTCAAGTCATATTGTTAGTAAAGCTAAAATATTTTAATTCTTTAATATATTATGATAGAATATTCTTTACCACACGTACATATAAAATCACAATTTTGAGCTACAATATCTAATTATATATATTAAACAATTATATGTCTCATATATATAATTATATACTTCAAAATGTTATAATTCTTTAAAAGTAAAATAAATTTTAAATTTAATTTAATTTTATAAGATTAGTTTATAATATTAATGCGTTATATAAAATTTATACTCATTAAATTTATTTTGTCATTTATGAATGTAAAATCTTTAACAATACACTTGTACTAAAACATATATACTGAATATAAAATTAATTATTAATAAATATTTGATAATGATTCCGCAACGTTGATTAAATAATAAATATTAAGATAATATTTGGATGACTTTAATTTTAATTCGATTTTCAAAAATAATTATTAAAATATGATTTATAGTTATTTATATCTTTTAAATTCATGTTGTTATTTTTAGTGGGTGTGTGATCTCCAACTCATATACATCGTATTATCATACAATATCAATGTTTAATTATCATTTTTATTGTTAATCAAATATCATTTATCATTTTTATTGTTAATCAAATATCATATATTTAATTATCATTTTTATTGTTAATAAAATATCATATATTTAAACATTTTTCTTATAGTTATATATTTAAACATTTTTCATCTAGTTATATTTTACATTTTTCTTATAGTTATATATTTAAACATTTTTCATCTAGTTATATATAAATATAAGTGTTACTTTAATTTAATATAAAGATTGTTTAAGCGAAATATTTCTTTTGAATACAAATAAAGTTGAATAAAAAATTTTGTTTTCAATATGATTTTCATTTAAGTATCTAAGTCATCACTCGAATGAGTAAAGATTTTATTTGAGAAAAATCCTTTTAAGGAAAAATAGTTTGTTTCATTATAATTATTGGTTAAATGGTAAAATTACACTTGAAATAAACATTTAAAAAAATAGAGACTTGTCTCACTTTAATACTCACTAATGTAATAAAACAAAAATACAATTTCACAACAACTTAAAAATTCATCATACACGTGGTTTCAATATATTTCATATTATCATCATCTATATTTACATTCAACCTTATTTATATTATGGAATTGAAATTTGGCACATTATATCCACGTCCCATCAACATTAATAGTATGCACTTTAACATACTTCAAATTCATTATTTTTTTTAATATTTATCTTAATAGTAACAATTTATTATTAGTAATAATAAATTTTTTAAATGGAAAATATAATTAATAAATTTATGTAAAAATAAATTAAGAAAAGCTAAATAAAAAATTTTGGTAGCTTAAATAATATAAAATTGTGATGATTTCAAGAACATGGGTTCAAACTCTTTTCTACCTTTTTGTTTTAAAAAAAATTAAAATAGTGATAATGAATAAGCACTCCACGGTTTGAAGTTATTATTGAGGGATCAAATATGTCAACTGGTAATTAAAATATTAATATAATAAAACAATATTAAAATAATAAATAATATTAAAAAATTGTTAAATAGTAAATTTTTGAGAAATCTTAGAGAAGTAGAGAAGAAAGAGTTAGGAATAAATTTTTAGTTGCAAGAAGAGTAGAGGTTCAGGAGGGTTTTCGGGGAAACAAATTCTGAGCAAGAGATTAAGTCTGTAATAGAGGTACGGGAACTAACCTTTCTAAGCTTTTATATTATGATTTAGTATTGTTTAATTACTATTCATGTCTTGAAATTTTGTGTGAATATTGTTAATGAAAAACATAGGTGTTTGTTGTGTGTTAATATTATATGTTGTTGTTTTGAATCTGTAAATAATAAATTTGTTAAAAACTAGTTGAGGAACACTTTGGCTAAGGAAAGACTTGGTACTTAAGTTGTCCATGGTGACATACCTCTCTTTCCTGGAAGTCTACTCGATAGGTTTTTAACTTAAATCCTATTGAACAGATTAAGTACTGTTAAACTATTATGCAATATACTCACTTGATATAAAATATGTGATGGATTCATCTTTCTAGAAGGATAAGAAGATGTCTAACCGGCTATGCCAGATTCAACTCCTTACTTCCCAAAACGTTTATATTAAGGTTATAATTGTGATGGTAGGATAGAGGAATCTTAAAAACCAGAGTTGGTACATCCCTGATCATAGAGCAGCCTTGGTCAAATCCAGTAAGTTGTGACTAGTCATATGTACTGGCGTTTATGGTGAGTTTGATTCGTCAAACATTTGATTCGTCAAACATTTGATTCTTCCCCGATGACCATTTATACTGATATTTTAGTATTGTTAATTTATTTTGTGATATATTCATTTTGTATGATTTCTGTGATGATTGTATTTTATTATATTGGATTTTAATTTATGCATCAGAACATGGTATGAGTATTATGGGGAGATTTTGTAATGGTATAATATGAGTTGAGGAATATGAGCATGATACGAGTCTCGTGGAGAGATTCTGTAATGATATGGTATTAGTGTATATGTTGATGTTTAGGGTCCTGTTGTTGGAGGTTATCCTGATACTCTAATAATCATCCAGTCTCAAGTAGAGAATGATGAATTATGTGGTGAGAGGGGTAGGAGGTCCTGGTCTATGTGTCGGTTTTGGACATAGTGTTGAGGACTAACATTGTGGATGGTATGGAGTATTTTGGAAGTGTATTGGTAAGAAGAAGTAGAAGTCATCACAAGTGCATAACCTCCCGTGACCGCTCATCAACGTATCATCCGAATGAGTGTCTATTGGGTATTGTGGAATGAGTGTCTATTTAGTATTGTGGGATGAATGTTTATGGGGTATTGTGGGATGAGTGTCTATTAGGAATTATGGTATGATGGGATGAGTATCTATGGTGCGATTGTTGTATGATGGTATGAGGGTGTCTGACGTAATTATTACATGATGTTTGTTGAGTGTATCAAAGTAATTATGCATGTTTTATAAATGATTTGTTGCATGTTAGCTCACCTTACTTGTTTGTGTTTGTGTATGTGCGATGATCGTATAATTCGTTATACAGGAGCAAATGAAAGAATGTTATCTGATTCAGTGTCAATAAAGAAAGAGATAGAAAAATAAATTAGAACAATTCGAGTTATATTTATGAGTTTGTACTTGAAATCTGAGTTTATGAATTATAAGTGTGAGATTATGGGATCTTATGTGATTCATTGAATTGAATTAAAGCCTTCACTTTAACAAATTTATACCTTAAGGTACAATTACTTACATTTAGTTAAGCACCAATCTAAATCAAAACTTTATTCCAAACCTTCAATGCCTTAGTATTACCTAATTGTTAATCCTTTTTAAAATGAGTAAATTTTAATTTTAGCTCCATAAAAACTTATTATTGCTTTTGACTTTTATATAATTAAAAAAATATCACTTTTGGTTTTTATTATTATATTATATTAACTAACTATTTACTTGCCGAACCAAAATCAAATAACAATTTTAATTGAGAATGCTTAACACATATATACTAAGTATCATTAATCTATCTTAAAATAAATATCAGGACTGGAATTATATTTAAAATTTTAAGAAAAATCACATAAAGTATTAAATAAAAATTAAAAGAAAATTTAACACATTTAAAAATATTAAAAGAAATTATTACAATTTTTTTATAACAAAATAAAGAAAAAAAATTAAAAGTAGTTAATTTTAAAAAATAAAAATATATTTAAATTTAACAATTTTATAATCCATTAAAATAGTGTTGTATGGTATTTGTCCCGTGGCATAATAAGAGACATAACTTGGGTGTAAAATGATGCATCTTAATGGTCAGTTTTAAGCTTTTGTCTTGAGGAACCATCGCAGACATCTTTTATTAAATCCAGAAAACCAAACAAATATGTTTATTCATTGCTAATCCATGGTCGCCTATTGTATCTACCAAACTCACTGCAAATAAAAACCCGCACAAGGTTTTGCCTTTCCAGTCACTTTCCCACAATTGCTTAATGCAATCACTTAATTACTATATTATCATTCATTTCACAATTATTAATCACTGCTATTCTGCCTCTCATGCCATCCAAAATCCATATCCTCAATATATATATATATATATATATATATATATATATATATATATATATATATATATATATATATATATATATATATATATATATAAAATGCAGGTTATGCAGTTCATAATTAGCACAGACAAAGATAATCTTCTCTCTGCATTTTCTGCAAACCTCAATCCTTAGCCTTCGATAACGACTAAACGGTGAGTCTCAGTTCTCTTTTTCCTTGTTAATGTAGTTAATATTTTGTTCTAATATTTTCAAAAATCTTTTTCTTGACTTTAATACTTATGTTTTAGTTTTTTTTAATAGACTTTATTAAGTTTTACTATTATGGAACATACATTTGGACTTTATTTTACACGTAAATTCAAAGTGTAGTCATTCTGTAATGAATACAACTATAATTATTTTAATTTAAAATACTATTATTTGTCCTAATTATGTTAATTATTGTTAATGATAAGGACTAAAAAGTGACGGTTAGAAAATGTAAGAAATTTAAATTTAGCAACCCAATTGAGATATGTTTATAAGAAGGAAAATTATATTTGAATTTTTTTATTTTACGTAACGATATATTGGTAAGGGGAATTTAAAACTAAAAAAGAAAAAAGAAACTAGTACTAAATTGTAGGTAGTTAAATTTGACTAAAAAGGAAAATAAATAACGATGAATCATGCTGACAGAAAAAATTATAAAATTAGCTTTAAGTTTTAGAAAAATAGCAATTGATACCTGTCGTACAAATTATATTTCCCAGAACAGTTTCAGAATTGAATAGAAGTGTAAACAGAACTAGAGCTTAGGGTGTAAGTTATAGTGGCCAATGTTTGAGGCCCAGTTAAGATTATAACTGGCCCATCTATGTTTTCTTTTCAAACTTCATAAAGAATCCAATCTCTATTCATCCGATTTGTTCACAATTCAAATCATGTGTATAAACTAATTGGAAAATCTCAAACCACACGTTCATTTATATTATTGAATTATACTCAAACTTTTTTTTTTAAAATAACACAAGACTTTATGTAGAATTCATTAAAAAAAAAGTTACTTATCATATTTATATTAGAAAAAAAATTAAAAGTGTTCTTTCAAAACCAAATATACCTAGCAAAGATCTTTCTACTACTTGTAGCCTTTCTCTCTACTCCGATCACAAAAACAGAGGAGCTTTTACAAAAAATTCTCCAATGATCAAGTTAGCATTTGGTCAAAGCTTTTTAATCAAATATCAATTAGTATAAAAGTGAATAATAAATTACCATTAATACTCTATTTACAGTGTTTTACCTCGTTGACCATGAGTTTAATTGGATGGGCCACAACTTGTGTAACCCTGAAGCCTTAAGGCCCACTGGCCCATTTACCAAGTAAATGAGCTTCATCTTTTGATTAAGTTCATTCATGCATCCTTGGAAGATCATAGGAGATGTCGGTACCCGGTATCTGGTTTGTGATATCTAGTCCACGATACCTAATATTTTATTATGATAAGGCTATAAATTTTACTTAGAAGGACCAATAGGTCTTTAGCCTTCTACAATACATCAACCCTCAGTCTTTTCACGACTGGAAGGTATGTAAAGAGTGTTTAGTGTTTCTCTTGTAATTGAAGCAAGATGTCGGTATCATATTCACTAGTCCAAATGCTTGCGGTGTTTGCAATAGAGGCTTTGCAAAGAAAATTTGTTATCTTTGACCTTACACATACGAGTATAGTAGCCCCAACCTCAAGGAGCATAGCGATGAAGACGTTTTAATGATGAATCTCTAAACTTGAGGGGAGGTGACTACTAGTTACAAAGGTGACACACTAATCAAAATTTATTTTACTCACAGGTTACAACGGTTCATGAAGGGATGCAAGGTTCATGGGCTTGAATAAAATGGGTATGGCTCGTTAGGTTTGGAAGTTGAACTGTCATAATCTCGCTATAAATAGAGGAAGGTTAGCCATAAGTCACCACATAGTTACTTGGTTATACTTTCGTGCTTGCCAAAGAAGTTTGCCCCCGTTGAAGTGTAGTGACATTTTTCTTTTAGCAGGTATGACTGAATCCTTCAGTGTTAGTAGTATCGATAGTCGGGTGTCAATCTCTCCAATTACCACATCATCCTTAGGTCTAAGGATAAGTCCTGAACATTTCATAGAGACTTGGAATGACCCTCATAAAGAGCATGCCAAGACCTCTTCGAAAGCTAAAGAGGGGTATGACTGGGTTGATAGTGAGGTCAAGACCCAATTATCGGACTATAGATGTGCTCTAATACTCCAGAGATGGTCAAACAGTATTTACATTTTTAATCATGGGGTGTCAGAAGATATAGTTTCCTTAAAGAGGGCTAGTGGCATTGATTGTGTTTGTCATGGCAAGGAGAATTATGAAGATGACTTCTTCTATGTTTACACCAACATATTTACACAACTTCATGTTCGAATACCTTTTGACGAATTCACGATAGGTGTGCTCCGTCTTTTAAATGTTGCGCCGACACAACTACATCCTAATGGATGGGGATACATACAAGCCTTCAAGTTACTATGCAAGTCGTTGTACCTAGACCCATCTCCTGAATGCTTTTTATACTTTTACTGCACCCGTCCCCGAGAGCCGGCATCCTGGGTGTCACTAGTAAGAAAACCTAAGGCTCCATTATTCAGGTCATATTCAGACTCTTTTAGGAATTTTAAAAGGAGATTTTTTAGGATAGTCGTTAACCAAAGTGGTCGGTCCTATTTTTATAATGACAATGGGAAGAGAAAGTTCCCTTTCTATTGGACCAATAATCCCTTAAAGTACCAGAACTGGTCTCGGGACCGTTTATCTTCTGAAGACCGAAAGGTTATCGGGGTGTTAGAGAAATTGCCTCAACGGATGCCGGCAAGGCATCTAGTTAGAATTTACTTGTGCCACAAACCTATTTCTGAGTTGAAGGGTAAGCAAATAAAATTTGTTATCTCTAGGCACTTATTGAACCGATTTGAGCGTTTTTTTGTGTTTGTAGATTTCATGGCTCAACACGCACAAAAAGTTGGTGATGAAGACGACCTCTTCATTAAGCTTCGAAAGCAGATGGAGAAAAAGGCTAAAGAAGTTGGGCGGACTGATGTCCCGAACTTGCAACAATTCGAGACCGATATCTACCATTCAGGGTTCGACAAGAAGAGACTGGAACCCGGGAGGGGCAGGGGTGTGGGTAAGGAGAGAAAAAGACTACGAGCCACTATATTGGGCGAGGGCAAAGATAAGGATGGAGTAGTAAGGCTCTCAACTGAATTTGGGGAAGGGGCCTTCGACATTAGTGAGTTGGAAGGTCCTTTAATTCGTATGCGCAAGGGGGTCTCCATTGAACTAGGTGGCCATGAGCTTAAGGTCATCAATGATTCTGACCCTGAAATCCTGTTTAGGGGTTTACTTGAATTTCAAACTCGAGCCTTGGTGCTGAGCCGTCGGGTGGTAAACATGGCCCGAAAGGAGTTGAAGGGGGAAAGCAAAAAGAAACTAGCTGAGGACTTGACTGTTGAGAAGAAAGCTCGTGAAGAAGAGCATAAGTTTTGGGCTAGTGAGAAAAAGAAACTCAACGATGAGAAAAAACTGCTTGAGGAAGAGGTTCGACGTATGAAGTCATGGAAGGTCGGATGCTTGGAGGCCGAGAAAAAAGTTAAGGAGTTGAACACTTCCTTAAAGGAATCCCTCGAGAGAGAGAAGGCAGCTATGGATGAGGTGAAAGATTTATACAACTATGTTTTTAATGAACATAGGAGGGGTTTTCAAAAGGGTATACGCCAAGCAAACTTCCTCTATAAGGAAGTGTCGACCACTGACTATCGGTTCGACGTTAATAAGGACATCTTTGATGGTCGAATGCTTGACGTGAGTGAGATTTTCACCTTGAAGAAGGCGGCTCAAGAAGCTGAGAGAGTTGTTGTCGAGGAAGTTGAGGAGGATGTTGAGGACAACTCGGGTAGAGATGCGATGCCGAGCCCTTCTACCTAGGTTGACGTTACGGCCGTGGAGGAAGAAAAGGAAGATGAAGTGGACCAATAATTACCTAGATTATGTAGATTTGGTTAGTTATTTTTCTTAGTTGTGTATGATCGGATAGGCCTTTTTATCATGTTGGCCATGTAGGCATTTGTTTTTTGATGTACTAAATTGAAAGATGAATACAACAACTTTTACCCTTTATATATTTTTCTTTTATTTAATTTTGTTATTCATTGCGACTTTAATCTTATCGGGATCAAGAGGTTTTTTTGTGTACTATTATTGTCTTAACGAAATGAGCGACCGATTTGGTTTATACAAAAGGTTTGACTTGGACTGGTGATTAGCCGGTGGGGAGCTGCATGAAAGGTTTGACCCTGACCAGTGGATTTCCAGTAGGGAACCACATGAAAGGTTCGACTCATACCAATAAGTAGTTGGTAGAGAATTACATGAAAGGTTCAATTCATATCGGTGGGTAGCCAATAGGAAACTACATGAAAGGTTCGACTCAGACTGGTGGGTAGCCGATGGGGAACTATATGAAAGGTTTGATGTGGATCGTGCGTAGTCAGTGGGAAACTGCACGAGAGGTTGAACATGTAAATGACTTTTGCTCAAAGAAGAAATGTACTAAAAAAATCCTCATTTTATTAAGTAACGTGTCTAATTAAAACCTTCACAACCAAAACCCTCCTTAGGGACAAAAGACCGAGTAAGGAAAGAGTACACTAAGGGTTACAATGTTTCTCAATCTTTACAAGAACTTAGTTGAAATAAACTTTAAGTGAGATATATTCCAAGTGTTGGGAACCGGCTATCCTAACAGATGTTCAAGCTTGTAAGTGCCTTTGCTGATGTCTTTGATAACTCAAAATGGTCCCTCCCAATTTGTTGAGAACTTGCCCTTATTCTTCCTTGCACTACTTGTTATTCTCCATACTAAGTCTCCCACCTTAAACGCTCTTGGTTGAAGCTTTGAATTGTACATTCACTAAACCTTTTCCTCAGTTGTTGCCTCCCTAATATGAACATTTTTCTCTTTTCTCGACTGTTAAATCCAAACTAGTACTCAAATAACATTGATTAGTTTCCTCATCATATTGTTTCCAACACATTGAAGGTTCCTTAATTCCTACCAGAATCATACTGTCAGTGTCGTACACCAGACTAAAGGGAGTTTCCTTAGAGGTTGATTAAGGGGTGCAACGGCAGACTCATAATACTTCCAACAACTCCTCCGACCATCTTTCCTTGGCTGAGCCCAACCTCTTCTATAGGTCTTCAAGAATAATTTATTGGCGACTTCGGTCTGTCCATTGCACCGAAGGTGTTGTACCAAACTAGTTATATGTCTGTATCTAGTCCCGAGTAAAACTTTTCCAATTCTTTATCTATAAACTGTCGTCCGTTATTCGTGATTATGGTGTGAGGAACTCCGTATCGACATATGATATTCTTCCAAACAAAGCGTTGGACTTGCTGCATTGTTATAGTGGCTAATGGTTCGACCTCAATCCATTTACTGAATAGTTAATAACTTGACTTAGTGTCTTAATATCAATTAATGCACAAATGAATAATAAATTACCATTAATGTTCTATTTACGACGTTTTACCTCTTTGACTATGAATTCAATTAGATGAGTCACAACTTATGCGGGTCCATCAACCCTAAAGTGTAGTGATCTATTTATTAGATAAACAAACTTAATTTTTTTGGCTAAGTCTATCCATACATACTTAGAAGACTTAGGAAATGTGAATACCCAATATCCATGTTGTAGTATCCCATTCATGATATTGAGTATTCTATTATGTTAAGGCTATAGACCTAGTAGGTGTTATTACAAATTTTCTTTAAAATCATATGATAATTTTTTTTTCTTTCATTAAGAGATACGTATTTTATACTACTTTCATGACTCAACTTAATGATGAACACGTCTAGATGGAATATAAAATCATTTTTGAAGTATTTTTTTTATCAAGCATATAATATTTAAAAAAAAACTCCAACTTTCTAATAAAATGTCATAATATTATTTTAATGTTTTGAAATATTATTAAATTATTGATACATTGTAAGTTATATAAATACATTTATTTTACCTATTATCTCCAACGAAATTCCATTGGTTATTTTTTAGCGTTTGCTCTGTATTTCACTGTTGCTTTTAGCACACAAGAATGATCTCATTATAAAGTTGTCATTTTCAAAACTTTAATATCAACCCTTTTATATCAAAATAAAAAGAAAAATTGAAAGAGCATAATCGAACACAATATTATAAACACCAGAAGATATTGAAGTTGGAGCTCGCAAGCTTTCATCAGCAGTCGAAACACGCATACAAAGCTACAAAATTGTTACAATAAGCTAAGCAAACTAAAGGTTGTTGAATCATAGAAGCATATTATAAGAATTTCGGAAAAACAGCACGATTAAAGAAAATATAAATGCTTCATGTGATTTGATCTGTTCCATTGCTAGAGTGGGAAAAACGCCTGTGAACTTGGAACGTAGCATCAATATTCCGATAAGCTGGTGATCAGTGTTTAATTAAAACTGTGATGGAAGCAAATGCAGACAAGATTAAGATTAAACTAATGTTAACCTCAACAGGTGTCTGAATCAGACACCAGAATGCAGTGTTTTATTCGTAATCTTCATACGCTGTCTGCATCAGTGTCTCAAAATCAATGCCATTAGAATCCTAAAAACAAAGCCCTGTGAACAAAACAATCTCCAAACTTTTTAATCAACCCTCTTTCCATTAGCCCGTGACACAAACTACAAACACCACCCCGTGAATTCTCACCTAACACGTGTCACCTCTTCCTTTCTCCTCATCATATATTGTTTCCTCAAACCAAGTGAGCAAAGAAAAAAGAGCACACACACATGCATAATAAACTCTTGGATTTCTGCAGAATCTGGTTGTATTGTAGCTGCATGTGACTATATAACATTGTGCTGGAACTGTGATATGATGATACATAGGAAGAAAAAGGATATTTGATACTATTTACAGGAATAAAATAATTTTAATATAAACAAATTGTGGTGACAGAGGACCCACGTTCTGAGCAAACCAACCAGTATCTCGGCGAGTGAGGCGCGTGTATGAACCCTGCCACATGGCATAGCAGAGAGCCACAAACCATGCTGTCACCACACAGCACCATAAAAAAGTGCACCCTAGAATCTCTCTAGTCACAAACTTTTTCTCTGTTGAAATTGCGATGGTTTATTTGCTTTTGAACTCTCTCATCTTCTGATTGTACACACGTGACAGGTTAAGACAAACATGAATCCATGCACATTTATTTTCACTTAGCTAGTCTCTTCTATAAAACCCCACTCCTACACATATTTTATACAGCAACTCATACTTTCTTACACTCACACACTTACAATACAGCTTCATGTTTGCTACGGCAAAGAGATAAAGAGCAGAAGAAAAAAATTGCACCAGGTGAATCACAAAGTCTAGTTGATTTTCCAATGTTGCTTTATTTGGTTAAATGGGCACGTAAGAGATATGAAAACATTGGATAATTTTGGTTTTTTTTATGAGTCATTTTCTCTGTACTAACTTTTTATCTCTTCGTGTGTCTGTTTAACTATCTTTGTTTTGTTTTTCTTTTTTTGCATTAAATCATAAGGGGTTTGGTTCCACCCGTGAATACGTTAATTCTGTTGTCGCGTGCCAAAAATTGTCCTTCTTGCTAATTCATAGCCACAATGAGCTAACCAACAACGAAGAGTCACGATATGTTTTTGCTTTTAAATCAAAACCACATTCCCACGTCTACTCTTCTTTGTGTTCCTCTTAGGCCCCCATAGCTCCTTTTCTTTTTCTGTTACATTTTTTTATCATACTATTTTGTGTCACGTTTGATTTAAAGAGAAGAAAAAAATGGAATACACACCTTGTTTGGTTTTTAATGAGAAAGTAAATTGCTGTCATATCTTTAAAATAGACAGATAAAGTTAGAAGAGTACTGCTAACAATATTCTCTCAATAAATATTCTACTGTAGTTAAGATTTATTAAAAACTATAACTAAAGGAGATAAAATTATTAAACTATAGATAATTTAATCCAATCACTGTAATTTCTGAGTTATCAACTTTAATCATATCCGATTATTGTGATTCCCTGTCTGTTATATCTGAATTGCCTTAATAAAGTAAAAAGAATGCACCAAGGATGATAGAATAAAGCATTTTGATCAGGGTTATTAGTTGATCAATCTAGCAACCAAGAAAAAGTTTCTTATTCATTTCATGGAAAGATAAATTTTGTTGAACTCAAACTACAAATGTAGCTGTCATTGATAATGTAAGTTCATTTATTTTTTGTGCCTTCCTATTCGGCTCTGTATGTTCACGATTCCCTCTGTGGTTAGCTTTGTTCTTTTTTGCTATCTGCTGCTCTGTTAATCAGAGATCTGATTCTAACTTACAGCAATAATTCACGTGCAGTATCTCATACAATTGTTATTTTTCAATAGCTACACGTCTGTTTGGCCACCTCCAAGGCAAAACCAAAGATGAAATATGTCATACAATCACCAATTTTCATCTTCACAAATATTTTGATAATTTTCTTTAGCAGTATTATTACCTTCTGTTTCTTCTTTATTCTAATTTAACGTGTGTTCAGCTTACACTTAAATTCCTTTCCTTTTCCTAGAGGGTCATATATATTTGTTCTAGTTTATTACCAGAAAACAACTTGCGTTTCTTGTGTTTTAACCCAAGTAGTCAGCAATAATCGAAGACACGTTAAACTTACAGGCATTGTTAATCAGTTGACTCAACAAAGCTCAAAAATGCCATGGAACTTGATGCAGAGTTCTGTTGTTTTCCGTGTATTACACCTAACTCGGTTTTATTTCTCTGAGCTTAATCAGGGAAAATACGGATGAACAGATAAGGAATAAAAAAAGAAGAAAAAGTAATAGAAGTTTGGTCAGTGATGGCACAATTTTCTAGAAAACTTGAGCCTCAAAAGTTCTGAGCATACACTTTTTAAAATTGAGCAGAGTACAGTTTCTGAAAACAAATTCAGAAAATAAAACTAGTGGTTCAAGAAGCAAGAGGAGAGCGAAGGTATAATGTCACGGACCACAACACAATGAATAGATACGATTAAAATAAGAGGATGGTCACGAAATGAGGTTGGAGAACAATGACAACGTGGCACGGTTACTACACAACATTGACCTCCAAAGCCTCTATAATCGTCCAACTGTTTCCTTGAGAATCAGCCAGGATTCTACACGTGTCCACCTCATGCTTTTGAATTTATTCATGAACTATATCTTGTATGTTTTGAATATAAATAACCAACTTAGCTTCAGGATACTTCTTACTATAGGCCAATCTGCTTCCATCTCTTTACAAGTTAGTTTAATCTCCTCCATTTATACTTGTTGCTGTATCATTTCTGATGCTGGACTCTTGCATTCTCTTATCCACAGGTTTCAATCATCTTCAGGAGCTTTCACATTGGTGAAGTGACATTGTTAGTTTAGTGTCAAAACTCATAGAATTGAAACCTGCAATGAGTCTGATTCGATGGTATTTTATTCTATGGATTACCATGATTCTTTTTATCCATAATTGGGATAATGTGGAAGGAAGGTACCACTATCACAAAGGGCAGAAGAAAAGTCCCCCTACACCAGAGGAACCTCCTTCACCTTCACCTCCTTCCATTTCCCCTGCTGTTCCCTCTGACCCTTATCCCAGTGATCCTGGGGATTCCCCTTCAAACTGCATTTTCGATGTAAGATCCTTTGGGGCAGTTGGAGACGGTTCAGCTGATGACACACAGTCATTCGTGGCAGCATGGAAAGCAGCCTGTGCAGTAGAGTCAGGGGTTGTTCTTGTTCCAGAAAATTACTGTTTCAAGATAACTTCAACTATCTTTACAGGTCCATGCAAGCCTGGACTGGTATTTCAAGTAAGAATGCTTGTTGAATTTCCTAGTTCTTCATTCTTTCTTTTATGTTATACAACATGTTTTGTCAGAATGTTGAATTTCATTTGTAGTTCTCTTTTGTTCCTCTAATGTAGGTTACTGACAAGGTTCTAATGTAAACAGGTGGATGGTACCCTCATGGCACCTGATGGACCAGAATCTTGGCCTAAGGAAGATAGCCACAGTCAATGGCTTGTGTTCTATCGACTTGATCAAATGACTCTTACTGGGAAAGGAACCATAGAAGGCAATGGGGAGCAGTGGTGGGATCTTCCTTGCAAACCTCACCGGGTAATCATTGGATCAGAATCATATAATAACAGTTACACCCTTCTATTATTTGTTGTATACTTATTTAATGTTGAAAGAACTCAAACTAAACGGTAAAAAAATTGGCATTTCAGGGTCCCGATGGAAAAACTGTATCAGGACCATGTGATAGCCCTACAGTGAGTGAACTACTCTGTTTCTACTTATTTTTTCCAACCCACATGAACTGTCCTAAAGTGTTTCTCTTCTCAAATGTAGATGATACGGTTCTTCATGAGCTCCAATTTGGTGCTGAGTGGGGTAAAGATTCAAAACAGTCCTATGTTCCACGTGAAATTCGATGGTTGCCAAGGAGTACTGATAGACAAGCTGTCAATTTCTTCTCCTAAACTCAGTCCAAATACTGACGGAATCCACTTAGGAAACACAAAGGGTGTTGGGATATATAACTCCATGATAAGCAATGGTAAATACCAAAGAACAATGACTCATTTCTCAATATAGAACTTTTGTTCTGTTTATATTCATGCCAGAAAAGTTGTTTAGAATAATGTGATTTTTGAACAGGTGACGATTGCATCTCGATTGGACCCGGGTGCTCAGACGTGGACATAGAGGGTGTCACTTGTGCTCCCACCCATGGTATTAGGTACATGTTACATAATCAATCTTAATTTGAAGTTATATTGTGTTGCTAATTATGTTAACTTCTCATTAATGATGACTGATATACTAATAACATAAACAAATGAACCCCATTGGCATTGGCGCTTGCTAATTAGTATGATATACTATCTGTGTTTTGTTAACTGATTCTAGAACCATTTCTAAAAGCAAAACGAGTGAAAAGTGACTTCAACCAACTGCATGAGTATAGCGACTTTACAAGTTGTACCTCAAGATTCCAACTAATCTATCTTCCACAAAAGAATAAAAAGTTCCACCTTTCAAATGATCCTCACCAATTCACCAAAAAGTTAGGGTCACAGGAATTATTTGTTTACCTTCTTATTTTAGTGATCTTTCTAGGTGTATTACTTTAACAGTTGGAACAGTTCATACAGCCAATAATTAATAATACCACAGTTTCTATTCTTCATTTCTGGCCCCTCATGATTCCAGAGCAGCATCTTCTACTCTGTTGCTTTAATTAGACATTTCCATAATGTTAGTTTCAGCATTTTACACCAAATGCTTAACATTGGTCATTTTTTCCACAGCATTGGAAGCCTGGGAGTGCACAATTCGCAGGCATGTGTCTCAAACTTGACTGTTCGCAACACCATCATAAAGGAATCAGACAATGGCCTGAGGATCAAGACATGGCAAGGTGGAACGGGGTCAGTGAGTGGCCTAAGATTTGAAAACATCCAAATGGAGAATGTGAGAAACTGCATAATCATTGACCAGTACTACTGCTTGTCGAAGGAGTGTCTGAACCAAACTTCAGCAGTGCACGTAAACAATGTGATATATAGGAACATAAAGGGTACTTATGATGTGAGAACTCCGCCTATACACTTTGCTTGCAGTGACAGTGTGGCATGCACCAACATAACACTCTCTGAGATAGAGCTTTTGCCATACGAAGGGGCATTACTAGATGACCCTTTTTGCTGGAATGCTTATGGAACTCAAGAGACCATGACTATACCTCCACTTGATTGCTTAAGAGAAGGTGAACCTGATACAGTCGTGGAGCTCTCTGCCTACGAATGCAGTGCTTAACGTGTCACATTGAATTACGGTTTCCGTGGGAAGTATATCATATATGACATTGTATGCATATAGAGCAGAGAGAGATTGTGATTGTGGTGTTGTATTTGTTACTTAGGATTCGTCCCTATTTGGGGTTTCCCCTTGTGTGTGATGAGTTATAGAATTTAGTCTCCTTTTTGGGACCTACATTGTAATAGTTTGATTGGCCATTTACATATATAATATATGATAGGTTTTAACCATCAGCTTTAGATTCATTTCAAGAGTTTAAATTAAGAAATGCAGTTCATATCCGAGTCTCCAAGTGCACATTGCACTTCAAGTTGCACATTCGTACCCGTGGAACTAATTAATAGTAGTTTCAAGAACACATGTCTTGTGAGTAAAAGGTGGTGGAAAAGTTTCTATCTTTATTTGATATTTTGAATTATATAATCTAAAAATAAAAATTAACTTTTATATTAAATACTATTGTATAATTTATAAGTTTTTTGGATTGTCCAATCCAAATTGTAAAATTTTAAAGTTATTTTCTTTTTCAGATTACATAATTGAAAAAAAGGTTAAATAGAAATTTTTATATTAAAAGGTGTCGGATGAAAATATAAAATTATAGAAAGAATTTACCTGATTTTTGAGTCATTATAATTAATTTTTTTAATATATCGATTCAAGAATCACACGACTCGTTCTACGGCCGATTCTTCCCGCACCTCCCTCCATGTATCCCTACACCTCAAATTAAATAATTCCAATTTTACCTATTTTAGATTGCAGAATTCAAAAATCATTTTTTATTTCCGAATTATGCAATCTTGAAGTCATTTTTTTTCTTGAAAACAGACTTCTGGATTTACTGTTCGAAAGCCTAAATAGCTTTTGGATTATGTAATATGAGTCAAAAGTTTACAATCCAAATTTTGTTCTTAACCATTTTTGGCTTTGAGACAAAAAGTCATTTATTTAATTTTTGGATTATACAATCGATAAAGGGAAAAATATGAAGTTTCTTGGGCCATGTAATAGAAATCGGCCCAATAGTGCAATCTTACTCTTGGGCTTTTTAGACCACTAAATCACGATTCACTCTTCTCCGTTTCTAGTACCGTAAAACGCAGAGTCGTTTAGTTTCGCACGGATCGCGAATTCACGTTTTGTGCTCCTTTGCTTTGCTCGTAAACATACCTCGAGAACTCTGAACCAGAACTAGTGTTAATCGGTATTAGACAAGCGCCCACTATCCTAATTTGTTGGTTAAGTAATGTTCTCTTTTCTGCCTGCTAACTGTTCGATGAATTGCCTCTGTGTTTTTGTTTCGCAGACTCTATACCATGCCGTCCCTTCAAACTGCTCTGCCTCCTGAGCTCGCCAACAATACTCTTAGGGTCAGTCACACTCCAAACCTTCTGTCTTCAATTCAATCAAACTCCTACCTCTACTTCGCTTCCATAAGTCTGAAAAACAGAATTAGTGTTTTGCTCCCTTTATCTGGAATTTTGGTTTCAATTTGTTCCCTTTTTAAGTTTAGAAGATTGACTAGCAATGGTAATTTTTACTGGAGTCACATGTTTCATGGTTTGACGTTTGTGATGTTTCACCTAATCTTATAAAAGGTGTGTTTGGAAGTATGTTGGAATGGCGATGAATGCAAAAGCTGTATTTTCCGATGCACAAATGGGAGATAATTAGAGTGTTAAATTCAGTTGAAAAGGGAGTTTTGTGGGATTAAACTGAAAATCCAAACACACTAAATTCATGTATTAAACTAACAGAAGGACCAACTTAGTGTTTTGAAGACTTAAATTAAACTTTTTAAACTTAAGGGACCAAATTGAAACACAAATTTAGATGAATGATCAAAATTCTAATTTATCCTTTTAAAAAGTAAATAAAATATCTTATTTACTTTTATGACCTTTGTTTTACAGCTCTACCGTGAATGCCTGCGCAGAGCTAAATATATTGGTCATCGGGTGAGCCATTATTCTCTTTCTCTCTCTTTCAAATAGATTCACTTGTAGCTAATTGCTGTCAACGTAATTTAAATATGGCACATGGGAATCCCCGCCATGGTGATTTTTTGAAAATTTGGTTGTATATGTCTCATGTTTATGATGCATGTTTCTTAGGGACATGTAATTAGTGTTGATGTTTAAGTATTGTGACTTAACGTGTTAGACAAACTCTGATCCTATCAGTGCACTGCATTATTTTCTTCATCTTTTACTTTGTGCTTGTGATGCTATTCACCCATGATCGTGGTATGCTTCTGCATTGGGGTAACTGTCGTATTATTGCTTTGCTAGTGATGCATTATTTTTACTGAAGCCCTGCATTAGTCACGACCAGTTGAGATAAACTTTTCGTGAACATTTTGAAAAGGAAACTAAGAAGTAAAAGGCGTTAAACTTCTTTCAAAAGTTGAAATTGACTTGTGCACTTCAGCTTTTAAAGAAACTTTCTTATCTACCTCTTCAAAAAGTTGATGAATGAGGTTTATTAGTTGATTTTAACTTGCGGAAGAAGTTTATTTCATTTTGGTTTTGATTTTCTTCTTGAGAAGTACTTGTGAAGAAGTTTACCTAAACAAGGTTAAAACATCTTCATGTCTGATGATGCTAGGACGTGAGAAACTGACTATGCTGTATGCCTTCTTGCTGTTGCAGAAACATAACACACAGCTTCTTGTTGATATGGTGAGACAACAGTTTAAGAAACACAAGCATGAGACAGATCCTGAGAAGATTCAGAAGTTGAAGGATGAGTAAGCTTGTATCTAGCATTGTACATTTATATTGTGCACGTTTGTTATTAGTGTGGCCCCTTTTCTTCTACTGCTCCATTTCCCCTTCACCAGCCAATACATTTCTAATGTCTCAGCTCAACAACATGGGCACATGTGTGTGAAATTTACTCTTATCTACTTATTTGTAGATTTGTTTCTGATTTTGCAGTGCTGCAAGGGGGCTTATCAATCACATATTGTATGAGTCAGAGCAAATGACAGGTTCTAAATTTAGCAAGACTAAGCAGCCTAACTAATGATTCGGTTCGTCCATGAGGGCAAGGTTTGGCAGATCAAGCATGTATCAAAAGTCTTCAAGGTTTTTATGGTTATTGGCTATTTTAAAATGTTATTTAAAAAAAATTGTGGAAAATAGGGCGATGGCTTCTTTTGCCGGTGCGACTTCCATATCCACACTGCTCAAGTTTCTTAAGTTTCTACCAAATGTTTCAGTGTAGAGCTAATAAACCTTTGAAGAAATAACAGTAATCCGTATTGCTTTTTTTTTTAAAAAAAAATTTCAATTTTAGTTTTTGGTTACATTGTAAAGGGCTTGTGCATGATTGCAAAGATGGCAAAGTCGAAGTCTATAATAAGCCCAGACGCTGGATTAATTAGGTTTCAGATTTGCACGCGTTTCTGAAGTTCCTGGGATTGTCACTTGTGAGTTTCTGAAGCTGCATTGTTTTGAAGTTTGGTAAAGAAAAATTTTCTCTGTGGTGTAGGTTACTCACTTTCATGCTAGATTTTTATGTTCTCCATTAACAGTATTTAATTGGTTAAAAACAGTAGAATATTTTTTTTTTCTTTTGACAAAAAAAAAGGAGAGAGAGATTAAATCCTTTTACAGTCAAACCAAGCCAAGATGTTGGTGTTGAAGGGTTACTGACAGGTCGTGAATGAGTTATGTTTGTTATACTAAACACGATTAACCAGTTCTCTTGGTCCAGCACCTGGTTAAAAAAAGCTTTCATATTAATAGCATTACTGTCTACTAAATCATTTGATAGGATGATGATGGGCTACTAAAGTTGTCTTTTTGAAAGACAGTGTCTCCATAATTATTACAAGAATGAAGAATGATTATTTTAAGAGCTTTTTTGTACAACGACAGATTTATGGAGACATTTTATCAGATAAAAGTTGAAAAAGTGGCAAGTAACATTTCAATACCTCATAATAGCATTGCCTAACATTAAAAATCAAAGGCATCAAACCATTCTAACGACTTTTTCTTTTTTATTCACAGACATTAACCACTTCTACAAAATCCTACAATAGATAATTTTAGAGTAACAATTTCCTTTTGTCAACAAATAGATTAAAATGATTTTGAGACAAAGTCACCTTTCATGTCAATTAACTATTATATTTTTTTACACACTTTTAACTTAATAATTTATATTATTTATCATATTTCTTGTCTTTAAGAATGGTAAATGAGTTTTACAAGACGAATTAATCATGAATGTCTTAAAGGTATACTTTTATTATTATTATTATCATTGATTTTGATTAATATTCTTCATGAATTGATGTAGGTGGATGAAGACAAAAATTAAGGGAAGAAATTCTTAGATCTCATGGAATTTGCACAACAAATCATCGTTCACCTATAGCAATTTCTAGATTCGCACTACCTCTTCTAATTATAAATTCATTTAGTGAGAAATTGTTCTTCTAGTGAATACTATTCAGTGACTATCTATTCATTTAGTGAAAATATTTTGAAGAGCAATAACCAATTTAATGACTAAGCCACTCAATGAATCGTCTAAATTCTGAGTATAGTTTTGGAGTTGGAAAAGTTAATAATAAATCGACAACAAACTCGACATTGAGTAGGTTTCTATTAGAAAGAAATATAGTTAGATATTGTATTAAATGAAATATAATTATAGTTATTCTGTGAAAAATATTAAAGGAAACTATACTTACAATCATTTAGTAAGATAAGATTATTATAGTTGATATTATTCTGAAGTGAAACATTTACTAAATAAAATAATGATATTTAAGAAGCATGATAAACAAATCACTGAGTCAATAACAAATTAAAATTGAATTGAAATATGTAAAAAAAAAACATTGTAAAATAATAATCTAGGAAAAAACTAAATAACATGACAATAATAACTGTATGAACAATAAATTCATTGATTAACATAAGAGTTTGATTCGTAACATATAGGTGGATTGAAAACATGTTAAAAAACATATATTATGAGTTATTTTTGTTTATAATAGTTTAATCTATGATCATTTATGGCTTTTGTAGTTATATATAGTGTATCTGAAGCTTGTTATACAATTATTTTTATAAGCTTTGAAGTCATTTCTAGTTTACTCTTTAAATTTTATTGTTGTTAACTCTTAAAAGTTATTTTATCTTTAATTCATTATAAAGTTTTCTCTAAAGTACTTACTACCATTGTTATGATTTTTAAATTTTCTTGTTTGATTCTTACTTCGTTTTTCAATTGCTTTTCTATAATTCTAAATGTTCAAATTTTAACATTTATTTGTATATAATGAAATTTGTTTGATTAAATACTTTTAATTATATCACGAATTAAATTTAAATTTATGCCGGAAATTCTGATAGATTTAATTCATAAAGCTAATTTAAATTGAATTTGATGGATTAATTCTATCTACCTATGTAGAATCTGAAAAAAACTAGATAATTAACTATTATAATTGTACTATTCCTCTAGACTTTAGAACTCAAAAATCTGGATAAAACCCTCAAACCTAATGTTAAAATTGGAAAATCAAGTATTAGAATGATAATCAATGTTCCTTAATTCCTAGAAACTACCTGCTTTTCATGACATAAATATGTTTGATGCATTTATGCCACTAAGCATTGAAGAAGAATCCTTGTATTAGAAGCCTACAATAATAAGTTACTATGAGAAGGATGTATGAGTGTTCATCTTGATTTCTTCAAATTGGATGATGGAGTAGCTTCTCCAGGGCTTAAAGATCCTCTCCCAACACTTTGATGGCTTTTGATTTTTCTGAGATGGCTTATACCTTATCTGGTAACCTTGGACTTTGAACACTGGTTAACTCTTGGGATGTGATTGGAGTGGAGCTCATGAACTTAGGACTGCAAACATGTCTTATCTCACCCCTGCTTTTGGTGATTATTCCATCTACAATTTCTCCATCATCTGCAAAGGAAGCTGTCTTGCTCAAGTCCCCTTCCTGCACAAACAGAGCAAGCATCATAAAAGGAACCTAAGTGTGATATCATTTCAAACCATCCAAGTGGACATTCAATGCCAATTATACAAAGTATGAATGCCTGTTTGCATTTATCTGCCTTCAGCATGTAGCTAAATAAGGTGAACTCGGGTATAGTATTGAACACTTACAGTAGCTAGGCTGAATGGTAAAGCAGATACTTCTTCATATTCTGCAGCATCTAAATCTTGAAGGTGTGCTCCTTTGAAAACCTTGGGCAGAATGTATTGCCTAACGGGAACCAGAAACATTATCATCAATGGGAATAGAACCCCAGCTGTTGGAATCCAAGTGATACCAAAACAAACAAGCAAGTAAGCAGTCTGGAAGACTGTAAACACTGCAATTGTCTTGAATGGAACGGTTTCCAAATAAGTTGCATGGCACTCCTCCAGAACTCTACATTTGTTGCACAGTGTGAAAGATAAAGCAAGGTAAAGTCAGTGAATGCAACTTTAACTGTCCCAAAAAGAAGGAAAACAGATAGGAAACTTTTAACATCATATCCATACTTGTATCTTCTGCTTGGAGCAGTTAAAATGAATAAAATCCGTTCCCAGAACTGGTTGCCAGGTAAGTTTTCAATGGCCATGAAAGCAAAATAACCCCATAGCACAGAAGTTGGAATCATTTTCAGGAAAGGCATTGCTGCTACACATCCTACTACCATCACTGACTGGAGCAGGTTGCTCATTCGTTGCTCTTTGACCTCAACAGGCAATAAATCATCAATTTCCTTCTTGACATCAAATATTGACTCGTCAACTGGAGCATTTATACTCCCCATGCTTGATGCCAATTGAATTGTCGACTCTTTCAACTCTTTAAGTCCCTGTTAACAAAGTTTAATAAATGGTGGATGATTACATTGCATGCCACTTTTTGTTTGAACTAGAGACAATTAGGAACATATTCAGTTAGTTAAACCATTAAATCAATGATACAATATTCAAGTTCTCCTGTTCTGAAGAGTGAGAATGTCATACAGGTGAAAGGGGGTGGGGAGAGTGACAGAAAAAGTCCACAATCCCATGTACCTTTGAGGAAGATTCTTCGTGAGCTAGAGGGGTTTGCATCTGCCAGTACGCATCTTGCATACTCCCATATACTTGTCCCAAACTTTCTTGTTTTCTCATAGAACTTCGTGCTGCAGCAACAAGCCGGTTCCTAAGTAACTGCAAATCACCCAAATATAAGTATGATGATAGTAGCAGCACATTAATCACTATGTATTCTGTTTTTACTTTCTCCTTAAAGATTGTACTAAGGAAATGTCTACCTGGTGCTTCAATGTAGCTAAACTTTTGGTATGCATTGGAGATTGTGGAATAACACCGTTGGACGGAGGAATTCCAATTAGACCACATATTATAACCTGTCATTCAGTTAACATATCAATGTGTCACAACACAACTAAGGATCACACTCGGTTTACAAGAAGATCAGGAGACCACACACAATATCAATCTCAAATTGCCAAGGGAAAGAAAGAGCATTGGGCAAAAGTCAAAGAACTAAGCAATTTTGTATAAAGCAAAGGATCAAAAAGAGCAAAGAGCTTTGTGTACCATGAAGCCCAATAGAAGTAAATCATAATGGAAAGAAGGTGGCTTTCTTAAATTGAATTCTTTCTGCTGAGCAAGCTGAGATGCCACACTATGGTCGAAATAATATAGAACAGCAATCATTGTTGCTGGAATAAATGCTCCAATAATATAGAGAACTGGTACTTTCAGCATGTCCTGTTGTGATTTTGAATATTTTATTAAAAACTTCCGTGGAAGAACTAAGAATATAAAAGATGAAAGAAAAGTTTAACAATCCTATTTCCCAACATAAAATAATTTCCACAGAAGAGCTCATGCCTTTATGACAGTCCAGTTTTCAAATGCACCAGAGGACCATGGATTTGGACTGAAAAGACGCCTAGGAACTCCTTTTGGAATACTTCCAGCTGGAATATAAGAAATGGCAGTCCATACTAGAACCATCAATGGGACACCATAATCTGCTATGAAGCCTCGTAAACATCCTGTAATAGGAGGAAAATGATCTAAGAACTACTGAAAATAATGGGAAATGATCAAAACATTAGTTGAAAGGATCTTTTTCAGTTATTTTCAAGTAAAAAGAAAATCCTCAGTCGATCATATTTAACCTCCAGATGTTCCAATTCCATTTTCAATGTAAATTTGATAGATGTATGAAGGTCATAAAGCTTGAGCATTGTAGGTTCAAGCCTTCATTGTTCATTAAAGAGAATTCATCTTACAAAATAAACAGTAGCAACAAAATTTTTACTAAGACAGAAATTCACAACTTCGAAGGTTCAATGCTTCAAAGATAACTTTTGGAATATTCTTCAGGCAATATTCAATTTACAGATCAGCAAGTCAACTCAGTAACATGAAAAACAACTATCATAACGGAATGTTAATTTGAATCCATTACCCTATCCCTCAACAACCTTGTTCCTTATGCAGTTTGTATTTTAAGGTCAGAATTTCAGTTAATTTATTTTATTATTGTCACATAATACGTTTTAAAAGGGGAAGTAAAACGGGATGGGGAAGGATTAAGCCAAATACATACCTTCAAGCAGAAAACTGTGCAGAGAAAAGTCAATGCCATGCAAAGTACTTCTTATTACCTTATGTTAAATAGTTCTTGCAACAAAGAATGTACATCTCAATGAATGAATGCAGTATTTCAGCAACTATTATCAACAATCCACCATTGACCATAAGGGAAAGAAAATTTCATGCTTTCTTAGGTCATATCATATTGATGATGCAAGTGCACATATGATTAGGAACCTCACATTTCACAAGTCTCACCTGATCCATATCGCCAAGACCTTGCCTTTCGGCTTTTCAATGCTGTATGCAAGAGGCCAAAGGACAGAACCAAGGAAAACATGCCATTTCCAAATCTCCATGAAGATTGAAACTCAGGTGATGATGGGTTTGCTCTCTCAGGTATGTGAAACTCATGGATGAGTCCCTGTTAAACCCAATTAGAAAGCATGTTTATCAGTTGATAAGATTTTCTTCCAATCATCTTATATTTTCATTACTTCAGACTAGAACCAAAATCATTTGCGCTAAAAGAACTCATGAGTAAATATTACTGCCAAAGAAAACTAAAGCATGTCTCTTACTTTAATAGCCTCTTGCATAAAAAGCATTGCAATAAGAAGACCAAACAGTTCCCCTGCTAATCGAGTGAACCTGTTGATGATGGAGCAAGCTCCCAAGATAGCCAATAGGAACAACAAAATGGCAGTCCACACGCATACCCTGCCCATAAATACACGAGGAATCTAAGTTTCTTTTATAAGGCATCATACAAAGAGTAACTCGTCAAAAAAATTATAACTAAGAACATAAAATGGCTAAACTACTTCAAACATGAAAGTGAACGAACTATACCATCCAGTCCATGCTAGAAAGAGTTTTGAACCCAATTCTGGCCTTCCTTTCGCAAAGTTGAACATGAATGTATACATAATTACAGTTGGTTCTGCTACTCCAAGAATCAGTAAAGGTTGGCCTCCTATAATAGACTGTACAATTCCACACAATGCAGTAGATGCTAAAGTTTGAACTGCGGTAAGTAATCCATCTGGAAATTGTTGGAACACAGAAAATCAAAATTTGAGGTACACTATATTACTGTCTCTGCATTTATCTAATCAGCTATCTTAACATAAACAAATTTCCATACATGGACAAAACCCAAGAAAAATATGGGATATGAATAACAAGCACTGTACCTGTGTCTCTTTCCAATTGTTCTCCAAACGAAATAACAGGAATTGCTGATGCAAAAAATATATACGTGGTAGGGGCCAATATCCTGAGAAACAACAGTTTAATTAACAAGTTACATTCAATAAAAAGAAGTATGAAGTAATCGGGAATTGCTTAAAAAGTGTAGTAATTTCAAAGGAATAATAACTGAATTAGAAAAATAAAATAAACTTTATATCTTCGTATAAGTCATGCCATCAAAATACACTCTCCTAATAAAATAATTTACTATTTTTTGTAGCATAAGAAGGGTTTACCTGAAGCCTGCTCTAAGACCACCAATCCAGTCTTGCTTGTAACACATCAATCTGCCTTGAAGATCATTTTTAATTCCACGAAACGGAACAAATGTATCTTCCATAGTTTCTTAACCAAAAGCAACGGCAAAAAACAAAACCTCACAAGTATTAATACTTTTTAATACTTTAACAGCAGCACAGATTTGCAGCAACAGCACTGTACTCGATTATTTAATCTCGGCCGACACCAATGCATGTGCAACGAGCATTACAGCAATGAAGAACAATGGCCACACACCTATGGCAAAATCAGCAAGCAATCACACATCATTATGATTTATAGCAAGATTTAAGCAAATAAACCCTTTTAACAGAACCCCAGTGGCAGCACAACACAACAATGTTGCACCATCTAACCCAAAGCGATGCATACCATAAACTTACAAGTTAAATTAAATAAACAAAGCTTGAAACCCCAGTTGGAGTATGCATTACTTAATGATCAAAATGATGGGAAGAGTAAGCAATAAAAGGAACAAAAAATGAAAGCTTTCGTTGTGGGAACAGAGAAAGGCTGAGGGGAAATCTGAAACACATAGCAGTGAATGGAAAGTGGGTAAAGGACAATGTGGGTCAAAACTAAAAGCGAGTAAAAGAAAGCACCGTCATTAGTCATTGCAAAAGAGCAAGCATTTGAATGGGGCACGGAAAGGGAAGTAGGAACATGCCTGGAAAAAGCTAAGAGAAAAAGCTACACTATAATGGCTGTTTGGAAGCAAGGGTTATGTTATGTGCTGCAAATGCAATGTATGATGATGAAGGGAGAGAAAATTACAGTGAAATGGATGTTTCATTGCATGTTTCTCCATCCCATGTTTCATTACTTAGCTTTCGTTTGCAATTTATACACAACAGCTTCTTGGTTTTGGGTCATGATTGGACAATACTACCAAACAAAGATTATCACGCTTAAATAAACACGTTTATAATATTTATAAAAAAATTAAGATGGTGAGCGAAATGATTTTATAAATTAAATTGATTCGTATATCTAATTATTGTAGAAACTTTTATCTGAATTTTTTTTTTTGTTTTCCTGATAAAAGAGATAAATAAAAGATAAAAAATAAAGTATATCCATACCATGTTCTTCCATGTTACGTTACCATTTCTAGCCCAGTTTTTAGCATTTTTTTTCTAAGACTTTTCATTTATTTGCTTTTAATTCAGCAGTAAATTTCAGTAGCTGGATTCCCCTTGCTTATGTGTCATTTGACAACTCTGAAAATATTTTAGGTTTAAATATTTTATCTATCAAAATCCCTAACCAAATAAACGTTTTAACCTACATTTTTCACAAAAAGTTGGACGATTTTATGATACATTTCATAATTTACTTATTTTAATCATTATGTTACATTGCTTATATGTGATAGCAACAGTAAGAAACTTATAATGATAGGAAAGAGAGATTTATTTTTAAATATCTTAGAATTTCGACTTTAACTAAAATAATAATATGAGGGATTATTTTTCAGAAAAATGAAATTCCAGCAATGTGACAACCATTCAACGTTTAATTTAATTTAATATATTATTAATGTGATGTATGTATGATCACCGCGTATCTCATTGGATCCACAGAATAAAATTCTCGTATTTTGGAATTTGGCTTTGATGTTTTTGGATTTTTCTTCATTTCTTTTATTAATTTAACATTTCTATTATATGTATTCCCTTGACACTGGTTTTGCACATAGTTCTCTGAATACACGGTGTCATGTTGCACATGTTGCACGTGAACAAGAGAATGTCTAGAGTCGTTTTCAAAAATACTTTTTGAGAGATTAATATAATACATGCAAAATTAAGTATGCTTATAGTGTTTATAATTCATTTTTTATATCTTAATGGAGATATTTTCTTTCGCTTACACATTTTTATTTAGTATATGAATAAATATATGTAATAAATATATTTTATTTAATTATTAACAATTAGAATCTTCACTTTGTTCTTATAGAAACAATGGCAATGCGATTTCACCTCTGTTTCCAACAAATTTCAATCACTGGGTTGAATGATATGTCGATGAAGATTTTTTACATTAGATTTAAAAAATATACCTAATTAAATTTTCATCATTCATAATTGAATCTAATTACCATGTGTCACTTTACTTACACATTAGATAGTAATTTGTTTAAATTTAAATTTAAAAAATTTGAGATGTGAAGTTTAAAATAATTTTTGGTCACTTTCTTGTTAAACAACATTATTTTAGGTCATTTTAATTTAATTTGTATCAATGATATGATTACACAGTAGTATTTTATTTATTTCTAATTTTACTATAAATAATGTATTTATTCCATTTGTTAGTGAGGTACACTCTTTAATCTTTACAAGTTGAATCAAAGTTTACATGACAAACACTTTGAGGTTTAAGTTAAATAATAATAATAATAATAATAATAATAATAATAATAATAATAATAATAATAATAATAATAATAATAAGCGCAATATAATATGTAAGACCGTTTATATTCTCAACCATATTTTATAAAATAATGAGCTATCTTCTTATTAGCTGTGTTATCATATATTTTAAAACTTGAAATAAATTCATGATAAATGTTTTATTTATATAGCCTCATATGGTGTTGAGTTAAGAATAACATAGCCTGATTAATATAGTATATTGAAATACTTTTAGGAACATTTTTTATACACATAATTAAATAAGTCTCCCAACATCAAATGAGTTGAATAAAAATATGTGGGCCATTAAGATAATTTCTTAATTGATTTTTAAGGCGGTTTAAAAACCTGAATAATTTTAGTAATCTTTGTATTACTTAGTTTGATACAATGATCAAATTTAACGCTATGCTATATATCTTTTTTTGGTACATATTTCAAATATGCCAAAGTGTTTTAAAAAATAGTAATATTGTCAAACATTACCTAGTAGTTATTCCTTGTAATATTATTATTTATGAGTAATAATTTTTAAGATAACATTAAAAGTATGGATGTGAGAAGTGTAGTAAGTTATTCATACCTCTTAGACATATATATTTTTAATTGAGTTGGTGATTTTGAATTCAAGTTTTAAATATGTAATTATTGCGTTAATATTAACAAAAGAATCTAAAATAGTCATTCAATTTAATCATAACGAAGACCTAACTGATGGATATAGCCAAAACCTAACTAATGTATATGAAGCACCAAATTATTTCTAAAATTGTACATGATAGTACCAAATTAATTATAAAGTTGTTTCAAAGAAAAAAAGAAAAAAAAATGATTCTATATATTTCATAATGGTTTAATGTCTCAATAGGTCCCTATTTTTGTTCAGAATTTGAAATAAGTCCCTTTATTTTTTGGCGTCTCAATTGAGTCCTTATTTTTGTTAATTTGATGCAAATAAATTCTTTCCGTCAATTTCATTAAACGACGTTAATGAATGTGTGACGTGGCCTTACACGTGTCAATACTGAACAATAGTAACTATTTCAAACCAAATTATTGGCTCAATCTAATTGTTAAATTGCTGATCAAAATCAACACCTTTATTTAAACATGCATATTCTACATTAATATTATATATATGTATATTAATGTTTGTTTTTATATATGCAAAAAGGATAAGATACTGTTATTTTATATATGGACAAATCTTACATATACAATTTCTTCAACAACTTTTTTGATATTACTCTCAAATTTGAATTTAACTGAAACTCGATGTAAATATTTACAATAAAAATTATCAAAAGTTGAACTTAAATTCTAATATCAAAGCACTTAACCTTGCTTAAGTTATTGAACAAAAGCAAGACATAGTTAAAAGAAACAATCTTTGTTGAAATTAAAATAATGGAGTTTTACATAAATCCTAAATAAGTGGAACAAGACAAGAATGTTCAAATAGTGGTTTTTTTATTTATCGAAATATGGTATGAGTTGAGTTGTATTATTATTCCTCCCTCTAAGTTCAGTTCATTGGATCTATGCTTTCTTTCTTTCTTTTTTAAATTTTTTTTATGAACATTCCAATATTGTAGATGTTGATGAAGAAGGGTTGATACCTAACTCCTCTTATGGAACAATAATGACCAAACATTTAATGCCTAATCTGAATCTGACAGTCAATGTGTTGAGATTTTGAGTAAAAAATCAATATGGGTCAGCATGTCCCCCCTATCATTGTTTTTTATTTACCAATTCAAGAAAAAATAATTGTCTTCTAACCTACCAAATTGCCCTAATTGTCACTTTTCATCCTCTCTTGATAACAAGAATAGTAATATTATTAAGTATTGAGAAAATATCAATTTCTTTTATTTCCAAAAGGAACTGTACTGTGTCTTTTGCATGGAAAAAAGGGTTCTCCTATCTAATATTATTAAGTTAGGTATATTTCCCAATTTATGAATAATTAGTTCATCAAAGTTAATTAGTGAGAGAAAGAACAAAAAGATGTCAAATAAGAATATGTGGTCTTCACCTTTTAGATATTTGTCTATTATTGCATGCTAACTTCACAACCACACATGCAAAATCAGATATCTTGCATAAATAAATCTCTTATACATGGATGCTCACAAATTCTTCTTCTTTGTCATCACTCACACGTTTAAAATATTGTCACAAAGTAGTGTCTATTTGTTATATGTTATATTTAAAAATATATATATATTATTTGTTTCATTACTTGTCAAATATATATGATTTTTTTATATAAATATATTCGTGAAAAAGTATCTTAAGAATTGGTTAACTCATTCAAAATTTATCAGATCCACTCTAATTTTCAAAGTATTTTTTCTTTATCACATCATCAATTACATAATTTTTACTTTTATGTAGTTTGTTCAAACAATATATTTTATTTCATGAAACATAAACTTTAATTTTATAAAATTACACTGTTTTAGACTACACATTTGATAGATTATGTTCCTTTTTTAATAAATTTATTTTTTGTTTATTTTTTATCATATGAAAATATTTAACTATAAGTGTTTAATTGTTTAAAAACCTTATCTTATCTTTTCTTTCTTTTTCTTTTCATAGTTACATTATTTGAATAACTCTTTTTTTACACAATTTTTTTTTCTCTCCCAATAGGTCATCAAATTGTTCAATATCTATCAAGTTTATTCAAATTTGAGTAAGTACTTTCATCCTCAACATTTACAAAAATAATAAATATTGTATTTGTCATAAGATTTCAATTATTTATAATTATTTATTATTTAATGTATTTACTTGCCATTTATGTAATTATTTAGTACTTTATTTTTAGATTTGTGTGATAATAATTTCTTTCTTGAAATTTAATACTCAAGAAGAGAAAATGTGTCATTCTAATAAATTACTGAAAATATCATCTTTTCTTTCTTTGAATTTTATTTTTGCAATTTTTTGTGAAAATTTATGTAATTAATACTTAGGACATCATAGGTACGAGTAATTCATTATCTAAAGGGGAAAAAACAAAGATAAGTATGAATTTTTTTCTTCAAAAACAGATATAAATATATTCATATTCTGTTCACTTGGTAAAATCAATAGATATATCTAATCTTTTTATTTATCAATCCTTTAGCATTTACAGTTTGGTTTCACACATTGAGAAAATGTATTTGAGTTTCTTGCCTAAGAATCTTTTAACTTAACTCTCACTCCCACATTGAGCATGTTTAGTTCGATTTTAAGGTAAACAATCTTTAACTCAACTTTGCGTTTTAATAATATTTAATATCTCTAAACTTGGTTGTACACTTTGAACATCAATAGTTCGATAATATGCTTTGACATTTGTAGTTTAAATCTATATTTGAGAATGTTTAGTTTAAACTTTTACTTCAAAGATGAATATATAGTCATATTTTGTTCAGTTGG
Organism: Vigna umbellata; assembly: GCF_029865625.1. Lineage (NCBI taxonomy): Eukaryota > Viridiplantae > Streptophyta > Magnoliopsida > Fabales > Fabaceae > Vigna > Vigna umbellata. The sequence continues at coordinate 62,586,776 of NC_142169.1, forward strand.
TAAAATCATTATATATCTAACCTTTTTATTTATCAATTCTTTGATATTTATAGTTTGATTTGACATATTTAAATTTCATGTCTTAAACATATTTAGTTTAACTCACACGGTTAAATATATATATATATATATATATATATATATATATATATATATATATATATATATATATATATATATATATATAATTGTTTCAATCTACATCTTCAATTTTTTCATTCTACATTTTTAATTTTTGAAAATGGCTTCACATTTTTCTTTATTAAATTTTGAAATCTAACGAAAGATTTTTAGTTTTCTTCGTCAAATTTCAAGATCTGAAAAAATATTCTTTTTATCAAATTTCAAAATTATGTGAATAATTATTCAAAGACTTTATTAAATTTCGAAACTTATGAAAAAATAAAAAAATTATAAATTTTAAAATTTGATTAAACTTTTTGAAAATTTTTCATCAAATTTCAAAATTTAATAAAAGAAAATTTATCAAATTTTGAAATTTGATGAAGCACAAATGAAATATAGAATTTTTTTAATTGTAGAAAACAGTTTTGAAATTAAAAATAAATAGAAATACAAGATAAAATGATTGAAAATAAAAAATGAAACAGCCTAAGTATATTTGAATCTTTAACTCTACTTTGTGTTTCAATCATATTTAGCTTGACAATATTGTGTTACATCAAGTTATATAACACAAAGCTCACTAAAGTTCCAAATATTAATTATTTGTGTCTCTAATTTGACAGGTTAAGTAAAACAGGAAAAAACAAACCAGCAGATTAAAAAACCAACCTAACCCACTAATGAGTTGACCGATAGACCAATGTCCACTTTATTACTCCTGATTATAATTTTGGAAACACTCAGTTCATTTGAAATAATTTTGTTAGCATTAAAACCACACATCTCATAATTAGACTTAGTTGGAAGGTTTGGTAATTGGGTGGAACCACTTGCACCTTTGGTAAATAAGGTATGTCTTTCCAATGATCAGATGCAAGTATTCCCTAGTCACCCGCTTATTTTAGGTGCATGGTCACGAGATTCTTTCCTTCAAAAGCCACATGACATGATGGTCACAATGTCATTGCCCCTGTAGTCATCATGCATTACAACGTAACATACGATCAGTTAGTTTCTCAGCTCGCTTTTTTTAGTTGAATTTTTAGAACAACTTAATTTTCATAGATTAGCTTTCAGAGTAGAAAAACTTGAATTCTATTGCACAGTTCATCGGAAAAGATTTTAATGATTCAGGGAAATTCAAGGAATAACCTCTCATACCAGTAAATAACCTGAATGGTTTCGATTTCCGAATCTAAGAGTATTTCAACCACACCAACATATCATTTTCATAGCACGAAAAAATGTGACGATGACATTCAGAACCAGCAAAATCAAAAGCGCTAACTTGTTAAATTTTAAATAGTTCGTCGGGATTTGAGAAACGACAATTTCATCAAACAAACGTAACATTTCCAACGACACCAAGTTGAACTGATTCCACCTTAGATTAGATTATGAGGTACAAGAATTAATACACTAACATTAATATACTCTCACCTTAGAAAGCTCGTTTAATCAATTGTTACATTTGCTCATCTTTAACCAAATACATTCAAAACAATAGAATAGAAATGTGATCTTGTCAATAAAGCAGACTCACTCGACTATGTGGCGGGATGTTCAAGCAGGTTTCTCAACACAGATTGGATGAACAAACTCACTCACTCCTTGCATGTTGAGAACCAGCAGGCAAAAAGTACAAATAAAGGGCATTACACTATCCAATCAACACCGTCCAAAGACCCAAGATATAACAGCCTTGCAGCAAAACATCATCATTGGTAAATGAACTATGTAGTAGGAAACACAATGATCAAAAAGAAATCAACATCCCAATTGTAAAATCCCATCGGGTAACCATTAATCCATCTTTACCGAGATGTTGCTTCAAACGCAAAGCAAAATTTACCGTTGTGATCCGGTTTTAACGGAAGTATCTCCTTTTCCCGGTTGCAATGCTCTTCCATCAAGTGGGATGCTGCCAACCTTCAAGAATCCAGATGATGAACCAAACCCATTAACTTTGACCTGCATCGAGCCTACTGTAAGGACATCAACTGGTTCTTTATTATCAATGCTGATGGATTGTTTAGCCTCAACCTGTTTGGGGGCAATAGTGACTGAACCAATCTTTAAGATAGAAGAAATATCTTTAGCAACAGTTTTATCAGCTTTCTCATCCACAGGCTTGATGCTAGTACCACTAGAATTACTAGGAATCTGCTCAGGACTTGAAACTGGAATCTGTTTTAAGCCATCCGAATCATTCTGGGGCTTCAAATTCTTCTCATAAATGCCAGTTGATGTAAAATTCAGCTTCTGGGGAGCTTCCATTACAGGTGAAAATATTGGACTATCAAAATTCTTGCCAAGCAACTTGGCTTTCTCATCCAGCATGATCTTTTGTCGGCTTTCATAGTAGATGAAGTCATCAAGTAAAGATGTCTTCAATGTGTGATTTTTGAATATTTTCAGCATTTCCAAACCTTTCAAATACACTATCTGTGCATAAGCAAGGAACATGATAATCAATGTAACAAGCTTAAGCAGAAAAATAGAAATAAAGGATAATAAGCTATATTTATTGTACCAAAATAGCTTAATCCAGCAGTGATATCAAATGTGATGTGCAATAATAGTTCACTAAGTTCATTTTGAATAAATTCACATCAGGAATCATGCATACAAATATCAATAAAATAATAGTAAATTCATGTAAGAAGACAGTTAAATCAAAATCTACCAATTCAAGAAGAATGAAATAAGATATAACTTATAACAAAAGAAATTCAAGCATGCATGAGTATGTAGTAACAAACAGTCCGATAACTCTACAATCAATATAGCAAAACAATACACCAGATAAATTGCAAAATTTGGTCAAAAATTAACAATCACGTGCACTACTGGGAAATGTTAATATAATAACCTGTCATGTCTAATCTTGTTAAAAGGAAATACAGGCAAAAACAATGCATACCTCTTGTGTGTCTCTACTGTTAGTTACTGGCTTATTTTCATTGTTCACCAGTATAATGTGCCTAAAATTTGGATTTGGTACATCTTTAATGAAGTGCCACTTTACAGGAAAGCTTCCACTCCATTTGTCTTGCTGCCAAAAGTCCATATTCTTATTAAAATCAACTGTACCAACCATCTCCGCAACCCCACAGAACTGCCCACTCGCATTGACCTTCATTAAAAAGAAGAAAAATATTATACATGAAAAGTAAGTGACTTGCTGATAGATAACAGAGAGAGAGTAGATATACAAATAATAAAGAACCAGGATTAAAATTCATTGAACACTCACAGAAAAAAATAGAAAGATGGGGCAGACTCCAGACTTTTCAGCTGCTATTTTCTGTGCATCCTCATAAGCATTCTCCAGCTTCTTGTTTCCATGAGGTGTTGATGACCACACATTATATTTAATGCTTTTGTGCACATCATCCTCACTGTAAGATTTTATAACAAAAAACTTTGCATTTTCATAGTCAAGAGAAAAATCTTCCTTGTTGTATTGATCAGTATAAATGACAATGTTCCCCTGCTCATTACCATCTCCTGTCACCGTCGTATAGGCTTTCAAAGACAACTGGTTTTTTGATCTGCCAACTCTAGGGCCCCGATTTTGCTCACCCAATATGTCAGAGCTTCCATTTCCACCACTTGAAACTTTGCCTGGGTGAAGCTTCGGCCTAAGTTTAGCAACTGCAGACTGTCCATTAGCATTAGATTTGAAATTAGAAAACCCATTACTGTTAAATAAGACATTTTTAAATGATAAGTCATAACATTCCCTTTATAAATTGTATCCTACACAAAAGCATAACAGTGGGCCAATCAAAACAACTATCAACAAAAATGACATTTTGAAAGAAACCCCAATCAATTATCAAACTACCCACTCATCATGAGAAAAAAAAACTGGGAATGGTCATAGATATTAGAAAATGGAAAATATCCACAACCCAAAAATTCTTGAAGAAAATATTTCAGAAACCATAACAAGTTATGGTGGAAGACTAAGACAAAAGTGTCAAATACATATACATATGAACAAATAAAAAAACGCAGAAATATGATTGTAGTGCAAAAAAAAATTGAAACACAGCAATAAAGTTAACAATAACAAATCTATAAATTCAAATAATAATAAAATAAAAACAACATACGACTAAGTTCAAATTCAAGACTAAAAATAACAGTAAAATATAATTAGAGTAGAAAATAAGAAGAAAAAGGACAGTGGAAGGTGGCACTAAAGAACAAAAGAGAAAAAAAGGGAAGGGTAGGGGGGTTGGCGATGTATAAAAAAGTGACCCTGGAGCTTGGGTCAGGGGGACTACGTGGAAGACCAGCTGTGTGCTGCTGTAGGCAACTCAGGTTTCCTAATTCCACACTGACCCAGTTTCTTCCTCGCAACAAGTGCAGGGCTGCATGGTGATTTCCTACATGGCCCTTTATTTATAAAGAATATCTAAAATTTCACAAATTAATACTCCCAAGCCAAACAATCCGCAGGTATATCCAAAAAATAACACATTAGTGAAGTACTAACAACTGACTTCATGCAGATAAGTTCATCATCATTTAACCATAAGAAAAAATGAGTAAATCAACAATTCAAATATAAAAGAGGGTAAAACAACTACCTGATGAACAGCTGGTGAAGCTAAATTGAGAAAACTACTACCGGACACACTTGCATGTGTTAAATCTTGCTTCCTCCCCTCATTACCCCTCGGCCCTTCTGACACCCTGGCCAAGGAACTTGTCTGATTTGATAAAAATTTTGAAGAGTTCCTAGAAAAGTTACCAGAAGCTGAATTGAACTTATGTTTCAAACTTCTTCCATCAGGTTTACTGACAGAAGCACTGGGTCCAAAAAAGGAATCTGCAGAACTATCATAAAAAGTGTCTGGCGGAACAATGGGAATATAACCAGAGGCAGAAACTGGGTTTTGATAATTGGGGAGGGTGTAATAATGTTGCCCTCCTCCAAATGAGCCATCAGTTCCAATCATAGCACCAGGAATATAAGGATTATATGGATTGTATGGAGACTGTGCATATCCATAGCTATAATATACATACGGCACATTTTCATTTTGTGCACCCTGAAAAAAGGAACAGCACCATTAAAAAAATCCATTAACCAACATAGATAGAGAGAAACAGGAGTTGAACTTGCCGTGTACTGAACATTAGGACCATCTACACCAAAAATCCTATGGTGGTCCTCCCATTCCCCGGGTGTTTCAAAACCTAAGCATAATGAGTAAGAAATTATCAACATGACATAATTTCAAAACAAAACTAACGTTATAATAATTCTAATTTACCTGTACAGTAATACCCATAATTGTTGGAAGTAGGGTAATACATGTTCTGATCAACATAAAACTCAGGGGCTCCTTCGTTAGCCATCACCTCAGTTCGTTCAAGATTTGGGCTTGAGAAGTGTGAATTTAAATCAGTACCTTCAATCTAAAGTCAAAAAGAATGAAACATTTACAGTCTATCATTAAAGTAATCCTGAAAACTTAAATACTAAAGGACAAAGGTTACAGACTAAATTCTTTTACCATATGTGCATCATGGTTTCTAGTTTCAGAAATATCATACACTTCCATACCAGAACTGCCACCACTGTAGACAGTCATAAAGTCATAACATAAGCACACATAACAATTAAAAAGGTATTAAAGATAGAAATAAGAAACACTAGACATAAACAGTGTTTCCATCCAGTAAAAAACACATAATCTAAACTATATTATATGTATAACAACATCTCAACCAAATATTAATAAACTGAAAACCAACAAAAAATAAAAAAACAATATAAATACAAAGAGCAACAAAAATCAGTATGACAAGATAACCAAATTAAACCACGATCACAAATACTATACATACAACAGCTGGTGTTGAGTATAACAAGTAAATTCCATCATACACTAGCAGTGTATCATATATGATACGCACCATTCGATCGAATTCTAAACACGCCCAATTTTTTTCCTAAACGGAGCAATTCCTAGCACACAATTAAACTTCATTCATTCTTTCAGGCCGCTAAAGACCTCAAAATCAAAATACAGCTCAGCATCATACCAAATATGAAAACAATTTAAAAAAAACTAAGAGAAAACGAAAATTCACCCATCCTAAACCTACACATAAACTATAAACTCGGTTTCCACAGGCACAATCAAGCTCAATACATCAAAAAATTCACAAGTAACAAGCACTCTTGACTTATCGATTAACATAATATTCGATAAAAAGGAGTCGAGGAAGAAAAATGAGGAATGAAGAGAGAGAGAGGAGTGAAATTACCGGAAGAGAAGAGGAGGAAGAAGAATCAATGCATGGTGGGTGAAAAACGCGGAGGGGATATAGAGCTGGAGAGTGCCAAGAGCGAAGTAGCGGCTCCGCGCGGCATTTGGCTATGCCAAAAGGAAACCCTAAGCAGAAACCGAAACGGTGAAGCTTTTGGCTTGGGAGAGAGCCGTTTTGGTGAGCGTAACAAAAAAAACAGAACCCACAAGTGGAGTAGTGAAGAGAGAGATTGATTCCCCACTATAAGATACGAAGCGTTTCCCTATTTCTTATTGCGCTTGCTTTTCAAATTACCTAGTTACCCCTCTGCCGCTTCGGATACAACGAAAACGCCACTTTGAAAATGCCAACGTCGTCGTTTTGCCTGCTTGATGCGCACGCATTGTGATTGGGTTACTATAGCGGTGATCACTGTCTAATTATGACCTTTGATTTGTTTTTGTTTTGACTATAGTACCCTTCAGATTTGTCCACCGACAATGGCACTGGATACAACTATTGGAGCGGTCATGGTGACAAAGAGAACGACCTGTGAGAATAACATTTCTTCCCGTGTAGCCGAAAACGGGCGTATGATTCCCTCGCTTTCTTTATCAGTTTAATTGTGCTCCTATTAAGATTGTTCACTTGTTGGTAGGTATTGTATATTTTTTTAATATTAGTTAATTAATATTAATATGCAATTAAACCTTCATACATGTATATAGTTAATGGATAAATTGTTCAAGATTCCACCCACTTCACCAAGGATTTTCAAAATTTAAATAAAAACAAATTTAAATTTTTTTTATTTTTATTTTTTGTTTTAGTAAATGCTTTATTTAATCCAGACAGTTTGAAAATTAGATTTTAAAATTTTGGTTCAGATAGAATAATTTTGTTCATAGAACTTCAAATTATATCATTTTTGTTCATAATTATCTGAAAATTATCTATCCAATAAAATATTTTAGCACAAAACGTTTAAAATTTGTTAAGTCAGCCTTTTAAATTTTACTATCTAAATACTTAATAAGTTAATGTCATTTTCTTATGCTGAGAAAAAGATTGAACTTCAATAATCATCATGGTTAGTGTAGTTGTTTATAAAGATTATGTCGAAGTTAAATAGTATTGTTTAAAATTTACCATTATAACACATACAGACATGGTAATTATAAAAAACATATTTGTAAAATAATAAATTGCAATAACTTTGGTGTACTAAAGTATCTTGTTCTCCTTTACCGAAAAGTTCTGAAAATAAAATGAAGACAAATTTTGCATGTGAAGACAATGATTCTAATTATAATATTTCACACCTGAATTTTGTTCATTTTCTCTTTTTCTTTTTTGGCCTAGATTAAGTTGATTACCTGATAAGATTGATAAACAAAATCTCACAATTTCCTATTAGGATATCAACCTTTATGTATTTACATTAAACTTGTTTAGTTATTTATCAAGCATTAAATTTATTTGTAACTGTCTAATGTCAAAACATTAATACTTGTTTGTTTTTCTCATGTGTTAATTAATAGTAATTCCTATATACACAAACTTATACATATATATACAGGTGTGTATTGTACATGTACAACTCGGATGATTCTATAGTTATAGGGTTTTACACAATGACACCTATGTCAATGTTTGTGTTATGGGTATTTATTTAAATTTAAAATAAATATTTTTGAAATTATAAAATAAATATCATATATATTCGTATTATTACAAATATATGTAAACAAAATCATACCTATTAGATTTTTTGTTTTTATAGTGCACATACATCATATAATATTTTGCATGTTAATTGGATATTTTAATTTGTCTTTATGAAATAAAGTTTGTCTATTTGAAATTTATGGTTTAAACAAAATTCTGTGAAATAAAAGTAGTTATATATTTGTCTAATTGTTTTTATAGAGATATAAAAATTTAAAGTAAAAAAAAATTAAGTCATATTGAAATGTCTTTGTCAAGTGATAAAATACTCCTTCAATAACTTTAAGACACTTTTTTTATGAGAAAATGATTGTATTTGTTAAACAAACAACTCATTTACTAGAAAAAAAAAATATATATTTTTAAAGTGTTTTAAGAGGTGAAATTTGGATTGACTTTTTAAAAGTAAAACAAATCATAATTATAAAAAGAGTTATAATGAGAGAAATAATTCTACAAGGATTTCTCACCTTAAACTTGTCATTTTATTAATTATTTATGTACTTCAAATGATTGAGGAGTAACATTCTCATTTTCATTAGGGTGAATATATTAAATATCTTCCATATATAGTTTTTTTTTTTGCAATAAAATTTTATTATATGATTTTAGTTTTTTTTGGTTATATATGTTTTTTGTCCTTAAACTTTTACCAAAAATTAAAAGCTTTTTTCTTTAAATTTTGAGACAATTTAATCTTCCAACTTCAGAAATCAATGAATTTCGTCCTTCAAATGAGATGACATTAAAATTTTGTTCAAATTTTGAGACAATTTAATCTTTCAACTTAAAAAATGAGTGAATTTCGTCCTCTAAATGAAACGACATTCAAATCTTGTTACGATGTTTACCTTGACATATGAAGTTTGGACATGTGATTATACACATGGTAAATGATTATTGGACCAACTAAATCAAATTTTAAAAAATAATCGAAAACATGCATTGTTATTTTGTTTAAGGGTTTTTCTCATCTGTGTCTCTTCTGTATGTTTTCTCACCAGCAACTATGACGTCCTTATTTTATGTTATTCTGTATGATTTCATTATTTGTGTATTTTGTTATATTTAAACATCAATTTTGTTTTTAGAATCAATATAGAGATATGATTCTAGATAAAATTTTATATCTCTTGGTCATTTGAATTAAATGCTTACCTTTCAAGGAAATATTGTATAAAAAAAAGTAAGGGATTAATATTATAGCATCAATGTTTAAAACTTATATTTAAAAAATGAGGGATGGTGATTTTTTTTTTATGTGAATGTTATAATTACGATGGTCAATTAAGTTGAGATTATGAAATTTAATATAAGTGAACCAGTACCTTATATATAATTTTAAGTTGGTAGCTTTAGATATATTAAATTAAAGTTAAATGTTTTTTTATTTTATGAAATGCGAAATTAAAATTCGTTAATATTTAAAACTTTGATACATTTTAATTTTTAATATGAAATATGTTTAATATATAGATTATATTTTTTTATATAGTTTAGGAGTCAAAATATATTAAAGTTTCAAAATAGACATTTTTTATTTCACGTTAAAATTCAATTCAAAGACTAAAAATATATTTTTGCATCTATAAATTTCTATCAACCAATACATATAAATCTTTAGTCCAAATTAGTAAAAAAATTCAGATAATACACACAATTCACTTAAAACAATACTTGCAGTTTTCATTTTAGTACTTGCATGATACCCATTTCAAAGAATTAACAATACGTAATTAAAATTGAATCACACAAAATTTCCATACTTAATAAAACACAACTATCTTTTATCTTTCGTCTCAAAATCTTCTATATATTATCAATATTTATTGTCTTTACATTTACAATACTTTAAAATGCATAGATTGAACTTTTTACAACCAAGAGTATATTAGAAAAAACCCTCATATTTATATCTAGAAAGGAAAAATGAAATTAATATATGCATGAGTTCAAATCATGAAAAAGTACATGGAAAATTATTTTTACAAAATTTAATTTATGACTAAGTTAAAACTGATGAAAATAATGAAGTAATTTCTTTTTAATAAGTGTTTTTAAAATATATGGAATATGTGCTGGGGTTACTATTTTTACATTCTACAAATATTTGAAAATATATTTTTTTAAATAATTTAAGCCTTTTGTTTATTTGTTTTTCCCCAAAAAGTTTAAGTAAATTAGGTTTTGAGGTTGACTAGCATGCACTTACACCACTTATAGGAGTCTAATTTTTACCGATTAGATCTATCTTTATTGTATAATAATGAGATTATTCTTTTAACACAATAGTAACAGAAAGGGTAATTTGTTAATGTATTTTTTGAGTTGGTAGAATGTTGAGATATATATGATAACAATAAACAAAAAAATGATAAACATTTTGGTGAAACTTGTAGATTTCATTTTTCATAGCAAAGTATGAAAATACCAAAATGGAAAAGGAAAATGAGTGGGAAGATTTTGAGATGAATCTGCTGCTCAGGAAGCAAAGAGAAAGTGGATGCTTTTTCCTGACCATTAATTTAACGTAAATGTTGGAAGCACTTGCTGCAAAAAACAAAAGGGATTATGTTCCTTGCTTTGCCCATAAATATCTTACCCACTACTCCACCTATCTCTGTTTATCAACGCGCTTTTCCTACTTACACCACATTCTTCATCTACACAGAAAATATGAAACACAAACGTTATTCCCCACACAAATGTCTTTCTTCGCAAAGGGAAAAACATAAAGCGGTTAAAAAAAGTTCACATAAATTTTGAATATTCCAAACTTGAAAACGAATAATTTGACGCATCGGATTTAGTTAATTATGTTTTCAATTTTAAATTTCCCTTTTATGTTTTTTTATTTCTGTTTTTTTGCAAATGCCAATATCTGTTAACACGAAGAAAAGAAAATAACCACAATGTCAGGTGACTTGAGCTGTAGCCTAGTACAAAACAATAATCGATTCCTTACAATTTGTTTAAATCCAATTCCACAACTAATACTAACTATAAATATTAAAATAATGCCCTCCAATAAAACCAACCAGACAGATACGTAAGCTAGACGAGCATCGCCAATTGATCAAAATTAAGCACCATTGAACAACTCTCACCAAATAATGTTGATGCAGACACTCATTTCTTACAGCACTACCCCGTGAATGAACCTCTAGCCATAAGGTAATCACCATGTAAAGAAAATCTTAAACTAAAGTGGAAGGTTTACCCACCAAGACAAAAAGTTAGAATGCCTTCCCAAAAATCGATAATCCAATCGTGAGTCTAAACACCAGAAGCTGATTCGTGACTAAGGTCTGGTACAGCTTCTGGATTCCCTGGATCAGAGCTACCAACAACAGATTGCTGCTGCCCTTGCTCACTTCCCAAAGAGGAATTCTCCTGTTTGCCAGGACCAGGAGACAAGGGAAGCATTCTTGGATCAGAAGTTCCCACTTCGTGTGGCCTATCCTTTCGATCAGGAAGCTGTTGAACTGACCTATCCCGCCTGTCATAACTCCGGCTCCGGCTCCGGCTGCGGGTACGGCTTCGGCTGTAACTTCGGCCACGAGACCAGCTGCGACTTCTACTTCTACTTCGACTTCTATCCCTGCTCCAACTCCTGCTTCTACTACGACTTCTGCTACTGCTACTATAATCCCATGTTCGGACTCTTTCTGGGCTTCGACTATAACTTCTGCCTCTACTTTTGTAAGAAACATCCCTTCTGTTGTCAAATCGGCCACGTCCACGCCCCTGTCCACGGTCATCCATACCACGTTCACCCCTACCCCAACCACCATGACCACCACGAAGACCACTAGATCCCCTACCCCTGTTGCCCCTACCAGGAAAGAAATCACCTCTCCCACCAGCTCCATCCCTCGGGCCACCACGTCCACTAAAACCACCACCACCACGTCCACCAAATCCTCCATCCCTCAGGCCTCCACCTCGACCACCAAAGCCACCATCCCTCATGCCACTGCCACGCCCCCCAAAACCACCATCCCTCATGCCACCCCCACGACCACCAAAGCCACCATCCCTCATTCCACCACGACCACCAAAGCCACCATCTCTCATACTACCACGACCACCAGTCTCCCAACGCCCACCACCAGAATCAAACCTACTCATCCCACCCCGTTCCTTTCCAAAGTTTGATGGCCCACGCAAAGCCATCTGTCTTAACTCTGGAAGCACATGCTGATTAGCACCCTCCAAAACTTTGATTAAATCACCAGCGTGTTTCCAGTCCTGCTCAGAAAAAAAGGTATATGACACTCCAGTAGCACCTGCTCTTCCAGTTCTTCCTATACGGTGCACATAGTCCTCAATTCCAGTGGGGAAATCATAATTTATTACCACCCTGTAACATAAATTCACAAGTTCAACTACAGTGAAGCATAAAAAAACTCCTAAACAAAGCTAAGGCCTCAATGAGATAAACAAAAGGTTCATCATTATCCAGCCCATGCAAAAGTAACATAAAGACTCCATAATATGACCCATTCATTTATATTGTTTACCACAAAGAAGCTAACCTTATATCCTTAATATCAAGCCCACGAGCTGCAACATCAGTGGCAACCAGAATTGGTGACTTCCCAGTCCGGAACTGACTTAAAACCCAGTCTCTCTCACCTTGAGACTTATCTCCATGAATTGCAGCAGCCCCAAAAGTGCGGCCAATATTACGAGCTAGCTGATCACATAACCTCTTCGTGGAGCAAAATATTATGACCTTCGAACCTCGTTCTTGGGATCTGAGGATCTGTTCCAAACGCCTCTGCTTCTCCATTTGTGGGACAACTTCAACATACTGCATGTATACAAATTACATAGGGAAGGGAAAAAAGAGTATAAGTCTCCAAGAAACTAAAACAAAATATTGTTTCATTTGGAACATATTAAAGTAAATCTATTCCAGAAATTAATGATGGATATGAGATAAAAGTCAGTATACGAGATAACAGCATAATGACATCGAATACAAAACAGACCTAAATAAGCACAATAGACAATGCCATATGGCACAATAGACAATGCCATATGGCACAATAGAAAACAAACTCATTCTAAAAAAATGTATTTCAGAAAAAAAAAAGCCATTCACACAAATTTAACACAATTAAAAGGCAGTGTTTTAATTTCTGGAAAGATAATGTTTGCAACACCCTTTCTATAAGTGAACCATTCCCAAAACTTACAACGTGCACTCACTACACATGACAACATTTCCACCTTCCAAAAACTGATAAAAGTTAAGGCTTCCTAAGAAAGGGAAATGCAAAACATTGATATCTTAAAAATCCCAGGGCACAAGGTTCCAATAGTTGTGGGACAGGTCTCGGGACAGGTCTCAGTCCGTTTAGAAAATTAAAAAAAAAATTGCAGAACAGTTTAGAGGACAATGAAACCTATACATTACTATGTTAAGGAAGATACTCATAGCCACATGAAGGTCAACATGACGCAATGACCATAGAGAAGATGCTTTTAGGTCATGTGTTAAACTGTTACATCAGTAAAAAAGGTTATATTAACCAACATTTCAAAAGTGTCATATAGAATTATAACTTCTTGAAAAGGTATTTTGACAGCATTCTCATTTAAGAAACTTCAAATACCACAAAGAATAAAACAACAATAATCATATATGAGTTTGTAGAGTTGAAATGGTATGTCAATGCTTGTATTTAGAATGTGTTCTTGTTATATTTTAGATATCCATCCTCAATCCCTTCCCACAAGTATACCGGTAGACGTGGTGATTAGATAAACCCTTTATAAGTGACAACGACTCCGAGAATCAAACCTTCCGCTTTATTGGTAAAGTTTGTCGCCATTCACTTCCACAATCGGATATTTAGATATAGAATATAATAATACAAAGAGTATAAATAGTAGGGAGAAGCCAATATCCAAACAAGGAAAATAAATTTATTGAAATTTGGAGGTTTAACACGTCATCCTTAAATTCGGAAGTAGAACTTTGGATATAGAATAAAACAGAAAGAAAAAAATGAAAGGAAGAAGCAAATATTTTTAACAGTCACACCAAAATTGAACACAAATTCACCAAAACTGAGCATACAGACACAAGATAAAACTAAAATTACCATGAACTTAGTTTTTTGAATAAATAGCCACAATTAAATACCTGTGTGATGGCTTTATTTGCAGCAAGCTCATCTGCACTTCCAATGTTAACCTGGACAGAATTCACAAGAAGTTCACTAGCAATTTTTCTTACTTCTTTTGGCCAGGTTGCTGTGTACATGAGAGTTTGTCTGCGTGCAGGAATCTCATCCACAATCTTCCGGATTTGAGGCTCAAAACCCATGTCAAGCATTCTGTCAGCCTCATCAAGCACAAGTAGTGAAACTTGCCCGAAGTCAATTTTCTTCATTTCAAGTATATCATTGAGCCGACCAGGTGTGGCAACAACAATGTCTGCTCCCCGATCTAACTCCTTTAGTTGAAGGGCTTTAGGTGCTCCACCATACAAGCACTGCAAAGGTAAATAAAACAGATAAACCAAAAGATAAAGACAAACTTTAATAGGCTAAAACTCAACAAAAAGGAAAAGATAGAAGGTCTAGGACAAACCGTGCAAGAGACTCGTGATGATCGACCAAACTTGATAACCTCATTATGGATCTGTGTTGCAAGTTCCCGTGTTGGAGCCAAAACCAAGACAGTGGGGCCATTCAGAGAATTATTGTGTCGCTGTCTAAGAAGAATGAAGGCAGGAATTAAGTAACCCAATGTTTTCCCAGAGCCAGTTTTGGCAATTGCTACTATGTCTCTACCCTGTAGTGCAACAGGCCATGTTTGAGCCTGTATTGGTGTTGGATTTGAGAAGCCAGCAGAATATATCTGAAATGACAGTATATGACTAAATATCAGACCTATGAATGGTGCACAAATCCAATGCCTTTTGATTTGCAAAACACAAAATTGCATTCAACTTATATAATTTAGCAAACAAAAACAAGGACCTATAGGTTATGGTTGCTTACTGAAGCAACTTGAGGCAATTAAAAAAGGCAAAAAAGACATAAGAGGCGGAGCCAATAAGCAACAAATCCCAGGTCACATAGAAATTTGAAGAATGGAGGGCCATCCACCCTTAGAAGATGCCCAAGAAAGGCTCCAACCATCCATTATGCAGGCTCCAAAAATCAGGATAGTAGTTGCACGTGTAATTGTGCCAATAGCAGATTAGCAGTGCAGCGTACGACATATGCTCCTGCTCTGGAGCAGATATCGCACCTGCGACAAGCGAAAATAGACAAGTTTAAAAGTAAATTTTAAGTTAAAAAAAATGGGGGAAAAGGAGTAAAACCCTTTCTTTCCTAGGACGCACCAATGCATACAACACCATATAATAGGAGAACAATAAACTTACCTCTCTCAATATCTCTGGAGGGAATCCAGTAGCATCAAATGTCATGAAAGGAGGGGGAATGTCACCACCCTGTCAAGTGAGACATAGTATGTAAGAGAATTATAATTATGCACAAAAATATAAATTTCAAATAAAATAAATCATTCTACACGAAAGTATAAACAATGGAACCAAAACCATGGCACTTATCCGTAACAATCTCCGCTAAGAAGATCATATCATCTCATATTGTATATAGTATATAAGAATAAAGATATGCTTTGGTTTCACTTCTGAGTTTGAAGCGTCTTAATTGCTTGTAACATACAGCAAAATTAAATTATAATATCAAATATGCCTAGGGTAGTGTAAAAGCATGGCCTAGATGCTATTTGTACTAAGATATACTGACCGTTGCTGTAACTTCATGTTGCTGGCAGTAAATTTCAGCCGGTGAAAGATCACTTGCATCAGAAGATCCCATGTAAGAAGGTCTCATTAAAGCATTATTAGAAAGAGGTGAAGGTCCTCCCATTGGAGGAACAAACATGCTAGGCATAGCATTCCCAGCAATACCACTTCCATTCCCACTTGGCATTACGTTTTGAAAAGGAGTATTGCCGATCCTCATATCCTGCATAGATGTTTCACAGAATCATAAAATGAAAATATTGAATTACGACAAAGAATAGGAATTGATGACTTATCAACTTAAAAATTAAAGGATTAAAATTTGACAAAGATAACTGAAGCTTTCACAAACATATTATCAAAACGTGTTGAAGTAGTCAAAGATGAAAGGCGCCTTTAAAAACACTGCCATGAGGCACACAGCAAAAGGAAAAGCTGTATCAACATTATAAAAAGAGTAAATATTTAACTACTTTTCAATAATATAGCATATTATACATATTTTAGAGAAGTTCAACATGCAAAAATCTTAAGTCTCTTGCTGCTAAGAAACTCGAGAACTGGAGGTTATTTTAGGCATGCTGATTAATGCTAGAAAGTTGGATGCTAGGATTTTAGAATTTTTTTGAGGAATTAATGAGGATTGTCTTAACTGATCTAGAAAGATGCACCAAGGGTGTAATATTTGGATTGACACAAAATATTATTTAAGAGAAAATGGAAGGAGGGAAGTTGGTTGGAGTGAAAATGAGGACTGCACCTTTTTTATTGTTTGACTAGCCATCAACTTATCCACCTACCATTACATTAAAGGGTATAAAAGTCATTTAACACAGACCTTTTATGCTAATGTTTTTTTATATTCAGAGGAGAAAATGAATTGCAGCCAAGTACATCACTAATTGCAGCCATTTCATCAAGAAAAATTATTTTGTGGAGAGAAATGAGAATGTAATGGAGGTTTTCGTATATTAGTCAGCACTTTAAACATAGCATCGAAACAACTTTATAGTATCACTAGCAATCAAATGTCATTACAAATAATGCAATAATAGTAGTTGAAGATTGAAAAATGAAGCAATAGTTTAAACTTTGTATTGGGGGAAAAAGCTACCTGCTGATTTCTTGGAACTGGTATTTGAGTCATATCTGGTTGCCGACGACCCATTGTGGACATATCTTTATTAGAATTATAGTAATATTCATTTCCTTCTCTGCTACGTGAATTGTCCTCCTGACTCATTTTTTGGCCAGCAGGATGGACATTGGATGGATGACCATGCATCATTCCTGGGCTCATCTGCTTATGAAAGTTAGGACCATGTTGGTAATATAAAACAGATCCACCCTGCTGCAACGGCATTGCAGATGGCGACTTCTGCACACTGCCTGATAAGGCAGTCCTAAATTGCTGAGGCTGACCAGCATTGACACCTACATTAGGCATTTGATCAAAAGCTGTGTCAGGAGGAAGGTTCTGATTATTCTGAGCAGGCAAGGTACTCCTCGGCGGATACTGGGATGGTGAAAGTCCAACCTGGCTTCCATTTTTAAACTCCGCTTCCTCTACCTTTGGAAATGTTGTTTGTTGATTTTCGAAGGGTTGAGCATGCATGTTATGCTGAACCTGTTGGGGGTTAGGTTGCCCAGGTGAGACAGTGTTTGGCTGAATGTGTTGAGAGTTTGGTTGCCTGGGTGTAATGATGTTTTGCTGATATGACATATAGTGCATGTTTTGGGTAGGAAACTGATGTACTTGTGGAGGTGCAATATGTGAGCCATGATCCTGAGGCATTCCTTGCCCAAAATGCTGGGAATGGATTGCATGTGGCGGTATCTGATGTTGAATTTGCTGTCCTTGAGGCTGCTGCAACATTTGCTGCCCCTGGGGCTGCATCATTTGCTGTCTGGCTTGATGTAACCCTGGCTGCGGCACTGACTGTGGCATCAGTGAGTTCTGCTGCGGCACAGACTGAGCACCCTGAGAGGGGTTCTGCTGAGTGGTTTGCACCATATGGGGACTCTGCTGCTGTTGCTGAGGTAGCATAGATTGCCCATGCTGTTGGGCAAGGTGACCTACCTGCTGTTGCGAGGGTTGCCCTTGCATTAAGGGCTGTCCATGCTGCGGCCCCATCCCACCAACCTGCATTGTGTGAGTCACAGGTATAGGTGCCAAGTTCGGTGCAGAAGCCACAGGTGCAGGCAAGGGTGGTGTTACTGGGGCAGGTTTTTCATATTGGGTAACATTAGTTTCGGGATTCCAATAATACAACAAACCAGTGCTGCCATCAATCAATCCCTTCCAAGGTTGTGGAAGAGTAGGGTCATCGGGTGCATATCTAGGGCCAAGCCCCGCAGGAGCTGACTCCGCGGTTGTCATAACAAATTTGTATGTATATTTCTGCAATCAATAACTAAGCGATACATTCAAATCTTATACAAATATAAGACCTAAGGAACTGATTTATAATTTAACCCATGAAAATCTGACTGCTCGTGATCCAAAATTATGAATTTTTTAAAAGAGGTAAACAGATAAAAATAAATAAAAGAAAAACCCTAGAAAACAAGATTATGATATTGCAAGAAGAATGCAGAGCGAAACATACCTTAGGTTATATGAGTGAGAACTTGTGAGGGTGTGTTTCTAATTGTGATTTGGCATGTTGGTGTTGTGTGTATGAGACGAAGAAAAAATTGCGCAAAAGCAAGAGGCAAAAACAGAGGCAGCTTTGGTTTGTTGAATGCAATGGGTTAGGGTTGTAGAGACCGAAGATGTAAATATGTAGATGCAGTGTGCAATTTAAGCTCAAATACAGGGGACCATGTGATGGAAAGTAACCCTTATCAACGGTTCTTATTGTCCAGTATTTCTTTGGGTCCACTGAATATTATTTTAACAATTGTACAACCTATCAGAGATTAAAATTGTGATAATTATACGGTTCTAAATTATAATATAATTATTATATTAATTGAAAATATAAAAATATATTAATAATTTCATATAAATATTTTATTATATAAAATTAAATAATAATTTTTTGATTATTTATAATGGATTCATCTTACATAATTTTATTCTAATTTTACTTTTTTAATATTTTTTTTTAATTCAAATAATTAATCATAAAAAATAAAAATTTATCATTTTGTTATTATTTTTAAGATTTAGATAATAACTTATAATAAAAAACCATTCACGTAATAAAAAATATATAAAATTATTTGTTTTTATAATTGTTTTAATTTATTTTATAGTTTATTAATATGTTTTAATTTAATAATTAAAAATTATTTTATAGCTTAATAAAAAATTTAAATAGTATAAAAAAGTAGACACATAGGTGTCTATATGTTTTCAGTTGTTTATATTGTTAATTTATGTCTATGATAAATCTACATCTATTATTAATTAACTAGTAAAACTATGTCCGTGCATTTGTATTAACTTTTTATGATAATCAAAAAAATTATTATAATTATAAAATTAAATATGAATAATTTTTATACATTTATTATAAATAGTTCATATTTATTGCATAGATAATTTTATAATTAAAAATTGTTAAATTTAAAATAGGTTTATATATATATATATATATATATATATATATATATATATATATATATATATTTAAAATATAAACTTAGACATCGTGTATTATTATTCAAACCTATTCTTTTTAATATAGAAAAAAGTTTCATGGAAGCATGAAGACGAGGAAAAGGTAAAAAAAAAATTTCACAGTAAGGCATCTTATAGGCTCTCAGAGATGTATAAAAAATGTAGAATTCTAAGAAAAAAAACTCATTGGCTGGGGAGGATACTTGTAATGGTTTTCTGGAAAAAGTGGAACATGCCACTTTATAGACAAAAGTGTGAAACAGCTAAGAAGAATCGAACATTTGAAAAGGGTGGCTATTTGCACACAGGAGGATCTATTAGCGTGCATGAGATGAGATATTTCAGCAAACACATATTCGTCAATCAACAGGGAAATTTGTGGACGAAAGGTCTAGGTGGACCCATGTAAGTTTCTACTAACTCTATCACATTATACATTCTTGGTTTTTAAACCTTTGGTTTACTTATTATATTTATTCATTTAACAGGAACAATTTCAAGCAAAATTTGTAGAAATAAGATCTGAGACTACATCTGTTGGTGCCTCAGCATGTAGTCCTTTAGACCCTGCGGAGGAGGAAAGATTGAGAAACCGATGTTGGTTAGAGGCTGTTGGTGGAAAATACAAGGGACGTGTATACGGCATTGGAAATGTCAGCTCCCAAGATGATTGTGTCGATAGTTACATCCAACAGACACATGCATCTTCTTCTACTCAGCAACAAAATTCAGAAGAAATTGTTAACCTTAAATCGCAGTTACAACAATATGATCAGCAGCTTGAAAAGTTTCAAGGCTTTATTGGCGTCCTCCTGCCATTCCTTCCGCCTTCAGCAGCCACAGTTGCACAAAACTTTTTAAACTTCCAAAATTCTGAAGTTTAAAATCAAGCACCTAATGATGTCCAACCAGAAGAGCAACCTCCAGAACATCAACCTCCACAACAACAACCTCCACAACAACAACCTCAAGAACAACAATCACCAGACCACCAACCACAAGATGAAAATAATTATATGCACTATTAGGCATTTTATACAACTAATTTCCATTACTGTTGAACTTATTTAGAACCAGGACATATGAACTTACCTAATGTTTAATCTTGGAATATTTTGATGTAAACAATATTTATGTATTCATGTACAATGTTTCCTTTGTGGATTTATATGTAAATGTGCAATGTATAATGTCCAGGTTTGCTTATATGAATTTTGAATGTTCAGTTATAATGTCCAGGTCTGTTTGTATGAAATGAATTGGGCATGTTCAGGGTATTGTAAACGACTTTTTCAGCTCTTCTAAAACAATTATATACGGATATATTCGTATATAAATTATATCAGGATTTATCCGTATATAAGTTATATACTGATATGTCCGTATATAGCTACGATAGAATTATATACGGATTTTTGCCCGTATATAATCCATATATAATTAAGTTTTATATACGAATTTTTGGCTTTATATACGGATTTTGGCTGTATGTAATTCAATTTTTTCTTGTAGTGACTTGTTAGACTGGTTAATTAGTTGAACTATGGCCTAGACAAATATAGTAATATTTTTGTGATGTTTTGGGTTGGTTTTAAGTGCGTTTTGGGAGTTTGGACTATTGAAATTTTGAATCTTAGGTTGTGTGTCCAAATGGAAGGTTTGTGATATGTTGGTAAGTCATTTATGACGTGTTAGAATTCCAAAGTTACTTAAAAATGAGCTAGAACATGTACAATTCAATTGTGGTCTCAAATGAAAGATGTTAGATGTTCTTAAGGGAAATCTTGTGGTTAAATAATTAATAACTAGTTTAAGTTTGGTTTAACACTTTTGTTTAGGTTTAAAATAGTTTATAATTCAATTACAGGTGGTTTAGGTGTGTTAATTATGCAGTTTTGGTGCTGCAACAGGCTGAACGAGTTTAATAGGCTAGTTGGGTGAGTTTAGGGGAGTTTTGGCAGTGAGTTTAGGGGAGTTTTGGCAGTGAGTTTGAAAGGCTGAGTGAGCCAGCTTGGGGAGCTTGCTATTTTGGCTCTCGTTGGGCAAGTATTTGGTGTTTTTGGTAGGGAATTGTAAAGGTTGAGCGAGTCAGCTCGCTTAGCTTGGGGAGCTTGTTGTTTTGTCTCTCGTTGGGTGAGCAGGGTTGTTAACTGAGCCAGTGAGTATGTGTTCTTGGGCATCTTTGAATTCTTTTCAACTATGTGTATGATTTTAAAAGTTATAATGGTTTATTGCATTATCTATGGTAAGGTTTGAAACATGTGTGTGAATGGAATGAGGTGTGTAAGAATTATAAGGAGGATTCTCAATGGTTATATCAAAGTGTTGTTAGTAACAGGGAGTTAAATCTTAAGGGTTATTATGAAACTCTAATGATTATTCATTCTCAAACAGGGATGTTTGATACATGTGGTGAGAGTAGCAAGAGGTCTTATAGTCTAGGTATTTCCAGTATGGCCTAAGACATGGTACAGACTAATCTTGTGAGTGTGGTAGGATGAAACTCATTGACAATAGTTTTGCAAAACAGTAGAGGCCACCACAAGTGCACAACCCGCCATAATTCGACATTCATATTAAATCCGGATAGTGTATCTAGGTTTTGATATGTTTAAGATGTTTGAACTATTTTATGTGAAATATGATTCATGTGTGAAAAGCTTAAGTATACTATGAATTATTTTGTATCACTAGCTTATCCTTTTGTTTGTGTTTTGTTAGTATTTTGTTAGTATTTTTGCTTGTGCATTGTTGTTTTGCCTATAATCATCCAATGGATATGAACAAAGGGTGATGAAGTGATCCTGTAGCTTTGGATGAAGTACATATTTAGTTTTTTCCAAACTAGTTAAATGTATATAGTTTTGTTCTAGTTGGCTTGTACATAAAATTAAATTTATAGTTATTTTTGTATAATTATAATGAAACTTTTATTCTGTCATGTTAATTATTATATTTTATTAATTATGTAATAACTCTTTTATAATTTAATAATATATTTGGAATCTTACAAAATTAATTTTCTATTTTATTGATATAAATTTATCTTATACTTTTTTTTATCACCCTTATCAATAAAAAAATCCACAATCTTTTTTTTTCTCATTTCTAGTTTATTATTCAATATCTTTTTCTTAATCTAAATACATCTATTTTTATTTCTTTTTGTCCGTAGTTATACTCTTTTATATATAAAAAAAACTAATACCGTTTACAAATAAATCCTTATCAAATATCACTCTTTTTTTCTCAAACTCGCTTATATTACATGCTAACAAATTTAAACTATAAAAAAAAAATAGTTTTTATTGGCTAAAACTTACATTTAAGTGTCAAACATAAAACAAAACATTGTATAAAACAGTCTACAAATTTCAATTCATAATTCATCATTTTTTCTTATTATTTGATTTGGTTTCATAAGAAGTAAATAGCGAAAATAGGCTAAACTTTTCAATATTTTTTATAATAAAATATTGGTTGATAAATATACATATATAAAATAAACTATACAAAATAGTTATAACATCCAATTATAGATGAGAATATATATATATATATATATATATATATATATATATATAATATGTAAAAATCTTTATATATATATATATATATATATATATAAAGATTTTTACATTATATAAAAGATATAAAATGATACGTACATGATCACTTGTTTTTATTTTAGTTTGATTTATTTTTTATATTTATAATAATACGATTAAAAATAATTTAAATGTATTACAGTATAAAAGTATCACAAAACAATATTCTTTTTTTAATTCAACCATGTTCTCTTTTTGAGTGGTAGTTTTAAAGGACATAATTTTAAATCAAGCTAGTTAAGTGAGTTATTGTGGTTTATATTGAACTGATGGCTTTGGACAAAATCCCATGATTCACATATTTGGGTTCAACCAAGCATTATTATTATTTTTGTTTATTTTTAAAAACAACAATGTTTATTTTTCCTGAATACACTGTTTACTTGCTTAACAGGTATTTTAATAACAGCTACTTTATTATTATTATTATAGTACATTTTTTATCCAAATTTATTTATTATTTAGAAGAATATTATATTGAGTTAACCGGTTTAATTAACGTCTACTAATTTAACTATTCATTCACTTCTCTAATATAATCAATTTCCAATAAATTACTCACTTCTATAATTTATTTAACATTTTATAATAATGTGATAATGCATAAAGGATTTTTAATTATTTTTTTAGTGTAAAGTGATTTTTTATTAATGATTTTTTTTTTGTGAAGTCCTAGAACAAGTATATGTGTGTTTTTTATGAAGTATTTATATTAATAAATTTTCATATTTTTCATGAAAAATTATTGTGATGATAAAATTAAGGATTAAATATATATTTTTGCCTTTTAATAAAAATTAAAATTATTTTTTTAATTTTTAATCTAATTTAATTTTTTTATGAATTTAATTTTTTTAACTAAATTTTATTAAAATTTATTTAAAATTTTAAATATATTTAAAATATCAAATAAATATATTAAAATTTAATTAAAAAGACTAAATTCATAATAAAATAATAAATTATATTAGTTCAAAGTTTTGAAATGATAATTCTAATTTTCATTAAAAATTTAAGAAATAAAAATATATTTAACTTTAAAATTAATTAATTTAACTTTAATTTATAAAAACAATATAAATAATTTAATTTTTTATTTTTATGTATTTATTAAGATTTTTATAGTATTTTAGACTTTATAATCACGTGTAATATATTCTTATTTATTTATTTTTAATATTTTTTTATTGTATTTTGTATTTTTTAAAAATATAAAGTCATTTCCCTATTATTCATAAACGTGCTCTCTAAATTCTCAGAATTATTATTTTTAAACTACAACTGTTTTCATTTCTATTTTTTAAAAAAATAGTCTATCTTGAAATTTGAAGAACTAAACACTTAATTAAATCAATATCAGACAAATTAATCATATTTTTTAGGTTTAATTGCTTCCTTTGTCCCCAGTTTGGTTGAATTGTGTCAAATTCATCCTCATTTTTAAAAAAGTTTCATTGTCGTCCTCACGTGGTATAAAAGTGTCAATTGAATCCAAACATAGAAAAAATTTGTGTCAAAGTAGTCATTTTTCCTATATCTCTGTGTCTTCCTTTCATATGTCACTTCTCTGGAGCTAACACAAATTTTTTCTATGTTTGGATTCAATTGACACTTTTACACCACGTGAGGACGACAATGAAACTTTTACACCACGTGAGAATGACAATGAAACTTTTTTAAAAATGAGGATGAATTTGACACAATTCAACCAAACTGGGGACAAAGAAAGCAATTCAACCTATTTTTTAACACAACATAAAATAAACTAAAAAAAATAAAAATCGACACCACTGGAACTTTCTCCTGAAGCGGTTGTCTTCTTCTTCTTCTTTCCATTACCAACTTTCATTCAGCAAATATTCGGGAAACCAGACACGCTCAAGCCAAAATCATTTGTTATACACAACTCAAAAAAACACAGACACTGTTCTTATACTCATCACATAAACTTCCAAAGCAAAAGCCAAAGAGTGAAAAGAGTTAGTTGAATTAGTTGTTTATGAGCATGGAAGCTGATGCTACTACCACTTCACAGTTACCACTAGCCGACACAGACATCAACTGGGACAGGTTTGACTTCTTATACATTTACGCTTCAATGTTCGAACCATTCACTTCATCATCAACCGAGTTTTTTTGTTGTGTCTGTGAATTCTATATAAGGTTGGACAAAACCAAGTTCCACGTCATCGGTGCCGTTCTCTTCACGGCTCAATCAGGCCTGCTTCATCCAACGGCGGTGGTGAAGACACGAATGCAAGTGGCGGGGTCGGAGTCCTGGCACCTGCGAGGAGGAACGTCGGTGCTGGCCCAAATTCTGAGGAGCGATGGCGTTTCGGGAATCTTCAGAGGCTTCGGCACTTCCGCCATTGGTTCAATCCCCGGTAGGGTTCTGGCGCTCACCTCTCTCGAGGTCTCCAAAGACATTATCTTGAAACACACGCAAGCCGCTCGCATTCCAGAAGCTTCTCGTGTTGGCCTCGCTAACGCATTCGCTGGCATGATCTCTAACTTGGTTTCCTGCGTCTACTTCGTGCCCTTGGATGTGGTAGGTCCTTGATAGGGATCTGCATGATGCAAACTTTACTTTGCATCTCAATTTTATAAGATTGAGTTGAAATTAAGCTAATGAGAAACTTTTTTTCATGAAATTTTTTGCATTTCAAGAAATTTTGACTTGAAACAAAGCTCCTACGCTCTGTGCATATTGTGTTATTTTTTTTTTTTGCTACTATACTTTTTTATGATGTTGTGAATGGTTTTTTGTCTGTTTGTTAGATTTGTCAGAGGTTGATGGTGCAGGGTCTTCCTGGGACAGCGTTCTGTAGAGGGCCGTTTGATGTTGTTCGGAAAGTTGTGGAGAATGAGGGGTTTCGTGGTCTGTACAGGGGTTTTGGATTAACGGCGATCACGCAGTCCCCTGCTTCTGCACTTTGGTGGGGTTCATATGCTGCCGCACAACACCTAATTTGGAGGTACATTCCGTGCTCTTTTACATCTATCTTCTTAGGGTGTGTTTGGATTATAGTATGAAAGCTTGTTCACAAGCTTTACATACCTGAAGCTTGTCTTAATGGGTAAGAATTAGATGCTGCTGGTCCTGGTATCAAATTAGGGTTAGAGTTTCATCTTAATAATATGACTAATGAATGCCTGTGTTAAAGTTTTAGTGGTTGATACATGTTACTAAGATTAAACTTCGATTCTGAATATAAAAAAAAAACACTTAAATAACTCTATCTGAATTTTATCCTATTTTAATGAGCTCAGCAGCCATGCAGAGCAAGTTAAGAGTTAACAAGTGCTTATAGAAGATTCCAGACTGTAGTTTACTTTTATGGGCTAAAACATGTTCCATTTAAGTCTTTCCAAACGCACCCTAAAGACTCTAAATGATTTTTTTTTTCCATTTTTAATTTATGAATGGTTGTTGTCTTTTAGAAGTTTGGGCTACAAAGATGATACGGGTAAAAAACCTTCACATGTGGAAATGGTTACAGTTCAGGCTAGTGCTGGGATGGTGGCTGGTGCTTGTTCATCTGTTATCACTACTCCCATAGATACTGTGAAAACACGTCTTCAGGTATGTGCAATGCGACTCGTCTTTAGGATTTTCTGTTGTTCAAGAAGGGAGACATTTTTAGGATTTTAAATTGGGATTGATATATCTTCCAATGAACCAATTAGTGTTTCTTTTATGTTTTGTTTTTTTCCCTTTCTGGTTTTAGACTGTTAATATGGCTATTTTGGATTTGTCAATTTTTTATTTGCATAAAGGTGATGGACAACTATGGCTCTGAAAGACCATCAGTACTGAAGACAGCAAAGATTCTCCTTAAGGAAGATGGATGGTGGGGATTTTACAGGGGCTTTGGACCAAGATTTTTGAATATGTCACTTTATGGAACAACCATGATTGTTACTTACGAACTGATAAGTATGTCACCTCTTGCTTATTTATTTTGGCACCAATACCTTCTTTTTTAGAATGGTTAAGTGATATGAGGAGTCGCACGTATCTTCATTTGGTATACCATTCAAACGATGTGATTTCAACTTTCTGTTAGATGTAGAAGTTCTTGACCTTAAGGAAGCATTTAGTTTTAGTTGTTTTTTTTGGAATGTAACATCATCCCTAGCTGTCTTCCTAAAAAAAGAATCCCCCGGCCCCAATCCCTGTGTTGGGCTGATTATGTTTATTGAATTTGAATTCTGTGACAAAACCTTAGCTGTTATTGGCTCTAGCATACGGTATCTTGTCTGCATGTGCTATTATGAAAAAAAGCTTGTAATTATCCTGATTCCATATGAACCTCCTCTTTTAGTTAAGTTAAGCCTTCTTTAATTTCTCATTTTAACCCCTTTTGGCAGAGAGATTATCGGTTCAATCAAGTTTGAGGTCTTTTACGTAGTAGCAACTTACTGCAAGAGCATCTCTACCTTCTGTGGAGGGACAGCATATTGATGAATCCCGTCAACCTCAAGCTCTATATGACGCAGTGGTGCAAAGCCTGTGGATTCTTTTCTACATTTTTATTCAACTTCTTCTTTTAGGTGTTTAAACAGAAATTCTTGTTACTTTCTTGAGCATTGGGGTAGGTTGGAATGTGGAGAATTGTTGTTTTTCACTTTATTCTTCATTCCAATGGCTTTACATGTAGAATAAGTTTAGAAGAGTCTCCCTTACATTGCTTTTTATATAACTTTTAATAGCCTTATGTTTTATTAGTAACATGATTAAGTCTTATAATTCCACTTCCACTGATATATTTTTTACATAGTTATTAACTTATTTACTAACAATAACTTATATATATATATATATATATATATATATATATATATATATATATATATTTACGTATATTTATATAATATCAATAAAGCGTAAAAACTGAAGTAAAATATTAAATAATGTTGCCAAAAGTGGAGCATATTATGGCTAAAATAATTGATGGAAGTTGCCCATTACGTTATGTTGTCCTTCAAGAACACTTGCTTGGGGTTCTCCAGAGCATTATGGTATCATCCATGATTCCTCTTCGCCAAACATAAACGCTGAACTAAAATGTCTAAAATCCTTCTGCATCCTTAAACTTGGTAAACCTTTTGTGCTGCCAGAACTTCACATCAATAACTTCAGAAAGTAGTAGGAAAAATGCGCAACTTTGTAAGGGTTTCATGTTTATGTGGGAAATTCCACTCTTTACCACGTTTAATTCTTTACATACAAACACCTGGCTGTTTGGTTTCAAACCCTTATATTTGTGACTTAAAATAATTTGTCTGTGAAAAAGGCTAACTAATTTAAGTAGATAAATTTATTTAAGTCATAAAATTATTTATGCTTATTGATTTTTGTCCAACTAAAACCCAAATAGTGGGTCAAATCCAAAAAATTAACTATTCTCACATTGATTTCCGATTTTTGCGTAACGTTATTGAGACAGAGACAGTGAGCAATAGTTATGTGTTTCTGAATCTGCATCTTTGTCCACTTCTCTCTCTGTCTCTGTCTCCCTCTTTTGTCCTATCTCATCACGTAAGTTTGTCTCTTTTTCAAACATGGATTCAATTCCTTGCGTACATTTTCTTTTCTTTTATTGTTTCTAACGTATTAAATTCGAATTTGTGTACAAGATTTAATTTTACGTGAAATACATTTCTTTTTTATGTTTCTGTTTTCTGCTTCTGACTTAATTGAATTTTCTTGTTTGCATTTGAATGGAATTGAACCACTTATCAGCTAGTCTTTGAGTCGGGCTTCTGAGATGGATATTCCGATCGTACAATCCATGTTACATGGTTTAAGATTTCTCAAAACCTAGGAACGATTCCCTTAAGCCAGAGGCAATTCGTTTATTTTTCTTAACCTTAAATTTAGTATTTGCACCATGTGTAAAACCTCAAGCATTGTAAGTAATATATATCATGTTTTTTCATAATCACACATTGGGATCACTATCAAAAGTGTTATAATTTCTCTTTCATTCTTTGTGTTTGTGTAATTTGTTAGTAGAACTTACAATCAGACAGTTATCGAGAAAATGTGACATTAACAACTCGTAGTAAGCGTAACATTGTAGATGATTTTGGTTTTGAATTTATATTATTTCTTGCCTATCGTTATCATGTTCATGAAATTTCAAGTTAGTTTCAGATTATTTCACTATTACGATTTTTATGGTTACTGTAATGGCAGACAATATGGGTTTATCTATTGGCAAGATTTTTTCTCGTTTGTGCGCCAAGAAGGAGATGCGAATTCTTATGGTTGGTCTTGATGCTGCCGGTAAAACCACAATATTGTATAAACTGAAGTTAGGGGAGATTGTCACCACCATTCCTACTATCGGTATGTTTTCCTTTCAATCTTATGAGATCCATGGAAATACTCACAAGAAGTTTGAACTATAGAAGAACTTTATGCATAACATCATTTCTATTTATCTTTTGTATCATGTTTAATAACATGGTTATCTATGCAGGATTTAACGTGGAGACTGTGGAGTATAAGAACATTAGCTTCACTGTCTGGGATGTTGGTGGTCAGGATAAGGTGATAATCACTCAATAAATTTTCTCCCTTTTGATTACTGAAAAAGTATGAAAAGAAGTATGTTACGCTTGTGTGATGCCTCTGGAATAATCAAGGCACTCTGAAATTTAACTTTAGAGAATACTGTTGTACAAGTAATTGCCATAGATTTGTTATAGTTCATTTTTAATAAATGAGTTCCATGGGGATGTTTCAGATTCGACCCTTGTGGAGACACTACTTCCAAAATACACAAGGGCTTATTTTTGTGGTAGACAGCAATGATCGTGATCGTGTTGTTGAGGCTAAAGATGAGTTGCATAGGATGCTGAACGAGGTCTGTGTGTGTATATTCATATGCAAAGTGTGAAAACATCCTTGTAAACTAATTTGATTTTTTTCGTGGAGTAGGATGAATTAAGAGATGCCGTGTTGCTTGTTTTTGCAAACAAGCAAGATCTTCCTAATGCAATGAACGCTGCTGAAATCACTGATAGGCTTGGTCTAAACTCTCTGCGCCAACGTCACTGGTAACTCAAGTCCTCAAACAATGACAATTGCTTAACTATTTTTTCATTCAAATTAAGTTTGTAAAAATAGCTAAAGTCTTATCTCTATAAGTTGAGTTTATTCTGAGTTTCGAAGCAGCAAACTCAAAACCAAACATGACTTTAATAATCCTGTTTTGTTCTCACACAAGTTTAAGCATCTTTGAACTATGTGCATGCATGTCTTCCCCAGGTACATCCAAAGTACATGTGCAACATCTGGTGAAGGTTTATACGAAGGACTAGACTGGCTTTCGAACAACATTTCAAGCAAGGCTTCCTTTAAATAGTAAAATTGTTTTCGTCTACAGCAAAGTTATTAGAGATGCTTAGTGGCAAGTGTTGGCATCAATGCTGTTGTAGTTTTATGATTATTACCCCTTTTATATTGTTTTGAAAAATACTCTGTTGTCCCCTCTTATCTTGTTTTAATTCTAAT
Organism: Vigna umbellata; assembly: GCF_029865625.1. Classification (NCBI taxonomy): domain Eukaryota; kingdom Viridiplantae; phylum Streptophyta; class Magnoliopsida; order Fabales; family Fabaceae; genus Vigna; species Vigna umbellata. Next base: position 62,617,462 of record NC_142169.1, read on the forward strand.
AAATGTTATTCATCTATGATGTTGCAAGTTTGCATTCCTGATATTTTTTATTTTTGTTTTTCTGACATTTTTTTTTGTGTACATCAGCTACTTGTTGCATGTAATAGAGATTTCGCCATGTTCTATGTTTTGTGTTGATTGTTCCGTCAAGTTTTATGCTATGTGCTGATTGCATAACATATAGCTCTCAAGTTTTATTAATAAATAACTACCATTGTTATTATTTTTGAACATGTGAGTTTGAAAAATTGGAGGACAAAGATACTATAAACGTTTATCGAGGCTTTATTAAACATCATAAAGCCTAAAAGTTTACGTAAGTCTTAAAATAATTATAATTTACTATAAATTTAAATTTTAAAATATTAAACATATATACAATCTTATCAGTTAGATACATTTTTCTTCTTTAAAATCATATTAAATAATATTCGAATCTTTTTTAGTTTTAAAATTTACATTAATGAAATTTACATTTTTATTAATTTTCAACCTAATATTTATTTTTCTTATATTGTTAATACCTTATCATATTTTAATATAATGTAGTCATTTATCTAATTTTATTTAAAGAATACCATAAAAATATTATGAAAATTAAAACCATAACCATAAAAGTTCAAAATACATGCATATATAGAGATGATGTTGCTTTCCATGTTAAATATGTACAAATCCATAAATTCCTATTTTATATTGTTATAATTTTGTAACTTCACATGTATTTTTTTTTTAAATTATTATTTCGTATAATTATGCGTAATTAGTTTTTCTTCATGTTTTTTTATGTATCAAATGAATTAAATTTGGAAAACGATAAGCATGAGTTTGTAACTTAACTAAATACAATGTATATTACACTAGTTATAATTAAATTATATATTATTATTTATTAATATAATATTATAGATATTTAAAAATGTGTAGACAACAATGATAAAAGAAATAATGACTGGTTGGTCCCTCTCTTGAAAAGATTATCAGTATAGATGATGTGTTATGGTCTCCTCCGAAATATTATAGATTTATTAAATTAACGATTCAAGTATATATTTAAACGAAAGAAATATATCAATTGTCGATCGTTCCTATATCTAAGAGACCCATTCAAGTATTTACTTGTAATATTCATCAAGGAAATAGTAATAATAATTTATAGCAATTAATAAAATCTGATAAATGATGTTTTTAATTAATTACTTCATCTTTAAATGCTATAATGTTAATAATTAGTTATAATAATGTTTTTATAATCTTAAGATACACATCCAGATAATAACTTCATCTTAGTTAATAATAAACACTACTTTTAAAAATTATCTTTAAATATTTTCTCTACATGTAAAATACATAATCGTTAAATTTTTTACAACAGTTTCATCTGACTTTTATTTTCTTTTTCAAATTTCTTACATTAAACAGTAAGAAGACAACTTAAACTATATTTTTAAGAATTTATATTTTCTATAATTAAAAATATAATAATAACTTAAATATATTTAAAAATACAAACCTAATACAGACTAAAAATAACATTTGCGTTTTTTATAAGTATGAATATCTACTTTTTCCTTTTAATTTTTAGTTTTTTTTTACAAGTACTTCTCCTTTATTCATGAATTTCATTAAAATTATGAAATATAAGACACTAACAAAATGCTGACTCATATATTCATGTTCATTAGAACATAAACAGTATATATAACTTCATTTCAACATGCAATATTTGTAAAATAAAAATAAAAATAAAATGCCGGTAAATATAACAAACTAAGTTGTGGCAAATTGGATATCTCTGCAAAATAACAAAGTTACCCACAAAAATATGAATGGTAACTAAACTTTTCAATATTTATTTAAGATCTAAACAGAAACAAATATAATTAAATATTTTTTATTTCAATTTTAAACAAATAAAAACTGGTGACTAAGAAATGTTGATACATATAATTTCAAATGGACAATATAATTTTGCTTTTGAAATTCCCATGGGAAGAAAATTCTGAGAGATTATAAGTAATTGAAATTAACTGGCAAATATAATAGAAAGTTAAGGGACAAAAAATAAATGATGTGTGAAATTTCTCTGCTGTTATCGCTCATATCAGTTAGAGTAGAGTGGCCATAATCCCTTATCCATTATCACAACCTTAAACTTTGATGAAATTGAGGAGATTGAGAACTGAAGAGCAATGGCTTCAGTAGCTTCATCTTCATCCTTTTCCACAAGGCATCTTCTGCGTTCTCCCACACCTCGGTTAGGCAGAAGAAGATGCAGACCCAATTTTCTGAGGATGGTCACTCGCTCCTGTCTCGATGACAGTTCTGCTCTCCTTCAAGCAGCGGAATACACTGTATGAACTATGAATTCATAGTTACCATTGTCTTCAATTTTCAAAATTTGTTCACTCAATTGCATCTTTCTAAGTGTGATCGATATCCTGTTTTTCATTCTACTCAATAACTACAATGATCTTTATAGTAGGGTTTTTTTTTTATTTATTTACTTTTTTTTTTAACTTGCCTTTTTGATAATGTTCACAACACCCACTTTTGTTATTTTGTGTGAATTAGTTGACCAAAGGGTGAAATGAAATGTACTTAATGGTTCCCATTGTATGTGTATTCATTATTCAAATTTTTTCAAATTTTTTCAAATTTTGGTTTTTGCATCCATGTAAGGAAAATAAGTTCACTTCAATCAATGATGATTATGCCAATGCCAGCAAAAATTTCTGCTTTTTTTTTTTCTCAAACAGCTAATATATTTGTTAAAAAATTGTATTTCTTAAGTGTCAAATGCCCCCTTTATTGCGCTTGTTAATTGTCCATGTTATTGGGAGATGAATGAATTTTGTAGGCATGTCTTGTTGTTTTGTAGGTGGATACATACGTAAAAAGTGGCATGGTTGTAGGATTGGGGTCTGGTCATGCTTCTGGTATGGCCATTCAGCATTTGGGTCGCCAGCTTCGTACTGGTAATTTGAAGGATATAGTTGGGATTCCCATGTGAGCTCTTCCTCCATTCATATCTTTTTCCCTTCCAGATAAAGTACTATGCTATATATATATATATATATATATATATATATGTGTGTGTATTTTAAATTATGCTAGGTTAAAGTTGAAGTTTAACTATTCTTTCTAACTTTTCACTACTTCATTGATATATAGACGGTTACGTACCTGAGTACAAAAGCTAGAACAACCTCTCACACACTCACAACACTTAACAGACCAATGAACGAATGATAATAGAAGAATGAAACTCTTTTATTGATAGTAATATCTGAATAAACAAAAGTAAATAAAGATAACTCGAAGCATAACCTTCATCACACTGTCAACAAAACTCAATAATCAAAAGTATGCCTTCAACCATAGCTTCTCGGCTTTATTTATATTAAATATTTCCCTAAAATATAGTTCTATTTAATATAATTAACTTATACTGAATATTTTTCAAGGATATAGCTCTAATGACTGTAATTAACTTGTAATTAATATTTCTCTAGGATATAGCTCTAAATATTGTAATTATCTTGTACTGAATATTTCCCAAGGATATAACTCTATTTACTATAATTATTACTAAAAATTTCTGGCCTATCCTAACTATTGTACCAGTTAGGATAGTCACTCTTCAACCGATCGGCTCAGGGTCTTTGCTGCTTCCCATCGCTTTGCTCGAACTCTCACTGCCTTGGTCGTTCAGCTCGACTCGTCACCGTCTTCCACCGTTCGGCTTGACCTTTCCCCGCCTTCCACCGTTCGGTCTGGCCTTTCCCCACTTTCCACCATTCGGCTTGGTCTTCCTCCTTGCACCGTTCGGCCTTCTCCTTCTCTCCTATACCTTTTTCTCTCATATACCTTCCAACCCCTAACATGGACATTTTTCTATTCAATGCAAAGATTAAGCATTTCTATTGTGTTAAAGCATATTGCTTCTAATTTGTGTGTCAAGATGATAATTCCACCAAATCACTTGAGATTGATGCATTGGTTTATGCAGGTCTGTTGCAAGTGCAAGTGAAGCTGCAAAGGCTGGGATTCCATTGGATACCTACCAAGAAAGTTCTAAAGTGTGAAAAAAAATAGTGATTTTCTACATTTTCTTTTAATGTTGAGTGTTTCTTGATTTAGAGGAATCTTGGATGATGCCAGAAATTATATCCTTGTATGCAACCCTGGTGAAGATTATCCAAGAAAAAAACAAAATAAAAAAGGTCTATCATATATGCATAACTTTGAAGAAATGAAAAGAGAACAAAAGTAATGCTGGACTGTGTCGACTGTGAAGTTCGGTGCATTTTTATTTTATTTTGTATAAGACTGAAATATTTCTTATTGTAGATTCATTGGCTTACTCTGTTGTAGATTGATTTTGCATTTGATGATGCTGATGTCATAGAAGAAGGAACACTTGTTGCTATCATTGGGCGACGGAAATTGCAGAGTGGGGAATCCATAATCCAGGAGAAAGTGAGCTGCTATATACGATTTTTCTCTGTATTTATTTGTGGAGATTAATTATCTTGTGTTAATTGATTTCTCCTTTTTTGTTTTTGTTTTGTTTGCAGTCTATAATAAATGCCTCCAATAAACTTGTGTTCATTGTTGAAGAAAACCAGTACAAAGGTGGTCTGGAAGGTTCTATTCCAGTTTTAATTCAGTCTGTAAGCAGCTATGCAAAAGATTAGTTTAGTGATTCTTTCTTGTGTATATTTATCTTTAATACTCAAAATTTTCCTTTCAGCTCAACTGGATGGCTACTGCTGAAGAGATTGATGATATGTTTTTGGGTGATGCTGAGGTTTATTCTACATTACACTTTTGCATACTTTTTTACAAATGCATGCAATAAAGAATGTTTTATGAGTTTGCTTGCTTATCAACTTAAAAAATGATGCTGACATAAGGATCTTACATGTTTTTATAGATTCATGGTAATTTGACACGATTTGCTTTGTTGATGTGTATAGACATGTAACTGGGTATTGGCTGCTTTATTAAATGATTTAGGATTTTGTAACGATCGACAACAACAATTCAAATCTTTTTGCCTCTAACTGGGATTTGCTCCATAAGTCAAACATAGCATTGTGTTCTTACCTTAAACAAATCGTTGGAGAAGCTTTTAATTCTAGATCTTTTTTCAATGGTTGCACATAATAGTCTTTCTTTGTCTACTTCTACCTTTTGATACTCCATCTAATTGGTTCTTCTAATGGAGCTTTATTGCCTTTTTCCTGACATATCCTAGTCATATGCTACCATTTTTTCCTCAATAGATTTTTCTCTCTAATATCTTCGCTTCTTATTGACCACTTTATCTTATATTTTCTTTTATGAAATCACATCTTAGTTATGATCTACTATTTTGTGTAGATATGTTGTGTATTATCATCCAGTCATTTGCTATCAGAAAAGTTTGATTATGAAAACAATTACATGAGAGGTTATACTCTTTTAGTAACATGGCAACACATGATAGGAGGATACTGTAATAAAGTTTTAAAAGCAGAGGATCAAAATTAAAGCAATATTTATTAACCTGCTTTCTGGAGGATCGAAGAATTAAGTTAATACAAAGATGTAGTCATTGGGAACTCCCTATGTGATTCACATAGTCAATGAATATTTCCCGTGTTTACTATGCAGCCATTTTTTTTTTCATTATAATGTTTGTCAAGACTAGAAAATTGCTGTTTATCCCCAAATAATCTATAAATTCAGCGTTACCTCATAGCAATTAGCAACACATGCATTACCCTTTTCCATGCCAGTGAATCGACAGAAAAGGATAAAAGTAGTTGGAACAGTTCGATTATCCTAGAAATTATTCAGAACATACAATTACAAAGTTTCTGATAGAACTTAACAATCACACAATGCTAAAGGATGATTATTTGTCTCTGAAGAAAACTGATGATACAGACATCAACATGAACAGCCTTGCCAGGGAGTCCTACGATTATGTAATAGATAGTTTATATTAATTAATTCTAAAACGTGTCCAAAGACAAACATTTCCTCTTTTTGAGAAACTAAACCTTCCAGGACTTAATATTAAAAAGTTTTGAATTGCGGGATTATGGATCAGAAACTAGAGTAAAAGAAGTACTAGAATAAGAAAAAGAAGGACCATAAAACATCCCGTTTTCCCCGAAAGGTAAAGCAATTACATAACAAGGTTTCTAAATTACCAAAGGAGAATGTAATGCCAAAGTTTTTGGCCAGATGTTTCTTCTTTGCCATCTTTTAAGGGAAATAGTTGTTTTCTTGACTTCTATTAGGGTGCTAACATATGTCTTATCTAGGTTGGTTTATAATATGGACTTAAAAAGGGATTGTTAAACTCTTCAGTTTTCGTTTATTTCCTGTATATTTTTCATTTGATCAAGGACGTTTTCCTATGCTCCTCTTCCTATTTCTCTTCATTCTCTTAATTATTTTATTGAGAAAATTATATTTTGTAATTGTATTTATCACTTCTTTGTAAATGAAGGTCTGGAGAAGACCATCGATGGGGCAAGCAGGTCCGTTAGGAGGTGAATTTCCAGTAGTCACCAGGGAAGGGCACAACATTCTTGATGTTATCTTTACATCTCCAATAGAAAACCTTGGTAAGTTCTGCAAGTGTTATATTATACCTGTTTCAAGTGATAAACCTTAGTACTTGTGCTGGACCGTTTAACTGACTTAGTATTACTTGCAGCTGACGTAGCAAAAAGCCTTGGTAAAGTTGATGGTGTTGTGGACCATGGTGTTGTATCTAAAATTCCGTTAGTTTTCTCTCTTCACTTTCATAATCTTTTAAATAAGTAGTTGAGAATCACGTTGGTTGAACTTTAAGGTAAGGTATAGGACATATAAAACATCAAATGATTGACTCAAACAATTTCATTACCCTTTCTCCGTCTGTCAGTAATCAATGAAAGAGAAGTGTTTGACATGCGCTTCAAATAATGTTACAAACTCGTTTGTTGTTTTTCTAACAAAAGTGGTGCAAAGGGTATAAGTTTTTAATAACTTTCAGTTCAGAGCTGTAATTTTTGCTTTAGGTGCACCGATTTTAGTCCAATGAGTAAAATGTAATCATGGTCAACATCTTAGTCACTTTATAAATCACAGTCTCACCAAATTAGTATTGCATTGGTTCTGTTCTGTCAGTAGCAAAAAGCATTGGAAAGTGGTTTGCTTGAAAATATCGACTCAGTTATTTCTATTGTTATGATGTGAATGTGATGCAGATGCACAGTGGTAATTGCTTCTCAGAATGGGCTGAACATTTTGGACAAATTGACAGCAGATATAGTGGGTTAGATACAGTACTAATAGCTCTGTTTCTTACCTTCCTCTCTTTTTCATCTGGCCACAGATATTTATCATGCAAGAAGATTAATGAGTTGTTATATATGACTGTATCACTAACCATCAAAGGAAGCTGAGGGTTACATGTGCTGTATTATATATTCATGAAGCTATTGTTTTGGTTTGTATTTTCCATTTCCAAATGGTTCCATAGTAAGGGTGAGGTGAGGCTGGAGAAATTATTGCTGATAAAAAACAAAAAAAACTAGTCTCCAGCCACAGCATAAATTGTTATTCCAATCGATACTGTTTTTCAACATATGGATATTTTGTATAATTTGTGCTACATTTTTAACACCTGAAGTCTTAAATTCATAACACTTTATAAGACTGTTATAATTGATTTAGCAAGTTTACTAAGTAGAAGAAAGTTTCAACTATCATTAGAGAATAATAAGATTTTATTTTATTGATTTATGGTTATGACAAAAGTTATGACGTATATAAAGGATATTTTCATTAAAAAAATAATTAATGAAAAGAAACTTTTAGGGAGATGTGTGCCTAAGAAAATAGAGCAAGTGAATTTACACGAGCGCATTCCCTTGTTAAAAAGTTCATCGAAATCTAATTATTTTAAAAGAACATTCTACTTAAAATATTATTGTGCTAAATATAAAATACAACTATTTATCCTGGTAAACTTGTTCTTGTATATTTAATAGTGTATTTTATATATATATATATATATATATATATATATATATATATATATATAATTTTATGGTGTTTTTATTACTCATTACTTTAATTATTATTATTATTACTCTAATTCAAATGTAATACACAAAGTTAATATTTTTCTTATATGCTATAAAAACTACTTTTATTAAGAAAATATTAAACTTTACTCTTAACATTTTCATGGATCACAGTGTAAAAGACTAGTTTATATACATTTTTATTCTTCAATATGACAATATGTTTTTTTAAAGAAAAAACCATAATAAAAGAACAATACTTTTAATGCAATGACTAATTATAATAATACTGTCTCAATGTATTTGAATTAAAATCAATTCTTTATGTTACTTATAATTTTCTGAATATTAAAGTCTTAAGTATTTTTTAATGTCAAATCATTCTTGATTTCAGAAAAAAAAATTCAAATAACAAAATAAAGATATAGAATAAAGTATAGTTACATATATTATTTTTATTGGTGTAATTCATTTTATTCACTTTTTTTTATTGTTTTTGTCTTCAAATAGATTTATATAGATATTACTTTGTTGTCGGAGTTACTGGGTCTTCTAAGTCTTGGTCCTTCTACATTAATATGACTACATTAATATGACGAGAGTTTCTCCCTCCATCACCCTAAGTGTTTCTCATACCTCTATTATTTTTTTTATTTCAAAAATATCCTATGTTAATTTATCTTACACCTGTACAAGTCTGTGGTATAAACATCCTCATTCGTTATCCTTTTCTGAGAAATGTTGTTCAAGAATTGCCACCGAAGGGAGATTGAAAGATATGTTGTTCATGGAAGCAACAAATTTTGTCTTCTTATTAGGTCTTTCACATGTTTAGTACTTTACGAGGCACGTTCGCAAAGTACTTTGTACTGTTCAAACTGTGAAATTTATTACTGAAATTCGCAAATCAACGACTCACCATAATAAGACCCTTGATGATTTGATATACTCTAGCCGTGACTGTTGTGAGGAGAGTAAATAGTCTAGCATGGTGTCCGAACTTTCTTTCTTCTTTCGATGCTCATCTATCAGACCTTGAAAAAGTGTGTCTAGCTTCTCCCCGAGCTTTCATAACTTCTTGTCACCGCTAAAATTGAACAATATGAAAAAAAGGCACAAAATCGCCGAGGTTGGATCCCAATCCGAACTACCTCAACTCATTCATAACCTCGCTGAATTCCCTAGCCTCTTCGGCGTTAGTCCCATTGTGTTCTTCCATGCCGTAATAACATTTTTCACACCATTCTCATCACAGTGTTGAACGTTAGGTCTACATACAATGGTCTTAATTCCACTTTCGTGAAATCGTCTTTATTAGAAGCATCAATAGTTTATGTAGCAACCTGATGGTCTCGTCTTTTTGAATTCTCAAAAAGGAATTAAGGCGGTGATTTGAGAGGATCTTCAAGGTGCTAATGTGGCGTAGGTTGCGCCAGTGATTGTCGTAAGACGAGCGTTGATCAAACGTAGAAGATATGTCTTTCCTGGTTTCCCTATTGATTAATTACTGAGAAAATTGAGTTTGAATTATTAAAACGCTCTAGTATACGGAGCAATTGTAGAGCAGTCCAGGAAGTCCGTTAATGGTGTAGGCATTAGAGACATTTGGACCACCCCTGTGTGAAGAGCTTGTGCATGTTGGTATCAAAGATAATTTTATTATTTAAAACTTCACAAGTTTATGAAAATTCAGAATATTACAATGCTCACAACACTCTGGATTACAAGAAGAGAATAAAAATTCTCACTACAAAGAACACTCACAATACACAACCTTTCTCTCAATTTCTCTCCTTTACCGTCCACACGACACAAACACTTATTTTCTCTTTCTTCCACACATTCTCACTTAGTTTTCTTCTCTGCACCGTGTCATTCCCTTGCATATTCCTTGCCTTTTTATAGTTGAAGAATACCACAACATCCAAAGAAGAAAACGATGCACGGTCCAATTCTTAATTACTTTCGGTGGTGCCATCATTTCTTCCTTCTATTATTATATTTCTTTCGGTGGATATTATCTTAAAGGAGACAAATTACTTTTAGTGATTTTAATAACTACGTGTAATTTGACAGATGTCAACCTCCATGGATCATCGATTCTTAAATAGATGTCAATATTCATGGACAGATATCAACATCCGTTTGTCTTTCAACAGATTTGATATCTGTGTACGGATGTTGACATCCTTTAAGAATCAACGCATATTCACAACAGTTTAAATATTACTCAATGGTAAAAGAGGAATAGGAAGATACATGGAGAAGTGTGTGGTGGTAGATGAAGTAACACTAAGTGTATTTTTTTGTTAGGGTAGAAAAACTTTTTGACTTTTTTCACTTAATTATTTGCATATACCACTCATTTCCTTTCTTGTGTTTGTTAGTGATGTAAAAAAACTAATATAACAATATAGTTATAAAATTACAAGGTTTTAATTTTAAGCAAAATCAGAATGTTTAAATTAAGTGTCCATTCTTATTTTATATTTATTGTTTTAAAAAATACCTTTATAAAACTAAGAACATTGTATCAATTTAAGTATCACGTGATTCTGTCTCAGAATTATTTGTATGAGAATATTGATTTATTTTTTTTTGAAATTTTGTGTGATGGGTATTCTCCCTTGCTTTGTTTGTCGGCACAATCAGACAAATTTGAACGTAGGCTGTGACAAATTAAAGAATCGTTACCGCAATCAGGGGAGCAAGCAAGCAGTGGATGGATAAAAGATTAAGAAGGATTTCAAATTATTATTATACCGACCTTAATCAATATAAAAAGAAATTTTATATCAATAACTAATATAGAAAAAACGAAAACTTTTTATATTTATTCTCTGTACTAATATAAAAAAATATTTTTTAACTCGTAAAAAACGAACATTTTTACAATAGTGTTCTTACAAAACTATTGGTCAATCATTTAATGAACTATTCTAACTCTATATACAATAATGAATTAATAATTAGAAGTTATTGAAATCTTGTTTCATTGATGTGTTTCTATAAGGAAAATGATACTTGAACAATCATTTTTGACAACATTTAGACACGCGCACACGTGTCAAAATCTGAGTGGTCCATTTTCATTTAATTTTTCCAATTGGACCACTCAGATTTTGACACGTGTGCGCGTGTCTAAATATTGTCAAAAATGGTTGTTGAAGTGTCATTTTCCTTTCTATAAATACGGAATCAAAGATATGAATAACTCATAAATGTTATAAGGCAGCAGCATGTCTTTCCAAAACATGATGAATTCCGTGAAGGGCACTGTGGAATCATTTAACAGAACAGGGAAAGGGGAACACAATTTTGAAAATTCCAGGATTAGAAGTGGAGCAATAATCCCTATCCCACATTCTGGCTCTGTTCCCTGCCTAGGAGGAACTTTACGCTCTTTCAACCAACAAGGTGGTGGTGGTCAGAATACGTTTTATAACAAATATATATTTTTGCCATTAATAACAAATAACACGAAATGTGGTTGATAAAACTTTTTTTAGCAACAATTCTAGAATACGTATTTTCAATGAATCTTAAGTTACTTTTTCATTATTAACAATTTCAAAACAAAAAGATAGAATAGAAGGATAAAGAAAATGGACAATAATGACTACACTACAACGTACTTTTCTCTTTTTCACATGCCACTCTAATACAATGTAATGATCAAACTGACCAGTTAAATATTTTACATTTTTAAGAAAAATGCAATCTAAATATATTTTATATCGTTGTCTTATATCTTATGAATGAAAATTAAAAAATTTTCTTTTCAATTTTTTGAAAAACAATTTTTAAAAATAAAATCATGAAAAAAATTTATAGTTTAAAGTGAATATAATAATTATCCTTAATGATATTATCTTAATAGATTGATGTGGTATGATGATACAAGAGCTTTCTTAACCCTAAATTAAAGGGTTTCATCCTAACAATTGGTTTTGAAGTTGGAACACATCACATAACAATAAAATTCATAACACTTTATAGACTGTTATAATTGATTTAGCAAGTTCACTGAGTAGAAGAAAGTTTAAACTATCATTAGAGAATAATAACATTTTATTTTATTGATTTATGGTATTTATGATTTCTTTATGACAAAAGCTATGACGTATATAAAGGATATTTCTAATTAATGATAAGATACTTTGAATAGACATATATGTCTAAGAAAATCGAGCAAGTGAATTTACACGAGCGCATCCTTATTGAAATAGTTCATCAAAATCTAAATAAATGTTTTTAACCTTGGTGTTTTTTTTTGTCTTTAATCTCTTAAAAAATACCAACGGAAAAAATTAAATTGACGTTAAAAAAAATCGACGTTAACGTGTAACATAGAACAATCCAACATTAGACATATATCATTTCTTTCTTTTTGTTTAGATATTTGAAGTACCAAAGGACCATAGAAAGCCTAAGCCCTTCCATGATCACGTTTTTGTTTTCTCCATAGTTGATGGTTCCGGAATTATCAGGTTTGTGTTTGTATTTGCACGAGATGTGAAGAATGACCTTTATTACTTTTACATTAATATAGAGGTTAAAACCAAGAGATTATTGTTAGGAGCATTTTTTCTGCCTATTTCTAAACAAATTAAGTGTGTGCATTGTTATTATAAATATGTTAATTTCTCTTTTTAACCTTTACTCCTTTATAAACATGACTGAAGAATCAACTTATTTGTACATTTCAATTTGAAGGATTAGTTTTTGACAAGACTTGAATAATATCTAAAGAATGCTTAACCACAACAATTTTGAAGATGGAGATATTTGACCATTATAATGAGTTTAAATTTGATTTACTACCAGTGTAAAACATTTTATTTGTAGTTTGAAAATTTCTCATTTATATTGCTTTGTTGCCTTACTATTTTTTCCGATGCGGTCACTTTGAAATTGAGTTTTTTTCTTTTTCTTTAGGTTTAATTTTATTTGTTCTATATCTAACATAGGAAGACATTTGAACTAATCTGACTTCACCACTTTTGTTCTTTTAGATATAATTTATGATTTCATCCTTGAAATATACTATATTTTTTAATTAAACAAATGAAAATGTACATGTTCGGATCTTATGATAACAAGGAGTAGAAAGCAAATTTTTATTTTCCAGCTTCAATGTTTTATACTCTGGAAAAGACTTATTTTCTTTCTTTAACTCACTACACCATTGGTTAAATATCTCTTCACTTACGCTTTCTTATGTGGGAGGACACGTAGTGGATATTCTTTTCATGCTCAATAACTTGTTTTTCTTTTAGTGTCATTATTGTGCACATCGTTAATGATCTTAATGAATCTGCAGATTATAACTAAAATGTCAGCAGCAAATGGTATAAGACGTGTTTGGGTTGGTCAAAATGGATTGCTTTCAACTCCTACTGTGTCTGCTATCATACGTGAAAGAGTTGGAGCTAATGTGAGTAATGTTTTCTACAGTTTGGTTCTCATTATTTGCTGTCTCATTATTATGCTTAGAATGCTTTTTGTTTCTTTGAATATGGTGCATGATTTTTATCGTGGAAGAACATCAATATGATTTTTATTAATTAAGATATTTAGTCATGTAAGAAAATGTTATAAAATTTTACATTTGTCTTTGGTATACGATGATGTCTGAAGAACACAGAATAATGTGATTTCAGTGAAAACGAAGGTTGATAAAGAAACTTGCCAATGAAAAAGGGTTGACAAGCTAAGAGAAAATGAGCATAATTACCTGTGAAAGAGAAGGATGTGAAAATAGTAAAGAATATGAAGAAAGGTTAAATTAAAGGAGGGTTAAATATGTTTTTAGTCCCTAAACTATTGGTCGTTTCTGGTTTTCGTCCCTCTTTCAAAGTAAGGTACAATTTGGTCCTCATTCTTTTCGAAAACGTTCGTTTTAGTCCTCGAAAATTAACACCGTTTAAAAATTTGGTCCTCATTTAGCAACAAAATAAGGACTAAAACCAAAATTCCGAGGACTAAAACGAACGTTTCGAAAAGAACGAGGACCAAATTGTACCTTACTTTGAAAGAGGGACGAAAACCAGAAACGACCAATAGTTTAGGGACTAAAAACATATTTAACCCATTAAAGGAAGAGAAGCATGTGAAAATTTTAACATTTTCCAACCATCAATAATTTTTAAATTCGTCTAATAATTTTTTTGTAATATATTATTAGCTACTTCTTCTTTTATATTGTAGGTATTTAAGAAAGAAAAAGTATCAACAATAAAAAAAACTACAAAACTTATAATTATTATTCATAACATGTTTATTTTAATTTTTAGGAAACATTAATTGCAGTTTATATAATAATATTTTGGTTTATATTTGATGTTTATATTTATTTTTTGTGTCATATTATTTAATTTTGGTTTTTTTACGATAATCAAATCATTTGAATAATAAAAAAATAAATTATTTACTTTTTCGACAGTTTTGAAAATTCCAACTATGTAAACTCAATAATTACTGGCGGTTTTGGAAAACCCTCACAAGTATCGACGGTTTTTGAAAACCCTTACAAATACTGATAATTTTGGTAAAATTCTCGCTAATACCGATAGTTTTGGAAAAATTCTCGCTACTGGCGGTTTTGGAAAAAACCTCACTAATATCGGCATTTTTGGCAAAAATCCCACTAATACCGACGGTTTTGGCAAAACACCCGTTAATACCGTCGGTTTTTTGAGAAACCGCCGGTAATTATTTAGCGACGTAACTTTTTCCAGAGATTTTTTGAACCTTGGGTAACATACTTTGTGGGAATTAAAAGCATCGAAAACGAAAAAAATAACCTCCGAAAAAATTGTATGTTGTTGTAGTGCATAATTTTCTCAATATTAAAATCTTAAGTAATTTTATAATGTTAAATCATTCTTTACTTTAGAAAAAGTAATTCAAATAACAAAATAAAGACCTAGAATAACGTATAGTTACATAACAATGCACTTAGGTGGATAGGTAAAGAGTTTTATAAAAATGATACTTTTACACAATAATTTTTTTTACATTCATTTAATTTATTATTTTTTATTTTTCTAAAAAAATAGAATAATTTATTTTTTATGATTATTTTATTCTTATATTTCTATTAAATGAATGAAAAAATTTATTAAAGTTTTATTGTTTCATATTTGTTATAATTTTTTTATTCAACTTTTTTTCTTGATTTTGTCTTTAAATGAATTTATATAGATATTACTTTCTTGTTGGAGTTGTTGGGTCTTATAAGTCTTCGTCCTTCCATTAATATGACTTCTCTTACAGTAAAGTGTTTGTTTTTGTTAGTGTGGAAAAACCTTTTGACTTTTTTTTTCACTTTATTATTCATTTCTTATCTTGTGTTTGTTAGTGATATAAAAAAAACTAATATAACTATATAGTTATAAAATTAGAAGGTTTGAATTTTAAGCAAAACGTGGTAGTATGTGTTTATAACAAAGTTTGTCCAAAAAAATCAGAATGTTTGAATTAAGTATCCCACTCTTGTTTAAAAAAATAACTTTATAACATTGTATCAATTTAACGAAGCACACTTTTAATAAAGGTGAAATTAGACTATTTTGCTCATATTTGTGTGTCTGTTTTATTTTTAAATTTATTACTAATTAAGAGTTTTGGAATAGTTTTTTAAATATTAATTTTATGATTATTTATAATGTTTTAATTTTAAAAACATTTTTTAGAATAAATCTTAAAAACGGACAACACAAACAAATTATTTAAAAAGATAAAATAAGTTATGAAATTTGAAAAATGATATAATATTAAAAAAATTATAAACGTTTATGAGAATTTAATTTTCAAAATAATTTAATAAATAAATTATGACTTAATATGTAGAAGATTCTCATAACGTACAGATTTTATAATTTCGGTTTGCAGAGCATATTTTTCGTTTTTCATCCTTGTAATATAAAATTTAATTAATAAATTAAATAACACCAAATTTTGTTTATGATAAGCAAGTTAAATACGAGAATGGTTATTTAAAAGTTTTAATAAAATATGAGAAGCACTTAAGTTGTGGTTTTTATCCAAATAGAATATATTTTGAAGCATGATAGAGGGTATTTTTACTTTATGAAATTCTCAAACTTCAAATCGGAAGGAAAGATAGGATGTTGATGAATGAGGCATCTACATACCTGATTTCAAATTACTTTTCCAATATTCACACTTGTTGAGGAAGCCAAAAGGAATAAGATTTAGAGTAAGTAACTCTTGTAATAGTTTTGAAGAGTTGAAAGAAAAATATTTATATTTAAATTATTCTTTATCTTTATGTGAAATTACTAGAATATTGGAACAATGTTTGCAACGAGGATTAAAGGATTTTTTATCCTGCAAATGTGTTAATTTAATATGCGGAGATAAAATTATTAAAATTTTGATATAGTTTTTCCTTGAAAGACATATTAATGTAAAATTATTAAATTATCAAAAAGATAAAAAATGAATTAGAAAAAAAAAACAATATAATTATATGCATACATATATATATATATATATATATATATATATATATATATATATATATATATATATATATATATATATATATATATATGGGTTTGTTAACATGCATAAAGTCTTTTTTTTAGTTGATATATTTTAGTAATGTATACCGGATTTTAGTAGACAAAAATACTCTGATGTATTATGAATTCTAAGTTTTAAAATCAAGGGTATTTAAATAATTTTTATTCTCAAAACTATAAAAAAACAAGAAATTTTCCAAACCCTTATTCCTCTCAATATTTTCTCTTTCATCTCTCTCACTATGTTTGTTCATTTGTTTTCCACTTTAATAACAAAATAATTAATGATATTGATGTTGATTTTTGATTGGACGATTCTGTTATATCTTTTTCCTTTTGATTGTAATTAAATTAAATTTAAAAATTAAAAAAAAATTGTATTTAAGTAAAGTTAAATAATTATGTTTAAAATTTAATTTTTTAAGAATATAATTTATTATTAAGTGGTATAATTTTTTTTGTTTTTGAAGTCAAATTTAATATTTATGATCAACCAGATAATGAAGTGAAGTTACAATATTACCTAACCTAAAAAAATGTAAATACATTATAAAGTTTAACTATGTTTATCATAATTCATAACAAAATTTTTTTGTTTATGTAAGTAAACAACTTATTCAAGTGGTATTGTGTCGACATTTCTATTAGATATCGTGTGTGGGATAGACGTGAAAATAGAAATTCAAAATGCATTAATTTTAAAGTTGATGATTAATAAAAAACCATAGTATATTGTTTCTTTTATTATGTTCTAGGTTGATGATGTATAATGTTTCTTTCATGTTTCATGTTTCATGTTTCATGTTTCATGTTTGGTTTGTAGTGTTTGATGTATTCATTTGTGTCTTCCAAGAAGGATAGACAAATTTAACTTATAGACACACATCAACACTTGTTCTTTTCAAAATAAGTTTCACTGGTATAAAAAATATTTTTTATTATACTGATTATAATCTACAATCTACAGTTATAAAAAGTGATGTCGTAGCAATTTTTTTCTTTAATTTTTCTTAGTGGTCCGAAAAACTATAGGACATTTTCTTCTTATAGATTTATGTATACTTTTAGTTGTTAAGACTATTGTCATGTACTTATGTTTTAGCTTTGAATCTTATTTTTTAATTTATATTTTCAGAAAAAGATGATTGATAAAGAGATGAATGACATGTTGATGCTTATAAGAGAAGTTGTTATTATATTGATTTTGGCCCCAACCACTATAAAAAAAAATTATATCAATTCAAGAATTAATATAAAAAAAAACGAAAATTTTTTATACTAGTTTTAAAATTGATATAAAAATATTTTTAACTTTGTATAAAAATAATTTTTTATACCGGTGTTTTTATTGGTCAGCCATTTAATGAATTACTCTAACTCTATATATAATAATGAATTAATAATCATAAGTTATTGAAATCTTGTTTCATTGATGTGCATCTATAAAAATGGAAACAAAGATATGAATAACTCATAAAAGTTATAAGGCAACATGTCTTTCCCAAGCAAGATGAATTCCGTGGGGGGCACTGTAGAATCATTTAACAGCACAGGGAAGGGGAAACAAAATTTCGAAAATTCCAAGATTAGAAGTGGAGCAATAATCCGTAACCCACATCCTGGCTCTGTTTCCTCTGTAGGAGGAACTCTATGCTCCTTTCTCCAAGATGGTGATGGTGATCAGAGTTTTGCTGGTGCTGACATTCAGAGTGGAGGTAACATATTGTTTTAATATATATTATTTTGGTGATTTTTTTTTTATTCATGGGACTTATACTTTATGTTGAGATTATTTTTAGATTTTCATAATTTCATTAGTTGTCTAACATCTCATTTTTCTCTTCTTACTGCCGTGTCTCTTCTTTTGCTGTATTCTGTACCCTTCTCCAGTCCAAGGTACATGTCATTCTTTTGAGATTATGTTCTTGTTTGATGCATGTTTTACTTGTCTTCTTGTGTTTCTGAAAACTTACTGCTATATTATAACAGAAGAAGTACTCTGATTAATGCTTTTCTGTTCTTTTTTTAAGAGTTGAATAATGAAAAGGATGAAGACGGTACTAAGGATTTATGGGCACAGTTGCAGAAAATAGGTGTTGAAGATGATTCCTTGGGAGTTGTATACTGGTACCTTTTTAACAATCCTACTGCTTTAAAAGGTTTTAATGGTGTTCCAATTCATGAGCGCAAGAACATGTTACCTATCATTGTGCCAAACTATCAACCCAAGGGATCTAATCGGAATGTTAAGGTACATTACACTTATCAGCTGTTTTTTGTTCTTGTTATTTAGAACTTCTCCTATTCGTCATGTTTATTTTTTGTTTTAATGTTTTTGATACAATCAATTACGTATAAAAACAAATTAAGTATATATATAAATACTTTGTGAACAAATTAGACTTAAAATAAAATATAATTCTTAATACCATATGAGTTAGAATTTATCCTAAAAAAGAATTGTATTTGTTAGATGTATTATTTTATTTTTTATGAGATCATCTATTTATTTTTAGTTTCACGTATAAGATATATACATAAATGTGAATGAGTGTGTTAGAAATTTTATATTAATTAAAAATAAAAATAATTTAAAATATATATTAATAAAATTTGTATTTTAAAAACTAATTTTATAGGATTAAATTAAATTTAATATTCAGTTTTTAACTATTTTAAATTGATCATGTATTTTTTTTTTTTCAGATAACATAGCTACTTCGAAAGAAGTTCACATGAAGAAGTGCTATGAATAAAACTTGAAGTAAAGTGCTACTATATATGTATGTGGGTAACCTTTGTCTCTTCTGCATGTTGAAGCCAGGGGCTTCTTAATTAACTTCTTTTGGATGTATCTTATTATCATAAAATTCACTTTTTATATTGAAAGTGATATTGAAATAAAAGCAGAATTTACCTTTTAACTATTTAGTTAATAATAATTTGTTGAAATACTTATTGAAAATGTATTTTTTTAATTAGTGCTATCATCAAATGTACTTCTTTCAAAAAAAGAAATTGAAAATAAAAAACTGAAGTTTTTTTTTTAAGGGTACAATCTTGCGCTCTATAAAAACCATAGTTCATTGTCGTTTATTTTCAAATAAATTAATAAATAAAATGAATCAAGATTTTAATAAGTTATAAAATGAAGTAGCTCTTAAAAATAATAGGATGAGAATAATAAAGTCCATGTAATCAGTTTTCTTTTTCACAATTTGTTCTTCATACACTTTTTGTTCCTTTTAAATGGTAATGTAATTATTTGAAAAGGGGATGCGGAAGGACAATTTTTAGTAATCCGAAATGCCGAAATATTATCCAGAATCGCATTTAAAAATGTAATTCTTTTACCAACGTCATTTCTTTGTTTTATATTATTTTATAATATTTACTGTAAAATACATATTTTTGCCATTAACAACGAATAACTCGAAATGTGGTTGATAAAACTTTTTTTACATAATAATTCTAGAATACCTATTTTCAATGAATTTTGAGTTTACTTTTTCATCATTAAGAATTTCAAGAAAAAAAAGAAAAAGGATAGAATAGGAGGAGAAAGAAAATGGACAGTAAGAACGACAGAACATACTTTTCTGTTTTTAACACATGACCAGTTAAACATTTTACATTTTTTAAAAAAAATGCAATCTAAAATATATTTCATATTGTTGTCTTATATCGTTGTCTTATATCTTATGACTGAAATTTAAAAGTTTTTCTTTTCATTTTTTTGAAAAACAATTTTTAAAAATAAAATCATGACAAAAATTTATATTTTAAAGTGAATATAGTAATTATCCTTAATAGTTTATTATCTTAATAGATTGATGTGGTATATATAAACAAGAGTTTTCTTAACCCTTAATTAAATTAAAGGTTTCATCCTAACAATTACTTTGAAGTTGGAATATATTACATAATTATATAGTATGTTATGACCAGTCAGCACAACATAGATCAATCGTCACTGTCAACATCAGTGATCAATTTGTATTTCGTATATTAAAACAATATTAAGATAATTAGTAAAGTAAAACGTGTTTATAAAATATTGGATCAATCCTAAATAAAAAGTCCACTTCAAATCCTATAAATACAAAGGTGTGATAAAGAGATAAATGATTATATTTATTGGACATTTAAGACTTATATGTAATAATCGATCAAAATAATTTAAATGTCAATGTGTCTTTAGCTATTTTGAATAAACAATAACAATGAAATTAATATTTAACTATTTTGAATAAATTATTTTAATAATTCAACAATACATTTTTAATTATGACTATGAAGCAAAATAGTTTAAAATATATTTGAGAAGAATTCTTCCACATAATTTTGAAATATATTAGAGAATTCCACAAACGTAAAATTAAAACCTTAAAAGGAACTTATCTCAAGTTTTTAAAATCTTACAGAAAATTTGTTCAGAAAACATAGTCACACCCTTTTTCCTTCATGTACTTACTCATTCTCAAAATCAACCAATATGTTCTCTTAATTGAAAACCTAATTTATTTCCCTTCCTAAAAACTTTCGAAAGAGTACATTCTGGAAGCTTTTAAAAAAATCGGAAAAAAGTTTAAGATTTAAAATTCTTAAAGTTTATGGAATAAATATTTTTAAATTGTTCATGATATTTCTGAATAAAAAAGTTTACTGTGTAACACATCCAAATAATTAATGTAGAATAGTTAAAAATCAATTTTAAATTATTATTTGAGATGATGTGTCCGATTCCCATTGAGAAATATATTTTTTAAGAATTTATACAAGGAAATTTATTTAATAAATTATCGGAAAGTATTTTCTTTTTTAAAATTTACAAGTATTGTAAAAAGTCAATTTTTTTTAATTACAATGCAGCGGGAGGTGCACACAGAAAATATGAGGTTGTTGAATCACTTGCCTTAGAAGACTGGGCAGAGAATATGAAGCCCGTGTTATCACTGTTTAGACGTTGATGGCAGGCCCAATAACAGCCCAGAATACTGAGAATACGAAACAAAAAGTGCGAGTGACCGAGCGAGTCTAAGTTCTCTCTCTCTCTCTGAATCGTTTGAGTGATCGCTGAGATCTGAATCTATCTATGGCGACACCGGACCACCTGTTCAACCTCCGCAACAATTTCTACCTCGGCGCCTACCAAGCCGCCATCAACAGCAGCGACGTCTCCAACCTCTCGGAAGAAGACGCCCTGGAGCGCGACACCCTCGTCCACCGCTGCTACATCGCCCTTGGCCAGTTGCAGTTCGTCATTTCCGAGATCCATGACGATGCTCCCACTCCTCTCCAAGCCGTCAAACTCCTCGCCCTCTATTTCTCCTCTCCCGACACCAAGGCATGCCTCCTTCATTTTCTCCTCAATTTCTCGTCTCATCCATCTCATCTCCTCTCCTCTCGAAAATTCGCAGGACTCTGCCATCTCCAGCCTCAAGGAATGGCTCGCGGATCCCGCCATCGGAAACAACCCCACTCTCAGGCTCGTCGCCGGTCTCGTCTTCCTCCACGAGAATGATTTCAACGAAGCACTTAAACACACCAACGCCGGAGGGACCATGGAACTGTATAACTCTTCTCTCTTTTTTCTCTTGTTTTTATTTTAATTATGTCGTTTCGTTATTGTAATTGTTTTTGTGTTTTTTTTTTTGCTTTCAGGCACGCATTGAATGTTCAGATCTTCATTAAGATGCATAGGTCGGATTACGCGGAGAGGCAGCTGCGGATCATGCAGCAGATTGATGAGGATCACACTCTCACTCAACTGGCCAATGCGTGGCTCGATTTGGCTGTGGTATTAATTAATTAATTAATTTATGATAGTTGTTGTGATAAGAAATTAGGAATTATAATTGTTGGAGATGTGATATGTGATCAAATTCAAGTACGAAAGTGATAGATTCTTCTACTTTCAAGCTGATTATGTAAGATTGAGTTAGGATTAACAGCTAAGTAGAATAATAGTAAAAGAGTGATGAAATTTGGTGTTTCATTGATGGGTTTGGCCGAATGGTGGTGGATCAGGGAGGGTCGAAGATTCAGGAGGCGTATCTGATATTCCAAGATATGTCGGAGAGGTATCAGTCCACCAGTTTGCTTTTGAATGGCAAGGCGGTTTGCTGCATGCACATGGGCAATTTTGACGAAGCAGAGACCCTTTTGGTTGAAGCGCTGAACAAGGCACGTTTTACGTACTGTTTTTATTCTATGAGTGTTCTCTTCCATGGATTTGACATTATAATTGACTTTTTTTTATTGTGTTTATGATTTATAAGTTTTTAACTTGCTGAGTTATTTTCCTAGAATTTGTAATTGTTATAGGCAGACACACCATTTTTGGGGAGTATTTAGGGGAAGTTAGAGAGAAATAGAAACATGAGGAGAAGGAAGAGGGAAAAAGTGATACATGTGATTAAGCTGTTGTTCTGAAATGGCATTTCCATGGTTGATTTGTTGTTTTGGAATATGAGTGATGAAAATTTGTGTGGCTTATACAGGATGCCAGGGATCCTGAAACGCTAGCCAATCTAGTTGTATGCTGTCTTCACCTTGGCAAGCCATCTAACAAATCATTCAGGTACTTGTTCCGCCAAAACCCTTTTCTTCTCTTACATTTAATAGTTATCACTTATGTGTATTGAAAATATCCTATTGGGTGGAATAATGTCGAATATGCTAGGTGTATTTTTGTAGATGGAGTTATGCCTTCCTAACTTGTTAAAAAATTTTCACAGCTCTTAAGTTTTAAATGGTGGTATTTTTTGAATGAGAGCTCCAAGATCGTCACAGATGATGGAGCAATGTCTTCAATCCATGTCTTCATTCTTGTTAAAAGCCGATGAATACAGTGCTAGAATTTATATGAATTCGGTATTGAACCAATCAATATTCCATGGATCACGGATTTTAAATGCAAACTTCACCATGATTCTTAGTTTGGCTTGTTTCTCCCCCAATTTGGAGTGTCTAACCTTATCAACAACATATCAATACTGAATTTCTCACACTCTTAACATAGCCTTTAACAGCTAAAGTAATTAGTGAAGTTAACATCAGCTATATGAAAGAGAGAACATGAATTGGCCTCAAATATGAATTAAATTTAGTAACTGTTGGAGATCTTTTAAGAGTAGCAACTGAGTAGTGCAAGTTCAAATAGTAAAATGGTAATATCATAAGTCCAAAACTTTAATAAAATATATAGAAAATGCACAACATGTTAGAAATACACAATACAGATTTGTTCAATTTAAAGGGTTGCATAATGTCGTTCAAAACTATTTTGGAAGTGAACATTGAGCAACCCTTAATCTAAAAGAAAGGTGATTTTAAACATTTCAAGTGTATTGACAAAAATACTGTTATTTACATTTTGAAATTCGATATTACAAGTAAATTAATTTTTGAAACTTCTTTCTTCCTCTGCCCTGTGTTGAACTAAACAGTTCCTAACTCCAAATTCCTTTGTAAAAATAGCTTGCATCTTCAATCTGTTGTTGTGACGACATTCCTTAACTTTTAATAACCTATATTGCTTGAAGTCTTACGGTGATTAGAGACAAGATTAATTTATAATATGTAAATAAGTGTAAACCTCGTCTTACAAGCCGATTTTGTGGGTTGAGTTAGGTTTAAACTTCACTTTTTAACATGGTATTAGAGTCATAGTTTAAAGCCTATTCTAACAAGATTTGTGTTTGTTGGACATGTTCCACTCTCGGACTACTCATTAATTTCTAATCATTGAGATATATACACCTTAGGGTAGTGTGTAGGAAGTCTCACATCACCTAGAGATAAGATTAATTTATAATATATAAATAGATTAAAATTTCATTTTATAAGTTGATAATGTGGGGTTAAGTTAGGTTTAAAGTCCATTGTTTAAAATGTATATTTTTACAAGTGACGTTTCTTATTTGATTGAATGTCCCGTTGTACTTCTGGTTTTGTGCTTTTCCTTTTGAATTTATTCCTTGCCTTCCGTTTGTCACTTGATCTGGTGGTATTTCTCATTCTTCAAAATCTTCTCCCGTATATTTTTTTAACGATGTATTTGACTTGTTTTGCTTTGCAGCCAGCTGAAACTTTCTCACGCAGATCATGTACTCGTCAAGCGGGTAACATCAGCTGAAGAAAGTTTTGATAGAGCGCTACAAACATTTTCTTCATGAGTCGATTATTCAATTTCTTTCGGGAGTTGAATGGTTTGTGGTCTTCCATGCAATTTTTACACCTTGTCGTGGCCATTGTATTGGGTTGCGTATCTTAGAACATAATCAACTGGGTAATGTGGCATAGTATTCAAATTTATAACATTGGTTTACTGAGTCTTGATGTTGTAAAAGCTACATCTGACATTAAGCAAGTTCATTTACATCGTATATTTTACTAAAAGAGCAAGAAATGCCAATAGGTATTTTTGAGTAAACAAGATCACTGTTGTGTGGATGGATTGGCGAAGCTGTATTCTATTCTATTTTATCCGAAGTTTTGCATTCTTCTATTTGTATCTCTCATCTCAAAATAAAAATAGTGGTGAATTAGGTATTTACCTACTAAATTTGAATTTTGACTTAGATTTAAATTGAATTTGCATTCCTGCTATATTTGGATAGAATTGAATATTGGTTAATGTGTTTTAGTTTGGACATTATCCATAATAGACGATACACACGGTAGACTGTGGTTAGTTAATTTGCAGAAAGTGTGATAAAAACTAATTGTGTTCTTTTGTAGTGAATGTGACAGTTTTTATGAGCAATTGATGACTAAAATTTGTAGTATTAATAATATTCATGGAGGAATACCACTGACACCAAACGAAAATATATTCATTATATATTGTTGTTGATTGTCGGATAATGCACATTTAAAAGTTATCTTTACTCTGGTATTGAGTAGTTGGAAAATTTCAATAGTTTATTTGCTTAATATATATTTTTTAAAACATTTTATTGTACTAACACCAAGTTTTAAAAGGTTTATTAAAATGATAACAAATCGTTTTATTTAATAGAGATGTTTAAAATTTAAATTTTAATAAATTTATTTTGAATATACAACAAATTACGTTGGTTTTTGTTATTTTTTGTTAAACTCTAAGTAGTGTCCCAATATTTAAATTTTTATTTATTTATTGAGATGCATAAAGATAATTGTTTTTCGATTATTTTGTATACTCATTATTTAGAAAATAATAATTTTTAAGTAGACCTTAAGTAATTTTAGATACTAGTTAGTAAGACTGTGACATATTTTTAGAAAATGATTTTTTTTGTAGTTATTTTGTAGAAAACAGTCATTTAATTTATGTCATTATGATTATGCCAGTGTTACATCAATTAATGATGTCATAGTTATATGTTACATCAATTAATGATATCATTAAATTAACAAAAAGAACGTTTATTCTTTCTATCTTTTATTATAAGAAAGGCTTGAAAGAAAAAAATTGTTTATCCTTCTAATAAATTATTCTATAATTGTTGAACTTTTTATTTATTTTTCTTGTTTATTCTAAAAACGTCGCAGTATTATGATACCATTTCATAACATCATTACATAAAAAGTACCATATTGTAGACATTTAACATAAAAAAATTTAGAACAAAAATAAAATATAATAGATAAATAAAAACCTATAATGATATTGGAGACGACAAAATTGAGTCTCCTGAACAAGTGTTTTCGTTTGTGACCAAAAACAAATTGTTAAAAGAAAAGAAATAAAATAAAATAAAATGAACATAATATGGGCAAAGTTAATTCCTGGGGTCGAGTTGTTCCAAGAAAACGAGACAAAAAGAGCAATTACATAATTTGAGATTGAATCACTTTATTTGTGTTTTTATGCGCTATCTTTAAACTATATGAATTTTAATGTATTAATATATATATATATATATATATATATATATATATATATATATATATATATATATATATATATATATATATATACACATATATAATATTTAAAATATAAAAATTCTTATATTTTAAAAACATGTATTTAATATATTAAAAAATATCAAAATCGTTACATTTTAAAGACATGGAAGAGCATCAAAACCAAAAAATTTAAAATTCGTATAAACCTTTCATCTGCATCGTGTTGCAGATTGCAAAATCAGATCATCATAGCATTTAAGAGACCAACTCATCACAATTTTTATAACTAATAGCACTTCTAAATTATTCTTTACATTTATATTTAACTGTAAATTTTTGAAGTTAAAAATAATACTGATTATTACTTTTATCTTTCACTCAATTCTTAATTAGTTTATATATATTTTTTAAATATTACAAATACAATTACCTTTTGAAATGACTTATTATAAAATAATTCAACATTTGAAAATAAAAAGAACTATTCCAACTAATTCCATGATTGCATATTATTTGGTTAGGTGAATGCTGCAACTGAAAACATTATCATTATTGACTGATTGTACGTCGAATACACATGTAAGTATAACGAATGAACTAGCAAACTCCCTAAGGACAAAAAATGTAATGGTGAGGCTCATGATGAGAAGAACCTCAGATTGCAGATGAAATGCCATAGCCATTACGATGAGATTTTTGCCATTTCCATGCAGTCTGTAAGCTCTTCTCAAGGTCAGTGTATTGTGCAGTCCAATTCAGTTCCAAGTTTATCTTAGAAGGGTCACTATACACTTCTGCATAATCACCAGGTCTACGAGGAAGAAAGTCCACTTTGATGTTCACCCCTGTCGCCTTTTTGCATGCATCCACAAACTCCTTCACTGATCTACCTGGTAAATTATAAACCCCTTTTGAGAAATATGTGGATTTCCATCAAAACATTATTTTTTCATATTCTCAGTGTAATAAAAAACCAACCTTTTCCAGTGCCAACATTGTAGATCCCTACTTTCCCAGGTTGTACCTTTTCAAGAGCCTTCACATGAGCATCCACCAAATCGGTCACATCAATGTAGTCTCGTATGCATGTTCCATCCGGTGTCTTGTAGTCAGTTCCTCTAACCTGCATGATGGAAACAGATACATACATTCAGTAAATGTTCATTGCAGTTTACAACAGGACACTCTAGTGATGAAGTATGATAAGATTACTTGAAGGTGAGCTTAGTTTATAATCCTTTGAACTTATTAGTAATATATTAACAAGGATAATTTATTCTTTGCTACTCTCTCATCAACTCATATCAAACCTCAAGAAAAGGGTATAGTTGAATACGAGAGGATTTGACCATCACTGAAAATTAAAACAAAGCTGGCCTCCTTGACAAGATGCATTCATCTAGTAGGCATTTGAGTATGCATGGCCTCCTTGACAAGATGCATCAAATGTAAAGAAATTCTCTTTCATCCAAAAGTAAAAGTGATAGTCTTGACATACCTTTAAGCCAGTTGTAATACCACGAGCTGCATCAAAGCAGGCACCAGAAATTCGACCGTGTTCTCGAAGTTCAGGTCTTGGAGCCTCACCTAATCTGCCCTCCGGATCTGATCCAATCACATTGAAGTATCTACAAATTTCACAGGGTAAACAGAAATCACAACCATACCAAATTCTAAACAGTTATATTTAAATCAAGTGGATTTGCTATAAAGGGCACACATTCAACAACAATAAGCAATTTAAAATAAGGGGAAGTCAGATATGCAAACGTAAGATACATACCTCAGAATCATTACTGCCATTTTAGAAGTTTTAGAAAAATCAAGGATGATATCTTCTGACATCTTCTTGGCTTTTCCATATGGATTAATTGGTTTCTGGAATTGAAGAGCATAATGGTAAGACTACATTCCCATGTGTTAAAGTCATTGCAAGATGTGCAACGGAAATAAAAATTTCTTAACCAAACTCATCATTCAACCACACTTCAGATTTCCCACCTGTTCTGTTTCTTCTGTAATGGGCATCTTTTCAGGTTCCCCATATGTTGCACATGTACTAGAATATATTAATTTCTTCACTCTGTATTTAGCCATAGACTCCAATACCAACAAGGTATTTGATGTAATGTTGTGATAATACCTGACGAAGAAAAAGTGTTAAAAAAGGTAGAACTAGAGTTCCCAGTTCTTCTACCACTAGAGTTAATGTCCCTGAGTAAACGATATAAGAACTTACTTAAGAGGGTCAAGTGTGCTCTCTCCCACATACGCAACAGCAGCAAAATGCATCACAGCATCGAATTTATTCTCTGAAAATATTTTATTCACCTAATAACCAGTCAAGTAGACAACTTTTCTTGGGAAATCTATAA
Source organism: Vigna umbellata (assembly GCF_029865625.1). NCBI lineage: Eukaryota > Viridiplantae > Streptophyta > Magnoliopsida > Fabales > Fabaceae > Vigna > Vigna umbellata. The sequence continues at coordinate 62,646,364 of NC_142169.1, forward strand.
CATTGTGCTTCAACAAAGAGTTTAAATTCAACGCCAAATCATTTCTTAATAAGGAAAGATTATAAGGATACAGATTCTTTATCTCCCAAGTCTGCGTATATAAATTGAAGTCTTCCAGGTTCCGGAAATAATTCTTGAAGAACCCTCACGGCACCCAAATTGCCACGTGATAGATTATCCTGCAAAGAAGAAAAACTGGTTAGCAGACAGAACGGTAAATGCATTCAAATTTATCAGAGCAGCTTTTGGCATTATGAAGAGGCACACCACTATGGTGACACGATAGAAATCTCTCAGAAGTCGTAGGGTAGCATGCGAGCCAATATAGCCTGCACCTCCTGTCACTAAAACATGAGTGACACCTGGTTCATGGATGGAAAACTGAAAAAGGCCCCAAAAACAGAATAGTCATCAAATTGAATAAAATGGTAAAATAGCAATCGATTTACATATACAAAACATAACAAAGAAAAGGTAGAAAACTATAACTCAAAACAACATATCTTCAACAATTTTTCCCTTATCATTTCTTATTTATTAAAAAATTCTTTCTTTCTTATATCCATCTCACACCATTCGAAAACAACAAAACAAACATTCACAAGCTTCATTGTTCTTTAATTTGATACAGTAAAAATAGCTCATCATATCTATCAATTCATCGCCACTTCAAGCTATCTTTCGGTAGTAAAATAATCAAACAGTCAAAGAAACTATAAATAAGTTTTCTATATGTCAAATATAATTACAATACAACAAATAACTCTCAGAACAAAAGGCACTATAATGGAGTAAACCTATAAGTGGCATAATCATTCTAAGAAATCAAATAAATTTTGAGAGATCATTTCTCTCACCACCAACCAGTCAAGAAGAACAATTCAATAATAGAAACTAAACTCACAGGTCTAAGAGAATGTATAGCATCGTCCTTCACGTTTCATTCAGTCATTTGAGTATTTATGAACAAATGTATTAAATAAAATACGTACACAGATAATAGAAAGTATAACATATAAATATTCAAACATACATATATACATAATTGACTATGATAATCATGAGTATTTCATGGGGTAAGACAATGTAGGATTACCGGACTAGGGGGATTCAAAGATGGAGATCTTTTGATCATGATTATGCATAATGCCGTTAATGCTGCAGCAAGAAAAATCTTCCCAACATAATTGCTCTTCCTTTTTGGATCCACATAATCCATGCCTGAAATGAGCATAAAAACATATATCTTAAAACATCAACTTAGTTATAATGATAAATATAATGAATCATGAGAAAACAACCAAGCATAACAAAATTACAGCACTTTGTCAAATAATGAATTTAAAAATACTCGTTTCCAGCCAATTCGATGTTGAAGTGTTAGAAAAGGCAAAGCTTTTCCATTCATATGTTGAAATTGATTAATGCTTTAAGTAACCAAAGCTTCATTGCATAACAGAGTCATACCACTATTTCTTCTCAATTATAAAATCTTACCTCCCAAAGACATAGATCTGGTTGACCTTGGCTGACTCCTGGTCCTAGAAAAATTTAGCATTTGCAAAGTTAACAAGGTCTGAATCCCTCAATACAATTGACCATATCAAGCTCCACTTCTAGAATGATTCGAGTGATATGCTGCAGCGAAAATCAGATCATGTAAGTTTATTTTTCTCTGAAAGAAGGCGTCAAAACAGCCCTGAAGAAGTTCAGACTGAAAACCAGCATAACAAAAATCAGACAAACAAATAGCCCTTCAAAAGGGTAAAATAACAAGTTTTGTTTGTGTAAAAATTTGAAAGGTCAGAAGAAAAACATGAAGACCACAATAAAAATAGGAAAAAAGGATTAAAAAAGTTCAGAAACTAAACACCACAAAAACTAAATAAAGCAAAAAAAATACAATCCCGCCAATTCACCAATAAATTCAGCTATTCAAGACTACAGAGAATGTGAGAGAGAACGTATCCAGAAATGAAAGATCCGGAGAATTCCAGAAGAATAAAAACGTCGTAAGATAGAAAGTAAACAAGAAAGGCTAAATATTGCTCACAGTGATAACATGTTTTACCACAAAAGCAACATTGGAAACGACATGCACATAAAAATCTGTCAGAGGGTCACGAGGGATGAAAACCCCACAAAACCACTTTAAGAAAAAATCACAGAAAACCAGAACAACATAGGAGCTAAAAAACAGCTTCAGAATTTCAACATCAAGATCCACCGCAACAGACAACCAAAATCAGCCTCGTCAGCCCAAGAAAACGTAGCCCCTGATCAACAATTCAAATTCAACAACAGACAAAAACCCCTTTGATTTCACATTTGCAGCATCACCAACTACCAGCCAGCCAACCAAGAAAATCAAGGACCAACCCAGATACTAAAACCCCATAGATTTGTCAGGGAAAAAAAAAATCAAAGCCCTTGAATAGCACAAGACGAGCAGAATTGAGCAACAAAACCATCAGAACAGTTGCTTCTTTTTTAAAAAACAAGGAAATAAAAAACAAACGAAAACAAGAAAAGAAAAGGAAGGGGCACCGCAAACACCAAACCTTATTGAGTTGCCCAGAAGCGCAGAAGGCCTTCAAATGTGAAAAAGAGCGTAAATTTAACGGTTGTAGAAAATTAGCAAAGTGGGAAATCTGGAAAAAAGAAAAGGAAGCAGCGGATTGAGGGCAGAAGACAGGGGAGTACAAAGAGAACGAGAAGCAGAAAAGTACAAATGAGGAAGGTGGTGGTAGGAAGAGGTGAATTTTGGGGTGGCGTTGAAATTGTGAGAGTGGGAGAGTGAGAAAGATAGAGAGAGAAGAATGGGTTCTAATAGGCTGCGCCTGCTCTGCATCCATGTTGTCAAAGCGTTACAGGGCATTCGAGACCGCAATGGTACAACCTCGTAGACTATATTTTATTTTTTCCTTTTATTGTTTTTCATTTTCTCATTTTCTTTACCAAATTATTTCGTTTCGTTTTGTTCTTTTCAAAATGTAGTCAGTGGAGACGGACATGAGATTTTATATTTTCCTCAATTTTTCAAACACGGCTAATTTAATACTTAATCTCTATGTAAAATAAAATATATTTAGTTACTATTTAGCTATTTTATAACGAGTTTTAGTTAATTACTATGAGAAGAATTAATCATCGCATGAAAAAACTATTTTTATATGAAAATTATAAAATTACAGTTTCAGTAAAAAAAATTACCTATTAAAAAAACATTATTGGAATCGTTTGTGTATCTAAATAATGTGTTTATTATTTTCTATTAAACATGAAAAACTGTGCTGCCTGATTATTATCTTTTAAATATTAAAACATTCCCCATAGTAAATTAAGTCATAAAAATCACTAATTGAATTTAGTTTGTGTGTATTATCAAGAATTTTGTATGCGTTGCAAAGATGCCTATAATATTGATTTATAAAATCAAGTCAAATACGAATAATAGTTAATATAAACATGAAAACAATTTTATTATATTCCTACTAATTTGACCATACATAACAGATCTTCAGAAATTCTTAAAAAATATTATAGAAGATATTATTGACAATTTAAACACAAAACAATGTAACTTTTGTGGTATATATTTTAGAGTTTTTCATAAACTGCTATCGTTAGTTTAACAACATATTTTAACATAATTTTAGGTTTGTATTTTAAAAACAATTTAGATGATTATTTATAAAATTAAATATACTCAATTAAAAAAAATTCCTTAAGTAAAGTACGATAAACTAGCCCTTCAAAATATATATATTATATATAACATTTTATACTCATATAAAATTATTTTACAGAAACTTATTTCAAATAAATGTTTTTAAGATTGGCAAATGTATCCATCCAAATGAAAACGGTTCTTAGTTTTATTCACACCAAAAAACATTGAAGTTGTTGGTTTGATTTCAAATTTAATTGGATTGGAAAGTATAAAAACATTATTAAAAATTAATAAATTTATGATTCTTTGAAAAGCACGTTTCGAGTATCCAATAATATTCGACCATTTGTTATGTACTTTTGCGCGAGGAACGCGGCACATTTTGTAAATGCCACTCATCTCACGTCACTGTTACACTTAAGTGGGGACCACATACTTTCTGTGGGACCCATCCATTGCTCTTTTTTATTCAGACAAAACTATTACGCTTTTAAAATCTATTTTTCAAATTAAAATTTTAAAAATCCACTAAATATATATAAAAAGTTTATACTTTCAAATTATAAATTTTAGAAAATTAAACATAACTTTATCACGAATATTATGAACTACAAATATAATAATTTAATTAAACATTTTACTAATCTTTATCCAATACAACTTTGATTTATTATGAGAGTTTTAAATTTTCATATTTTATATTCTTTCGACATTTAGTTAAACATGCGTTTTTGGATGATACAGAGATATATCAGTGACATGTGAATAGTATAATGGATTATTTATATGTTAATCTTATTGTATTTTCTGCAAATTTAATATATAGAAAAAAATAAAAATAAAAAATTTAATTAAAAAAACTTTTATAATATGTTTTAATTATTATCAAAATCGAAATACAGAGCTTAATGTTTAAAAATATTGTTTATTTTTAAAGGTATCAGGCTTTTGTTATTAGAACTCAAGTTTAACACCTTTATAATTAAAGTTATTATTTAATTTTATAAGTATTAGATTTTGATTCCATTAATACCTTTAAAATTTAATATTTTGTTTAAATCATAAAGAATTTAGACTTTAGTTATTATGTGAAGTAAAGTCAAATCCATATTATTTTATTATTTATAATTTCATATTTCATAAAGTAGAATAAAATATAATAGCAATTTTATGTTTTGGTTCGAAATTAAGAAATTATTATTATTTATCTGACTTAAATATGCTTCTTCGACAGTGGAATTAAAATTCAATATTTAAAATAAACAGTGCCAAAAACTTTTTCTATCTGGTACTTTAATTATTTCTTAAAGTTATTTTTTAGTCTCAGTTTTCCTAAATGCATTATATATAAATTATACAGAGAGAAAAGAGTGGCAGATATTTTAAGAACAATAATTTCAAATTTATAATTTAAAAAAAAAAATCAACCATGCCTTCTCATTTATCACTCCCGGATAAAGAGATTGAAAAATTATGTTTCTAAGAGAATAAGCACTCCTTTAAATTAATATAGACACTTTTGATTCAATTCAAGCTTTTCTTCTCCTTTTTTTTCCACCTTCGGTGTAGAAATTAAAGCATCTTAATTAGATTTAGATTTTGATAACTATTATATGTCATCCACCGCCAAAAATAAGAAATCCTGATAAATATATACAACAAGAAGAAAAAACAAGTGAAAAAATTAACAAAAATAAACATTTAAATTTCTTTTTCTGTACTATTCCAAAGTGGAATAAAAAAGGACAAACAAATGAATAAAATTAACAATAAAAACATTTTTTTTTCTGCAACGGTTACTTCTTAACAATACTCATAGCATATTTCAAATGCAAATATGAAATATTTTGTAAAAAAAAATTAGGTCCCTTTGAGTAAAAAAGAGATACGAATTGTGTAGTTCTCATAATTCACCATAATAGTGGGTGACGTCACCATAGGAAGAAGCACGATGGCTTTATTCCAATGGTTTTATGTTGTACGTTTGGATTCTTCCATTGACACTAAGTGGATGAGCTTAAAATAACTGCCACTTGAAATGGTTTTGAAGTAAAGAAATAATTAAATGCGATTGGGTAACAAATTAGGCACAATTTCATAAACAATAATCCATCAAATATATGTGTCGTGAAAAGATTGAAGACTCGTGAACTTTTGGTTGGTTTAGTTCCATTTTAAACCAACTCATCAAAACTAAATAACAATCTCCCCAAAAAATCTCATTTGATTTTCGTCTCATTGGTGAGACGTAGTTAACCATTGCTATGACATTGAAACCAATTTAGAAAAAGATATATACATTTACTCACCAACTAATCTTCCTCAACGTTTCTTCTACACGTAACTTTCTCTCTTTAATTACCCTATTTATCTTACCAAATTAGAGCATTTTTATTGTGGAACTCTTTAAGTCAAAGGTTCAAAACAGTGTATTTTTTTTTATGATTATTGTTAATGTTGACTATTTTGTTTAAAATATCTTAGAATATTGAGAATCCTGAATTATACATTATTTAAAAATAATTATTATTATTATTGTACACATATAAACAAATTGAAGCAGCTGAAATGTCATTTTGTTTAGGACAGCTAGCTTGACATTTTGTTAATTGGTTTAATATTTGAAAATTTGTCATGGGAATATTTTGTTCCTATGTGTTATCTTTGTTTTGTATAAATATATTTTTCTCTTGGAAAACCATTTCTCCACATGCTTCGGCCTCCACTTTTTCTACCACATTATTAAATCAACCTTCCACCAATTATTTTTAAAGAAAAGTCAAACAAAAAAAGTTATATAAAATGTTTGGTTCCTAAATTCTAACCTATCATTAAAATGCACGCCAACATTCTTTATATATTTCTACACAATTATTTTATGGCCTTTCCCTTCTCGAATTTTAAACACACAAGTAATAAATCTTAATTAGAAGAGAGAGAGAATAAAAAAATTGATAAATAAATGGAGAAAATTAAACAAAACATTCATTCTTCACCAAACCAGTATAACATTAAGTGCTAGAAATTAATCAATCCCGATAAACAAAAAATACGTACCCCCAATTTCAGTATTTTTCATATATATATATATATATACATACATACATACATACATACATACATACATATATATATATATATATATATATATATATATATATATATATATATATATATATATATATATATATATATATACATATATTATTGCATAAAATAATATATACTTACGAAAACGATTTTTAAGGTGAGAACATATGATTCCACTTTATCCAGTTTTGAAGGAAAGCACTATGTAGGATATTGTGAAAACTGAAAAGAATTGTATATATGCATGCATGAATGTGAAACCATTAAACACGTGAAGAGTGAAATTGTCTGGTTTTGTTTTGTTTTCCGAAAATGTTTGGCACTGAGGAAGGTGGGGATTGTGCTACATATCCTCAAGATACGGCAAAGTCTTGCAAGTTTCCATTTTATACGTCATTGAGATAATATTTGATCAGAGGATTATGATTGTGTTGAATTATGGAATTTGGTAAGTGTTTGAATTTTCAATGGCTGTCTAACTTGGTGTGACTTTTCCACTCTAACAATCGAAAGAGACAACTCACTCGCTTACCACCTTGTACATAAAATATTATGTTTGAAGCTACTTCAACGTTAATCTTGGCAGAGTCTTGGTCAAACCATCTTTTCTTATTTACCAAGTTATTTTAGTTTTTCAGACTTTTTCCTCTTTGCTTCGACGTGCATGTAGGAAGACCTTTATCTACCGTCTATGGTAAGGAGATTGTGATTGTGGAACAAGACCAACTACTAAGTTGTTGCTATTTCTGTTACTTTTCTCTTCAATCTTACTTTCATACCAAAAAGGTTGTCATATACATCTATGTTATGTTTCCATATTAAAATTTTCATGGTAGGGTTATTCCAGTCAATTACATAACCCTATTTTATCATTCAACCCATTGATTTATATTATTGTAATATAGTTGTTTTAATTTTTAAGATATTATTTTCTATTTTATAGGTTAAAAAAACAAATTCTTCCGTCTTCTTTCATCGTGTTAATTATTTGGAATGACTTTCTCTGTAACTTATAGCAATTTTTCTACCTTGATGACCCAATTAGTCACACGGTTATAATAAAGTTTATTTAGATTTCCTACTTTAAAATGGAATAATATTATGCACTTAAATTGAAATAAAATCACAATTAAAAAGATGGAATGAAACCCAGTTTTTTTGTTGACCATGGAATGTGAGGTTTTAGGTTGCAATGCTTTGTTTTCATGAACAATAAGTCAAACAAACATCTTAATCATGGAAACACGTCTTTCGGTGGTTGAGTGAATTCAAATAAAAAAAATAAAAAATCGAGTACTGTTATGTTTTATAGTACATAATCATTAATAAATTAACAGTACAGAAAAATGTCACATTAATAGTCACGATCTAATCGAATATGGGATTAGGTTAAAAGAGATTATTAACATTCGATTAGGGCAAAATGCCATATTAATTTATTTAGTAAGAGGACCTGAATCTAACCTAAACTTGTCATATATTTTTGAAAAATAATAAAATTTTTATAAGTTAATTGTCTTACTTGAAATAGATAAAGGTAGCATATAGATATCATATTGTTTTTTTTTTAATCTTTGATCCAGAGAAATCAAAACCTAGCTAAATTAGAACAAGGAAAAGTTTGAATTGGAATCTAAAATTGGGCTGCTTAGTTTATTTTAGACAATTGTTAGGTGCACCTCTAAGATATCTAACTGCACCCTCATAATTTGAAAAACAACTATTCTGAATTGTCTGTTCTTGAACATCTTTTAGAATAAACACTCTATACTTTCTGGAACATGATTTATAAAATAATTTTTTTGGAACAAAATATTTAGAGTAAGTTTTTCAAAATATATGAAATATATTTTGTAATAAGATTTTCAAAATAAGCTTTCAGAATATATGAAATAATTTTTTTAATGAAAATTTTCTGAATAAATCTCTTAGAACAAACTTTTTATAATATATGAAATGTATTTGAAAAAGGATCTCATATATTTTGAAATCATACGAAAATGTTTTTGAAAATGAATTTCTTGAAACAAACTTTTTGAAGTATTTGATATTCATTCCGGAATAGAACACGTGGAATATATATGATATTTTCTAATCTAAACTTTTCGAATCAAATTTTCCACCAAATCATTACTCTCTCTTTTCTTCTCCTTTCTCGAAGAGGATGTTATAATTTTTTTATTGTTAATATGGGGGTGCAGGAAGAAAAGGCTTTTATGTAAAGCATTGTTTTGGGCTCTTATTGTGGCCCGTCTTTTGTGTTTTTGTCTTCGTGACAAAAAAAAAAACTAGTTTCTATGATACTGAATGTGCTGTAGGTTCTCTGGTTCCTCCGCCTTACCATCAGAGCACCTCTGGCGAAGTCGATTCCGGCGAGCGAACCGAGTTACCGTCAACGTCGCTGGCAAGGTATTACCATCTTATCCGTTCAATTCATTGTCTCTTATTTTGGAGCAATCAATAGTTGTTCACGCTGTGAACACACTGTCACAGATCCCTTATTTTTGAACTCGCAATTACGCTTAATTAGAGAAACAGAGCGGTTCCTATGCAAAACTCTTCTCGCAACACACAAATACTTATCCCTCTTTTCTCTCTATAAAAGGGAGGGTGAATGAAATTTGTGTATGATATTGGGGTTGTATGCTGGGTTCATTTTCATCCCTGTCTTACTTTTTTTTTCTCTATAGGAATGCAGATTCTTATCAAAGTAGAATATGGTTGTGTTGCGTTGCGTTGTGACTTATGTTTTACGATGGAACCATTGGAAAGAAGTTGTGCTCAATTATCCTCATTGTTAAATGTAACTAGCAAAGCCAGTGTTGATTTTGTTTTAATTATTGAAAGGGTGAACTGAATAATCATCAATTGATGCACTGGTTGTTGTTAATTTAAAACTTGTGTATTTAAATAGCACAGGAAAAATAAATATGAAATGCAGGTGAGTTCTGAAATATGAAGTTTTATGTGCTAGTTTGATGTATTTTATTGGCTATTCCGACAGTTCATTTAAACTTGGTGGTGTATCTTTTTTGGGGTATCAGGTTCATGCTGCTGAAACCTCTTTGACTTTTCCAATTAAGCATTTGTTTTACTGTGTCAATGAGAGGCAACATTGGAATAAGGATCCCAAACCCCACAATTTCAAATGCCACCAGAAGAACGCTAGTTGCATTTTCTACATCTTCAGGTTTTGGTGATGGCGGACGTGGTCGTGGTCGTGGAGGCTCCGTCCCTGGTTCAGGCCCGTTCAAGTTCAATGAAAGAGCTCCTGGTAAGCCTAATTCCAGTGAGCCCAAATCTGACATGACAGAGTCACCCATTCCTCCTGGTTCTGGTCATGGCCATGGCCGTGGCAAGCCAATGCCTCCGCCAGGTCTTCCTTCTTTCTCATCAATTTTATCTTCCATAAATCAGCCACACGTTGGTCGGGGCCGGGCTACTGTGCCCCACCATCAAAATGATTTGCAATCACCTGCTGGTCGTGGCCGGGGTATTGTACCTCAACCTCCAAATGATTTGCGGTCACCTGCTGGTCGTGGCCGAGCTACTTTACCTCAACCTCCAAATGATTTGGCGCCACCAGATTCTGGACCCAAAAATCCCATTTTATTCAAAAGAGAGGAAAATGCTTCTCCAACAACGAGAGATGGTTTTCCTATTGATGTTGAGCATGTTAACAAACTTCCAGGCAACATACTAGAGGTGTTGTCTGGACTTGGAAGGGGGAAGCCCATGAAACAGCCAGATCCGGAAACGCAAGTTAGAGAAGAGAATAGGCATCTTCGCGCTCGGCCAGCTCGTGGTGCAGCTGCCTCTGACACTTTGCCTGAGAGACGGGCAATACCAGCCCGGGATGATGCAGTGAGGAATGCACGGAAATTTTTGTCACAAGGTGAGGATGATGGAAGTGGCACAGGAAGAGGAAGAGGGTTTAGGGAGAGAGGTGGGCTTGGCCGAGGCAGGGGCAGAGGAAGAGGCAGAGGTCGAGGCATAGGAAGAGGAGGGTTCAGAGGGAGGGATGTAGATGAAAGACTTGGTCGATTCAGGGATGCTGAAGATTCCTATGCTACAGGGTTATATGTCGGAGATGATGCATGTGGTGAGAAATTAGCCAAAAAGTTTGGGCCAGAGATAATGAATCAGTTAACTGAAGCATTTGAGGAGATGACTGATAGAGTTTTGCCATCCCCATTATACGATGAGTATTTGGATGCATTAGACATCAATTATGCCGTAAGTGGTTTCTACAGACATCTTTATTTATTTGTTGAGAAATAATTAAAGGTAGAGGAAATATAATTTTGTAGTTTAGTTGCAGCCAGAGAAATTCTCCAGTCTTAATTGAATTGCTATGGGGAAACTCATTATAATCATCCAATTCTCAAGATCTAAAGATATAATTTCTCTCGAGGAAATTTCTTAAGGCGAACTTCTATTTTCTGTTTAGTATACATGTTTCAGTGTTTAATTGTTTGTATTCTCTCGGCTTCTTTATTGATTATTGCAGATTGAATTTGAGCCAGAATATTTGGTGGAATTTGATAATCCAGATATTGATGAGAAGGAACCAATTCCACTTCGGGATGCACTTGAGAAGATGAAACCATTCTTGATGGCATATGAGGGAATTCAAAGTCAGGAAGAGTGGGAGGTATATTATGTTGTTAATTGCATAGGTTTTAGGGCGCAAGTTTTGATACCGGCGTTCCTTCTTTTAAATTTTTAATTCAACATTATCTTTTTCGTCAATAATCATATGGTTGCTTGCCAATATCTTTCTCATATCAAACCTGTGTAACTAGTACATTGGACAAGTACTCTATCAGTCACAATGTTTTGAAATAGTTGTCTATTTTATAGCTGCTAATAGGCAAAGGCTGTTTATATTGTTCTCTACTATAGTTTATGGGTGTGTCAATGTGTCGGGATTTTTTTTCTAACTTTATATCCTACTAGGAAATAATGGAAGAGACGATGGCTCGAGTTCCATTGTTGAAAAAGATTGTTGATCACTACAGTGGACCAGATAGGGTAACTGCAAAGAAGCAACAACAAGAATTAGAAAGAGTTTCTAAAACTCTTCCCGAAAGTGCACCATCTTCAGTGAAACAATTTACTAACCGTGCTGTTGTCTCTCTTCAGGTTTGGAAGTCTAAATATTGATATTGTGTTGGCATAGAAGTCTTGTACTTATGCTACTTGTTTTCCTCTTATGTTGATAATCTTATTATAAGCATCTCTGCCGATGATGTTCTACTTGCTCATGTAATTCAGTGGTAAACGAACCCCTTTTCTCGGTGTAATTTGATGTTAGTAGAGAATCAATTTCTCAACACTTGCATAATCAATTGAAAGTCCAACAAATATTTGTTATTTTTTCTAGGAAACTCGAATCTAAATTCTAGTTGATAAAATAAATCCCAAATGTATTGAGAGAATAGAATATGTATCTTATGCTGTGCCAAGGCTGAGCAGTTGTCATTGAAAAGGCAGAGATAGGAAAATCAAGTCTCTGCCTAAAACAACCTGTTGTTTGTTTTGGATGGTTTATGTGCATTATATGATGTAATTCTTTCTATAAATTCGTAATGCTCAAAATTTATAAATTATATGCATGTATTTGTGGTATTGAGTAGCTTGCCAACACCTGTGCACACACACACATACACACATACATATATATTATTTTGGTTTGTATTGCCTTTTATTTCAATGGATTGAGAAATGCTGGTCAGAAACTACTGGAAGGAATATTCTGCTCATTATTTATGTTTGGTCTGAAATATGATGCAGAGCAACCCAGGCTGGGGATTTGACAAGAAATGCCATTTCATGGATAAGCTGGTTTGGGAAGTGTCTCAGCATTACAAGTAACTTACTCTGCCTTTCAAGCTTAAACATGGTGGGTTTTTGTGGTATACGATATCCATTGTAATGTGGACAAATCATCTGAGCTTCTTGCATGTCAAATTTTGTTAACTTCAGCTTTGATTAAAAAACTCCTATAACTCTTGCAATAATATGAATTATAGTTATCTTTTAGTCTTGTTGCTATCGATTGTTACATCTCTCTTTTACTTCTTAATAAATGAATTATCATTTTAATTAATCTTTCAGAAAGTGATAAAATGTGGGGTCATAATATTGATGATTTGGAAATTGGTGGTTATCATTTAATTATTTAACAATCAGTTTTATATATGTGTGTCTTTTATCAGAATTTTAATTATTTTATGAATTAACCTATTATCTATATACACACACTTGGGAGTTTTTTTTTTTTTTTTTTTTTCATTTCATGTAAATATGGATCATATGGAATAGTTAAAAAAATTAAAAGAAAGTTAGTAGTTATATGATTATTACTTAAAAATGTTTATATTTATGTTTTAGTTTCATCATTCAAATAATATTTAATGATTTATATATATATATATATATATATATATATATATATATATATATATATATATATATATATATATATTATTGAAGGGCATTTGAATTTTTGCCTATCATTTAAGAAATAAGTATTTCTAAAAAAAAGGAATAGTAAGAATGACGTTAACAAAATTAAGATTAGTTCTAAAATTTGAACTAAATAAAAAAAATATGATAGTGCAACGAAAAGAGTTAGTGTTAATTAGAATTTGATGCGAAATTAATGTTTATTTAGACGCAAAAGACAAACAAGTGAAAAACCACACAACAAAAATAGGAGGACGGGCAGAAATAGAAAACTATAAACATTTATAGTACATATAACAAAAAGTAAAAATTATTACTGAAGATAAATATTATTACAAATAACTTTAAGTTGAAAAGTGAATTTTATATTGATGTATGACATGATTTATTTATATGAATGTTTAAATTGTATTAATAATAATAAATTATTAATAAAAACTGTTTAATGATATTGTAGGTTTGATTTAAATTTTATTTTTAATTAATGTAATTAATAATTTGTAAATTCATCGAACTTCATATTTAATTTAATATATTAAGTAAAATGTAGAAATTAAAGTTGTTAAAAATAAAGAGGTAAAAAGGAGATAAATTAATGAATTTATTGTTTGCTGTATACTATTACCTATCAGTACAAGTTTTGTTTGGTATAATTATTAGTACATTGTTTTCAGAGAAAAGTTCCCAACGTATGGTTTGATATCCAATAAGTGAAATCTTCTTCTGAAACTAAGTGATAGTGTTTTTTTTCTCATAGAAAATATTTCCTTTAATTTTTGGTGTGTCACAGATAATATTGTAGAAATTCAATAAACAAATTTACAATTTTATACATTGTATACAACAATAAAAAAATGTATTCAGGGAACATGAAAAAAGGTAAAAAGTTCACCTTAGAAAAAATAAAGAAAAAAGAAGACTAATACGTTTATGTTTGGCTTATGTGTTTTCTGAAGGATGTTAGCAATTTATTTTTTTTGAAAGAGAAAAGTACGTATACGCATACGTATTTATAGTTGAAATTCAAAATATTAGAAAAAAAACGTACAAAAAGCATGAAAAGAAATTTGACAAACAAAAAAACTGCCATATTAGAAAAAAGAATAATATAATTTGTATTTTTGTATTTATTCTTGCATAAAAACGGAGTAAAAACACAAAGTGTTAATAACTATTTTTTTATGTTGCTAATGAACTATTTTTGAAAATAAAAAGAGTCTAGCATAAATGAATATTTATAATTGAATTGAAGCTTTTCTAACCGTCCACAATTAATTGTGTAACTACCTCAATGGATAATGAGTATTGTTTTCCTATTTTTTTTCTGATGATGATAATGAAAAATAATAATAATAGTAATAAATTAAATTATTAAGTAAAAAGTAAAATACATTTTTAGAAAAATAGAATTATTGAATCGATTATACTCTAGATCTTCATCGCAAAGAAAGGTGAAAAAAAAGGACACAGTCAGTGTAGGTAGGACTCATAAAACAAAAGACACCTAGAATAACTTAAAAGCATATAAGTGGCATTTTGTTTTTTTAGCATCCAAAGTACAACCTTTCAAATATCTTGTACAGATTATTTGGGCAATGAAAAGGGATAGACAAATTTCAAGACAAAAAAGCTTAAGAAACACTACAATGTCTTTTCTAAAACAAAATTAACTTCCACTTTTAACCTAAATGTTTGTTTATAACTTCATCCACACATTAATCAGTCTCACATAGAGAGTTCTAACACAGTCAATTCTAACTACCAATTCACTCCAAGAAAACAAAAAGAATGATAATATTTTAATTTGTTTATAATATTTTAACATAATATACATATAATTTTTTTTCATTGAATTTAAATATATTATTAACAAATAAATAATAAATTAGTAAAAATTAACACAATTTTAAATAATGGACTTTAAACCTAACTTAATCTCACAAAAACGACGAATAAGATAAGATTCTTCCAACATATCACGTAGTTCGATATCGATCCAAAGAATGAATTTTAAACCTAATTTAATCCTACAAAATCGATTTATAAAATAAGGTTTGTGTGACATCCCAAAATATATAACAAAGTATATACGTAGAATGCATCAATTATAATAATAGAAACAGTTAGGAGTACGCAATAGATGGAATTAGGAGTACAGTTATCCAAGTCTGACTGGAAAACTTTAAAATATAAGTACAAGCTCATAATTCTCCAAAATACAGATCATGCTAAAATGAAGGCTAGAAGTTTTTCAAAATAAAAAGCTATTGAACATCATAGCTAGAAGAAATCCTAAGCACTAGGAGCTGGGTCTTCCTCATTCTCCAACGCTTGCTCCAAGGGTACATCATCACCTACTGCTCACATCCAAAGGATTGGATGATCATCGCAAGAGGGAAATCAAACACATGCAACACACACAAATGCAAGGGTGAGCTAGATCTCAAACAATCATACAATTCATTTTCAACCAATCTAGCATTTACCAGAATATCCATACACATAAGTCATCATAAACATAAGCATTTATTTAATAACACTCATCAAGACAAGTATCCTATCATGTTAAGACTCTAGACACGTCCGGACATAGAATGTATGTAGAGCTGGGGCGGGTTGTGCACTTGTGATGGCCTCTACTGCTTTGCAAAGCCATTGCCGAGGGGTTCCACCCGACCATACACAAGGCTAATCCGTTACCGCGGAATAGACCTCCAGTGATAGCGTCTACCCTAGGACCTCCCACTACTCCCACCACACGCGTCGATCCTCTCTAAGTGAGAATGAAAGACCGTTGGAGTGTTAGGGATAACCCCCCATATGGAAGCCTCTTACATTCATTCAATACACTAACTGATCTCACCGAGAGATCTAAATTTCCGATTTAATCCGACCATTTTAAATCTCATAATATTCCTTTTGAATCAACAATGTACATCATAAACCACTTATAATCATACACTTTCAACCAATCTGGATCACATGAAGATGCATTCATAAATTGTAACCGAAATATTTAATTAACAAAGCTTACTGGAATGAGAGAAAGCACAAAAGAAAATATCACTGGACGAACACTGTTTGGACGAGCGTCCAAAAGCCCTTGGGCGGACACTGTTTGGACGAACGTCCTAACACCATTGGACGAACTACTTGGACGAGCGCCCAAAAGTCCTTGGACGGACCCTGTTTGGACGAACGTCCTAACCGCTTGGACGAACTGCTTGGACGAGCGCCCAAAAGTCCTTGGACGGACCCTGTTGGACGAACGTCCTAACATCTTGGACGATCCCTATTTGGACGAACGCCAAAAGCACTTGGACGAACCCAATTTGGACGAACGCTGTTATAACTAGGACGAACGCTTCAATATCAAGCCTCATCATGACCGAACGCTAACTGATTACTAACACCGGCTCAAGGACGAACGCTAATCCCCCAACATTTGACCGAACGTCCCCAGACAAGGACGAACGCTAATCACACCAACCTTTGACCGAACGTCCCCAGACAAGGACGAACGCTAGTCACACCAACCTTTGACCGAACGTCCCCAGACAAGGACGAACGCTAATCACTCCAACCTTTGACCGAACGTCCCCAGACAAGGACGAACGCTAATCACTAACACATTCCCATGGACGAACGCTATTACTATCATCTCCTAAGACCGAACGTTCATCCAACCAACATTTGACCGAACGTCACTCAGCACATGCATGGCCGAGCGTTCAGCTCCGCCATGGACGAACGCTCAGTTTGCGCGTTCTGCAGAATTTAATTCTGCAGAATTCTCAGAACTCTGCAGAATGGTAACAGAACCTCCCTTAACCATTTCTAACCACTTTTCCCAACTTCTTAGACTCTTAATTCTCATTTTAGACTTAATTAAACTTATCCAAATGATTCTAAACATTTCTACCACCATTTTTAAGTGATTAAAGTTCACTTTCAGCATCCAAAACACTAATTTCAACAACTTAGGGACCCAAATTCGATTCCACTACTTGGAACCTGTTTTCAACTACTGTTATGCTTCTAACAAGTCACAATGGACTTGTCTAGGCTGCCCAAACAGTCCAGGAACACTGCAGCCTTCATTTACTCAAAATCCCTACCTCACTTCCTCTAAAATGACCAAAAAGTGACCCTAAGACACTTGATTTTCCTTCCTATCAACACCATAACAAATTTTACACACCAAAACAGTTCCAACATACATAATTCATCACTCAAAATCATCCCAAACAGTTCACATCCATCAATCACCACATTCACGTAGCACTCACACTTTCATACATGCATTTCAAGTTAGCAAAATTCAAAATTATGCTTCCAACAACATACCAATTTGAAAATCATTATGTAATCACGTCATACAGTAAAATCAAAAAGAGAACTAGCTCCCCTTACCTCTAGTGTAGACAACCAAGCTCAAGTAGAAACCCTAGACCACTTGCTTGCACTTTCAAAAGGTTAGAATCACCTATAAATCATCAATTGATGATAGAAAACGAATCTTAGCACCAAATAGAAGCTAGATTATGGAAGAAAACGAAATGGGTTGCATGCACCAAGTTCAATCACATGCTTACAACCCTAGGGCACATGAGAAAGGGGGTTTTCTTACCGGTTCAGATTTGGGAAAATTGACCGACTAAGAGCAACACCCGCTACTTTGTGATCGTTGGGGC